>NC_079377.1:18431250-19105000 GCF_021018895.1 Seriola aureovittata
CTGCCTTTTCCAAAACATAACCTCCAAATCTGCAAAGTTGTTTTAATTAAAATACACTGACAGATGCTTGCCAGCTCCATCATAGATTTGAGTTTTACAAAGCTGCAAATATAAGGCTTTTTAGTCAGATATATACAAACAGTGGGGGCATTTAAGGCTTTTATATCTCCAGCGTTTGTATAAACATCTCATTTGGCAATCGCAGATGTCGCTGCATTCAATCTGAAGAGTCCTGCCTGTGTGTGAAGTGGTCCGCTGGTTTGTTTACTTGCTCGGTCAGTGAGCTGCTGCAGGGCCGATGCCTGAGGGCAGCAATTGAAAATAAATTTCAGTTGAATAAGGGGCAGCAGCCGCATCAGCCGAGTTGCTGCTAGAACAAAAGCAGTTGAGGGGATAAGTTATTGGCCGGGCTGACAGCCTGAACGAGGCTGATTATAACCGCCTGGTCATGCTCTGTGTGTGTGTGTGTGTGTGTGTGTGTGTGTGTGTGTGTCATAGTCATAGTTAGTGAAGCAGGTGCAGAGGCCGTTCCACTCTACGAGTCTACCTCTCTCTATCTCCCTCCCTATCTCTCAGCGCCCTCAGGGAAGCCTCGGGGCCCTCTGCCCTCCTGTCCTCAGCTGATTCCATAGACTAATGTTTAACCCATACTGCCAAAACAGAAAGCATATTTCCATCATAAGAGCGCTTTGCCATCGCCATTAGCGACTGAGCTCATTTGCATGTTAATTGTGCAGTTAGAGAGGTGGTGTTGACACTTCCCTTTGTCCACGCAGGGTCGCGGGAAGTGAGAGGATGGGGCTGCAGAATGACATCCATGTGCGTTATTGTTTCGTGCTGGTCGTATCATCTGTTATCAGGAGACAATAGAAAATAGATGAAGTTAATTTAATAAGGTGTTATCCATTCTGTAAGATTCACATAAAGCTTTTATCTATAAAAAAACATTTTTTATAAAACATCAGGAAATTTGTTAATATTAACTTATTGTTCAGACATAAATTTGTTAAGATGTGAAAAATAAGAAAATTAATGAAAAATAATGACGTTAATTTACTTAAGTACTATACTTGAGTGCAATTCTGAGGTAACGTACTTGAGTATTTTAACACTACAGGTGAATATGGTAAAAAGATTTCTCATGGAACTTCCCCAGTTGTTTACCTACCTTAGGTAATTATGTTTTTGTATTACAAGTTTTCTAAAATGGTATGTTTCCATATGCAAATGAGGCAATATCTAATTAAACATGCACAGATTTGCATAAACCCATGTTCAAAATTCTTGTGTCATTTTATCAGCATTATAGAGTGAAAGGTTTTTGGATATCCCTTTTGTTATCAGTCCATCTGTAGCCCTCCTTATGCATTTCCTGCTGATGTCTTCTCAGTTTGTTTTTTAAACTTTGCTCAGACTCTGCACACCTTTGTTTTGCCCTGGTGGTTGTGGCAGCCTCAGCTTGAGCTTCAGCTCAGTGACAAAGTAAAGTAAACACCTAAATGTGTATTTCGGACGTTACAGAAGCAAAATCGCCCAAAATCTCAAAACTGACCAGTGCATGAAAAAATGTTTTCACCTGCCGGGTCTCATACTGACTCTATGCTACTTTACACGTTTACTCCACCACATTTCAGAGGTAAATATTACACTTTTAGTCCAGCCACATTTATCTGACAGCTGCAGTTACTTTAAAGATCAAAATTTTACATACAAAACATGTGAGGCTTTGTTATAGATGGAAAACTGCCAACCACAGTTAAAGAAGCAATGCAACAGTGAAGAAACTACCCCACTACAAGTCTGGCATTGAGAAGTTTACTTAAGTAAAAGTACAGTTTTAGTATTATCAGGTAGGATTATCAGAAAAATGTAGCCTCCTTAAAGAAAATGTACTTGGATCAGGATTGCACCTTAGTGGATTATTATGAGACATAAATGTGTAATTAGCATTTTACTATTGAAGCTTGACAAAGTGAGGCTACCTTCGCCTACTTCACATATCATGTGATAGTTTACTCAATAACAAATTCGTCTTAATTATAAGATGTTTTGTCTGTAAAATCTTAAGTAACTCGTAATTATTGCTTTCAAATGCACGTAGAGAAGTAAAAAGTGTATATTTCCCTCTGATACTTGGTGGGGTAGAAGCATAAAGTAGCAGAAAATGGGAATTCTCAATTAAAGTACAAGTGCCTCAAAATTGTACTTAAGTGCAGTCGTTGATTAAATGTACTTGGATGTTTTCCACCACTGCTAAACAGTGTATGAAACAATTAAAATAACCTGCAGCTAGCATATTAATGCATCAGTTATAATAATAATCCAGTAATATCAGTGCAATGATTAGCTGATAATTCGACTGATTGATTGATTGATTAATTGATTGATTGATTGATTGATTGATTGATTGTTTGATTGATTGATTGATTGATTGATAGACAACAAGATTTCATAAAAATGACAAAAAAAAATTTTTTTTGTTGATTGTAAATCTAATCTCTTTGGGTTTTGACTGAATGAATAATAATACCTCTTTATTTTCTTGTGAAAGTGATATTTTGAATGCAGGACTCTTATTTGTAACAAAGTGGTTATTGCTCCTGCTTCCTGCAGGAAATAACCACGTGAACATGATCATTGTCTGTTATTAATTATGGGCCTGTAAAATAAAGGAAATACGACACACAGACAATCTTCCTGATAAAATGGACGTGCTGTGTTTACACACATGTTCAAAATATGCACAAGCAGACATAGGCTGCTGGTGCACACTCAAACACACACACACACACACACACACACACACACACACACACACACACACACACACACTTTGATTTGTCCACACACAAGCCATTTTTGGTGTGAATTTTGTGTAATAAATACAGATTCAGCCAGACGGAAAGTGCCCCTGTGTGTGTGTGTGTGTGTGTGTGTGTGTGTGTGTGTGTGTGTGTGTGTGTCAGCAGTAATATCCTCCTACAGTGACTGACAGATGGCGTTCAGTGTTTGGCCGTAAATGTGCTCTCTGAGTGTTTGTCTGTGTGCCAGTCGCCTGTAGTTTGGAGACTCCCCGTGAGAGTCTAACTGTCCTGACACTGCTCAAAACCAACTGTCCTTGATTGTCAACCATGGATGAACCGCAGTGTATGTGCGTGCGTGAATGCGTGTGTGTGTATATATATATGTATGTGTGGGTGGGTGTGTATGCGGTGGCCTTCTGGAAAGAGCCGAGCAGGCCAGGGGAGCAGATGTTAATGGGAGAGATATATCTATCTAAATCTCTGGCCACCACATGCTTCAAATCTGCCCGGAGGAACGAGTCTCTCAGCACAATGACACAGGGAAAACAGAGCAGGAGAACTATTTTTTTCCCCCTTAAATATAGGCGATGGAGAGCAGTGTGTGTGTGTGTGTGTGTGTGTGTGTGTGTGTGTGTGTGTGCCAGCCCCAGGCCTGGCACAGTGCTGGGTGACAGTCCCCTCTCAGCAGGGAGAGCCGGGCGACAAAGTGAAACATGGTCGTGAGGAGAGCGAGCCACGACTGAAGCCAAGAACAGACAACACAAATAGAGAGATCAGACCACGTCTTTGTACGGTCCAGTCCAAAATGAAATAAAAACGTGTTTGATAATGTTTCTTCAGTGGAAACGAAATGAAAACAGGGGACAAAAAAGTTTTGAAATGAAAGGAGTTTGAATGTGGACCAAGTTTTTTGGGGCTTTGAAGGCAACATGGTGTCCTTTTGTGGTTGATACAGTAAATGTTTTTAGTAGTTAATGGTCATTAAAGCCGACAAATGTCCTTTTGCCTTTGCCTGCTGTGAAATCACTTCCACTGTGGATTGAAACAGCCTGTGACTTTACACCAGTAAGTGATAATACATCGTCCCGACTTACAAAAACAATAGAGAACAAAGGACTTTGTTATTTTGTATATCAGGAAATTACACTGTGTATTATTAGGCTTATATTACAGAATTGAGTATTTTACAGCTTTCCATATTTTTATTTATTATTTTGGTTTTCATAACATCGTATTCCGCCAGATTATATAAACTAAACCACAGCGGTAAAACCTAAAGTGAGTGCACCTGTAATGCTGGTTATGTGTTTTTTCTACATATGTCAATTGTGCCTTTAGGTTTCCAGAGTTTTATTATGCTACTTCTGTGTTGCGACAGACTGGGTCAGCATTTAATTCTCCAGACAAAACATGATTAAAGTGTGGCCTTATTCATTTGTTTTTCGTAATGAAATACAATACTTCAGTAAACTGTTCTCAGTATAGGGGCCAGAGTAAAAATGGCTTCAAACCTTTATCTTATGTTCAAGTATGAAGACCTAAAAAAAAAAACATGACATAATCAATATTTTATAATACTGCAGTAGCTCATAGTAAAAGCTTCACACAGTATGTTGAGAAAAGGGTAATAAAAGTAATATGCTGAGACTTCAGATTCTGCAGACTTTGTTAAATGTGTTCCTACTGACGACCATAAAAACCACTACAGGTGCATGCGTTTATTTGTGGATTTAATCATTTGTTCAGGCGTGACAATGGCTGTATTAAAAATGAAAGGGGTCCACTGAGGCTGCGTATGTACAGGGCCCAGATTTTACCGCTTTACAAATTGAAATATAACGGACTATTTTCAAATTTCAGCATTAAAACAACATCAAAACTAAATTCTTCTATTTAAAGTGAGTGACTGAGGTGACCTGAGCTATTCTTTCTTTCTTTCTTTTGTTTTTGAACTCTAAAAGATGGATTCAAACAGACCTCAGGGAATCGCACTCTCAGCTCTGTTAGCAGCGGTGTGAAAACAGACATTACACCCCTTCAACTTTTCCACAATTACACCCTGCAGCCAGTCTAACCTTTTTGTCTATCATCCATCAGTTGGCAGCAGAAGTAACATATACATTACACCTCCTCACTCTCTCTCACTCTGTCCAGATGTTGCTTCACTTTCACTGGCCAGATGACCTGACAGAAGTACATCTGAACCGGTTTCCAACAAAGAAACTCAGTCACCTTTAAGGGTTTCTCTGAGGATTTCCACCCCAACCTTTTCAGTACGTTTGCTCAGGTTTGTCTCTGAGTATGTGATCTGGCAGTGCTGTTAACCCATGCGTTAGCCCGCTACCTAACCCTCTCTGTGAGCTGGCAGTGATGTTAAAGCAGACATTAGCCTCCTCCCTCTGGCCTGGATTCAGCTGGCACGCTCGGACCTCAGTGATGGTGCTGCCAGGCGGACTTCGTCACAGTTGGTGATTTTGATCAATATCCACGTTAACAACACCCAGACAGCTTGTTGGAGAACAAACAAACATGTTAATAATGCGTCAACACGTTCTGACGTTCTGCACGGGGTGGTTATTGGTGGAGAGGGCAGAGGGAGACACACATTTATACCACCTCAGAGATCATATCAGCTTCTGTGTGTGTGTGTGTGTGTGTGTGTGTGTGTGTGTGTGTGTGTAGCTGGAACCTGTGTGTTACATCTATTTATATGATGTAGTTTCACTTAACTTTATGTAATTCAATGTTATTGTCTCTCCAAAGGAAATGTCACCCTCCGCCATCAAAACATACAGAGAGACATTTAATATTGTAAATTAGGGCATAAAATACATATAAACAGCCATGAACAACAAACCAGCCTGACCAATAGAGACCAAACACAAGAACATAATGATGATTAATTTATGATTTAATTTTCCAGATTTTAGTTCTCAGTTTCCAGTATGTCTTATAAATGGGAAGCTTTCTGTGTCTTAATAAGGGTTGATGGACCGTGAAAACACCGGGCACAATGATAGAGATAAGTCCAGGACTTTAGCATTCTACTCTATATATTCTGACATCTTGTGTTTTATCAATATGTCACCAAACCAAAATATTCAATATTAGGTATTTTTTAATTTCTCTGAGGGATTATCAGTTAAATTAAGTTAACTTCAGTGTATCAGGCCAATTTGCAGTCAATTTAAAGGAATAAACTCTCATGTCTGTGTCTGTGCTGTTCTGTTAGTCTAGTTTAAAATTACACCTACCCACTAATTAACATGTTATATCTCATTTGTTTGAGCCGTACACAAACAGAAATGGTTTTAGGGGGAGTTATGTGCTCTAACTAAATATTTCTTGGTGAACGACAGTTTATCTGCATGTCTGGCTGTTGCACAACAAATTGTTGTTTTGTATATTTCTGCTTGCATATGGATCAAGCAAACAAGAAACGTTGTGTGAATTAGTCATTATGGCTCGATTGCTGGGCATATTTTCAAACTGTGGGAAGAGCCGAGCTAGCAGTTTTCCTCTACTCCATGTCATTATGCTAAGCTAAGCTAATCACCTCCTGGCTTTAACTCCATAATTAACACGCAGACATGAAAGTAGCATCAGTTTTATCTTTTATCTATTTCTCTAAATGTCAAACTACATTCCCTTAAAAGGGCTATTTGTACATTTTCTCTGCTGCCAAATGTGGTTTATTGCCCAGAGGTGGTGGTGATTACCGCTTACACAGAGCTTCAGCCATTGTTATGTTTACAATACCAGAAGTCTGAGCAGTGCTACTTCTTCAGGGCAGACTGGACGCTACAATCACTCACTATTGGAAAGTGGTGAGACGGGCCAGCCAGGCCAAAGCTAGCTGGTTAGCATGCTAACTTCAGTAGAAGAAAGAAAGTGATAGAAATAGTAGCAAAACAAGAGTCAACATTGTCATTGCTTCACATGGCTGGAGACAGCTCTTGGTGAGTAAAGGATTAAAGTCTGATGCTGAGCTCGCAGCGTTACTTCTGGACTGGTCAGCAAGCAGCCGTTAACGCTAACATTGGCTATGTAAGAAAAAAAAAAAACTTACATATAGCTCCTTTAGATCTCACTCAGGCTGAGTTCATCATGTGCACACTGGTGGGGAAGTCTACAACTTGATGCCAAATGTATTTGTTAGCTTTAATTTATTAATTCTTCATAAAGTTAAAGGACAACACTTTGAAGTGAGCCTGTTATTGGTCAGAGGCACAAATTCACGTGACAAAGTTCACCACAGTTGAACTTGAACAGAAAAATTTGTGTACATTTCCTGAGCTGGCGTGACGAGGCCATTAAGCTCACCCTTGCTTTTCACAATGAGCCAATTGCTTTTCTGAACCATACAAATACATTTCTGGTCTCCATCAATTTGGAGCAACCCTGGCGCTGGTAAGGAAAAGTGTCCGCTGCTCAAAGCCGAGTAAAACCAGACTCTCGGCACAAAGATCACTGAGTAAAACATCTCACCACAATGCTGTAAAGACGGCCGGTCTCGACCAGTCTGCACCAACTCCTTGCTCGACACGTCTCAGCGGTGTGAACACGGCACTGGCAAGGAGAGGGAAATACACGAGGAAAGCACAGCTCTAATTATAAACAGGCATTATCATGGGTGTGAAACCAGAAGTGACAGCAGCAGTGGGCAGCCAGGGAAACACACACACATACACACACACACACACACACACACACACACACACAATGTCTGTATGGCACACACACACACACACACACACACACACACACACACACACACACACACACACACACAAACAATGTCTGTATGGGCCAGAGTCATCATATGGACAAATCACAACTGCTCTGGCTCAGTAATGTCTGGCAGATGTTAACGCTTTGTACTTAATGACTCCCTCGAGACCTCACCCAATCAGACAGGACACAGTGATATGCTGGGGGATGTGTGTGTCTCCTGCGTGCATGTGTGTTTCTGTGTTTGTGTGTGTGTGTGTGTTGCAGTAGGTGAAAACGATTATTTTCAAATTCATACATGTCATTAAACCTTGTTGAACATCTGTAATATTTGAATCCTATGTGTTTCAGTTTAGTCAGAGGCTTCAGATAAACCATCTAAAATTGTGTCGATAGCATGTGAGTGTGTGTGTGTGTGTGTGTGAGTGAGAGAGAGGGAGAGAAAGAAGGATAGAGAGAGGAACCCTTCTGCTACCACAGAGTGATTTCATGCTTGACTACTGCATATTTCAAAGAATAACTAGATTTTTATTGCGTATCACAGCAAAAGTCTGTACAATAAAACAGACAAGGCAGGACACAAACACATTTACAAATCTAGTCGATCATGATCAAAGCAATGAAAAGCTTAGTAAATGAAGTTGTATGGAAAAAAATGGAACGTGTATAATGTTTGTTTTCAGTTTTTTCCTGCAGATATTTTTGAGAGTTAGCTTTTTATATCTCCTCAAACTAATCGCATGTTTTATTATTATGGTTTTTTTTTTTTTTGTAGTTTTGTTTGCTTCTTTTGGGTGATGTGAATGATTGATGTCACTTTATAGTATATAACCATAATGGATATGGTTCTGTCTTGTTATGGTTATGAAAGTTTTTCCCTTCTAAATGATGATATAATAAGGACAAGATATAGTAATGGTTGTTGTTATTATGTTACTGTTGTTGTTGTTGTTGTTGTTGTTGTTGTTGTTGGGTTTCTATTTTTACTAATATGTTTTAGAGGTAACAGATTAAATGAGCATGAATCTGGCACCTCCTGACTGTTATTTTAATTCTTTTGATGCAGTTAGGAGTGGCTTTTTTCTGTTTGTAATAATATGTAGATGAAAAGCAAGATTTATTTTATATCTCAGCAAATATGCACATGTAAATATAAAATCAAATTACAGTCAGCGTGAAGAAATAATAAAACACACACACAGACACACACAGACACACACACACACACACACACACAGTCCTGCTCTGTAAAAACAAGAGAAAGTTTCTTGTGCTGCAGTCTTTCTCTGTAGTACATGATGTCGTTAAAGTGGCAGAGCTCCGATTTGCTATATTGAATATGTCAGCAGCAGCAGATGTTGTGCTAATAGCCACTGGATGCTGCACTGGAATCTAGCAGCTGGTAACCATGACACTAACTACCACCAGGGAGAAATGCCAAGCTATCTACCACCCTGTTGCAGTCGAGTAGCAGTACACAACACTTCATCACAGTTTCTCTGAGTATTGCAATTCATAAGCCTCGGTTTATACTTTGTGGGCAAAACGGCCTAATGCCAGGTTTCAGCAGAGCCCAACCAGAGAGGAAGTTTTTATGCTGAAAACAGGGTTTGTGCCTTATTATCCAGAGTCAGACTTGGACAGTTTAAAATAGTTATTCATGCAGAAGATGATTTTTTTATTCAACATGTTCTTCTCATCAGAACCTGCCGCCCACAATGAAACTTGACTGCCGACGGTTCAGTCAGAGATTGTGTTTTCAACAAGTTTTTCACATATATGTTGAACGAGCTGAGACATTTAACAGACCCTGATTCATGAAATCAGAGGAGTTCCCTTTAACAATCTCAAAGAAAGTGTACATTTTAACATCAATACTACAAACAGTCCCTCAAAATTCATGATTATAACTTGAACTTTCTTCAGTGGTGCAAAAAAGACAGTCAAGAGTGCCACCGAAAGGAAGAGTTGTCCTCAGCAAATGCACCAACACATGAGCACTGTCACTTTCTGATGACCCACCAAGAGCTGTCACTCACTCCTACTCCACCCCCTGTTTATCCCCACCTTTCTCCGTCTGTCCGTCAAGCAGGAAGAGTGCCTTTTTCCCCCCTCCATCTGTTATCATCTCCCCTTCTCCATGAGTGCTGGGGGGTCGGTGGGGGCCGTCCACGGGCTGGTCATCCCGTTAGAGGCCTATTAACAGTCCCCGGGCTCTCTGCTGGGGCCTACTGGAGAGAAATCCATATCAATACCTGTCTGTTATGCCTCCCACCGCTAGACACAGCCAGGCTGCCTGCCTGGCACAGACAGCACTGCATGGGCCTCCTGTCGAGACACAGGGAGGATGGGGTTTCAATGCGAGCGTGGCACTTGAGTGTGGACCTCCTGTCAGTCCTCCTGTTGCACTGATGGAACTAAGGAGACAATGCAGAGTTTGAAAAGGCACACTTCCCAGTCCTGTTGGTGTCTTTAATACCATCAGTTGTCTCTTTGGATCACATCTGGCCTGCAGAGTTTACAGCATGCCGCTTCCTCCGACAAGCTGGGAGAAAGGAGGCCACAGAGGTGAGGAGAAAGTGGCAAAGACATAACAATTAATCATGGATCAAATTCAGGTTAATTAATACTCAAAATGTATCATTTCATTGCTTTTGCCACCAACCTCTTCTATCTCCATCTCTCTATTCATCCTCTCTTTTATTTCATCCTGAAAAATGTTATGTGAGTCAGAAAGTTGACATTACCTTTGTTTTAAACTTTTTAAACTTGGTGCCTGCTACATTCATCATATGCAACAATAGCAGAACAATCTTGCACTAACAAAGACGCCTGAGATTGATCCTAAAATGGTATCTCTTCTGCAGACGAATGTTCTATTCTAACGCTGTTTGTAAAGATAATGTTTTTAAAGTAATTGCATGTGTTGAGTTTCAGTGTTCATGCTTGACCCTGGAAACAGCCCTTGACAGAACAATCTCGACTCAAGGTAACTTTAGTAGCTGTTCTGGAGCTTTTGATCATATCATACTGTATATCTTCATCAGCACAGTACATGTTTAATTTTCCATTTTGTATGAGCAATTTAGGTACTTCTCATTCATGTTGACTTAAAAAGCTCCCGTTTTGCATTGCAAACTATTGCATGCTTATTTATATTGGTCTTTTTAGTGCAATTATAAAATGCTCAAACTTCACCTGACACTTCAACTCCAGCTTGAACTGAAACACCCATTCAAAAATTTCCATTTGAGCCAGTTTAGCAAGCAAGAACAATAAAATCTTCATCAGACATTGTTGGCTTTTCTACTTTTTATAGATAATGTCAGACAGTGTGAAAAGATAAAATCATGATGAGTAAAAAGCGCTAACAAAAGCTTCTCCAGGAGAAATAGTGACCCTTGTGCTGTTGTGTGTCATAAAGAAAGGAGAAAACAAAGCAGAGAGACCTTGTAGTAGTTACCAACCACACAATGATATTGCTTTTTTAATTTCTTAAAATTAATCTTACTTTAATTATTGATAATGACATAAAAATCACTACCAATCACACGCCTCCAACTCTAGCCGCCCAGACCAATCAGAGCTTTTCTTCCTTCTAATCCGTCATACAGTAAGGAAGTTTAAAACAAACATATCGTGTGCGTCCATCTGTCTTGATGTTAGCAGAGAATAGAGGTCTGTTTCCTCATTAGCAGCTTATTAACAGCCCCGGCCCAGCAGAGAGCACTCTCCCTGGAGGACAGCGCCCTGGGGGGAGGACATTCGAATGGCAGAGAGTGCTTTGTTTCTGGGTCTGGCCTCCCAGACCGGCCCCCTGTCCGGGCCTGCCCAGGGGACGCTATGTTATGCATGGAGGGGATAAGGAGAGCCAGAGGAGAGGGACGGAGAGAGGAGGAGAAGGAAGGATGGAGAGGGGAGGTGATGGAGAAGGAGAGTTGACTGGAGGTCATCCATCAAACCTGCTGTCAATTTTCTCACCTCCTGTGGAGACACAGAGAGGGAAAGACAGAGATTAAATACTGTGGTGTAAAACCAGAACTAAACTATTTAGAGTCAAACTGAAATTCAGATTCATTCATTTTCAGCATATACAGTATATCCTTGGGGTTTGTTTTTACTTGTGTACTTTCTGTGTCCTTGCTATTTGCTGTTAATCCCATCATGACATGACTGCACGTGAGTTTCTCTTCATCGCGAATCAAATCCGGAATTAACGTACAGGTTTTTCACTGTCTCTTTGTCATCGCCACAAATGGACCCATGAAAGAGAGAGAGAGTTCACACTAGCAAGCACGATGCAGAACAAACACAGCATTGCACTGACTTGCCAGTGACTCAGCAGGTGTTGAAATAACATGAACTAAATCTTACGTTGAACTAGCTAAATGTGGCTAAAGACTTGAATCCCTTTACAGTAAACAAACATTTCGGGGGATCTACCGTGCTCTTATTTTAGTCTTTACCCCAAAAGCAGTGACTCCACTTTTCAGGCACTTCTACGAGCTGCTATTTGTCCCCAGCGTTGGATAATACATCTGTTCAGTGTGTGTTTGTGCCAGCACAGACATGTGTTGACCTCAGAGCAGAGCTGGACCCTGCAGGTCTCAAGGTATTTGTTGGGTTTGTACTGGCAATCAGGAAGACAGGGTTCAAGTCTCTGTTGCTCACAGCCATGCAGCACCCATCTGTCCAGCAATATATAGCCTACTGTACAAGTCAGTACACCGCTGAATACATACAGTACAAAAATAGACACATGTAGAGGAAAGCACACAGGTGCGCATATGTACATACACAAGTTTAGGAACACACACATGGCCAGCTTCCCAAGGCGCACACGTTTTAACAAGGAAAACACCATATTCCACTAGTTAACCGTCTAATTATACAGTCGGCCTCACATTTACAGTATTGTGGACGTGAAAGGCAGATGACACAAGCTGGCAGTTCCTCACTATGCTTTACTGGGCTCTGCAAGGCAGCTGGTTAGCAGAGGGCCTGGGTAGGAGGAGGGAACTGGCAACAGCTGCTGGAATGAATGTGAGTAGTTAAACAACAAGTCCTCCAGGGGCTCTATGTTTGGAATGATCACCTGAAGCTTTATATTCATGCACAATGAATAAAATAAGATGAAAATCACAGTCATGGGAGTAAAAGATGGCTCAAAACATTTTCTAAAATAACAAGTCCTTCAAATTAAGTGACAAAATGCATTGTTTACAGCTGTTCTTTACGACAACACATTGATACGGAGACTGTTCTAATATCAACAACAGAATTAATTTCAACGCTCCAAAATATCATTCCTACTGTACGTCTACATTATGACTTAAAACCATGCTAATGATTCCAGGAGCAGATAGGTGACGTTATTATATAATAACAAAGTGCGTAGAAGGAGGAGGTCGGGGTGAATGAATGGGTCAACAAAACCTCAGACCAACACCTGAGATCACTGTTCGTTTCTTGTTTCCAACCAACAGTCAGCTAAAAGCATGACCACGATTGACCACGACTGCTTTTTTCCCTAATCTATGAATCTATAAATAACTATAAATGTGTATTTTAACCCAAATCATCATCTTTCCCTGAACCTTACCAAATCATTTCCGTGCCTAAATCTAACCAAAGCATTGTCACGTCATCAAGAAAGCTACAAAATCTCTCAGTATGTCGTTCTAAAGGCCACAAACAATGTATTTTGTCATTTAATTAGGAGAACTTGCTGCATAGAAGCAATTTCTGGTCTGACACCCTGATCAGAAGGACAGAGTCATTTGTCTACGCCTTTCAAAACCGTTACAAATCACAGTTTAAGAGTAAATCTGTTTTATGAAGCGACAACGCTATGGTTAAGGTTTGGTTAGGCTTAGACTCAAAAGCGACTTGGTTTGATTTTAGGAAAGATTGTGTGTGTTTACGTTAAAATACGAACTTTGTGAAGGTGTCTTACAGTTACAGTAATAACCACAACTGCCGTTTATTCCAGCTTTGCTTTTTGCTCCTGCTCTCTAATGATCCTCGATGCCTGCCACTGTTCCTCCCTTCTACTCCCCTCCTCCTCCCCCGACTCTTCTGCAGGCCACCCTTCCCTTCCCAGCCTGCTTTGCGGTCCCGGAGGCGCCAGCCGCACCCTGTCCCGTGCAGTCTCCTGCCGTCCTGCTGAAGACCGTGAAATCAGCATGATTAATAATTATAATTATTGGCAAACGTGCCAGCTGCTCTGTGGCAATGGGCACCTCTGATTTATGGTTCTGTAAACGCAAACAGTCATTGTCCATATTCAGAGAAGAAAGGAGGGAAGGCAGGAGGGGAGACGGAGGCAGACGGGGAGTTTTGGACGCCTGCCCTCAAAATATGATTTTATCTTCGGAAGTCAGCAGCCCTGTCCCGCAGGCATTGTCCTGTGTCCCTCCCTCCTTGCTTCCAACCATTCGTCTCTTGTTCTGCCCATACTCCTCACCTAGTCTGTGCTCCATGGAGCATTGCTTTTTGATCTCAGTGGGCTTCAAAGGAGTCTGGGGCCACAGGGTTTCAAGCATTGTGCACACAGACTGCTTCTTTATGGACAGCCTATCGTTAGCATTGTATTACCATGGTCTTAGCCCTTAGTGTTGAGGTGTCCACAAAGCTGTGTGCAGGGGTTAAGGACAATTAATGATTCAGAAGCAAAGTAAAACTAGCTGTCCAAGATAAATCATCAATTATCTGGGCATAATTTGATTTTTCTGATCCAATATTAAACTGGAATTAAACCAGGAGCCTGCCACACAGTAGACATCAGTTTTCCACAGTAGTGTTACCCTTTATATGTGTGTGTGTGTGTGTTTATGTTTGTGTGCTCTGACTGATGGAGCTGCACAGTCTGTTCATCAGGCTCTGGGGGTCTGCTGATGTGTCTATCACTGACAGAACGAGACTATGGATTACCTCGCTCATTAATCACCATCAACGTGGCAGCATGCGAGCACTCACTCACATAGACCTGTGTATCACACACTTACACTAATGCAGGCTCACACTGAAGTATCCCTTCATGCAAACACACACATACACACACACACACACACACGCACACACGCACATAAATCTCTCCACACATAGACAGAGTAGTTGTGACAGCTACTGGCCACCAACCTGTCCGCAGCCTAATCTCATTAGGGTCCTTCTGGCATCTGGGCCTGTTCTGCTGAGGGATGGTCTATGATGGAGTGAAGAAGACAGGGCGTTCAAGCGTATAATAGATGTCTAAATCATCTGGCCTCAGCCAGCGGGTCCTCTTGCTTTTTCATGTGATGCTCTTGAAGTATGCAGGGCAAAGTATCTGAAACACACCAGATAAGGCTGATGGAGGCAGAAAGAAATAGAAAGAAGATATTTGGAATTTGTATAACTCTGCAAAGTTTAATTTCAAGCTGGTTAAACCAGGCAGCAACCACTTGGCAACAGTAATAAACTACATGTAACACAGGTTGGTGGTGGCACAGTGACACTGATCACACCTGTCTGCCACTCTCCAGTCTGCTGTAGGCCTGTCCTGTCCTGTCTGGTCCTGGAGTGCAGTGTTGTACCTGTCAGTGTTGTGCAGATGGGCTCCAGCTCCCCCAGGTACCTGGGCTAAATACCCGTCATTAATCACCACATAAATCCTCCCCAGCGGGAGATGCCCCAGGTTAGACCACATCAAGAAATAAATTGGCTGAAAAATGGCTCTGGATGAAAGCTCTGTCCCAGGAGAGGAGAGGAAGAGGAGAAGAGAGGAAAATCTGAAAGCAGCCTTCTCACTAGCCCACTAAGTGATCTGTCAGCGAGCTAAGCGACATCATCATTCACTTGGCCCCTATCATGTTCCCGCGGTGCTGACAATCTCGGCTGTTTGCTTTCAGATTTGTACACATTCATCTTCTTTATTTGCCAAAGTGGCGAAGGGCTGAGTTTAACACTTCGAGTGTGGGGGCCTTCAGGTCCATCAGGCTTTGAATAAACACTCCTGAAAGATAGGAATATAACAGGAAAAGCACGAGGAGAGGAAACATGGATGGAAAAAAGATGCAGATGGAGAGAGAATGGAAATGGGGCAAGATGTTCCTCTCACTTTATAACTCCAAAGTCAGTGGTCAGTATCGGTTTACTTGCTTATTCAATTATTTTTCTGACATGTGCATCTTCTGACAATATAAAACAATGTAAAGTTCTGGCTTTGGAAGCAACCCCCCTAAAATAATCCATATTAATCTTCCTGTGACCCACCTTGAGGTCATGACCCAATCTTAGAACAACATTGCTTTAGGGCTCACACTGATTTAAGGGCCAATAACAAGTGGAAAGCTAAATTGGGACACTGCCCTCTGATATACGGGGTCCTATCCGCAGAAGAAAGAGCTGTCTTCTTTTAGCAGTTAATCAATCAGTCAAAATGTATCCACACAACATGTTTCATCCACCAACATGTGATACAACGAGCGGGAAAATGCTGCTATCAAGAGGGTAAAGAAAGAGAGATAAGTAAAAAAAAAAAAAAAAAAAAAAAGAAATCACTGAAATGAAGTGGATAAAAACATAGATGAGGTCAAGGACATGTTGTAGTCCAGTGGCCCAGACCTGTCCACCTCAGAGTGGCATGTCTGTGGCTGTCCAGTCCTATGATTAATGACCGGAGGGATTCCCCTGGTCAGCCACTGAACCTCTGCTCTATTGACGCTGGTCCACCTTTCACTAGTGATATTCTGCAGCACCTCAGGGCCTCACTGAGCCTCCAGCGGTGGGCTGCACTCTGCGGATCTCCAAAAATCAAATATGTGATGATATTATAGTGTTAAACTGTTCCTTGTTGATTTATCCATGTCCTGTTTAGTTAATAGAACTGAGGGTTTTGTAATGTGCCCGCCTGTATGTTTTTGTTGTGATCACACTTCAGGGCATTTTATAACGGCTAATGCGACTTTCTGCTGATTTAAATATAATATCTATAATAATATACTAATGTAAATATCTCGCTGTCATAGTATTGTATATAGTATTTGTATATAGTTGTACTTTACTCGGGTATTCCCATTATACTTTATAGTTCTACTCCAAAACCTTTCAGAGGAGCATATTTAACCTTTTATTGTACTTTAGCTATAGTTAGATGTTATTTTCTATATTTTATAGATTATGTTTTTACAGATCATGTTAGACATATCAGCTACTGAGACATGATGCATTTTTAGGAGAAAAGTTGGTTTCTTCTTTAACCACTGCTCGCTGCTAATTTTGCATCTCATCAAAAGACCTAGTTATACCTCAGACTTGTGAACATTGTTTAAAGCAAAAGGCCATGATGGATGAATGGTTTCCCTAGGGTCTTCACATATAGTCCTCACATTATCTTAAATCTGTTATCTAGGTTAGGGTTAGGGCAGGTGGTGTGTAAACATAATGAATGACAATATAGTTAAACTAAATCATGCCTTCATAGGATAAGTTGATAAATACTGTTCATACAAACACTGAAAATGTCCTTATATCGGCTTACGGCTATATTATAGTGTAGTGTAAACCATTCACGAAATGTCTGTGTAGTGTTTATAAATGCTAAATGAAAGTGTTGGGGATGATTGGCTTGAATGTGAAAATAAACTGAACATAACACAGAAGGATAGCAAAAATCCATCCACAAGTTTAAAAAAATAAAAGCATTACTCCCTGAAAGTGCTGGGATGACTTTACAATGTGTTAAAACTATTCAGAGATCACAATAACTCAACTGAAATTCCACCATAAGTCAATGTTGACTTTGAGCTGACACATGGCCCTTACCTCTACATCTCTGCTCATCACGGCGAAACACATCACAGACTTAAAAAGGCAAAGCGGAGGAGCACAGGCCATTATGTATTTTAAAAAGAGGGGCATGGTGAGCGGCCAGGTTATTCGCCTCTATTCTTCTTATTCTTCCTTCACCAGAGCGGTGGGTGTCAGTAGGAGACGGTGGGACAATGGAGGTGATCTCTCTGATCTCAGTGCTTCCATTGTGGCGAGTCATATTATTAATGTTCATCTCTGAGAAAAGCCACGGCCTGTGCCTCGCTGCCTCTGCGTCGCGCTGTCATTTCATCTCTGCTGGACTTTCTCTCTTCTTCTCTTCTCTCTCCACGCAGCTCTGCCATCTCTGTGCTGTATCCTCTCTGTCGGACACACATGCAAAGGAAATTTAAAGTCATTGTGGCGATTTCATTATCGGGGTCGGTTCTGTTGGAAAAATGTCCTTTTTTTTTTTTAGCCACATCCATCAGTTGTAATAATAAGACAAATATGTCAGATCATTGATTTGTGCTTTGGGACACTGATGGCTACAATAGTTTTTGGAGCTGTGATGCTGCAGAGTGGTAATATTATCTTTAAATTACTTCCCAATGTGTTTCGACTTCAAACCTATACTCACACGTCCCCACTCATTCCCAAGGTCTTTGATGGGAACACTTTGAAGTCATGTTGCCCGCTCTCCCTTTAAACACAAACAAACAAGGGACGCCACAGTAGCTGTCGTTCATTTATCAGCAGTACCGTGGGCTGCCCATGCCTTGCTGTGCTGTGCTTGGGGTCAGGCTTCCTTCACTGTGAGCCCGGAGTAATTATTAACCTACTGGGATTGTTCGGCAGTCCTCTAGTCATCTGGGACTGCTGAGTGTCAATCGGCAAAGGTCATGACAAGGCAACGCAGTGGAGGAGCCAGAGAGTGAAAACAGTCAGAGACTGAGACTGACTGATGAATCAAAATCAAACTGGAAGATTAGATCACTTTTATAACAAGAAGCGTGGATCATTGACGACCCACTTCTTTGTGAAAACTGAGCTGTGTAAGGATTATACTCTGTTACTCTACACTTTGAGGGTTGGCTCGTTTACCGTCGGACTGGGAGTTAGGTGGTGGGTTGATATCAATTAGTTAGTCCCTCTGTGTCAAGTGAACAGACCGATCCGATACATGGTAGGTTGATACAGGCGATGAGGCTCTATTTACATTTTGTGTCCTCTTAGCTGGCATGCTAATCTTGTACATCCAGGAAGTAACAGATTATTGCATTTAAAGGTATATCAGACGCCAAAACACTGCGCTGAGGTTTGTAATACTGAAAAGTTCACTCAAAGGCAACTATTTCATCTTTCGTCAGATCATGAGGTAAACAATGAGCATACATTCATGTTACAAAGTTATTCATCAGGAGCGTTTGCTTGCGCACATTAGACTGGGAAATGCTGCGTCTTGCTGGATGATGTTGCATTGCAGCAAAAACTGAGCCTGGTCCATCTGTTTTGCTGAATGATCCACTATTGTTGCTATGACGCCCCGTGCTGCATGGACTAGCTCCACTCAAATGAATGAGAAAGCTGCGTTTTTTTTTCATGAAGTCAACCTGACCACTTTAAGCTAACTAGCTAATAAATTCCTGCAAAACGTAGGCAGGTTGGAGGCTTTGCCGCTGTTAAAGGCATTTGACGCAGCTGGGGTGAGTAATGAAAGTAAGTAACAAGTAATGTATGTCATTTCTTTTGCTGTCGATCGGTGAAGAAACATTATTTTGTTCATTGAGTCATATGTATGAGTAACTAATGGCACTTTCAAACATGGCCAACACTGTTCCTCTGTGACATAGAGCTGCATTGTTGTCCAAAAACAATTATAAACATACAACTGAGCCACAATGTTTCACGATGAACATGGGCACTGTAGTTTAATTTGAATCAGTTACACACACAACGTCCTGCTGCTGTAAATACTCACTAAAGCACCAAATGTGTATTAATCCACAGCTGACAATAGTCCCCAATAAATGCACTATTTACCCCCGTTTGAGTAATCTTTGCCCATTTGTTTTGGAAACAACTTGCAAAACAAGCAATTTAAAGATGTCAGGTTGGGCCTTAGAACATTATGAGAAGGATTTTTCACTATTTTCTGACATTTTATTAACCAAACAATCAATTGATTCAATGTGAATATAATCGAAAGATTAATCAAGAATGAAAATAATCATTGGTTGCTGCCCTACTGGCAACTTAATAGACAAAGCAATACACCATTTAAAGATGTCACTTTTAGCTTTTTGTGATCTTACAGCTCCCAAACTAAACCCAACCAAAAACGACAAAATCAGTTATATAGCTTCTGCTTCCCCCTCTACTCACTCAGCTAGACCCCCTGTGTGTGACATAACCTGGGAAAAAGTGCTTTTTTTTATCATGGGAAGAACATGGTGTAGACGTTCTCTACATAAAACCCACCACCTCAAACTGAAGGTAATTTATACTGCTGCTGAGGCATTGTGGCCTACAGAGCCTTTGTCAAGCAGCACACAACGCATCTTCTAAAGATGTTTGGGTTTTGTGGGGAATAAATTGTGCGGTTCGTCTGCGGTCCAGCTCTATATCATATTCAGCTAGCTTGTCGGTGCCACTGAGGTGGTGAAAGGGCCACTAGAGGCCCAGCCACTAGCGGGTGGTCTGACACAGAAAGGTTAAATATGGTTCAGCCACGGACACTCTCAAAGGGCCTCGCTGTTAAAAAAATAAGTTATGTGGGTTGTACGTCTTCACGCAGTCAGGAAATTGACAATACTGGCGCAGTGAGGCACAAGGCTGTCCCAGGGCTGAACTTCATGGTTGACCGTCCATGTGAAAAAAACAGTCACAACAACACTTGTTTCCGGTGGATTTATTGACGGCTCATCAAAGCCCTGGCTAGACAAGAGGTGTAAAATCAACACAATGACCATTACGTATATAATGGTCATAGTCATCGAACTTCTTTGTACGAAACTATGATGATAAATTTTAACTCTTCAGTGACAGGAAAAATGGAAGTAAACAAAAATGTAGCCGTTACGAAAAATACATGGTTGAAACCTAATTACACAGTGCAAGTATTAAGTGCCTTAAATGCAAAGAGTGACACTGGACTAAAGCCCCACACACCCACTGCTATAGTGAGCTATCGTGTTACTTGTTGTTACTTGCTGCTGGTTAATTGATTATTTATTTCTGCTTTGTATTAAAGGGTCATTCCCCTGTAACTACAGAAATGAATATTTTCACACTGGTGGTGCAGTTTTGATAAAAGCCTGTGTCTCTTTTTCCCCACTTCCCTCATTGGAGGAGAATTATTGTTTGAAAATTTCTCTTTTCTTACCAAAATCTAATTCTCCATTAATAATGAAGGATTGAAGAACAAGTATCCACCAAAATAATCACCACCACACAAACACAAATGACATTCCATTCACTTCCATGTTATAGAGGCACAAAGTAGGAACTATTATGGGCTTCCCTGGTTGGGGAAGTAAAAGTCCTCTCAATTTTTCCCACAGACAGTGTTATCAGACAGTGATCTATCCATCTATCTATCTGAGACCCCAGGGCAGACCCAGAACTCGCTGGAGGGATTAAATAACCCACCTGGTCTGCAAACGCAACGGGATCCCCCAGGAGCCGGGACGTCTGGAATATCCTTAGTCTGCTGCCACTGCGACCTGACTCCGGACAAGCAGAAGAAGATGGATGGATAGAACAAAAACATCAAAAACAGTATGAAATATTAAGAATAAAAAATCTATATACATCAGAACAGCACAGTGCAATGTATAGTAAATGCGGTCAAAGCATAATATAGACGGTAAGTAAGATGGTAGTGCAGTCCACCTGTTACACAGAGGTGATCTGTTGTAAAGTGTTATAGTGAACAGTATTGATTTTAAAGCTGTGTGTCTGCAGTGTGTTGTGGAGGGAATGGGTTCAGTGACCTGCTGCTCCTCACTGACTCAAACCTTTCCAGGTCTCCGACTAATGATGGTCCCAGCCTTGCGAATGAATTGAAAAGCTTCCTAGACATGTGCTGCCAGTGTGGCGTTAGACTCTTATCTATGGATGCACACATGCTTACTGATCATAGGACAAATGTGATGCCTGGTACTTGAACACCTTGCACAACCAGCACAACACTAATTTCCCACACACGGCTGTGTGGCCAGGTAAATCACTATGGCGACCGAGGGTCGGGCTGATTTTCTTAACACAATGAAAAGAAAACCTGCGGAAATGGGTTTAATTTGCCTCGGACATGATGAGTAAAAAAGTCGGTATGTTTTTAAATTTTCCACGGGGGACAGGGTAGTGGGAGTGGGAAGGGTGTGTGTTTTTGTGTGTGTGTTTGGGCAGGGGGTCCGAGAAGCAGTGAGCGGGATGGGAAGGAGCTTCAAAGCCCGGGGAAGAGGTCCCTGGCCCCCTACTGCAGCCTTGTTCACATGAGAATCAATCTGGTGCCAGTGTTTGATGTGAACCGCAGATAAAAGAAACGAAACAAAGAATGACAGCGGGGATATGGAAAGATGGGGCTCAAACAGACAGGGAGATTAATGGGACAGGCAGATAAAAAAATGTCAAAGTATGAAGAGGTGCCAAAGGGTCAAATTTCCCAAAGCAGGACCGGGACACGGAGTGTGAATGAGATGGGACATGGAAAGATGCGAGAGTCTTAACCGGGAAAAAGGCTGACCAACAAAAATCAAATCAAACTAACTGATTGACAGCAACACAGAAGTAGGAGGACAAAGTGAAAGACAGACACTGTCTTTCAGTCAGACAGACACGATCCATCAGTCAGTCAGACATCGAAGGGCAACAGAAGGTTCAAAGCCAGCGTGGTGGACACCAGTGCAGTGTCTCCTCACACAGCGCTCCCCATGACGCCAGGAACTTGCATTAGCATCATAATGCAAACTGCATTATCATCATCACCATCACCATTATCATGAAAAATGAAAATCATATTGAGTTTGGAGCAAAGCCTTCAGTCGGACAGCTTTCGGTGAAGGATTCATCCCGCTGGAATGTGGAGGTCACATCGCTCAGCATCTCTGGTTATCAAGAGCCGTAAATTCACAGAAAACAGTCAAAACATACCAACTAACACACTGTGTCAAAGGTAGCAGTTGTAAAATTAGCATAAGAGCACAGCTATAAATCCGAACCCCGCCTTTTTAAACCTGAAGCACACATGATCAGAGCCGAGGACTCCCCCCTCGCTTGTCCATCAGCCGGTCGTCATGCTCCTCACGGAACAGTGTAGGAATGTTGTTTTAGTTGTACTAAGCTGAACAGAAAAGTCGGAGCTCTGTTATCTCGGGCCGCACCGGGACAATGATAGGCGGAGAGAGCAGCTTTGGGGTCTCTCCTTGTTTTTGCTTCAGTCAAAACAGGCTCGGACATTGTTGTTCTTTCTGCTAATTAAGCTGTTAGAGAGAGGGGCTGGTCTGACAGGGCCCTGCTTGGCGGGGAGGCAAAGAGTCAATGGGCCGAAGCTGAACAGGAGACATTTATGGGCTGCCTTAAGCCATTGTTTCCCCCCACCGAGGATCTTTTCAGGCCGGCCGCCTCTGTCTCGGTGACCTGTACAATGAGAAGAATGCCACTCTGAGAACCCAGAGCCAGCCACAAAGAGCAGCCCCGCAGAATGAGGATTTCACGGCACTGGGCCGAATCCGGACGCTGCCAAGATTCCATGGATACTTCTCACCTCTTGTGATCATCAGACACCCTGAGCCACTGTGTGTGTGTGTGTGTGTGTGTGTGTGTGTGTGTGTGTGTGTGTGAGTTCATCTTCCAAAGGTGGGGACATTGGATAGCCTACTGATGTCTTGCATTTATTCAGTGACACAGGTAGGTTTAACTAGGTTTAACAAGACGAAGCAAAAATAATTTCAAATGAAAAAAACATTCATGGTGAACCCATCATGAATGTTTTTTCTTTAGTTTTTTTTTTTTTTTTTTTTTTTTTTTTTACTAAGAAGCGTGAAAAAGTTTCTTCTCCATCAAAGTATTTCTCCTAAAATTTATTTAAAAAATTTCCAATTAATATGCTCAAAAATGTGATTGGGGCTTTAATCAGCTCTTACAGAATGGTGTCTCTTAGTTTGTCCAGCAGCAGTTGTTTGAGCCACCTGTTCCTGTTACAGAAACTGTTGCCCAGCCTTGCAGATTAAACAGGTGAGATTAAGGCAAAGTTCTGGGCAGCTTGCAGAACATCCC
The DNA here is from genome assembly GCF_021018895.1 of Seriola aureovittata. Classification (NCBI taxonomy): domain Eukaryota; kingdom Metazoa; phylum Chordata; class Actinopteri; order Carangiformes; family Carangidae; genus Seriola; species Seriola aureovittata. The sequence continues at coordinate 18,454,854 of NC_079377.1, forward strand.
CTAACACAGGCTACAAACACCCCTTCTGTGAGTGTGTAAATGTGTGTGTGCATGCTCCATTTGATGGTCATCCAAGCGTCTCTGTGTGTTTACTTGGACTGCGAGGCAGATCCTTCCCTCTCTCGCCGAGTCACACAGCTCCGTCGCTGGCCTGAAGATGAATTTGTGATCTGCTTAGTTGTCGCGGAAAACTTTTCTTTTTTCAAATTGTGGTTTTCTAATGACTTAAAACAAACCATTTCTGTGTCAACACCACCTGCTTATGTCTTATCAGTGTGCCAGTTTCTGCTCCTTTAGCAACTGCCATGTGTTGTCATAATGTAACTCCATTTACCACAAAGTGTCGAACGGCACTTTCAGACGAGCCAGCGCCTAGCACAACAAAGCGGCCCAATTATAGAGCCATTTATGTGTTTGTCAGGGGCTTCAAATGGGTACTGGTTTCTCGGGGTAGCCATATTGGCGAGGTCAGGCACAGCATCTGAAAAGGCAGCTTTATTACAGAACAACCCATCCCTCTCTTAGATGAACGCCCAAGAAGAAAAAAATGACAAAAAAAGGAAGAAATAAAAAATGACAACTTTGTTCTTTACAACAGTTTGGCTGAGCCTGCCTGTCTGGCTGCTCTGCGGACCGCAGCAGCATGTGTTTCAGGGATTGTTCTGGAAGGGGGAGTGCAGAAACAGCAGGGAGCAGAAGACAAACAGGCAATTCGTGACTCATTAAACACGGCGACGGTGGCCAGCACAGTGGAGGGGTGTGAGGACCCGCGTTCCAACCGGGCGATAAACCCCCCCTGTACCAGCTGGAGCAGGCATCTGTCAGCCGCACGCCGCACCACGCCACGCCACCGATTATCAGCAACAAGCCATTTCTGAGTGGCCGGCCACCGTCATTTTCAAACAGCCTACACTTACATAACAACCCTGATTGGCTCACATGGGACCTTGAGGTCCACTGACAGGCTTCACGTTGGAAATTTGTTGCAGTCCGAGACATGGAGGGAAGCAGTGCTCTCTGCTATATCAGGGGTCAACACATGTCATTTTGTCATTTCATTACGAGCAGCAGGCTGGCAGTTTGATTTGGAAGGCCGTCTGCTAACAGTGGCCCATAACACCAAAGCAAAGAAAGGACACCACACCCAGAATAACAACCTGCTCCAGGGGCAAGAGATGGAGTCCAGGTAATTTTAACAACAGTAACAGAGAGTTACTTTAAATAGGCCATTGTGCATGTTTCTGTGCTGGAAAATATAAAAGCAATGCATATACATTTTGCACTGGGTGTGGTTTGAGATCCAACCCCTGATGTACTGGGAAACTATGGTTGTAAAACTTTTGTAAAAATCGGTTGGAAAACATTTGGGTTACTCAGGACCTTGCGAGAAGTCAAATTAAAAAAAATGTGTATTCAAGTGCACAATAGATATACATCCTTTAAAATGGCTATAATCAATATATTTATAATAGCAATGGATCAAACAATTACATGAAATGTGGAAAGACTCATCTTCGTGAAGAACCCACAGAGAATTCTCACCCGACTCTGCAACTGCTCTCGTCTCTGTAGAGCGTTTTAGCATCTTTCAGCTCATCGTTTTGGTTTTACGACTCACAGATCAACTCTCATCAGTATCGGATTAACACATCTATGGGATGTGTAAATAGGCCAATAGGCAACTGTGGCTACATATGAACTTAAAAGGTATTCACAACCTATTTCTACTGCCCCAACAATGAATTACTGCAAGTTTAATAATTGCTAAATTCTTGCTTTTTGGGCGCTGCGACCATAAATACCATGTTTAATTATACAATGTGGGTCCAAACTTGTATATTTACACAACAATGAAACAAAAAAAATTGGAATTCCTTCAAACTAGTGTGATCCGTGGTATAAAAGAGACTCTGGTTTCCTTAACAACTATTTATTCCTCCATCTGTCTCAATAAGAAGAATAAAATGTCAGAAGAGAATATTCTCCCTGAAAAAAAATGAGGTGCTAAACCACACAGACAACATAACTCAATAATAACTTATGACACTCCGGATGCAAGGTAATCAAAATCCTCCATCGCCTGGAAAAGCTCAACATCAGCACAACTTTGCAACGAGGTAAAAGTTTGCTCTCAACAGAATTTAACGAGCTGCTAACTGCCTAATTAAACGCTGAGAGCAAATAAAAGCATGAAATATAGATAAGCTGGAAACGCTGCCTATAGCTCCACGGTCCGTGCAGAGGAAGACAGTGATGTCCCCTTAAAGCCACAATCAGCAGAACAACTAAACTGCGCCTCGTCCTCCACCCGGCTGTGAATGTTTGATCAGAAAGTGAAGCTACACATGGTGCCACACAAGCCATGAATAAGACTGAATCACCTGCCAATGGAGCAATGTAAAAATAAATAAATAAATAAATAAAAGAAGTCCAACTTTCGATGAAAAGCCAGTGTTAATGTGGCACTTCAGAAGCCCATGGCACCTTCTAGGACTGAGGGATTGGGGCTTTAACAGCGCTTGTGCTGTGACAGAAGGGGCCTCTTCCTCTCCTCACCAGTGGTAGCCAGGGTTGTAATTCTGACTTTAGCAGTCTTTATGACTCCCTCTCCTCATTTCTCTGGAATATGAAAACATCAGCATATGGCTGCCGACAGCACCGAGGCTAAGGAGTCAATTTCCCCTATGTAACATTGGGAAAGGGGTGACATTCACTTGCATACTGCCCCCCTGGCTCAAAAAAGAGGACAGCGGAGAGACAGAGAGTGAGACTGAGACAGAGCTACAGAGCGAGAGGAGACAGATGGTGAGACGCACAAGGACAGAGAAATTCAGAGGGAGAGAAAGAAAAAGACAAAGATGGGTTGACTCTCATTTTCTTGCAACAGAAGGTCTTCATTGCCTCTCTGTCTCACTGTGTTCAGTGTGCAGTTCACAGAGTTTCATGTGGCTACCAGGAACAGAAAATCTGTCCGTCAGCTGCCAAAGGTTCCAGCTCCGCTCCGTTCCTCTGAGCGCTCTTAAAAACCCGCTGTTTCACACCCATGAATTACACTATTTATGGCCCTGGTTAAAATGGGCAGTTTCTGGGCACGCTGCATGTGTGTGCCTCTGTTTCTGTGTGTGTGTGTGTGTGTGTGCCATGTGGCAGATGGGAAGCAATATGGCACACCTCTGCCCAGACAGATGTGGCACAGCACATCACAGCGAGCCGCGAGAGGGATCAGAAACCTCAGGAACATCTGGACCTGTGGCAACCTTCACCCTCAGCCAACAAGCTAACTTTACCTAGCTGCTAAGGACCTGGGAGGAGAGGAGGGGAGAGCAGAGGAGAGGAGAGGAGGAAACACTGGCTCATAACATGTCACAAGTCTTTACGATCCCTTCCATCGCATCTTCATCTCCAGCGGCATTTTGACTGACAGAAGAGGAATCCCACCTCCCTCAGTGAGGGCTGTCAATCAATTGCTCTGTGGAGTGGAGCGTTGAGGCCTGTCCCAACATGGGCCTGTCATGGCCTGCTGCACAGGAGTACATTCCCACCACTCAGGGGGCAGAATGGGGGCCTGGCTGGGACAGACTGTAGCTTGTACGAGGGCCGGGGATGGTGAGAGATGGGCCAGAGCCGGCCAGGAGAGAAAGTGATGGGGACAGGAGAGAGGGTTGTAAATGGGACTTCTTGGGAAGACAATGTAGGAGGTGTATGAGTGTATTCCTGTTTATGCTTGTGGCTAAGGTCAAACAGCAGCTGGTGGTTTCCATTCATATCAGTGAGTACAATTGGAATGGCAGCATTTTATCCTGACTAATGTATTCTTTAAATATAACAAAATCTAATATCATAGATGGCACGTCACTGTTAATTTTCTTTTATATATATATATATATATATATATATACATACTTCTAAATTTTGGATGGCAATGTTGGTCTAAACTGAGATATCACCTAGATACCATCAACATCTGCTGCATGGATTTCAATTAAATTTTCTACTGACATTCATGGTCAGCAGGGGATGAATCCCTCTGACTGTGGTGATCCCAAGTCAAAGCTTTTACTTACTCAGTGAAATATCTCAGCAACTATTGGATGGTTTGGCACAAGATTTTGTAAAGAAATCTTGTAGCACCACCATCAGGTTGGCATTTGTGGTTTTGAGTGAAATTTCTCAGCTATTACTGGATGGATTGCTGTGAAATTTGGTGCAGGTGTTCATGGTCCCTTCAGGTTGAATCCTGACTTTTCACCAACATTTGTCTTTCAATTATGACCCACTGCCTGCAAAGTAAAGAAGTCCCCATCATCCACAACTGTACTGTGCATTTAGTTCCAATAGCAAATGTTGGCATTCAAGCATACCAAGCTAAGATGGTGAACATGGTACCATGGTATCTTCCTTAACATTAGCATGCTAGCATCATCATATTACCACATGCTGGCATTAGCATTTAGCTCAAAGCACCGCTGTAAAATCATAAGTCTTGCTCTTGAATGTGAAAGGATGCTGTGCAGCAGCTCACTCCCCAAAGATGTCAGGTGCAAGTTGTTTTTAGTGGCTTACAGCACCCCCCTCCTCATGATACATTACAATAATTATTATTCTTTTGACAGTGCAGTTTAATGACCCAAAATGTGGAAAGTTTGCAAAATCTGCTGGATCTAAAACTAATTCTAAGATTTGAAAACAAGAAAATGTAGTTGAGTCATTCTGAAAATAAGTTTCCCTCCTGCCAAGGCTGTGATGGAAAAAAAGTGATTCAGTGCAGTGTGTTTCACAGATAGTGTTCAACATTAGGTAAACCATAATAACACACTGGAACAGCAACTGAAGCTCAATTAAACAATCAGAGAACAATTTCACAGTAGAGCAGACAACGGGTAATTAACTAACTTTCCAGGGTGAGGATGAAGCAAACAATTGTATTTTTTTTTTTTTACTGTACGTCGTAACATACAGGACACAGGCATTGGACAGCAGTGTGAGACGCTTGGAAAAGTAAAAGCTGTTGTCTGGATATGTTACATGATTAATTAAATTGTCCTGTGTGCTTCTTCCTCTGTAGGATACAAGCAGTCTGTCATATTGTTCTCTTTGTATCCTACACTGGTTTGAAATATTTTTGTGGAGATTATGTTGGCAAATGTCTTATATTCAAGGACTACACCGTTCCTAAAATATAGTACCTACACAAGTTAAGTACCAGCTACTTATGCATCCCGGCAGTTCAAAGATCACATCGTTTAACCCTTGTGTGATGTTCATATTTTTGTTACTCAGCCAGTGTTGGCGGGTCTGGTGGACCCGCTGCATTTGTTGGGGTTTAATTCAACACAATCAAACAATTTTCTATTAAAATACTTAACAGATGTTTACTTCATCTCAATTACAAGCAATATACAGTAAACAGCATTTACTTTTATGGTTAATATTTGCCCTTTACCTTTCTTAGATCACACTTACAAATTAAAGTGCTACTCGATTTTGTTTGTTTTTTAATAAAATGTAATAAAAAAAGAAAATCAATAACAATCAAGATATGATTGGAAAAAATTCAACAAATTTACAAATGAAGCAAGGTTTTTTTGTAACTATTGATTTTCATTTATTTGAACACCATTTGAAATTTAACCTCCTAGGACCTGGCGTCCACATATGTGGACCTCACATTTTGGGTTCTCTAGACCACAATACTAACTTTTTCTCAACAAAGGCCTGGTGACCACATATGAGGATATTATACTGCCACTCAGTAATCGAAATTTAAAACTAATGTCCTCATATGTGGACATCATTTTTCTCAGGTCCCAATCAGCCTATATAGCAAAGTATAGAGCTCGGGTCTTAGGAGGTTAACAAATTCAGGTCAGTTTACACAACACAAGCTGAACACATATAGTAACCATGTCAGTTTAGACAACACATCAGCCCCATTGAACACATTGCCTTTTCATACCAGCCTATACAACACACGAGGGTCCATCAGGTTTCCCTGTGTAGACTTGTAAGTTCCAAGCATATGAGGAAGTGGCATCACAGGCAGCCCAGATCTTTATACCATATTTTGCAGGTGTAGATGGTATATACTGCCTAAAGGGGCAGTGGCCCCTAAATGGCATCTTTGTTTTGGAGCTAGCTGATGCTCAATCTCATACGCTTCTTCTAAGTCACTGTCAGACTCTGAATTTTCAGTAATGTGATCCTCACATTCTGAAACCTCTTCCTCCAGGCCTACATCATCATCAAAAGCTTCACTCTCTTCAAAAACCAATTGCAAGGCCCTCTGAACAGAGAATCTTTTGGCCATCTTGATCAGTTGTGATAAGGAACCACACTGGCAAAGCTATATTTATAGTGTCCCGCCCCCAATTTGCATCTGGGATAGACTATGAGAAAATAAAGATTGGTTCCCGCAATACAGAGGGTAAGATGTACGGGAATGTGAGAGCAGACAGGTGTTGGTACTTGAATTTTGCAACAATGTTGCAACCTTGTGTGGGAATGGCAGTGGCAGAAACACAAAACTCACATTCACACACTCTCACTCACTCTCACACACACACACACACACACACACACACACACACACACACACACACACACACACACCACACACACACACACACACACACACAGACACACACACACTAACAGCTGGCCCAGACTGGTGGAGGACAGAGTGAAGGTACAACAATTTCCATACTTTTATTAGCCCCGGGTCCAGTGGACCCGAACATCTTGTATGTAATAGAAATGTGTAGGGGGGGTGTACAATGTGTGGTCATTGAAAATGTGTTCTGATAAATATTCTTCACAGAAAATGAGCCAAGGCCAATGAGTCTGGGTTTGAAAAAATACTTAACCATATAATTTTTCTTTTGATAAAAAATGAAAACGGGTCCCACAGACCCGAACACCACACAAGGGTTAATGGTGTTATATTATTTCCCGCCCCAGAAGGAAGCTCCTGTGGGAATAAGAGCAGACATATGTTGGACAGAGGTGTGCTGGATGCCTATAGACTGTAGCCCAGATGTCCTCCTCTTGTTCACACAAAGCACGGTCAATATGGATCACATCCTCTCACATCCCAAACTCTAATTACTTTTCTTTGTGTTACTAGTATATTATATTGTCTATGAACATATCTGGTTTTTCACCCTCTGGAGCATCTTTTATTTAGATTAACATTTATTGTTATTTATACATCAGGTTTAGACAAGCTGTGGAAACCAGTTTAAAGTGTTAATATTGGGGCTTTAACACAGTATCTCATTTACACGTGTAGACATGTTTCTTTGGAAATACATTTTTTAAACTGAATTATTGATATTGTCAGTGATTTACACACACTGTCAATGAAAAAGGCACAAGAACAAAACTAAACATCAGAATAAAATTACTTCACGTTTTTTACAACCTGGAATTGTCCTAAAATGATCTGCTGAGTAAGTATGATTAAAGATTTTTTAAATGTTTATAAGCACCTGTGTCATTTTTCATGTATTATTGGGTCGCTGGCAGTTTTATACTGTCAGATTTAATGCTGAGTTTGTGCTGAAATTAAAGGATACTATGCATTTGGAGCAAAGACAGTTTAAAATGTGATGACAATAATAAACCAATATAAATAAACCGTTATTGTTTGCATACACACTTGTGTAAGGCAGAGTGTAATCTCACATTACATTACGGAGAGAAAACTGACCGACAGACGCCTCCCTCAGTTCGCTTATCCTCAGCTCTCTCTCTCACTCTCTCAGCTCTTTGAATAATTAGTGATGTGTGTCAATATTGTGGCCCATAGTAACCATATGGTGGGTGCAGGCAGACAGGCCATTGTTGGGAGCTGTGAAATATTGTGTATCCCTGCGAGGGCTGGAGCCAGCAGAGGCAGGAAGTGTTGTCGGGACTGACAGGGACATTGTGCGCTTGAATGGGCGAGTCCTCGGTGGCAGGGAGCACCGCGGACCCAGACAGAAAGTCTTGACCCTGGCGAGAAAGGCTGATTAGGCATGGTGCTGCAGGCCTCTCCTTCATCCACCCCCCCACCACCAACACCAACACCACCCCTCTCATCCACACCCCCCACTGGAAGCCGTTAGAGCTAGAGCAGAATACAACAAGGCCACTTAACTCAGCGACGCCTTTTCACTGCGCACATAAAAACACTCATATATTCATGTCAGGGGTGGAGAGCAGAGGAGAGGGACGGGGGCTCGGCGCTGCACAGTCAGTGTGTGAACTCAGGAATGATGAGTGTGTGTGTGTGTGATTTGTGGGAATGACAGTGTAACATAGAGAGTGTGAACTCAACAACTGATCTAAGTAGAACCGAATAGAAAAGAATAAAATAGTAATATTTTTAGTCAACATGCATCAAAACTAAATGATGTAATTAGTGTGTTGTGTAGCGGACAGATTGGAAATGATGCTAAGCTTTTGTTTTACAGTCCTCATATCGCCACAGTATGATCAGACAAACACATTAGTTCAGATGTAATAGAAGGAGGCCAACATTATCCTGTCACATTAACAAGCTGTGGAGTGCAGGAAAGCTGTGCATCCTGACACTACACAAAGCCTTAAAATACCATATGACACCCCAACAAATATCTGACTCTTAACTCTGTAAACATTTAAATTCAGGAAATCCTTCACGTCAAGGACAGACATTTAACTGTGAAACGTCCGAGCTTTGTGGCAAACATTTCATTTGTTTATTAACCATTTGACAAATTAAAGTCCACGTCCCTCATAAGATTACTGAATAAATCAATGTAGTAATGAGGATTAAAATTTTAGAAATACTAAGATATAGTATGGGATACATTTTTAATGATTAAATCCAGATCCAGCACTTTTTACAACTGAGCACTGAATTTGTGACACTTTTTTTCCACAAAATGTTGAATATTTTGGATTTTTTACAAAACAACTCAGATGAAAATTGTGAAGTTATGGATGGAGGGACTAATTTTCTTTCTTGCAAAACAAGCTGCGTAGCTTCAACCAAAAGAGCGAGCTCATCTGGTTCAGTTTCCTTTCACCGTCCTCTGAGTCTTCTGCTCCTCTTTGCTCCATAACTGCCTGATCAAATACGCTTCCATCCACGTCCCCTCTCCTCCTCGTCTCTCCGTCCTTCTCCTCTTTCATCCCATCCTCCTTTCCCCTCTCTGCCAATTATCTCTCCGTCAGTCTGTCACACTTTGTAGTCTAATAAAGGCGTCCTAAATTGATGCCCATCCCGCCTTTATTCCCCTGATAAAGCACAACAATTAAGGCTCATGTCTCTTTGCTCAGGGCCTTTGATGGCACACAAAGCTGCACCCAGAGAGAGGGAGAGGTGGTGGAGCTGCACTCATGTTAGCAGACAGCTCTGTCTCTCTCTCTCCCTCTTTCTCTCTATCTATCTCCACACCAGTGTAAGTACATATAATTCAGGTATGACCATATATAGGGAGAAATATCTGTGCAAAGCAATGCATATCAGGGTGTGGACTCGATTCACATGACATGAATCAAATGAATATAGATGCAACTTGACAAATTCATAAAAGACTTGCAGCTCAACTTGGACTTAAACACCACTGACTTGTGACTTCACTGACTAAAGCCCTTTGACTTGGAATGACTTATGTCCTCACTCTGCTCATACATTAAAATTAGCCTAATCTTGACTGGGCTCCTTTCTGCCAGCACTCATGGGAACTAGGCTAGTCTAAGACAAAACAATGTTGTTTTTTCAAGGCACAAGCACCGGCCAATGACTGATTATCACTATAAATCACGAAAAAACTTGATGCAGGTGTAACAACAACCTGAGCAATAAACCATAATGCAACAGTCTGAAGACATGTTAGTCAAAGCTTCTCTCTGTTTCTCTCTCCCTCTTTCCCTCAGTGTGACATACACATGGATAAAATCTGACTTGCTACGTCAGCGTGGTGAGGTGAGGGGAAGTATCCATCCATCCATTTTCTTTTGCTTATCCAGGGTTGGGTCACGGATGTATTTATTTTCTAATGTGTGATGATTTAAACAATATGTATTTTCTTTTTCCATTAATTATTCATCTTTAAATACAATCATAGTCATAATGTGTACCCTATTTAATTTTAATGTAATGTACAGTGTTATTTATATTATTATGCATTATTAAATGATGCCAGTTAAACTGTTATTGACATATCAGTATTTTAAGCTAATTAACTTAATAGTTAATTGCAAAACAGAACCTCCATAATTTGGATCAATAAGGTTGAGAGAGAGAAGGTGTGAAGGTCACAAGGCTACAGCAGTTATTTTAATGAGTCAAATACACATTTACTCAAAATTCAGTATCTTCTGCTGTTTGTGTCATTTTCTGGATCAATAATAAGTAAACAAGGAATTAAAAGTAAAGAAAATGTATTTGTATAGTACTTTTCTAGATTAGACGCCAAAAATTTGTTTACTATGTAAGTTGAGAGAAAGACTTGAGAGAAGAACTTTTTTATGTTATTTGCATACATTTTCATATTCAAAAGAAAAAGCTTATAATAGATGAACTGTAATGCCAAAATGCATTGATGAGATATAATTTGAAAACATCTTCTAGTTTCTGAAAATATGTTTGTGTAGCATGGGACTAAAACCCATGAAAAACCCAAAACCTTGTTTGGTCTCATTTGACAGGACACATGCCTGTCTTCAAGGTACAATGATTGACAAGGGCAGTAACCAATAGGAGTTCTTTCTCTCACTGAAAGAATTACGTCATTGGTTTTTCACATAGGTACTGAAAGGAACTTGCAGGAAGACCACACTTTGTAGCTACGTGAGCTAAGCAAAACAGTCAAGCAGCCGGAGGAGGAGAAAATAGTTGAAATGTAGAGAGAAGTGATGTGAATTAAGTCGCTGGATAGTCTGCAATGGGCTTCATATTACAATGTTGGTAACTTGGAAAACTTATGAAAAACCATTTTGATTTTTTTAATCGATGTACCATGGACTAAAGGAATATAAATAATCAAGGAATGACAGACAAGCAGACTTCAAAACCTCTTCAAAGGTTGGTAGTCGCTACGTTTTGCTGGTTTTGTTGGTGTATGATGCTGATAAATATGATTGAATTATACTTAAATGCTCATGGTTACTACAAAATGATCATAAGTTAACGCCTTCTTAAAAATGGCATAAGCTCGTGAACAGGTATCCGGTGTTCCAGTTTAACTGATGGTCATGTTATCTGGTGATATTTGTTTACATATTCAACTTCCTGTGCTCCAAATGTCTCATTTTCACCACAGCAGGCCTACCTGTGTGTCTGTGAAGTGCAGCAAGATACTGAAGGCCTCCCTGAAATAAAACTAAACATCACCTAATTAATGTATATGCTGGTCAATATCAGTCTACAGACAATAATACCAAAGTTGCTGGCCAAAAAATAAATACATAAATTAAGCCCTGCGACAGGATTCAAAGTGCTGTGTTGCAACGATTTATAAAGTGGCCATCTTCCTCAATACACCAGATTTTCTCAAGTACAATCTGTTTTACTCAGATACATGTTGTTTACTCTGTCAGATGTTAAACACCTGTTTATGGTTCAGCTGAAACGTCCATGTTAATGGTGATAGTCATAACAGACAAATGCTGCCAAAGCAAGCCTCAAAATAACAAAACCCAAGTGTTACGAAGAATACAAGGATGACCAACTCAAAGGAAATTGCTTTTGTTTGTTTTTTTTAAATCTTCCACATAAAGAGAAATGCCTAAACTGAACAGATTATCTGAGAATCCTCGACTGGAAAGATGATTGTGTGGGTGTTTAGTAAGATCAGAGCTCCGCTTAAGGACACACAGACCTACTGTGTAACTGAGCTGTGGACCCAAATTGTCAATTGTTATCCAGCAAGTTTGTTAGTGTCATGTGAAAAAAATAAAAAGACTTGTGTTTTATACCTGTGTTCCAGATTATGGTGACATCCAGTACATGGCTGTATCAGACTCACGCCCATGTTGGCTTGATCCTGTCTCCATTTTATTTTGACAGTCCTCATACCAAGGAAGATACATATATAGTGTACCTTTTCATTTTTAAAGCCAATCTCGGTAAACTCCCTATCTGCTTCTGTAAAATGCCTTCTCCATCTTCAGACAGTTACCAGATCCTCTAGGTAGATCATTTTCAGAACACCCAGAGTCTGCTGTGAATTTAGCAAAACTGTGCTTTTATACTACACACCCTGGACTTGTAATAATAATTCATTTGGAAGCATTACCTTTATGTCAGGCATTCAATCTCAACATTTAAAACATGTTTTATGAAGAATTTATCTGTTGTAAATTGTCCCACTCCCTCCTTCTTCCTATATTAGCGCTATACTGTATGTGAATGCTGTAAATTATTTATGTGACTCGTATAATCTACTCCAGGCTGCCATTTTGGCCAGGTCTCTCTTGTAAAAGAGATTATGTATCTCAAGAGACTTTCTGGTTAAATAAAGATTTAACTGCTGCTAAGGTCCTCCCTTTGACATGACAAACAAGACAGTGAGAAAAAACATCGATGTTTCTGAAAGCATCAATAATGAGTGGGTTTTATAGTGTCATGATAGAACACAATATAAGGAGATTGTGTTAGCTTAGAAACTAAAGTTTCTTTGAGGAAAAGAGAAAATTGTTTGGAAATGATTGATAAGAGTCTTGAAACAGCAAAATGTGGTAAACAATCATATTTACTCAGGGTATTTCAAATTTGGTTGATGAGAATTAAAGCATAGATAATTACTGAGTAAATGCAAAAACATTTAGAACAAAAAAAGGAACATTTAAAAAACACAGCATGATTCCTGCAAGAATGTTCAACATGTTACCTCTTTGTTTACTCTGAGTTTGGTTCTTTTTTTCGCTATATGCCATGACACCAGGGGGTAAGCTGTAAATTTGAATAGTCAGTGGAAGTAAATGGAAAGGTGTGAAGGAAAGCAGAAGACACGACGTCGTTAAAATCAAGAGTAGCTCCGTGGTTATGGTAGACAACTGAAATCAAATCTGCACCCTGTTATTATACCGCATCTTTTCACCAGAGATGGATGTGAGGAGAAGTGAACACAAACTTTTCTACTCAAAGAAACACAAAATGATCTTAGACAAAATATTTCTCTAAATTATTCAACTGTTTGGATAACAATGAGAAGTACTCGGAAAGTTGAACTTAACTGTTGCTATAAAAAAATAAAAAAAACAGAGACTGTCTTCCTGTGAAAAAAAGCAGACAGGTCGTTTGTGCAGCAGCTTATGACACGTTTACGTTTTGTTGTTAGGCGACATCTAGAGGCCATAGTAATTATGACAGGAACGAAGGGGAAAATGCGGTGACGTAGTATAAAGAGCGTCAAAGTTCGCGTTAGGAGGAGGTTGGGGTGGATGGGTCAACAAAACAGGAATATGACACAGGAGGTCTGTGTTTGATTCCCATGTGAAACCAGTAGTTTATATTGTGTCTATTATCCATGAACGCTCGTTATTGTAACCATGACAACAAAGACTGTCTGATATTGAGGAAGTACTTATTTTAACCCAAATCATGATCTTTTCCTAAACCTAACAAAGTAGTTTTCGTGCCTAAACCTAACCAAGCCATTACGGTTATTATAGTAACCGTGGCAACGTTCTGTATGCTGCTCTCGGTACAGTTGTGTCTTTATTATGGTAACCATGACAACTGAGGTCCGGTATGCATGTCGCCGTAGGCGCGATATTTATATGGGTTGTATTTGAGGGTAGGAACAAATGACCACCATGCTGGTACGGATTTGAAGACATATATGGTTGTTTAGGTTGGTGGTGCCAGTATATAAAGAAAAATCTAATCTTATTATGATTAAAAACTTAATTTTAACACCCATGCAGATATATTTTTTTTTTTTATTATTATTTAATCATTATATTAAAAAGACAGCATTGGGCTGAGACTGGGGTCTCCTCCTTAGAGGTAAAATTTAACTGTTAAGTATTTGGCAGAGAATAATCAAATCAGATAACTAAATCAGTAATGTGTTTTATACAGCAATGCTTATTACCAGCCATGACAGCAAGGCGGGTATTGTTTTCATCTTGTAAGTCTGTCTGTGTGTTTGTGTCATCATGGCAAAAGGTGGTCCAGACATCTATTGTAGTGGGAACTACCAAAGAGGTGGTTTCAAGTTCTTTGGCGGGTGTATAGTTGAGATCAAAATGAAGATGGGTGTGGTGTACTCATGTAATAATGATTGTAGCGGAGTATAAAGTACAATATTTTCCTCTGAAATGCAGTGGAGTAGCATGAAATGAAACTAATGTACACAAGTAAATGTACTTATATACATTTCACCACAGCAACAGACACAGTCTTGACTGAGCTCAGATAATCTCAGTGTTGTCTGATAGCATTTTAACTTTACTTTGACTTTTGAGTGTGGTGGTTTTTCTACTTCTACGGCTGTCATTCGGTTGATCCACATTTAGTGAGGGCTGTGTTGTGTACCGTCTCTCCCTCCAGCAGCACCAGCTCAGCAGTATAGTTACCTGGGATGCAGGGCCTTGTGAGTGAGTAATGTTGCTGAAACAAAAGCCCTGACAGCAGAAGTGTGGAGAGAGTGATGAGACCCCCTGCTGGTGTGTTAGCTAGCCTGGCCTCGGGGGCTCTTCTCTGGCTTTCGCTTTTAGACTCCTGCCCCTGAGACCTCGGAGCCCTGGAGACACCAGGACCCTGCGGAGGCCTGGGGTCCTGGTTCACCACTTCTCGTGCAAATGTTTTAGCCAACTTAAGCTCAAATCATTTTCCAATTCAGTATTCAGTATTTTTAAACAGTATTCAGTATGCAGGCAGTTTGAAGGCTGCTGTGGAGCTTCAACATTAAGAGCTTGCCCTTGTTTTCAGGGGGTGAAGCAAAGTACGTTTACACAAGAACTATACTATATACTTTTACTCCACTACATTTCAAAGTCCACTACAATAATCATATTTGACCGCTATAGTTACTAGTTGCTCTTTACAGATTGAGATTTTACATGCAAAACAATAATGGTCATCTTGTTATAGATTAAACTACCCAGAAGTAAATAAAATACTTAGAATTAGCTCCAACTCATCCAGCAACAGCATCATCGTGCTCTTTACATGTTAATGTATCAATAAGAATATTAATAACCCATTAACAGAAAATATATAATGATATAACACTGTCAAAGTATATTTTGTTGCTGATGTGATAGTGATAAATACTGTGTTGCCAGTGTGTGGACTCTTTCATTTTATGTTCTTTGCCTGCGTATTACTTTGATGAGAAAACATGTTTAGACTTACAAAGAAACTAAGAAAGACTTATTAACTACCCTCAAACACAGAACCTTAGTGACAGTGTGTCCAAAAATAACTTTGGTTAGTGTTTGGATGCTTCATACAGGAGACCCGGCCTTCAACCCTGCTTCTGTTAAAACACTATGGCTACGACATGACGTGACCCAACACCACCAACTTCTCCTGCTTCCCCCATCTTTGCAAGCCTTGTGTGGTTGCCAAGGTAAGAAACGTCATGGCGACCATGGGATCGGCTGCAGGCTCGGAGGGATGCCCAGCTGTGATGGGGCGCGTGACATGATACTCAACGCTGAGACACCATGACAACCTGGCAACAATGCTGTTGATTCAGCAACCCGACCAAACTGTATGAGGAGTTGGAGAGCGGGACAATAAACATGTTGCTGCTGAGTGGAGGCAACACAGTGAGGTGTTAGGATCAAAGGCTTGTGCTGGATGAGGCTGTATTTCAATACCTGCAGAAGAGAAACAGGTGAAAAATAACATCCCAAAGTAAGTTCAGGTCTTCCTGTCTTTTTCTATTTTGGCCTCTGACAAGTTACAGTTTATAAGTTCTGAGCACTTCCGCAATGACCTCTACTCTAAACTTCTCAGATGGTTTCATTTAACCTATCCAAAATTTCACAACAAAAGCAAATCCTAGAGAAAAGTCCAAAACCAATTTAAGTTTGTGTGTAGAACTTAGTCTTTTGTCTTCCTTTCCGCCCTATTAATTATCTCACAAATCCTCAGATTCATCTTGTAACCCTTTGGAAAGGTTGACCCCGACATTACCCAACTATATTACCTATAATTATAAATAAAAAGAAGTACTCCCAAGCACATGTAACAGTAAAATGCTTCTTACACTTATACTCTCTCCTCTCACACACACAATCACACGCTTGTTTCTGCTCTGTTAATGTGAAGAACACAAGGTACTGTATGAGGTACATAATATTAGATCACTGATTTCCAAGAGAACTGAAAATAGCATTGCAAGTCTTTTAAATAGAAGAGAAGTCATGGTTTATCACTTACTGTTTGTGAATATCAGTCAATATAAATGAGATAATACAGTAATAATGCTGGTATTTAGCAAACTTTACATCAAAAATCTAAGATATATTTTCTAATTGATAGCTGAAATCTTTTTAAAGGTGTGTATGAGGATGGAAACTCAAATGTTAATATTTATCTATCAGAATACATCCATTGTGTAAAATTAGGCCTACTATTACTATTTCAGTTGATTCCCGTTTTTGTAAGGCAAGACGATGTTATTTGTGTAGCATCTTTCAAACATTAAGGCTTTTCCAAGTGCTTTACACACGATAAGGCAAAGAAAAAAATAATTAAAAAGGATAAAAATGATAATAGACCAGAAATACAATTAGTTTTTTGTGAGCAGTAATAAGTTGCCCCAAAAGAAAATAAAAGTCCAGTTTCAGTGTCAAAATAAATGATCTGATCATAGACGGAGGAGGAGAGCAGAGCATTTAACTTAAATTTGAAAGTTGGAGCACATTAGAAATCACCATGAGGTTCAATCTGTGTGCAGCATTGTAGCTAAAAGCACCTTCACCATGTTTGGTTCTGACTTGAAGCACCTCAAACTGACTGCGTCCTAAAGATATAAGGAACCTATTGGGTGTATATATGTCCAGCAAACCAGCATCACCAATAAAATGTATTATAAAGGCGGAAGCCAGTGTAAAAGTTCAAGAACAGCAGTCATGTGTGTCTTGTTAAAACTCTGGTAGCAGCGTTGTGAATGAGGTGATGTGGTCTAATGGTCTTCCTGAGGAGATCAGACAAGAGACAGTATCAATAGTCCACTCTGCAGGAGATGAAGGCATGAATGATTTTCTCTAAATCTTGTCTGGACATAAGACCTCTAATTCCTTCCATGTGTGTGAGATAATAAAATGCTGATTTAGTTATTGAACTGATGTTGCTGCTGAGGCTCAAACCTGAGTCTAAATGTCTGTTCAAAAGAAAAGACACAAAACTTTCTCACAAGACACACCTTTTTAGGCCCAGATGAAGTGAAATTACAAACACACACACACACACACACACACACACACACACGATGAATCTGGCAAAGTATAAATGTGCCAGATTCATCAGATAGTCACACACTTGATCAATGATAATTATCTATACCCTCCACTGGCTGTGAACTCTGTCCACCGGGTGTTTAATCCTTCTCTTAATTCAAACTGAATGGCTCCAAAAAATACAACCAGGCCTACACTGCCACCATGTGGAAGCAACGGCAACGTTTTAAATGGCTTTAAATTTCCTTGACATGTTGCATCCAATAAAAGAAGATGGATATTGTCTTACGTATATAATATTGAGATGTTCCATTGGTGTTATTGTATTACATCAATGGAAAAAGTAAGCTTGTTTAGCTGCTGAGTTTGGTCTATTTTGGTCCAAAAATAAAATCTAATTTCAAGGGAATCACACATTTAATATTGATGTGAAAAAAAAGTGACAGTTACTTTTCCTGCCAACACTCCCCACTGAAACATTAGCAAAGTAAAATTTGAAAAATGACAGCATAATGAATGTAAAATGAGAACAATGTGAACAAATGTCAGTAACCTTAGCAGCTAAATTGGCCATTATAAAACCTGGATTAAATATATTTTCAATTACTTTAGCTGCTACGTTTGGTCTCAGAAAGTTAAATTTACAGGGTAAAGAAAAAGGTGACAGTAATATTAGCTGTTAATTCTGACAATCACAAATTTAATATTGATGTGAAATGAAACATTCAAACAAAAGAAATAAAAAAAAATCCAATGACTTAAACTGTTAACTTTGAGTGTCTCAAAGTTAAAGTCAAGGTAAAGCAAAAGTAGTGATGTTACATGAGACGTCGAGGCTTCGAGGTGTGTGTCGAGTACTGCTCTTTTGAAGCGTCAACCGATGCGTGAATCATTTTAAAAGTATGACATAACTGATGACATGAGAAGCCTCACTTCTCGTCTGTACCACGTGACTGAGTTTGGTTCGAATCATGGAGCGACCGCGACATAAGACCCCAGAGTAATGATATTTAATAGTTTTAGGTTTATAACATTGACTGATTGTATTTGACTTCTCCAGTTAGACAAACTTTGATCTTATTTCTTCCGAGAAAGTACGAGCATAATAGTGTAAATTTATTATAGATGCTTTATGTTTATTAAAATATATTTTTTCAAGCACATATGTTGATTGCTTTCACAATAATTAGCGTACTACAAAGGTATGCTTCGAAGAAAGATACAATATACTGACATATACTGATGCTTTGTGATATACAAACATTTGTATTTGCCTATTTCACATTCTGGCCAGTAGATGTCAGTGTGTTAACATGAAGCATCGAGAAATTAACCTTTTCTCTAACCACTTTGCTGGAATGGTTCAGAGCTTCATCTCACCATCACTAGACATTATATAAACACCATAAAGCTCTCACCTGAACAGACGTCCTTATTGATCAGCTTCTTCGTCATCATCTTTATTGGCGGTTGGCAAACCAGCTTGTAGGAGCATTACTACCATCAATTGGACTGGAGTGTGCATCAGGCAGGGGTGGATCTAGACTTTAAACAAATCACATATATCAGTATTTGATTGAAAAAGCCCCCAGATTAAGATATTTTAAGATTTTTAAGTCATACATATTTTTGTACTTGCCACAAAATCTATGCAAAAAAACACAATAATTAAGCTAAACCAAAAGCAAGTCTCATTTGTACTGTCATGCAATTGAAGAAATAACACGAGTCATTTCCATTCAGCTCTCAATTATGAGCCCAACAAGTGCAATAACCATGTGATGAAGTGTGGCCGTGCTAAACACTGCAAATGGGGCTCTGATGAACAATCTTCTGCCTCTTCTTTATCCAACGTCGCAATCGTTAGGACACTGACGGGTTCAAACATGACTGACAGTGGAGGAGTTGGCTGTGATTGCTTTTTCTCCTGTCTGTCCTGGATACAGAGTAGTGTATCCTATCACATTTTCAAAATAAAAGAAAACTAATTCCTCTGTCTGCTTCAAAGTAAGAGCACTTCATAGAAATGTAGTGGAGTCAAAAGTACAATATTTGTCTTTTAAATGTAGTGAGGTAAAAGTCATAAGTTTAGTAAGTAAGTTATAAATACAAATAGCCTACTTAAGTACAGTACTCAAGTAAATTTACTTGTGAGTGAGTGATTATGGTGGTTTTTAAACTGGATGCTTTTGTATGTTGCACTTTTATGGCTGATCGGAAATTTGGACACGTTTGTTTGCCCAATGAGCAGCCTCGGTCCCTATGGGTGTAGGTGGGACACTGCGACAGGTTTGTTGAGTTTACCGTCAGATCTCCCGGCCCGTTTGTTTTAGTTTTTTATACAAAAAACAAATTGCAAGTTATGTTACCCAATTATTTTGTTTTGCATCCTTGGTCGTTTTTAAATGATTATACGGACATTGTGGAGCTTTCTTAGTGGGTATACCTGCGTATCACTTAGATTACACCACTGCCCACATATCCCATCTAATTTCTCACCTAGTGGCCTAGGCTATGTTAATTGGCTTGCTTGTTACCTACCCAAAGTGAACATATTCGAACATGAATCTAAACTTTTTATCAATAGTATCAAACGTTCAGCCACATTTGCAGACTAGCAAACACGGTGTACGGACTCGACTGACTTGCACTTTACAAATGTTCTAATGCATTTTAAATGAACTGAAAGTCTCACCTCCTTCCTTGGATGTACGGCCTAGTAACTGGTAGTCGCGGCTCCTGTTGGGGGGTGGGGGGGTGGGGGTTGTGCAACCTGTAGAACCTAGGGGTCTATGGGGACCGTCTTCTCATGCTGCATTCCATTGCACTCGGACATCGGAGTCTCACTCTTGTAAACCTCCGACCGGCCACAACCTTTTATTTAGAGGTTTTTGAATTAAACTGCCTAAAACTGGGGTGTAAAGGCAGTTGCCACCCTGGTTCATCCGCCCCTGGCATCAGGAGATTATGAAGTAAAATATCTTTTTTTGGCTAAACCAGGTTCGTTTATAAATTTAATAATGACACCACATAACTTTCTTACAGAATTCCCCCAAAAGCTCCGACAACAACAACAAAAAAAATCATCGTGTCTCTCTCAGCTGAGAAGCATAAACTGCTTAAATAGTCCCTTTCTCTACTCAACAATTAGCCTGGGCTGAACCAAACTACATTCAGGGGGTCTAGGTCTATCTCATTTAAATTGATTAATAGACAATAAGTTACTTCTATCAGCAAACATCAACAATACAAAGCAGACATACATTATCATTTTGTTAACTGTGTAAATCCCCCAAACCCACAAATACTTATTATCACAGTTTATTAAACTTAGGATCTCCCCCACAGTCATGGTATAACCCGTGACATCATTGATGACATCAGCAACAGCATAAAAGAAGGAAGTGTTTTGCTCCTTCCCCCTTGGAACTCCTGGAGTATAATGGTGAGTATTGAAGATTAAGGTGCTCACATCAATGAAGTATAGTAGAACTGTATCTATATAACCAAAAATTACTGCTGCATGGTCACTGTAAGAACACAATGCTAACAAATACACACATAGATGTATGTATAGAAGTGCAAGTGACATTAGCTACTAACTTTTGGACATTACAATTTTAACTCTTCCTAACCTATGAATGTAACATGGCTAGCATTAAGCTTTTTTTTTAACAGTGTCAGTAACATCAGATGCTAGTCAATGCTATGTCAGCAGCATTAACAGCTAACATAGAAAACAAGGCTGGCAAGCTAAACAGTGCAGGGTCACTAACATAAATCAGACATTATAAGGTTAGCATTAACTGCTAAAGCTCTAACTATTTGACAGTATTAGGCTAGCATTAGCTGCTAAACTTCTATAGTTTGGAAATCACAAGACTAGCATTAGCTGCTACTTGCTAGCTAGCTAACCTTTGAACTTTAGGTTGGTATAAGATGCTATCATGTTGACTTTTACAATTAAAAAGCTAGCTTTAGCTCCTCCTAACCTGAATATTACAAGGCTATCTTTAGCCTGTAAATTTTGGACAATGTCTGGCATTAAGTTGTATTACACACAGGTACAGCCTGGAGATGGTGTCTGTCAGAAAGCAGAACTGTGTTGACAGTTTTACTTCTAATTTTTTTTTCTGTTTCGTCTCCTCTTGTATTTTCACATCATAAACAAAGAGGAAAAACATTTCAGAGGAATCCCAGATGAGACGGTGCTCATCAGTGGGTAAACATAGCACAGCGGTTTGCTATAGTACTGAGAAATTTGTAGCTGGAATTGGGCTGTAGTTGAACCTTTTTTGGACACCAGTATCCTCACGATTTTCTCCTCTGCTTCCCCCTGCCTCTCCTTGCTCTGTTTACCTCCATCTCACATCTCACTCAGCATCAAAGATGTTACTGAAGTTACTGATGGCTAAATTGGTCTGTTCTATCTAGTCTTTCTAATGAGCACAAGTGATGTTCATCATGTCCTGTGTGTGAATAGGAGCTTCCAAACAATGTCATGTATTCACTAAACACTATGCCTGTAAGATCTGGTGTGTGAACAATAGTTGTGTGGGTTTATGTGTTTTTAATGTTAGTGACAATGCCAACATTAAATTAATATTAACACTAATAAAATTGTTTATCCAAAGTATTTCAAAATAATTTTTTACATCTTGTTCACAAAGACTGAGTTTAAATAAAAAATTAAATTTTGCAATCAGTGGATTTTGGGGATCCTACTTGTTTCTTGCATTTTGATAATTTGACAAAATAAGCTTGATTGTGATTGCACTTCTTTTTCTCTCTTCAGGAAATGCATTTTATGTTGTAGGCACTAGAGGGAGCATTCCACTCAGTCTCCACAATTTCCTGAGCTCAGGTACATGTACAGTATATGTAAAGTCCATCTAAACTGACTGCCATACCAAGGCCAAGGGACTGGTGTGAAATATGACGTGACTTTTGATGGGAGGGAGAAAAGCACAAAACAGGAGAAAGGGGAATAATTCCTCAACAAAGGCTCTGGGAGAAAAAAAACCAAACTCCTGGACAGCTCCTCCATACCATCCAGACACACACACATACTGTACATACATACAGTCCACACATCTGGAGTCCGGTACTGGTCTGGGCGGTTCTGTCACTGTGTTCTGACCCTCTCTCTAAATTTATCTGGCCTTGTCATCACGTGTGTCTCTCATATTTCTGCCGGCCGGTGGGACCGGCTAAGAATAGAGGAGCACTGACACAGATTAACATGCTGGTCTCTCTCTCCGTCACTCTCTTGAAAAACCAATTATATTCCATCTGTCAATCTTACAACCATGAACCACCTCCTTCTCTGTGTGTGTCTTGACCTTTTCCTATGTTTGACTATGTTGACCTCATCCATTACAGTGTATGGACGAAGGGGGAGAGCAGAGAGGAGCTCACTGAGGAACCTGCAGTCCAAGTACATCGTTAGGACCACGATAATGAATGTAGGTTTGATCTTTATTCGAAATATATTTGCTAAGTATTAAAGTGGTTGTGGTGGCAGCAAAATAACCTTTTTCTTTGTGTTTTTTTTTTTTTTTTTTTTTTTTTTAAGCAATCAAAAGGGGTCGACACTGGGTTGCTGTGTCCTCTTTACCCTCTCAATCTGGACCCAGATTCTGTTGTCTTAGTTTCCCAGCAAGGCTTTCAAATAGAGTTTACAAAAACCTGCAAAAGACCCAAGTTTACAACCCGGAAATGTCCTTGCCATGAAACTTTATCTAAACCTATGAATGTGTACCAGTACAGATAAGAGTCCTTCAGTGACTCCTAAATGTCACATCTAAGTCCAGGAATCTCCTGGATATGTGGGGTTGTCCCTGAGAGAGAGTGTTGATCCAGCACTCTACAGCCGCCCAATCACAGATAGCTGACTGAAACTTGATTGGCTCATCTGCAGGGTTATTTAGGACAAGCTTTGAAAGCATCCATTTACTTTTCCTCCATCTCTGTCTTCTTAGCTGTATGTAAATGTAAACTGACCGTGCTGGTGTGTGCATGTTTTTGTCTTCAGGTCATATCAGTAAAAGTTTAGGTTTGGAAAAGTATGAGTATATCCTTAATTGCTGTCTTTAAAAAGCAGACTAGGTAACACAACTTGGATGAGTATTTAGATGAGCTAAATGCCAATGTAAACACACCTCACTGCTGCAGCTAACGCAAACCAAGGCTACTGGCTAAAACACACCTGCTGAAGTTGAATAATTTAATCAGCTACTTGGCAAAAGCATCTGTATCACATGGTCATCCTCAGCAGATGGAGTTTGCTCAGCTGTCAATGAAGATATTCAAGCTTAAAATTCTCTGAGCACGTTCAGGACTAAAGAGATACCAAGTGGGGTTGTTTACTTTCTTCATTATTGCACTTATTGCATTGATTGGAAACAGGGTTACATGAGGGTACAGGGTTGGACATGAAAAACAGAAACAAACCAAAGCGACCACATCCTTCATTATCACATTTGATATTGTAAAGCATATTCATTGGTTTTAGACCCACATCCTCCAAACCACTAAACTAAAGGCCTGGCCTCACCAGCCAGGTGGAATTTCACATAGGATTACATGGCCTGAAGAAAAGCTGCCTCCCTATTTATGCATCTGTGTCAGCAGACAGTCTCTCCGTAATGTCAGTACATAATGCTGGGTGTGAACAGCTGGGTAAACACAGGACGCTAGTGTCCACTGAGGTCAAGAGGTTTCATGACTTTTTGTTTAGCAGTCATCACCAAGAGCAGTTAAACACCATAAAGGTAGTAAGTGGAGAACAACATATCTCTACTGCATCATAGATATCTGGCTAAACACAGGAGATAGGTGTTATCTTTATTGTGGGCAGTCAGCCGGTGAAAGCAAAATTAACCTTCATCAAGGTGGTAAGTACACAGAGGGAGGGAGTGTGGTTCAGTGTGCACACATTATACTATGGCTGCTAGTGGAGTTGGATAGGTTAACAGTGAGTGGATACATGAATTTCTGTCTATAGTCATGCCAGCAGCACTGTGAGCAGTGTTTTGAGCTAAATGCTAATATCAGCATGCTTGATGATTAGCATATATAATGTTTACCATGTTAACCATGTAGTTTAGTGTAGGAGCATCCATGCAATAGTTGGACCAAGTCACAATGCTAGCATGGCTAAAAAATAACAATACATGTTTTTTTAAAACAATTTAAATTTGATCTAAAATGCAAAACACCATTAAGTATTTATTACTCCTTATTTAAAGATAAATATTTAAAGATAAAGCCTAACCCTCTTTTGCAGCCTCTTGCTATTAGTGAGATTTCTGTATTTTTGTGTTTTCTTAATGTTTGTCTCACATCAGTTGTTTGAAGTGGATGGGCTCTGGTGGAAAAATATAAATTATTTTCACACACCAAACAGAATTAAAAAAATAAATAATCAATAAAAAGATAATCATAATGAGAATGTGATGATAGTCACACTGTTTGCTTTTGTTGTTTGTGTTGCCAAGGGAGATGCAAGTGTCACTGAAATCAGAATGAAACACACCCAGACTGTCATGACGGTGACACAGGTTAAGAGTTTTTCAATGTCTGTAACTAATTTATGACTAAAGAGTTTTTTTTTCTAACTATATCTTATTAAAGATTGATGTTAATGTAAGATTTGAAGTTTTCACACACTATTAAACAAAAAAATACTTTCATATTCTCTTTGTTCCGCACTTCATTGAGGGTTGAGTTTATGTTGAAAAGCAACCATGGTTTACACTGTGGAAAATCAAGTATGCCAAATTACCTTTTGACAATGTACCATTAAATCTACTGACAACTATCACTGAATTACTTTGATATCGTTGAAATCTTTAAGACCTAATGTTTCTCAGTTAAGTACTGCAGCACTCCAATCCCTGCCCAAATGATCTACATTATCTTTTGTAGTTCTTGTGTACAGTAAAGAAATACATATTTGCTCAAATTTCCACATTTTTAAAAAACAATAGCCTGTTGAGGACATGACCTTGGTTCCTTGCCCAGGGCAATATTCTTGCTGGGGTGCAGAATTCTTTGTTACGCTCCTGTGTTCAGGCTACAGAAAGTAATTGTAAACTTATGTAACGGTAGTATACCTAAAAGAATATGTGCATTTGAAAACATGAAAATAAATGTTGTGAAATTAAAAAATAGTTTGCATTCTTGTGCAGTTGACCCAGCTGCGGCAGCCTCGGGCAGTATGAACTCCAGCGTGAGAAGAAAGAAGCTTCTTTGACGTCAGCCACGTTAGATTTCAGTAGTCCAAGATGGCGGAGGTGAGCGGGTTGAGGAGCAGAAATCACTTCGAGTCCAGCCGCAAAAGCCGAGTCGTTGACGAAGGTAAACCGCTGTTGATTTTGTCAAGTAGTATGTATGAGAGTGAGTCGAAAAGGAGTACGAAGGTGAGGGGAGGGGAGTTAAAATGTAAAGTGTTTTTGTTTCTGTCGTCTTTGTCTTCGGCAAACTCTCGCTTTTCCGTTAGCCAGTGTTGTGTTGTCAGTTGGAGACCCGCGGTGTCCTGCCAAATGTGGTACCCCCGCTGGAACATGCCTCCTCTAATTCGTAATAAATAGCGTAAACACAGCCTAAACTGTTCTAAGAATTAGCTAGATGGAGATACGTTTTTTTCAGTCCTCGCTTTCCCCGTGTGGAAACATGTTTTCTCTTCGGTACTCGGGCTGTAAACTGATTCTGACCCGGATATAAAATTCAAACGCGACACCTGTCGGCTCAGTTGTCCGGGCCGTCACTTTCACCTGGCCCACAGAGGACCAGCAGCTTGTCCGTAGTTTCTTGTTTCTGGATCCGTATTGCCTGTAGTTTGACAGTCACCCTGAATTGCCTTCAACTGCACAGTTTCTGAACTTTGAAACAGCTTACACCAGTTTCCTCTAACGGGTTTTCACATACGTTAATCTTCTCATCCCACTAATGACTCGGATATTTTTAAATGCCCTATTATTAGTCTGCTCAGTTTGCAAGAAGACTTATCCACGTAATTGCAAGGCTAATTATGTCCTCAACTACATAGAAGTAGATATATTACTGTGTAGTATTTTAATATCAAATGACAACTACTTATTCACGGATAAGGTCACAATTTTACAAGCCTGTCTTTAAACACTAGTCAGGTGCCCATACTTACACTGAAACAGGTTTTATTTGCTCTGGTCGTTGCTCCTGTTCCTACTGGCCATTAAAAGATCCCTTCCTATTTCACTTTCAATCTAAGTGATGGGGATAAAATCCACCACCTATCTGAAGCCAGTGTAAGGATTCAGCAGTCTGGGTGCGTAGGGTATGTATGTAGGGCAGGGTATGCTAAAGAGGTGCAACAATAGTCAATTAATAGATTAGTCGATCAACACAAGATTTATTGGATTGTTATTTTAATCTTTTTTTGAATCAACAAATGTCAATAATGTCCTCAAATATGAGGAAATATACTTTTCCTTGTCACACATGATAGTAAAACTAAAATGTGTGTTTTTTTTTCTTGCTTTTGGTCAGACAAAAATGACATTTGAAGATGTTATCTCAATCTGGGGCAAATTATTACAGGCACTTCACCATTTACTGTAATTTTATTGCTCAGCTTGACTATCTCAGACTGCTGAAGCCTTAAAATAATCATTGGCATACGTTTGTGCTCAGATTGAGGACTGTGAACCACTGAAATGGGAACCTGACTACTGTTTTAAGACAGACTTGAATAATTGTGAACCTGTCATTTAATCACAACAAATGAACACATCACTCCTGATGCTGGCTTTTCTTGCATATGCACTTTGCAGTGTTGGTGTGGTGTCTAACTAAACTTAATATTGAATATCACATGATAGATCTAGGTTTGTTAAAAATGTGGATATGATTAATTTCTGTTTTCCCAAGCTTTTCAAAGTAAATGTGATAACTAGTTCTTTGACTGGGCTTCTAAAATTTCAGTTTTAAGGTTGCTTTTAAATATAAGGGTCAAAGTTTTCATTCAGAAACCACCAAATAAACAGTATATGTATTTTCCTTTTTTTTTTTTTTAATCAACAGAACAATCTGCAGATTAAGCAATACAGAGAATAATTGTCAGTTGCAGCTCCAGTGTGTTGTGATAACTGCTTTGGCAAGTGGAGGAATGAAGGCCACTGCCAGTAACTATGTTTTACTATGGTATAAGAGAAAAACCATCCCTCTCCCCTGCCTTTATGTCAGGAAAGGGGAATAGAAATGGTGAAAAGAAATGGACTCTTGCACACTCTCGCTTTAGTCTGTTCTTGTTACAGTTCTCTGAACCTTGTCAAGTCTGGTAAGCAAAGAGTGAATAATCATTCTCCAAGGCTCATCACTGATGTATGGAGTCCCTTATCATGATAACCCTTATGTCTACTTTCATACCAGTCAGCTGACTCTGTGGCAACAGCATTTACTAACCTCGTCTGCTCTTAATCTTGACTTTGTCCTCACAGACTCCCGATTGGCCTGCTTGCTGCAACTGAACATTTGCCCTCTTTGACTCGTGTCCAAAGAGGCCGAGTCAGGTTGTCTTTTGGTGTTGGTGTGCAGGGAAGTCAGTGTACCTGCATCTTAATAAGCTACAGTCGATCGCTCGCTCTCTTTCATAAACTCAGTCACAGTCTCTGCAGTCTTGTTTTCTTCACATTGAATAAACAAATAAAGCCTAATCACTGGAAATGTTTTTTTCCAAATTATTTAAAATGCATAGCCTGGATGTCACAAGGCTAGAGGAGCATGTTGAAACCCTGCTTGAGAAGTTCTGGCATTAATGATCAGTGTTGCAACAGTAGAGAGGAGATTTTTGCATAAATTGTGCCTGCTTTCTAAACACT
Organism: Seriola aureovittata; assembly: GCF_021018895.1. Taxonomy (NCBI): domain Eukaryota; kingdom Metazoa; phylum Chordata; class Actinopteri; order Carangiformes; family Carangidae; genus Seriola; species Seriola aureovittata. Next base: position 18,483,107 of record NC_079377.1, read on the forward strand.
TAAAGTGCCAGTGTTCTCCCTTAAGAGCCAAATACTAACAGGGAATCAGCAAATATTTTACATAATCTTGCTTGCAGAGTATTTCTTTGTATGATGCAACTTTATTCCTAAAGCGTTGTTAATTTCGTAATTCCTACACTAAATCTCTTGAAAAAGTCAGGGAAATTGCCTCTTGAAGTGTGAAACCTCCCATATTTAGACAGCTGCTCAAGTGAACCAACGCCGTATCAAAGTCTACGTCAGGTGTAGTGCAGGAGTGCAGGGAAGGGAGATCTGATTTGGGACGCAGAGCTAAGATGTAGGATAGCTTGCATAGACGTACACTATTCTTGTCATGCATAGTTAAAGATAGACGGCCATCTGAAATAAGAGGGGATTTGTGCGCGTTGTACTCCACAGACTCATCTCATCCCTTGGTAACACTAAGTGTGGAGTGTATGGGCAGGAAAACATGTAGGCCAGTTAACATCTACTCAGTCCCTCCATAAGATAAAAAAATAAGGTGGCTAATTTTAGTTCCGCCCTCATTTTCTGCAAGCTGAGGAGTAGGACAGTGCATCATCCACTTTATGATGAAGTGTGAGTGTATTAGTGAGTGCACATATCAGCAAAGCTAATGTTTTAAGACAGACTTGAATAATTGTGAACCTGTCATTTAATCACAACAAATGAACACATCACTCCTGATGCTGGCTTTTCTTGCATATGCACTTTGCAGTGTTGGTGTGGTGTCTAACTAAACTTAATATTGAATATCACATGATAGATCTAGGTTTGTTAAAAATGTGGATATGATTAATTTCTGTTTTCCCAAGCTTTTCAAAGTAAATGTGATAACTAGTTCTTTGACTGGGCTTCTAAAATTTCAGTTTTAAGGTTGCTTTTAAATATAAGGGTCAAAGTTTTCATTCAGAAACCACCAAATAAACAGTATATGTATTTTCCTTTTTTTTTTTTTTAATCAACAGAACAATCTGCAGATTAAGCAATACAGAGAATAATTGTCAGTTGCAGCTCCAGTGTGTTGTGATAACTGCTTTGGCAAGTGGAGGAATGAAGGCCACTGCCAGTAACTATGTTTTACTATGGTATAAGAGAAAAACCATCCCTCTCCCCTGCCTTTATGTCAGGAAAGGGGAATAGAAATGGTGAAAAGAAATGGACTCTTGCACACTCTCGCTTTAGTCTGTTCTTGTTACAGTTCTCTGAACCTTGTCAAGTCTGGTAAGCAAAGAGTGAATAATCATTCTCCAAGGCTCATCACTGATGTATGGAGTCCCTTATCATGATAACCCTTATGTCTACTTTCATACCAGTCAGCTGACTCTGTGGCAACAGCATTTACTAACCTCGTCTGCTCTTAATCTTGACTTTGTCCTCACAGACTCCCGATTGGCCTGCTTGCTGCAACTGAACATTTGCCCTCTTTGACTCGTGTCCAAAGAGGCCGAGTCAGGTTGTCTTTTGGTGTTGGTGTGCAGGGAAGTCAGTGTACCTGCATCTTAATAAGCTACAGTCGATCGCTCGCTCTCTTTCATAAACTCAGTCACAGTCTCTGCAGTCTTGTTTTCTTCACATTGAATAAACAAATAAAGCCTAATCACTGGAAATGTTTTTTTCCAAATTATTTAAAATGCATAGCCTGGATGTCACAAGGCTAGAGGAGCATGTTGAAACCCTGCTTGAGAAGTTCTGGCATTAATGATCAGTGTTGCAACAGTAGAGAGGAGATTTTTGCATAAATTGTGCCTGCTTTCTAAACACTTAAAGTGCCAGTGTTCTCCCTTAAGAGCCAAATACTAACAGGGAATCAGCAAATATTTTACATAATCTTGCTTGCAGAGTATTTCTTTGTATGATGCAACTTTATTCCTAAAGCGTTGTTAATTTCGTAATTCCTACACTAAATCTCTTGAAAAAGTCAGGGAAATTGCCTCTTGAAGTGTGAAACCTCCCATATTTAGACAGCTGCTCAAGTGAACCAACGCCGTATCAAAGTCTACGTCAGGTGTAGTGCAGGAGTGCAGGGAAGGGAGATCTGATTTGGGACGCAGAGCTAAGATGTAGGATAGCTTGCATAGACGTACACTATTCTTGTCATGCATAGTTAAAGATAGACGGCCATCTGAAATAAGAGGGGATTTGTGCGCGTTGTACTCCACAGACTCATCTCATCCCTTGGTAACACTAAGTGTGGAGTGTATGGGCAGGAAAACATGTAGGCCAGTTAACATCTACTCAGTCCCTCCATAAGATAAAAAAATAAGGTGGCTAATTTTAGTTCCGCCCTCATTTTCTGCAAGCTGAGGAGTAGGACAGTGCATCATCCACTTTATGATGAAGTGTGAGTGTATTAGTGAGTGCACATATCAGCAAAGCTAATGGTTTTTCACAGGCTGTTATGCTTCCTAGCATGCTTATTGTGTTTTGTTTTTTTCTCTCACACACATTCTGCTGCAACACAGACTCCTTGCAGTCCAGGCAGAATAGTGTCTTTGTGTGGGTCTCTTCTATGGCTGCAGTCTGTGCCACTTCATCCTGCTGAGTGCTGCTCTGGGTTTGATGGGAACCTGCACTGCCACAGATTGAGGGAACGTGCAGGGCTAATTTGTGTGCTGAGCAGATTACTGTAACTGCCCAGTTCTTACAGCAGCATAGCACTGCTGCTGCCCTTTGGGAGTTTGCAGCACCTCCAGGTTGATTTGTGAATGTCCATTTTTAAAGTTGTCCCTTTGAGAATGAATATCAATTCTTTTTTACTATTAATCATTTAGTCTATAAAATGTTTAAAATTTTGAAGTCAAGCAAAACAAGCTATTTGATCTGGAACCACAAGAACTTGTTGGTCGTTTTTTTAGGTTTTTCTGACATTTTAAAATCCAAACGATTAAATGAGAAAATAACCTTCAGATTAGATGATAACCAAACATTCTTTAGTCCCACCTGTATGGATGGTGTGTGGATACACATGACCTTTTTAGTATCGTCTGAAAGTGTGTTCGTGGCAGGTGGTGCTTAATGTATGCTGTCTTGATGTGCTATCCAAATTTGTTTGTTCACAAGTGTTTTTATGTCTTACTACTGTTGGATACAGGTGGTGTATCCAAGGTGTTTTTAAGTAACAATAACAGGAGCTCATAGCAATCTGTTGCACTGGTTTCTTCAGCTTTGTAAGTTTGCCAAATATTTGGACTTTCTGTTGACATCAGTGACTTAAGGTGCTTATCAAAGATGGCAACCAAATTGGAAGGCATCATTCCTGCTGCTTTGTCGAAACCTAATTTGTATGTGGTGGTGCCACAACTTAGTACAGCTGAATGGCTAATCATTTAAGTATTTGAATGAACAATGTGTAATACTTGTTGTCCTACCTGTTCAGTAGACTCTGTCAGGTATGTGGCCACTTCAGTCATTTTCATCTGCACCAGTGGTTTCTTTAGCTGTAAAGGATGTGAACAAATGTTTTCCTTCAGTACAGGAGGGAGGGAACTTGGGTAAACGGTGATAATCTTTCAGGCAAAACAGCTTTGTGTTAATAATGTAGAATGATGTAGAACTGCATCGCTTAATCAAGCAACAGAAATGAATCGGCAAGTATTTTTGATAATCAATTAGTCATACTTCAAGCAAAAAGCCAAAAATGTATTTCGTTTTTTGTTCCAGGTTCTCAATTGTGAGCTGCTTCTTTTTATCTCACGTGATATTAAACTGAGTACCTTTTGGATCTTGGACTGTTGGCTGGACAAAACAAGACTTTTGAAGATGCCATGCTGGGCTTTAGGATAATGTGATTGTGAGAAATTTTTCTGACATTTTATAAACCAAACAATTAATTGCTTGATCAAGAAAATAATCAGCAAATTCATTAATAATTAAAATAGTTAGATTAAAGAATGAATTGTGATTGACAGTTTCACTGTTTTATTGACCAAACAATTTATCGATTAAATGATCTGCAATCTGATAGAAAAATAATCATTAGTTGCAGCCCTAAAACTAATGCCACCAAGACGAGCTCCTCATCTGTATCCATTACAGTTTGTGGTTCAGCGTACTCACTTATACTGCTGCTGTGGCACTGTGACGGGGACGGAGGATGACACTTAATGTGCCTTTAGATTTAAGGGAAAGACCTTCACAAACACAGCAGAAAAACAGGGAACAAAAATGTGAAAACGCTGTCCTTGTAGCTTCCTTTTCTTGTGTCCTTTTTCAGTGCAAGGCTATTTTCAAGCTTGACCTAGATGGGTAGACCAGAGTGGATAAAAGTATTTAGCCCAGCACAGTATGCTGGAAAGATTCCTGTCCACAATTTGACCCATGTAGGGCATTACACTTTCTCTTTAACTCAAAACAATAGTCTGTCTCTCACATAACCAAACTTATTACAATGAAACGCATTCCTTAGAAAAGCAATTTTTGGTCTTGCCACATAAACCTGGCTCTACATTCTTCTCCTCCTTCTCACTTTACATCCATCATGCAGTATGTAGTTATCTAACCAGTGTAATTTTATCTTTCTCTACTTTGTGTTTTTATCCTAAGGCTTGAGTGGCGTGGAAGATGTTCCCATTTTTCGGCATAAACAGAAGCCTCCTTTAGCCAAGTCCGAAGACCTGGAAGATGAATTTCTTCCCAGGAGCATGGCCTCAAACTCGGGCAAAAATACCAGCCTCACTCCCTCACCAGATGAAGGGATTCACGAAGACGAGGTGAAGTGTTAATGTGTTTCCTACCGCATTCTTGTCTGCTGACAAGCACGTATATCATATTTAAGTAAGATCTGATTTAACTGTAGCTTAAAGTCTCTGCTTAAAATGTATGGTTTGTAATCACAAATGAAAATATGAAGTACAGAGAAAAAAGAAAAAAAAGAGACAGTCCAATTAAATGTTCTCCGTTTACCATCTGTTAAAGGCAATTGGTGGTGCAACTAATGGTTAATTTTAATATTACTTATTAAAAACCTGATATTTATGGAACACAATTTCTCAGTCAATGATTTTTTTTTTTTTTTTGGACCCACAGTCCAAAACTCTAAGATACTTGCTTCACTATAATATAAGCATCTGAGGTTTGAAGAATTGGAGAAGCTGAAAACTCTCAAACATTAACATTTTTGCTTCAAAACCTAAGCGATTAAGCTCTAAAATAAATCCTGTAAACGGATTGGAAAAGGAATTGAGAACAAAGAAGGTGAAATCTGTATGAACAAAAATCTGTGGGAAGTATTATATTTATGCAGTAAATTTGCCAAAGCAAGTCAATGATCACACTGCAACTTTCTAGTGATAATAGCTTAAAGTCTAGTCAGAGGTGTTACCAGCAGAAAAAAAGAAAGTTCCTGTGTTTTTAAAAGGTGTTTATATTTTCAGGGAAAAATAAAATATTCTGCCATTCCATCTGTGAAAATCCTAGCTGTGTCTTTGCTTTATGTCAGACTCCTGTGTTCTCTTTGCCTTGCTTTCGTCCTGTTGCTTTGTTGGCTGATCTCAGTGCTGTAATTTTAGTTCATGAAATTTGCCTTGTCAGCACAGTGTTATCACATTAACCACTCTCGAAGCCTTTGAGCATCGAGAGTGGTTTTGAGCTCTGACTGATTGCAAACTAATGTCTTCAGGCTGTAATAGAGGACGAAAAGGCCAGGCCCATCCAGATTGTCTTGGCCAATGAGGATGAGCACAGCTTTGAGTTGGATGCTGCAGCACTGGAGAAAATCCTGCTGCAAGATCACGTGAAGGACCTAAATGTGGTGGTCGTGTCTGTGGCAGGGGCCTTCCGCAAGGGCAAGTCCTTCCTGCTGGACTTCATGCTGCGATACATGCACAATCAGGTGAGATAAGGTGTGGTTTTCATACTGTTGCTGGACACACATGTAGCTACTTTCTCGGAGGGGGGGGGGGGACTAGGGCGGTTGCAACACTTTTCTGATTTCTCTGTTACTCAGAGACTAGATCAACCAAACTAAGGTTTAAAAACTTAACTTAATTAAGCTTACACGTGTCTGCTAATCACCCATACCCATATTTAAAGATGATTACATACGACAGATTATTCAAAGTATTTCTTTGAATGGAAGAATTCAGACATTGCAACCATCCCCAGTTTCCCCATTCACCTGCACAATCTAATGCAAGCCAATACAACAGCCCTGCCATAAAATCTATTATCTATCTTCACAAAGCACACAATGTCAGTTTTTGTTGACATGGTTGTAAAAATGTGTAAATTTAATTCTAAATTTGTAACTGAAGTCATAGTAAATTTTGGTGCTTTTCTGGCCTACGTTATATTTAGAGCTGTTTCTATTTTTTTGTCCTCCCTATTTACAAATATGGGAGGCAGAAGATTAGAAGGACATTTCAATATATTGCAGCTCAGTATGACACCACCATTTACTATGACATCAATGCTAAAAGATAATGTTACCAACTGAATATATTATAAGCATCATAAAAGTAGACTTTATGTCAAAACAGTTGTATTATATTGCATTACAGTGTCAGTGAGATCAGTCAAAGCAATTATATCTATTTGTACCAGTTGTAGAAGTCCCCTGCCGGAGGTATGTTTATGTGCTAGGTAAATCTACAACAGCTTGTCCCTCCTGTGGGGTTTAATATTTTGTACCACTGGCAGTCAGTTGAGATTGTGAAAACAGGTGGGCTAGATGTGCAGTAGATGAGATTACAGAAAGTACTAGCATGTGTAGCAGATTGTGACAAGCAAAGACAAGTGCCTTCTGTTGGGTCTCATACCGAGACACTTACTCACCCAGGTGAGTAAGACATGCAGCAAGGTGCATGAATAAAACAGGGCAGTTTAACAGGTCTCCACCTGTTGGGTAGGTTAGTCTTGTACTATTCTTTATTATTTAGAGTAATTAAATTGTCAAATGACTTGATGAGTTTCAGTTTAATACAAGCAAGTTTGTGTAGTTACTGGCCTTTTAAAGTGACATCTGATTTACACAAAGTGGTACATACTGACACGGGTCATACGCACACACACAGACGCACTATTTTGCAGGTCCATCTAACAACTTTGTGCGACACAACATCAACAACTAGTCCTTCAACCCTTGTAGCAGCGGCTTGACACACAGAAGCAGCCAGGATCACCTTACACTAGCTTGCATACACACACACACAGGAAAGACAGAGGAATGTTATGACCCTTTCTCACAGCTGTTGGGCAGCATGAACATGGGCATTCATGCAAGTCTGACCAGATCTGCATGTGTTCACATTTTTCTCAAACACTGAGGCTATTTATTCAGCCTGTGCTTCTTTATATTGAATTATATACAGCAGTTAGTGTTATAAATTGTATTTACAGACGTGTGTTTATGTGGAGTATTAATGACAAACTATCATCTTGCTCGGTCATAAGATTGTGGTTAGTTTTGTAAGAGAGGAACCAGGAATCAGTGTTGTTTATTTTGCCTTGCAAATCAGGTATTTGCTTTTGAGGCTCGTTTATACATTTGCTGTTTGTGGTCAGTGGCTCTCCCAGTATGTCAGCCAGAAATATAGACAAGGTCACAAAGTATTCCTTTTAGTTGAAACTTTTTTTTTGTCCGGATTTTAGGAGGAGTGACAAAGTGGTCACCAAGATGACAATTTTAGACAAAAAAAACATTAAATCCTTTTCTGAATCGGCCCCCTGTTACTGTGTAGTCGGCAGGGCAGTTATATAAGACTTGTAAAATATGGTCTGACGGTGCCGTTAGATTCCACCAAAATCAATATTTTTTTTTTTCTGTTGTGTGCACGTGCAGATAAAATTTCACAGAGTTTGGAAACATTGTGGTCACAGACAAACAAACACACTTTTCTCTGATATAGGTGATTAAAATACAGCACAACACTACAATACATTATTTCACCACAAGTACCTGATAAAAACAGCTATTGGTGAAAAGTTACATTTTCCCTAATCTAAGCCAAATGCTGGTGAACTTCAGGCCATTGACCTTTGGCCTTTTTTTCACTCCTCTCGTAACATTATCCTTCCTCCTCCTCTCCATAATCTCTGTCTCTTCTGCCTGCCACACCTCATCTGTTTTCTCAATCCCTGTGGATTTTCGTCCTTTTGCTGCCTCAACCAATCCTCATTTCATCCTCTATTTCTCTTTCTTCTCATATTACCCCCCCCCCCCCCCCCTTCTTTCCCTCTGCCACAGAGTGAAAGGTGGATTGGGGGTGATGATGAGCCCCTGACAGGGTTCACCTGGAGAGGGGGCTGCGAGAGGGAGACCACAGGAATTCAGATCTGGAGCGAAGTGTTTGTGGTCGACAAGCCAGACGGCAGCAAGGTAGACAGTTAACAAACAACATGGTCCTGAAATGAGCTTCATGTGAAAATGCTCTAAATGTTGCTAAACATGGTTAAAAAAGTATCATTGGGAAATATTAGATTTGTATTCTCATTGTGATGTTAACATGTATAAGAATTGAAAAGCAAATGCATATAAAACACACCCTGCTTGATGTACAAGATGAAGTTGGCAGTATATTACATTTGTTGTATCTTGTCCCAACAGGTAGCCGTACTCCTTGTTGACACTCAGGGAGCGTTTGACAGTCAGTCCACCATAAAGGACTGTGCTACTGTATTCGCCCTCAGCACAATGACCAGCTCTGTACAGGTGGGAATCAAAGCATGTTTTGTTTGGAAAATATGCTGTTCATTTTTTTTCTCTTAAATCAAAACATTTATGTTTCATGTTTTCTGTATTTCTTTGTTTTTCAGGTGTACAATCTCTCCCAGAACATACAGGAGGATGACCTGCAACATCTGCAGGTTGGTGTAATTTGTTCTCCCTCCAGGAAAAAGCAGCAGCAAAGTCTGTTATACTGTCCTCTGTTTTCTGATTATAATTTGTTTTTCTCTCGTATGTAGCTCTTCACAGAATATGGTCGGCTGGCAATGGAAGAGATCTACCTGAAACCTTTCCAGGTACTGACTGCTTCTGTTGCTTGTGTACATGCAGGTAGTGGGGACATTTGTATAGTCCTAAGAATGAATGCCATAGACCACTGAGCGTGCACCCAGTCCAAGAAATTTAGCTGTTCAGTTAAATATGTGGCTGCACAGCAAATCATTTTTGTAATGAATAATATTAGGGCATTAATAAATGTCAGTAGAGGTGAGAAATTTAATTTCTATTTGGATGGACCCTGTAACTGAAAAGACCGAAGGTATAGACAACAAGCAAATTTTTTTTTTTTTTTTTTTTTTTTTAAATTTAAGAAATCAGATCACTTGATCTATTCTTAACTGTAATTTTTCCCCAAAATCAAATAATGTTGCTTGTGTTTCAGTCCTTGATGTTCCTGATTCGGGACTGGAGTTATCCTTATGAACATTACTATGGCCTGGAAGGAGGCAACACCTTCCTGGAGAAGAGACTACAGGTGAGAATATAATCCCTCTACACATTGTTGAAGATATTTATGCAGCAGGTCACATGCTCGCTGTTCCTGCCAGACACGCCACACCTCTTTTTGAAAAGCACAGACATACTTAATGACATTGTCTGTTTTGGTGTGCACAAATTTGCTTAGTGCAGCATGTGTGTAAACAGTCAAATCAGTCAATGACACAGACAAGCATGCACTTTCACTGTGAAGAGTATATTGTTTTCTGCTGACACAGGTAAAACAGAATCAACATGAAGAGTTGCAAAATGTCAGGAAGCACATCCACTCCTGCTTCTCCAACATCGGCTGCTTCCTGCTGCCACATCCTGGCCTCAAGGTGGCCACCAACCCGTACTTTGACGGGAGGCTGAAAGGTGAAAAAACAGGCACATACACATGTACTAATGAATAAATAATCAAGAGTGGTGGCTAAAGACTGCCTGACTGAAATGCCATGCTGCGATGGGACAATCAGGGTGCATATGTTTGTGTTTTTCAGACATTGATGGTGATTTTAAGAGGGAGTTGGCCGAGCTGGTGCCTCTCCTCCTCGCCCCAGAACGACTGGTAGAGAAAGAGATCGGAGGCAATAAAGTCACCTGCAGAGATCTCCTGGAGTACTTTAAGGTCCTGCTGAGTTTTACTAGTCCACTACTAGTGGTTTTCACAGTGATAGGTCACAGGTTGATAAATGTAAAGCCTCAAATTATACACTCTGCTGCCTAGTCTGCTATCACAGAATTAGTTGTTTACAGAAAAAAATATACATAAGCTTTAGGGTTAATAAATGACACAAAACTGGTTGTGATCATTAGCCACAGTGGACTCTGAAATCCTGTAAACTGTGGCATTCTGCAGAGAAAAGGACCATCAGATAATGGTTTGAAAAGCCTGGTTTAGTTTGACACAGACACACAATAAGTGGAAGTAACACAGGTGTGTTTATTCCAACTTGCAGTGAATAACATTTCACTCTGTCAGTATTACACCAGTTTTTGCTTTAAGTATTGTTAGGTTTTTACTGTGTTATCTGCCAGAATATTAACGTTGTACATGAAACACTGTAGTGATAATCTTTTATTTTACATTCCTACAGGCTTACATAAAGATCTACCAAGGTGAGGAGCTGCCTCACCCAAAGTCCATGCTGCAGGTTAGTTTTGGTCTCAAAACTGAGGGGTCTTATGAAGTATGGGTCACATTTTTTAGGTTTTAATTCTCATCTTGAAACTCATTGTCTCTCCCTGTTTCTCAGGCGACAGCAGAAGCCAACAACCTGACCGCTGTTGCAGGAGCCAAAGACATGTACGGCAAGAACATGGAGCTGGTAGGGACATGTCTTTCTCACACAATCCTCATGAATCACAATCAGTTCAATAACCCAAAGATAGCTGTAGTCCAGGGACCACCTCTTCACTCTCATCACTTTTACTGACATGCGCTGATGTTCCTTCCCAGATCTGTGGCGGGGACAAGCCATACATCGCCCCAGCTGACCTGGAGCGTTGCCACGAGGAGTTTCGCGAGCACTCGGTGCGTTACTTTCGGTCCGTGAAGAAAATGGGTGGCGATGAGTTCTGCCAGCGCTACCAGAACCAACTGGAGTCTGAGCTGGACGAGACCTTCACCAACTTCTCCAAACACAACGACGGCAAAAACATCTTCTATGCAGCACGCACACCAGCCACGCTGTTTGCAGTCATGTTTGTCACCTATGTGGTATCTGGGGTGACGGGCTTCATCGGTCTGAGCACCTTAGCGGTGCTGGCTAATCTGGTCATGGGCGTGGCGCTGCTGTCGCTCTGTGCCTGGGCGTATGTGAAGTATTCTGGAGAGTTCCGGGAGGTGGGAACGATGATAGATCTGGTGGCCGAGACACTCTGGGAACAGGTGGGTAGTCGATGTGAGAGTGTGTGCGGGTTTGTGGGTTATTTTCAAAGATTAGGGTTAGTTTATGTTATGTGTTCATGTTGTTTTCAATAAAATAAAAACCTTATTCCACTGTGTAATGTAAGGATAGAGATTTTAACCAAAAATGTTTTGTGTGCATTTCTCTAACGTGATCATAAACTGTGGACGTTTTGTTTTTCTTAATTTCTTTTGTGTTTTAATCGTTTGTGAAATGCTGTTGAAGGACCATCACTGCATTCATAAACTTAATCCAACCTGAGGAAAAAGGAGATTAATTTTGGTTTGGGTTGAAGTCAAAGCTTAAGATACTTTACTAAGATATTGTAAGTTTTTAAATGAGTGACATGGTTTTAAATTGAATTTTCTTTCTCAGAGGATATAACGATATATTTTGCATGTGTGTAGATGTCATTGTTTTCTACTGTAGTTTTATATTAGTTTGATTTTACTTGAAGTTCCCTTTGTTGCCTTTTTATTTGTAGGTGTTGAAAAAGTCTGAGCAACAAGAATCCTATCAGTTTTCCTTCTGCTGCATCTCATCATGCATCTCACCAAATCTAAAGAACCATTGTTTCATTTCACCTCTCACTGCTCCCTCCTGAATCTCTGTCAGCACCCTGTTATTTTTCTCTCACTCTATCGTCTTTCCTTGTTCAGTTGTTGACAACAAATTTAGTCAGTGTGTTTGTGTTTCTTATCTTTCTGGAGTTTTATCAGTTTTTGGGATCCACCACAAACTTAGCCCTCGTGTCTCCTCTGACTTCTCCCTCCTTCCTCTGCTTTTGTCTCTCTTCCTCCCCTCCCCTGCTTTACAGAAGACGGTTAGAAAGGTGAGAGGCGCCGGTTCCTGTTTCTCTACCGTTTTCAACATCTTGCCTGATTTCCTGCATTTCCCTTTTCTTTACTCTCTCTTCCCCTCCACCCACTGCAGCCAGCAGCCTTTACCTTATTCTTTTTGTAGTTTTGTATGGTTCGAGATCACACCCCTTTTTTTCACTCTGTATCAACATTAAGCATTTCCAGCTCATTTTCCTAACGACCTCTGTCCGCAGAGAAACACCCAAAAAACATGAAAACAGCAAAATCTCTTATTTTCATTCCTCTTTTTTTTATTAAGATTATTTAAGAACAAAACTGCATCACAGCCAACACCTGGTAAAAAGTGGGACTGAGAGAATCATTACTTCATGGCCAAAGCAGCATAAATACAGGATAATGACCACAGCTGCACTGCATCATACTCAGTCTCTCCTTTTTTATACGCTTTTATCACTTTTCTTCCCCCTAAACTTCTTTTGTCCTCTCTGCTCCTCTGTCTGTCTGTCTGTCTGTCCGTCCCGTTCCTTGTTTAACTCTCTCCTGTCCTCTCAGGTGCTTTCCAAACTTTTGGAGCCTGTCGCGAGCCGCCTGGCGTGGCCCGCCTCTCTCCTCCCTTCACTCCCTTCAGGATTGACACTGGGACTCAGAGCTCTGACTCCTCTCAACAACAACAACAACTACAAGAAGACTAACTAGCTGCTGGCCAACTGGCGGATTTATAGACTAAACTTGCTTCTCATATTGAAACACCTGCAGTTTGCTGGCTTCCTTCTTGTTCATTTTCAGCCCATGGTGCTGGATTCTTACACTTTAACCTCTGGGTGTGGACACACATCCTCTGAACAGGCCAGAATCATCTCAGGAGCTCGAGGACATGGAACCTGCCCAAACGGTTTTTAATAATCTTATTCTGATGAATATGGAAAGGGTTGTGGCTTATCTTTTATTTACTCTTCTCAGTTGAAGAGGGTTTTGTTCAGTTGTGTTGTGACTTGTTTTGTTCAAGAAGCTGCGTGGTCTGTGGTCAGCATGTTGGTCTACAGCCTGTTTTTGTTACATTTATTTTACCATTAACATTTTTCCTCCCTAACCTACTTTCTTTCAGTTTCTTTGTCCCCTTTATTGACTTGTTTTTAGCGGAGTTAAGTTCAGTTGTTCTCACAAAATCCTCTTTGTCTCTCTTCTGCTGCAGGTTTTGAAGCCGCTAAGTGAACATTATATGGAAGACAACGTCAGACAGACGGTGGTTAACTCTATCAGAGCCAGCTTGACAGAACAGGGATCGCAGCACACCAAGTTAAAGACTCACTGACACTCTTCCTCATCCTCCTCATCTCCCCCGTCATGTTCATCACCCCGCCCTCACCCACTCGCTCAATGTGTTCAGTCCTAGAACTGTGGAACTAGTTCAACACCAAAGCTGACCCTCTTTTCCTCCCCCTCCACAAACACCCATCATGACATCACTGACCCGTTTTTACATGAGCAGCATGGACCTGTAGGCTCGCTGTCTGTCCTGCTCTTCATCGCCCCCCAGTGCCTCAGAGCAGAAACTGCACGTTCATGAGAGGACCGAGCAGAGAAGCCGGCAGCGCTGCCTCTTGCCAAAACAGGACCTGAAGGAAGGTCATCGTCTCCTGTGTGCCACGCTGTGATAGATGCTGTAATGCACACTGTAGGCTGACTGACACACACACATGTACACACACGTACACGTACACACACACACACACGTACACACACTGACACACACACACGTTTGCTGGTAGCGGACTGCAATCGCTTCAGGATTGTTTGCTGTAATTCAGGGAAAACTGACACCGCTGTGGGCAGCTGTTATCAACAATGGATGCAAACTGAAACTGACCTTTGTGTGCATTTAATCATTTTGTCTTGCAGGCTGGACAGTTCAGAGCTCAGCTTACGTTTTCTTCAGCCTGTTAAATAACATTTCCTACAAGCACAAGTGACTAATCAACTGAGAAAACTAAAAATGAGGTGATGGTTTTCTTTTTTTCCTTTCAGTTAAATCAGGAAACGTTTTTAATTTATTCTACTGAAGTATAGGTAAACGGTTCTTGTCATGGACAAACTGGAGAGGCTATTTTAACAGTCAAATTTCCGGCCTGTCTTGTCCTGGCACGTTGATCTGTCTCCTACAAATCTGCAATGAACAGATGAGTGCAAGAAATCAAATCAAAGTCTAATATTTTTTCTTCTGACATACAAATAGCTCACTTGCCTGCCTCCATTCAGTTACTCGACAGTAAACTTTGCAGGTGTGTTAAGCAGGTAAATTTGTATAATCAAACTGGGCTCAGGTTGCTTCTAGACAGAACATCTGTACACATCTGTCTTTCCCTTTAATACTTTGCGATTGTAATACTGAAGAGAACTGTAGGAAGCCACGGGCCTCTCGGCTGAACTTTTTGGTCTGTTTTTATTTTAGAACTGACGTGTTTTATCTGAGCTTTAGTGACTCATAGCAGACCTGCCAGTGTTTGGCCCTCTGCATGGTGTTAAGAGCTACTGTGTTGTAGCATTAAGCTAGGTACGAGCTTTTAGAGCCCAGCTATAGTCAGAGCAGTCAGAGTGTTGTCATTTTGAACCATTTTCTCCTTCACTGCCTTGCATTAAATCGACACTAGCTCTGGCTGCTTCTCTTTGCATTTTTAGGATCTGCATGCTGTAAGTTTGATTCTTTCTTTTGGGGGATTAGAAACGTTGATCTTTTTTAGGTGAAACCCCTATTAAAGGAATAGTTTCACACTTTGGAAAATGTTTATTTGCTTTCTTGGTGAGAGTTAAATAAGATCGATACCACTCATATCTGTAGAATGAATACGAAGCTATATCCAGCAGCCGCTTAGCTTGGATTACCCTGCGATTACCCTTATGCTAAGCTAATGGCTACAGTATGTGTTTAATTGACAGGCATGAGAGTGGTATTAGTGGTCTAATCTAACTCGGCATGAAAGCGAATATCATATTTCCCAAAATATTGAGCTATTCTTTTTACTGACAACAGATCACCTGACTCTTACCCTCCTCAGTGAATTATTATAGTCGGTTCTCCATCACAGCTGAAGTTCCCAAAAGCAGCTTGATTTAACAGGAATCTGACTTATGAAGAACCCTCCCCCTTTTTATATTTTAGTGAACACACTAACAGCTGCATCACATCTGTCTGAGCTCTTTTGCATTGATTCCATCCACAGTATTTCTCACCTCAAGCGCCAGTCTCGTACTGTACAGTCTCTCTTTTTCTGTGTTCACATATTACAGACAGGGCATGTATGTTGGATTAAATATTTAAATAAACTTTGTATACATTTTATAGCGAATCAGTTGAAAGTGGCTGTTTTTTTTTTTTTTCTCTCTTGATCGACTAAACAGTCTGTGGTTTGTTAGAGAATGATAAGTTGCTGCTGTAGGGTTTACATTAGTTTGCTCCCTTTCACGAGGATGGACGTAAATAGAAACACGTGTGAATATTTGGATTCTGGTAGGAAAGTGTTTTGATTCTGGCGAGTGGGTTGGAGACGATGTTTGTCTGCCTTTTAAAGATATCTCTGGTAATTTATTTTTGAATAAAATGTTTACCTTAAGAATAAATCATCAATACAATCCTTTTGGCTCCTTTTTGTTTGTTATTTTAGATCATGTCTTTGAAGAGACGCAGAGCAGTTAATCACACTTCAGTTTGTTTTTTTTTTTCTCCATTGCTTAAACACTTTAAAAACACAAAAGCACAATCATCAAAAAGCCATTCCTCTTGTTCTCTAAACCAGTTTCTGCACAAATCTTAACGTCACACTTTCACTGCAAGAATCGACAGCACTGTTTGTCAAACAAAAAACACAATGCATCACATTTCTAAGCAGTTATTACGTTTCCTGTAGGAAAACAATAACTGAACTGCTTATTGTGCTTTCCATAATAATGGGATTATAACAAAGAACAGAAGTGATGAGTAAAACTGTTAATGCACTGACTTTATAGTTGTTGCATCTTAACTATTAAGAAACAAAATTCCTTAATGTCTTGTCTTTGATGTTTAATTACAATTTTTTATGAGAATATAAACTGAATAAAATAATTGAAATTAATAATCTAAAACTAATGTTGGCATAATCGTATTTCAGCCCTTTCAGTAATATCTGCAGGTCATCCCCTCAGGCTGCTTAGAGTTGTGTGGAAATGTTTGGGCACCCTTTGGCAAATTTCATATTTCGTACAGTGTATTTAAGTTTTTTTAAGTTCATGAAATTAAACGTAACCGTGTTGGAAAACGGTTCGTTTTTTAGTGTCTGCACAACGTGGGTCAGACCGGATTTTCTGCAGCCTGGTGGTGCTGTTGACTACACACACCGAGGACCCAGATACAGGAGCCACTGAAGTCCAGTGTTATATAAAGGTGGTGCTGATGGCGAAGGGTCACGAGACCATTAACATGAGCTCACCTGAGCAGAGTCTGAGCTCGGCCCTGCACCAGGTAAACATGATGGCAGCAGATCATTATGATAAGTGTGTGTTATGTTTGTGCCGTGTTTGGTGTGTTTACAGTATTGCAGTTGGTGGTAGGGTTGTGCTGATGGATGATGATATCGGTGATCGACGATCATTAGGACGATCGCCTATTGCTCATGCCTTTGCAAATGTCAAGACGATATTTGACTTGTTTTTCCATGAATATAGCAACTTATTAATTGTTGTATTAAATTAATACTGCTTTTTCTGGCTGTAAATAGATATTCTGGAATCAAATAGGGAGAGAGGCAGCAAAATGGGACGCTCCAGGGCCGCGGGCAGATGTTTTAAGTTGGGTCTGTTGTAGTGGGAGGAGCATTTTCGCAAATAGATGTTGGAGCTTAACTTGTAAAAAATAATATTCGGTGTCTCTCCATACAAATACAACATAGGCCTACAACAATGCTACTATAGCACAGACCAAAACAACAACAACAAAAACAACAATAAGGTCTATAAAACACAGAAACACAATAATGCCATAGCTTTGCAATACGCATCCCATTGCGCACGGCACACAAGAACATATCAAAATATGCAAATTTTTTTAAACGAAGGTTAGTTGTTAGTGTGATGAAATATATTGTCAATGGAATATTAAACTGCTCGGCGGCAGCTTATAATTAACTAAACATCTTACCTTGAGCTGCAGACAGTGACCCCCAGTAGTTACAATGATCCACGGTGGCCTAGCGCTTGGGCGTTGGGTGTGGATGGGTCATGGATGTCCGATGAGTTCAAAATGTCACTGTGGACATGCATCATGGAGAGGAGAGTTAGTCTCTTCTGGGTCACGGTGTTGATGGTTATGTTTTCAAGTGACCCAAGGTGGAGAAGGTCGGCTGGATGAGGCCGCAGAGATGGGCAGGATCAGACCAGTATTCCACCAGGTGTAGTGTCAAACCTGAAGGCGAACCAAGTTGGTGTAAGGCAGGAAAATTGAAGTTAGATGGCTGGAAAAGCTCCTCAAATGCCGCCAAGTCGGTCCTAGCCAGACACCTGGTAGTAGCAGGCCCCTCAGTGGCGGCGGCTCATTCTCCGGTCGGTGCTGTCGGCTGCGGTCTCCATCTCGTCTCCATCTCGGACACAAAAGTAAAACCAAACGAAAGCGATGGAGTGGTGGTCGTGCTGCTGTCTTGGACAGGCTGGACTTCAGCTGGACTCCTTTTTAGATGGTGGTTTGCCCCAAAAAATCCAAAATGCGTTTTGCGCCATTATGAATTAATCCTTGGCCCAATTCCAATGTCCCCCCTAAACCCTGAACCCTCACAGACTTAATTGACATCACCTGGTGAGTGATTGAGTGCGACGGGCTGCAAGGGCTCCCCTGATAACCATGGTAACCCCGTGTTTAATTTCACAACCAGCCACCGTTCCCGTATAACACGGGATCTTCCCGTATTTGAAAATCAAATGCTGCGTCCTGTATCGAATCAAAACGGGTCCCGTATTTTCGTTCATGTTACGTCCTCAAAGTGCTGTGTATAACGTAATGTCAAGTAAAACAAAACCAGTTGTATCCCACAAGTGGACTGTAGAAGATTTTAGAAGGTGGCAACCCTGGTCAAGACGCTATGAACTTTGGGTAATTCCCTCAGGTAAAGTCTGCAGAAACGCGGATTTACAGAAAGTGTGCGTAAAGGACTCAAAATGTCTGCAAGAGCCCTCGTGCCCTCGATGGTTTGACAGTGGGACGATCGGACTATGATTAAGGGCGCCCACCCTAGTTGGTATCTCGGGGTTTAACTAATATGTTTTTATATTTTATATAATATTATATGGAACATATATTATATTCTGAGGCTGGGGCATAAACAGATAATGGATGATAACAAGTAAAACAAAGCTTCAATTATAGAAAACAGTCATTTAAAATATCCTCATGGCTGCTCATAACTACAATAGTCTCTTATAAACAATTGATTACGTGTTTGCAAGTTGTTAGTCTTGTTTAGTTTGTTTCCGAGTTAAATGCATCGTGCTGATACTGAGAGGAAGAGAGCTGGCGTCGTTTTATAAAGGTCATTAAGAGGTTACTGAGGAAGAGGAGAGGCTGCGTTTCTCTGTCACCAACACTGAGGCATCTCCATGTGTCCTGGACCGTTAACTTCATTACTCAGTCACATGCAGAGGCAGCACAAGGAAAGAATCAGCTGTTTTCAGCCGAGGAACGCTGCTGAATGAAGCAGCACGTGTTGAAGAACAAATCTGAGCAACTTGTACTTTTCTTTTACTCCTCCACCACTCGCATCAAGTGAAGAGCTGTTTGTTTGAATCAGCAGTGACCTGTTCACCTGATGTAGCCGGTGTGTCCACATTTTTATATCACAGACAAAATCCTTCACCACCAGATCATCTCCATCTTTATCAGCAGTGTGTCTCCAGAAATGACCAACAGGAGGAGCCAGACTCTTAAAAATACAGTTTTATTTTATCACAGAAGTGTTTCAACTGCAATGTAAGTAACATCTTAATGGTCAGTTCCCTCCCCATATCACCCAGAACACCCAGTATAGAAGAACAGACCAATGTGGTGCTTTTAAAAAAATAAACTGTTATGATGTATGCAGATCGTCTTATAATATTGTGTAAAGCAGACTTTACAAAAACAAAATGCACACAAAAATGCAGAGAGACAGAAATATCACACTGACCGGTAGATGGCCTTTTATCCCGTCATAATTCATTAAAATAAAACCAACTGTGAATTTGAAAAACACCTAAAAACTACTTCTGGTATAAAACTTATCTTCCATGAGAAAAAATTTGATGGGAAATGGCACAGACTTAAAAAAAAGTTTTTTTTTTTTAAAAGTCACAATCACAGTGGCGCATTTCATAGCAGGTTAAATCCCCTGTGTATTTTATCAGGAAAGCACAGCAACAGTAGAAACTTCAAATGTGGGCTGAAAATCTATCTTGACCGACAATTTGACCTGTTTCCATTTGGTGAATCAAGTCAAACTGAAGTAACAGAGGATGTTTTCAGATAAAAACAGAGTGTAAAACTTCATCTAAAACTACAGCAAAGACAAATTTAACAAACACTCGCTAAGACGATGACTATTCAGCGGGAAGTTTTCCAGACAGTTAGTGGCCCAGATTATCGATTAAAACCTCGTCTTTAGGATTTAGTCCATCCTTACATTCATTGAGAACTTACTGGTTTGTTATGAGGATGCACACAAACACAACTGACCCGAGTTAATGCTGAAGTAGACGGAGGGAGTGAAGCTGTTTACGGGTCATGAGCTCCCTTCAAAGTTCATCATTTTCCCACGTTGTCTTTGTGTATTTGGCTTGATCAGAGTTCAAAGCTGCAACAGTCCAGAGTGATGAACTGCTCATGTTTCACGTCCGACGTGCAAAAAGTCCCATTGAGGATCACAGTTTACAAAGTGATTAGTTAAATCTAACAGTTAGACGAGCCACAACATCAGGATCTCAGAGCCTCATGTATAAAAAAGTGTTAAGACTTTATTTACACACCGTCATAACTTCATTTGAATTCTAAGAATGTGATTGTTTCAACAAAAAGTGTTTAACTTCATTAATGCAATCTAACCTTTTATCTTTTTTTTTTAAATTTTTATAATTTTGTGCAAAAGAACGTTTTATACATGAGGCTCTGGGAAGGAACGTGTACAAGCCGTCATTCATTCACTGCCTGAGATCTGCTTGTTTTCTGATATCTGGGAAAATGGAAAACATCTTGAAGAATTTCTGCTCTCTTCTACATGATGAGTCCATTTCAACTGATCTTTTTAAATTTTTTGACTCGTTTGGTTTTGATTTGTTTGTTGAGTTGCAATCTGAACTCTTTAATTTATGTCAGAGAAACCACCTCTTTGATCAGTGGCATCAATTGGAAAATATCCCCTTGAAACAGGAGAAGCTGCTGCGTTTGAAGGAAATAAAAAATAAAAAATAAAATAATTCAGTAACATATTTCAGCTCATGTTGTCGCCACGATGGCTGGATGAGACGAATCTCTGCTGTACACTTCAGTAGACCGAGGTTCTCTGGTCTTCTTGTCTTCTGCGCTGCCTCCATGCAGTCGGAGATTGCTGTAGAGGAGCGTGGCTGAACCAGTTCAAAGGTGCTCCCACTGAGGGTCATGACAGGGGGAGCCGGTGGAGGGCAGGGTGGTCTACTCTACATCTACTGAAGGTTTTTACTCGAGGTTTTAGATCATGGCCCGGAAAGCAAACGAGACTGCGGCTCCCAGGGCCAAGCCGAGGGACAAGAAGAAGGCCATGATGGCCCCCGCCGTCTCTGCCTCATGCTGCGGCACCTTCCTGTACAGAGACAACGGAGGGACAAAATTCATCAGAATGAGTGGCTCACCATTAAACACAATGGTGTTTATGTTAAAGCACGGATACAGCTCTACATCACTTTAAAGAACAGTTCAACACTTTGGGAAATATGCACTCTCTCTCCAAGAGTTAGATGTTGAGAGACTGTCATTGATGCACATTGTTTTATTAGAGCTTGTGTGTTCATTACATATTTTATTGTGCTCAAGTCTGTCTGAGTTTTACCTGCTTGCAAGACTGACTGTATTCTCCCACAGGAGAAGTTTAAGTTAAAACTTGACCACTCTCACGCCTGTGCGGTAAGTATGGCACTATAGCCAGTTAGCTTAGCTTAAAGACTAGAAGCAGGAGAAAACACCTGCCCACAAACACCTCTACAGCTCAGCACTTTACACCTTTTATCTCTTTTGTTTGGTTCAACTGTTTTTACATTTCTGTTAGTGTATTTTTGAGCTTTAATGAGACTCAGGCTAGCCGAGTCCCTCTGTTTCCAATCTTTATGCTATGCTTGGTTAAATTACTCCAGGCTCCAGTACAGTACTTCAAAGAGTGCTCTCCCAACTCCTTGTCAAAACCTGGCACCTGCATTATCCACAATGCCAGCAGTTTGGTTAAAGATTTGGGTGTGCTCCACTAAGTCATCTGCCAAATCCAACAGTCATTGTGTGCACATTTCCTACATACGTGTGTGTGTGTGTGTGTGTGTGTGTGTGTGTGTGTGTGTGTAGCCCTTACTTGGGTCCAAAGCACATGCACAGACTGGCCAGGTATCCGTTGGAGAAGGAGAAGAAAATCATGAAGATGATGTACCAGGCGTCGTGTTCAAACAGCACAGGGAGGTAGTGACGAGGCTGAACGTTACACAGCATGAAGAGAGGGATGAAGACGACCCTCAAAACCACCAGGACAGGAAGCCAGATACTATCTTTACCCGGCTGGAGACAGAAACACAGCTATGTCACCACAGGCACAGACAAGAATTAACAGGACTCATTACAACACGGTAACCTACTTTTGGATGTTTTTGTTTGGGGAATGGGAATACATTCAGCATGATGTAATTAGAGCTACAACGAGGAGCGGAATCATTGATTAGTTTATGATCAGAAAAACAAACTACATCATTTTGAAAATTGATTCATTGCAAGTTATTTACCTGAAGAGAAATTGCCACACATTCTCTGGTTTCAGCTTCTCCACGTGTCAGGATTTGCTGCTTTTCTCTTTTTACATGATAATAAACTGAATATTTTTATCATTTTTCGCAATTTTCCAATCTATTGCAGACTAAATTAAGCATAAAGAATAATTGCTAGATTAATCAATAATGAAAATAATCATTAGCAGCTGCATTCCAAGTTCCTCTGAGGAGATTTATGGGTTTTTCTATCTCAAAGTTTGATTATATATTTTGAACATGATGCCAGGAAAGTTGAGTTCAATAACAAACATATTTCTTGACATCCTCTCTGATAATTTAGGTCAACAATTTCATGTAACTTGGGAGAAAGAAAGCAAATGACATGACCGACCCGAGGACCTGATTTCACAGAGCACCTCAGCAGAAACTGTCAGGATCCTGATCAGTGTTGTGTGATGATGATAAATAAACTCACATGGTCCTGGAGCAGCTGACTGCACTAATACCAAGAGGCTGCATTTCAGCGCAGGTCAGACCATGTTAACTAACTCTACTCAGTTTGTTCACAATCACTTGATTCAATTTGATTATTTCCTCTGGATCGCAGGAAATTAGACCTGTTTGTTAATTTGTTGATTTATGGACATAGTTTGAAAAGAGCTGAACTTATGCTGAGCCCAGAAAGACAAGAAGAAAAAACATTAGTGTTAGTGCAAGGAAAACTGCCTGAGACACTCAATTCTGTGATTGTATAATAATGTCATGTGACAGTTTAGATAATTAAATCTAGAGAAGGTAAATCGTCTGACTGAGAAGATGCTCAACATCCTCATATTAGAGGCCAAATGGGACATGGGTAACAGCACGATAAAGTGCTGAAAATATTCAAAATAAAGCTTTTTTCGGTGGAATTTTATTTTTTTTTTTTTTTAAGTGGCTAAAACATTTTTCTGCTGCTGGACCTTTCCTTAGCAGCACATCACTCAGCTTCTGTGCCGGTGCCTCTGGCTGCCTCTTCAAAATGGTAGGGTGCTAAACCAAATCTACTGCAGGTAAAACACTGACTAGATACCTCACACACCCCCCACATCAAACAACCCCAACTATCCCTTCGAAGCAATAGCAATAACCTTTGACTTTCCACCGGTCATCCACATGTGCGTGTAAATAAAGTGCAAACTTTCAAAAACACCACTGCCACTTGTCAAGGACGCCCAAAATCACTTCTTTTACACAGTGCGCACGCGCACACACACACACACACACACACACACACACAGTTCTCCAAAAAAACCCCTCTGATCTAGGCAACAAAACTCCACTCCTTTATTTTCAGCCTAAACTGAGCGATTCATGTTGTTCCACCGCTCCACTAATGACTCAGTGATCTATTCATGTATAAACATTTAAGCAGCCAAAACTCTGTCAACAAGTGGGTCTGTTGTCCATAAGACCATACACCAGCCAGACAACAGCAGATCACACTAAATATTTTGATGTGGTAATTTTAAATGGACTCTATAAGGCAAAAGTGTTTATCAACAAGTGCCGTCATTGGACTGATTTGTTTATCGGGCCGCGGGAGGAAGTCAGGTTGAAGCCAGGTTGAAGCACTGGTTACTGTCATACTGTAATTACTATAGCTTTATGCATTTTGAAATATGTTCTATTATTATTGTAGAGTTGCCACCAGTCAAGCTTGTAGCCAGTATCCACAAAGACCTGATACTACCACTCAGCTGTGATTGACTTTCACCTGAACAGGTAAACTAACCCAGCAGGAATTTGACAGTTAGTTTGGGGGGGGCCTCACAAAACAGATGAACCTTTGTACACAAGGGAGTTTTTCATGGAGCTTCTGGGTTCAATCCAGGCTTTTTAGTCATGACATGACATGACATGACATGAGTTGACCTGTACAGCATAGCTAATCTCCAGAGCAGGTAAGAACAAGCGAGTGTATTGGTGAAATGTCTTATTTGTGTTTAACTGACCCACATACAGACGGCCGTCAGACTCCTGCCGGCCCAGTCCATCAAGTTGAAGAGGAGGAAACATGACACAGGGATGAAGTAGGTATCTGAAAAAGGAACACAATAAACAAAGTGGCTGTAGCAACAGTAACAACACCAAGAATACAGATGAAATACTCAACCTCTGTGGGCATATAAAGTGGAGCTGAGAGTTTGCAGCTTTCTCCTTCACAGAGACTGGCAGCTGTAACCCAGAGTCACAGCACTGAAAGTATCAAAACATCCTGAGGAACCTCAGAAACTTGTTTTGATAATGAGCTGAAAACAGCTTCTTTGTAAGACAACAGGAAGAAGTTGGTTTAATCAGATATGTGTGAGCTTAAAGGATAAAACCAATTCAGTATATTAATGAGCTGCTCTCATATTCATAAAAAAAAGCCTTGTCCAGGCATCTATGTGAGCAGAAGGTAAAAAACCAAACAAACGAAGAACAGAAAAGCTAAAAGATCCAATTCAGTCCATAGAACTGTGGAGATAAAGTCTTCCATCCCACTTCACCACTGCACTATTTTTGAGGAACTAAGGTTTGCATTAAAATTTTTCCCAGACCTACAGTCTCCTCCTTGGGAAACAAAAACAAGGTTTATTCGCTAATTAGTTTGGTGATAAATGTTTGGAAAAGAGACAAAAACTTGGCAATCATCCCTCTCAGACGTCAGATTATCAAAGTTACTGGCTCACTAGGGAAGAAATGGAGACTCACCCCAGGCGCCTCCATCTGCTACTGTGGACTTGACCTCGACGGTCACAGCTGGGAATGTTCCTATGGTGACGGTGAAGATGCAGCACACTGACAGAGCCATCACCCAGATCTGATGAGAGAGCACCAGAGGAACATTATCAACATATACAGGTGGAAGGTGGAAGACGCACATGAAGAGGAGCTGGTTATGGGATGTGAAGTTTTAAATTACTCAGATGTGTCCTATCAGTGATGTCTGGCACACCGATTTGTGTTCATGTTTCAATGTGAGGAAGTCATCATTGCACCTGTCTGAAGATGTTGAACACGGACACGCTGGGTTTAGCCTCTTCCTCCACCAGACTCATCACCGGTCGCTTCTCTGCTGAACTTTCTGAAAAACAAACAAACAGCTCTCTATCATTATGTTGGTCAAGTGACAGACCATCAGCCCCAAGCTTCAGTGGCTGTTTGCACAAGATTTTAATTGTTATATAACATAGGTTTCCCATTACACTTCCACACACTGGAAATTAAAACCCAAACCCCTAACCGTCACCAAAACACAAACTGAACCAAAAACACTTTCAGTGGGTTTGGCTTTCACAGGCACTAATTTCTTTTTCCCCCACACATCCTGTTTATTTCCTGCAAAGACAATGTGAGACATTGAAACCTGCAGCTGGAGCATGAAATTATCTTGGTTGAATCTCCTGCACAACAGATGAGCACCTGTGTTAGAAAATGTCTGGTTGTTTGATAAAGAGTCAAAAATGTACAAGTCTGTTCATAGAAATGTAACACAAACGCAAAGTGCCAAAGCCAAAGATCATTTCCATGAAAAAAACAATCACAGAGCTTGAATGCATATTGGGTAATGCTAACTGTAAGTGTAAGCCGGAGATTTGTCTTGACAGAAACCAGGTAATATTCAGCAGGTTAAAAACAGTTCACATTGAGACTCTGGACAAATTTAAATAAAGTGTTTATGCAACTGTGGCACAGTGTTTTGCCCCAAACTGTAAAAAAACAAAACAAAACAAAAAAAATGTTTTCATGTTAAAACCAAATATCTTCTGTCTACAGCTTCAACTTCCATAATTATTAATTTTTTTGAAACTAGAGCATGAATATCTGAGCAGAGCTGTGAGCATACTGAATGTACCTTTTTTGAGTAAGTCCATCTTGTTCTCCTCATCAGCAGAGGGTCTGGATCCATTACTCTCCATGTGGTACTGGAAAAACTCCTGTTGACAAAGACAACAACTATAACGAGCCAAGCCCACAGAGCCAGTAGAGCAAAGATAAAGACAGCATGTTCTTTGAGATGCTGCTAATTCCTACTATCAGATGTGTTTTTCTGTCTCCCCACAGACTGCAGAGGCGCTCAGCACTTATCTCAAGTTTACAAAGCGCTGTTCAAAAAAGTTGAGAGTAAAATGGGAACACATTTCAAAGTGGCTGTTCAACAAATACTTCCTGATTAAAACACTTTCAACTCTGTAAACATATTCTGTTAAGAGAACAAGTGGTCTCACCATCTTGGGCAGAGCGATGTAGGACATTATGGCCAAGAGAATAACAACACAGGCTGTGATGAAGTAACCAAAAGCACTGTCCTGCAGGGCCGATCCAGCTGCAGACAAAGACAACACACAGATGTTAGCGTTTTCAAGGCTTTCGTAAGTATTGATTTAACTCAGTAGTTTTTCCTGTAGGCCACAGCTTCAGGCAAATATCCTGTCGAGTTTCTTTTGGTCAGTTTTTCTCTTTTAAAAATACATTTAAAATTCCAATTGTTGGATTATATAATTTTACAAGGGCTGAACCTAGCAATTACTTTGATTATCCATCAATCTGACAATTATATTCTTCATTAATTGTGTTTTCCCAACATCACGATGAGGTTCATGATGAAGTGAACAATTAACAAATTACTTAAAAAGTATAAAAATGAACAGCACTTTCACAGCCTCGTCAGCTAATGTTAGCACAGTCACATGAACTGAGAAGCTGAGATGTGTCATGTTCAGTGCAGCCTGCTGTAACAGCTCACGAAGAAAGCCAAATCTGACAGGAAAAAATCTCAAGTGCCAAACTAATTCTGTTTTCTTCATGTGGAGGAGGCCAAATTCAAAGAGCAGCCGGCCAATTTTATTGTTAACCACTTAAGTTAGGCTCGCCTTTCACCAAAAACAAAGTTCATCATTGAAACACATTCACTAAAATATTGCTCCATGTTAAATGTGTTCAAACATTAATTTAAAATAGTAATAAACACATTAGCTAAGGGGTTCAACTACCTGTCACTTTGTATTTTATTAGTAGTTCAAATAGCAATAATTCATATTTCTAGAAATAGCACTATAGTAGACTGGGGAACATGCAATACTAATTATAGAAGAGGTGTGTGAGACATACAGGCCAGCGCACAGATCATGGAGAAAGCGGCGAAGGTGCCGGCCAGCCCCTGTCCACTCATGATGGGAGTGGTGTAGGAGGCGGGCAGCATCCCTGCCAGCCCGAACAGGCTGCTCTGAAGAATCGCCCCGAACGCTGAGCAGGGAGAGAGAAAACAAGACAAGGATGTTTAAGAGTTAGCACATTTTTAACAGTTGCATTATTCCAAAGCATCAGAGAAAGAGGCCCGTAAAAAATGAACTGCCGTCGCAAACAGGAGGAGGCGACACCCTTTCTGAAAGAACATGGAGCATAACTGTTATATAACTGGTATTTCCCTTATCTCACTTTACACAAAGCCAACAAGGCCTTTTAATACAAAATTGGATCACACCAGTGGATTACAACGTCTTATACAGCAAGTCTGGAACTTAATTAGAGGCAGAAATCTAGTAACGTGTCCACTGAGAGGAATGTGCCAACGGCGATATCAAAGCTTTAAGGTCACGACACCCTCCCCTCTAAATCAAACACGATGGGATGTTCCTCATGAGGATCTTGGGGGTCAGGACTGGCCCAACGGGGATGAGGAGGGGGGTGAGCTTATCCCTGCTGCTGACGGAGTCATTGTAAATAAACAAACACAGTGAGATTACAGACTGTGTTCTGAAGCTCAGTGTGGTACGACCGCATGTGTGTGCATCCATATGAGAGGGATTTCCCCAAACACAGTGGATGCAGATGATTTTGATCAAAGAGAAAGAAGACACATGGAAATAATCATTTGCATGAGTTCAATGTGGAAATGAGGTAAAAGCAAACTCCTTAAAACTAGTGCACCAGTCCTGCAACAGGCATTTTTAGGGGTTTTGACTCAACTTTATGGTTGTGTCAGAGGGGAAGTGTACTGCATTACATAGAGAGGTGTTCCTAATATTTAGTCTACCCTCATTGATGTAAATGGAGTCCACTGCCAGGCTGTCTGAGATCTGCAGTTTCTAAGAAATCCTGACACACACACAGAGTTAAAACAAGAGAGAGATTTAATTCTACCACTGTTTGCCTGCAATAAACTGACCAATCAGAGCAGCCACTACCACAGCTTGTGTCAACTGAAAATGACAACTGCAGAATGGATACATGGTTTACTATTGACTTGTCAGGGCAAAACAAAATAAAATAACACCTCTCCCAACAGGAAATCATCTCGCACGAACACAGCGTCACGAAGAATGAATAAAGTGACTCAAAATGGAAATTCAGTCTGATCATCCAGCTCAATATTTCCTTGCACATGTTTGTGATCATAAACAAACTAGTACAGGAGGGGTCGTTATGTTTCTGCTGTTAAATAGCTTGATAAATACGCTACAGCTTTCTTTTGAGAATGTATTTAGAAACTCACAGTTGATGCAGATAATTTTGATCATAGTGATGGTGAAGAAAGGCAGTGGGTCCATGTCCACCTTGACGAACACAGCTGTCAGCAGGAAAACTATCAGGATGACTGTCAGGCTGCCAGAGATCCGCAGCTTCTGAGGAATCCTGAGAGACACACACAAGGTGAAAGCAACAGAGACATTAACCTTAAATACCCACCACTACACAGCTAACCCAAACCAGCAGGAAACAACATTAGCATGCCAATTTTAGGATGCCGAGTTCATTTTAAAAATACATGTTGGGTAAACTCCACTCAATTAAAAAATTTAAGATGGAAATTTTAACATAAAATCCAGATAAACAAATAACCAACTACTTATATTCATCATATAATAGAGATGTGTTCAAAGAAAGAGACATAAGGATAAGGAGAAATAAGACAGGGGGATGTGAAAAATGAGTTATGATTCATTGTTGAACTGACGAGGTCAGAGGTTCAGAAACAGGGTTTCTGAGAAGTTTAAGTCGTTCTGCCAGAAAGTGCGAGAAAATGAAAATGAAAAATAGAGAAGTTGTGTCAGTTCAAAAAAAGGTTAAAAAAAAAGGAAAAAATGAGTATATTGAGGAAGGGAGGGAGGGAAGGAGAAAAAGAACAGAGAGTAAGTTTGGGAGAGAAGCAGGGAGGGGTAAAGAAGAAGTTGGGGTGTAATAGAGAACATAAATAGCATTCCTGGGTATGTTTGTGCAGGGGAAGAGTCAGCCGTGGTCGGGGTCCACCCCAGATCTCTCCAAATCCAACTCTAATTAAAGCAAACATACTGGAGGCATAGAGACATACATTCACATAACAGGATCATGTTGCCTATAGAGGCACGGGGTGACCGACAGATAAACAGGACGGTAGGCAGAAAGAGCGGGAAGATAAAGGTGTAGAACAGAAGCCAGTGATCTTGCAGTGAAGTATATTTTGGCCTTCAGGTTTTAGCTCATTGCTTCCTGTAGGTGGAGAAGTGCAAATGCTACACACAGGACTGCAAGTTATATAAATCTACATGGTCAGTTTTTTGGCGTGAACATGTCAGCATGCAGCAGGGTGGATACCTCTGGTGTAAGAAGGAGTTGAGGCAGGTGAAAATGAGCAGAGGGACCATGGCGCACAGCGTCATCACGTTGTTAAACTTTGACTCCAGCACATTGCGAGTATCTCCCTCCAAAGTCCCATTAGCCGTCTGGTTAGAGGAGAGGTCTGTGGGCGGGTCCTTCAGCCTGCTGGTGAAGAACTGAGGAGAAATGACGAAGGAACGTACATATGGTTATCAGCTCTTGCAACCTAACAGCAGCAGTTGCAGTGAATGATAATTTAATGACTGAGGTCACGAGTTTGTATCATGTGAATGTAGTGCTGCATTAGTTTCAACTAGGTGTTCCTAATAAACTGCAAACTTAGTTACTTTTTTTTTTTTTTTTTTTTTTAAAGTCTGAGGTCACTTGGATGAAACATCTCAAAGCTTATATAATGCACAAATAAAACAGATTTTTAAGTTACAGAACACAAAAACAGCTGAAATCACAGCCTAGAAATGTCAATGTGACGCATTTCAAACCGGCATCAAAGTCTTCCTGGGAGTCATACACACATGGTATAGCTAGCTATATTTATTGAACTGGGTTGCCAACTTTTCTTTTTCAAAACAAATACACACTTTGAGCTATTTCAGCCTCCACAAAAATCCCCCCTAAGGGTGGGTTCAAATTAACTCCCCCAGGAAAATTAAACAGAAATTCCACATTTTAAGAAGTTAACCCTTTAAGGGTCCAAAAGAATGGCTGGAGATTAGAGAGGCTTTACCACGACCATGGAAATCCACCTGGATGGAGGTCAGCCATCCTGAGTGAAACCAGGTGGTTTTGGAGGGAGAGTAAACAAACAAGTAAGGTGACCTTCCACTATGTGGACCCCAACCTTTAAATTAACTAATCACTAACCACAAGGCCAGCAACAGGGCTCTTCCTTTCACCTCTAATCTGTCTGCGATTCCAAGGATTAGCTGCATTTACCTGCAAATATTCTCACTTTCAGAAGATTACAACCATCCTAAAATGTTACTTAACTTACCATGGTTGCTGTCATGAAGAAATTCCATGGTAAGAGGGTTCCCAAACCAAGGATGAAGAAAATGATCCAAACTGCATTGTATCTGGAAAAGAGACAAAAGGAAGTTCACATGAATGTACGTCAGTGAAGTCATTAAATCTTACTGTAGAAAAAATTTAGAACAACTTTTTCCATGGCTCTCATCCAAATTTCATTTTGCACATAATGAAACAGAAAATTACAACATCATACTGACACAAATAGGTCCTCAATCTAGAACTTTTAAAAACAGTTTCTCTTACTTGTCCCGAGGTGCGTTGATGGCCGTCATGGTTGTTGTTAGGGAGATGGAGGCACGAGATCAGTCAGAGTTGTATCAGGGTTACACCACGTCTGAAATATACAGATAACAAACATGTTTTCAGAGCTTAAACTATCTATACTGCGCCGGCCAACATTCATCATCAGCCATCAGTCTCTCCTTTCTGGTTGCATAACATACAACAAACCAACTTCACAACACAGACAGACTCAGCTTCATAACTCCTGTGTTGTGTCTTAATCATTGCAGAGTCAGATTAGCCACAACTTGTAACAAACATGCAGCATGATTCAAAGAACTTCACAACAGTTATGAAACTCACAAGACTATATTAACAAAGTATAAATTAAATAATTTCTGCTTCCATTAACTCTAAGTAAAGTCACTTTTTTTGTATACATTTACTTACAACAGAGTTCAATCAACGAAAAAAAGACTCCTCTTTCCTCTGGTCAGATGTACAACTAACGCACAGGCTAAACAAGTTCTGCATGCTTCATTTTATACCATACACCCCACTCACTGCTCCCACTGGGCCTGCCCTCTTTGCAGTATTCATCCCTCCTTCTTCCCTTTACCATGTCCTCCTCCACCCTACCTACATATTTTCACAATTACATTGCAACATCAAACGCCCAGATTTCTGTCATATCAAGCCAGCAGTAAATAGTGCAGGGGTCAGACTCTTCCTTGAAAAGATTCCTATGAGAATCAATCATGGCTTGAAAAAGAAGAAGCTCAGAAGACAAGGTGAAGGGTTGTTTTTCAAATTATATTAGTCCACCATGTTCTTGAGTCTCTTGCCTTTACATTCTCATCTGTTCTGCTCTCTGCATGATCTCATTTATCAATATGTCTTCTTAATTTCACCCTCCATTTCCCCCTATGTCTCCCACTATCTTATAATTTCTCACCTCATTTCATCCACTGTTTCTCCTCAGCACCTTTTTTTATTACCTTCATGTCTATTGCTCCCCTTGGCCTTTATTGTCCTACTTTCTCATATGATCAGCTATCACCTACCATCCCTAATTTTTTGTATGTTATTCCACTCTCATCTCCACTCTTAATTCATCCAACACTATTTATTCCATCGCTCCCCTCCCAGCATCTTTTCCGCTGGACATCTGCTCAGACAAGTGTGTAACACCGTCTCTAAACAGAGTGACTTCTCTTCAACACAGACCAATTTCACATCGAACCAAATGAAACAATGCAAGGCAGAGTTTACGATCATGAGTACTTAAATGCAAGAGCTGTAAATGACGCGTTTAATCATGTTGTTCATTATGGATTATGCAATCTAAATTATTACGAGCGGGTTGCCATATTATTTGTTCTCATGCATGAGTACACGTACAGGTGACACGTTACACTTTCCTGCCAATGGCTTCTAACAGGGAAGTGATGAAGAAGAAGACTGCTGGTAGGTTAACGTTGAGAAAAATAATGCAGGTGTCAGACGTTTAAGGAAAATCTGCTTTAAAAATATTTTACATGTGAGGAAATGCATTCAATGTGTGTGTGTTAGAGTTCAAGGATACATACAATGCATTTTGGTGA
This sequence comes from Seriola aureovittata, assembly GCF_021018895.1. Taxonomy (NCBI): domain Eukaryota; kingdom Metazoa; phylum Chordata; class Actinopteri; order Carangiformes; family Carangidae; genus Seriola; species Seriola aureovittata. The sequence goes on from NC_079377.1 coordinate 18,515,730, forward strand.
GTTACGTAGAATGTAAACATGATTTATTTGTTTCCAAGAAAACCCTACAGGACCCTTTAAACAAGCAAAAATCAAGACATCTGCAAAGCCGTTTTTTCTAATAGCCAATAGCACTGTTTAGGGATGGATACTGACAACAGAAAGCCTGATCCATTCATTAATTATATCATCTAAACACAAGACTGGCATCAATGATTTGATTTGGATTTATTCTCAACTCAATAGATAGAGGTTGGCAGCACTTCTAAAGCATGTTGTCTAGTTTCTTTTTGCTGATAGACGTGATGAATCCAGTGGTTGATCTGGTCGTAAGTATACCCTCAGATAGGAGGACAGAGACTGCTCTATATGAAGGGACACACACATACACACACGCACGCACGCACGCACGCACACTAGCCAGCCCATTATGTATCATGCATATAAACTACACCGGACTGACCGAGCAGAGTCTAACTCTGAGAAACCACTGTCTATGAGAAAGGTCTGCATGGCATGTGGGATGGGACAAAAGTCCAACAGAGAGGAGACCGTATGTTAAACAACACATTCGTATGTACTTGCTTACACAGAAATTTACCACGAAACCGGGGATACGCTGTGTGAATGAAAACTAGAACCCGACAGAGGGAGTGCATAGTTTGTCAATCAGAGAGCACTGATAAGTTCAATTCTCAACTGTACAGTGTCCCGCTCTTCTTTAAAATTACATTTTATACACACACACACACACACACACACACACTATTAATGTTAACAAAAGCATCTTGGCCAATATATATCTTTATAAGATTATTTCAAATGTCAATATGAATACTGGTCTCAAATATAGGTATATAGGTAAAACCCTCAAATGATGGATAGTTGTTTGTTACACAACTGTTTCTGAACTTTCTGTGTGCAAAACAAGTGCAACGTGGTGTAACCCATTAACACCATATCTAACAATTACTGTGCCCCCCCCTCCTCTCTACAAGACAGCTGGCTTTTCACTCTCTCTTTTACACTTCAAGTGAGGCTGTTCAGTAAAGCTGTAAACACTTTCCACAGTAGTCAGACAACACATTGTATGAACTAGTTCTTTCTGAATTTAACCAAGTCCTAAACAGCAAAGTAGCTGCCAGTATTCAACTCGCCATGTGTGCCTCCTATATACTTTTGTCTTGACAATGCCTCTGCCAGTTTCGAATGGCCTTGTGAGAAACCCATAGCCTGATTAGTATTTTCCCTCCCTTCCGCTGGTTGTCATAACATAGTCAAATCCCACAGGACCAGTGAGGCAAAACTTTTGGTATTACAGACACTGTTACCACTCACAGTTTAAAACACACTGTGTTAGTCATGTCCCAGATTCCTGTATAGTATCCCCCTCTCAACCTAACATGTCACCAAATGAGCCAGCTGGCACCAGTTACCTGGTGCTGACATGGTGCCCACCACACACACACTCACACGGGCACTTTGCAGTCTGTAGAGTGGTACAAAACTCCAGTTTGGCATCAGACTGACACTTTAACTGACTGACCTCTTAGCGACATCCAACTCCAACAATCAGCACTCCACAGTAATTTATTGTTTCCTCCTATAATGTCAAGGTTGAAAATACAGGGCGCATCTTGCCAAAGGGGGGCAGTTCAGACTGGTCTGCTTGCCATCTCATCAGGAAAGTGGTCGCAATTGTGCCCAAAATTTTAACTATGTGACTTGAAAAACCTGGTCTAGTCACAGCACACTGATTTCTTTTATTTTATTTTTCTGAATTTCATACAGTTTTATAATTAGCTAGATTTAAATCTCCAACTTGAGGCTTCTTACAATACAGTACACTGGGTTTTCCACAAGCTCAAATGATTACTGAACTGTAATCCACCATGTGTTACATGAAACATCTGCTCAACAGCATTTTGGTATATTTTGGTATATTTTATTATAATCAGGTTGGCTTGTCATTCTGAGTTAATAATATGTTACTTCGGTTTCTATTTTCTAAGTATATCCAAAACAGACAGATACAACTGAAGGATTTAGTATAAAAGTAAAAGAAGGAATTGGGGCTCATCTGTTTTAAATGTTGCAGGACCAATGCCATTACTACCAAAATTGCAGATGTTTATTGGTGCAGGTTCTAACTCACCAATCTTTTTTTGTATTTATTATGCATGCTGAGGAGGAGTTTAGGTGTTTGTGTATTTAAAAAGAAAAATGTATCCTGGACGCAGGGAGTGGCACTAAGCTAAAACTGGCTGGTTAGAGTGCCTGTACAATGTGGGGTAGATCTGGGGGGAGATGGTGTGGTGTGAAGCTCATTGCTGGCAGGTGAAAAAAGGTGGCTGGAAACCATGTGTCATGTCCGTCTGCCGGCCTGCCCAGGCCAACAGGCGGGACAGCAGTGCCGGTGGAAAGCAGTGCATAAGGAAGTGTGACCTATATCCTGGAGACAAGGAAAAATCTTAATAGAAAAGGACAGGAGTACATTTTGTCTGAGCAGCATACCTCTCTAACAGGATCGCCTTTATTCCCAGGCTGACACACACAATAGTTTGATGCCGGTCATATGATGAAGGTAAGGCAACTAACCCCTTTCCTCGAGGTCATTTCCCAGTGCTTATTGAAAGCGAACACTCTTATCAAAGTCATAACATTTTCAGTGCTAGACTGAAATGCCATTCTAGGAATTAACCGGAGTAAATGAATAACAGGGCGGTATTTCTTTTTACACCATCAGTGGTGACATATTTGATATTAATCTGAAAATTTGCTACAGGCATGCCAAGCTCATGCCAGGAGTTTTTATGTAATCTGGCAAACAATGCAAATTTAGACAAATATTCACAACTTCAAAATGTACAACCATCACCAAAGCCTGAGTTTCTTTACCCTGGTGCTAAGGATATACAGACCTTCTGCTTTTCATTCTAGCAATTTAATTATTTCACAAATGGGAAACAACCTAAACACAATTAACTAGTTTTCACCTCAGAAAAACCAGCTGTTAACTGGGGGCCAGGAACACTAAATACAAGTGCTCAGTAGTTAGCAAGTACTCCAGTTCAGTAGGTTCCATAGTTACATAGAAATATACTTAGCCATCTCTAAAAAGTGTCTGTGTTGCAATAGAAGCGGCACTAACAGGATTATGTCAGTAGGGTTGGGAATCGAAACTTGGTTCCAAAATAGAAACCAAATAAAATAAATAAATTAAAAAAAGAATTTAAGTTCTGCTTGTCCTGAACACGATAAATCTTTATTGATGCAAACAAAGGCTACATATGTGCAGGGATGTATGCAGCTATCTGCCAGTAATTTCATCCCTGCCTTACAATGCCCTTACCCTTGCTAATTGATTAAATCTTTGAGCCTTCCCTGCTCCCCGCTAAGTTCACCCCCGTGGGTCACATTATAATATCTGTGATATGCAATTTAAAAAAAAAAACATTTTCTTACTTTCTTTTAATCCCAACTGTAATTGTGCTCTGCCCGATCAGTCACAATGCCTGTATCCACTGATCACAGCTGTATTTACATACAGGTGACGACCGCCCTTTTGTTCATCTGTATAACTTATGTGTCAGTAGGCTCAGCATTAGGATTGTCACAATACCCAGGAAAATACTCGATACCACGGGGAGAAAAAACGACCCTAACCCTAATCTTTTTTTTAAATAAAGATTAGAACAATACAAACAATAACATCCATGACAACACTATTTTTAGGTTGTCTGAGGTAGTGCAAAAACCTTACTGTAAGGTGTATATGACATGCAAATGTATTCACCTACAGCCCTGTGCTTCTGGTGACTTGGCACCAACACTGTCTATTAACGTTAGAGATGGGCAGGACTGATAATATTTGCTGCCTAGCTCCCACATTAACTTTGGTCGTTTTATTATTAGCCATAGCCGCTAGCCACTAGCTTAATGATAACTTAACAGATGGCTAATGTGGCTATCGGCTAATTGCTAATAGTTAAACGGCTAACGTTAACGGCCAGGTAAAAATAATAATGCCAAATAATTCCAGATGTCACTTTTGCTTTTTTCAATTTCAACTGAAACAGCAGCAGCACTTGCCATGTCAATTTAGTTTTATGCCGTCAACACCAGCTCAGTGTTGAGAACGTCAACTAGCGTTCATGTGTTCAGCTGCTACTGAGGGGAGGGGCTGTGTGCCTGTCTGTCTGCAGTGGTGCTGTATGAAGTTGTGTCAACAGGAGGAAGCGAAGACGACGGCACTGTTGGTATCAATACTGTTGCAAATGAGTATCTAATCCAATATTAATTTTTAGTATTGATTAGTATCTGAGCATCATAAACTTTGAACTGAGGGCTTGAGTGATCTCTATCTATCTATCTATCTATCTATCTATCTATCTATCTATCTATCTATCTATCTATCTAACTAACTAACTAACTATCTATCTATCTATCTATCTAACTAACTAACTATCTAAATTCCGCACTGTGTGTGCCCTTTTCAATGTTCACATGCCACACACTCCTGTTTTCTCTGCAGTACTAATGTCATCAGAGACAGGAAGCGCTGCTACAGTGTAAACAACAACAGAAAAAAGACTGTTATTTCCTCATATGGGAAGTAATCAGTCTGGATTCGAATCAGAAAAACAAGCTGGATCAGAATTAACCCGACTCCGCTCTGTATCTTTTAATTGCAATCACTGTCCAATATGCAAAAGCATAATGGGGACATCCCACCATTTAAAAAAAGCTTCTTATGCACAACTCGTAAAACTGTACAGTGATGATTCATATGCTGTTCACATCTGTGCCTGACAATCAAGTTTCCAATTTCACATCGTTCGTAGAATGACCAACACACACACACACACACACACACACACAGACATAAAAGCTTGCTCAACAGCCCTGTCCGAGGACACCCAGTACATTGCAGTTACGTTGCAGTACATTGACTTTTACAGCCTTGATTCCAATTTCACACTGTGCTTCATCCTGGTCTTTTTTCAAGGACAGTATTATTGATGTTGTCCTCAGCCTGCCTGGAGAGAGCAGATTAAAAATTTCAGAACAGAGAGGGAAAATGGAGGAACATGTGGATGACTGTTGCTTCATCTTAAAAAAATAAATTAATAAAATTAAAAAAAGATGTCTGGTCCGTTTTTGAATAATGAAAATGCTTGAAAACATCACTGGTGCAGTAGTCAATTTATAATTCAGCAAAGAATTTTAACTGCCACGTTTCCACCAGTGTATTCCAAGCGTGGTTGCCCGCCATGCTTATGTTGACCTCCCGCTAAGAATCAGGGAATTTGGGTATTCTCGGTTGGAAACTTAAATATAATGGTTGGAAAGCTCATCAGCCCCACCTGTACGTTAAAACTCCCACCTAGCTTCAGGTCGGCGAAGCTTGGCCATAAAGATTTTACCCCTGGTGTCCTGTGGATGGGAGCATTGTCATCCTGTATATCCACTCATTTTTCCTGTAATTTGTGACCTGTCTGTAAGTAGGCCATGAATTGTTGATCTGAGTTTTGTTTGTATCTGCAGCCAGTCACCCTGACAGCACAAATGCAACAGTGCCTAAACATTTCACAACTTTCCATCACACGCACACACCATGGTTTCGTGGGAAGCTGATCTCAAATCAGTTCGTCCTTTCCAACAGCTTGTCCGAACAGGCCTTTCATGTCAGCCACTGGCTTTATACTAGTCGCCATTTGAAATCCTACTGAAAGAAAAAATGAGTAAATAAAACTCAACCGATTAAACAAGAATTCAATCTGAACCAAAGCTCATTTCAGGGAAAGTAGGTTATGAACAGAAGGACCCTGACAGGTGGCCAAATACATATTCTCCTCACCACTTCCACCCAGAGGCATGTGGGCATTCACTGTCAAACCAAGCAGACGCAGCAGGCCAAGGTAAAACTGTGGGGGTCCTAATCATCCAACAGACAGAGAGGCATAGAAACTGCTAAAATGAACTCAAACAAACCTCTAAAAACACTGACTGATCCTTTATTTTCCATAAAACGTGTCAGAAATCCAATCCAAACACAAGATTTAGCCTGGCACATGTTGCTCGTCTCAAGCAGGACTCTACTAGATCACAAAGGGAAGACGCTGCATTGATATTTCACCAGTTTCCAACCCCTAATTTAATTGTTTTTATTTCAAATAATTAAAACACAGCAACTACAGCTTTTTTTCATAGTGGAAAGGTGGAAATGAAACGAGCTGCGTACGTCAAGATGGCGAGCTGGAGTAGGTTTACTTGGAATAATCATCTTCTTTTTTGTCCACAAAATATTTCCCCAACAGTTTGTGCTTTCTGTGTGTTACTCAGTTCTATAAGTTACATGTATTATACAGGATTTCTGTAGAGTTCAACAACCTCAACTTCTAAAACCTAAAGACCTTCTAAAAAACAAGCCCAATTTAATACTTGATTCACAATCTTACTTTTCAAAGTATAAAGAAAAAACAGTGAGGAGAATATGGCCAAGAATGATTTCTTATTACATTAAATGGCATTTTGCAGTATAATTCCTGATGATATAGTTAATTAAAATCAATGCAACCTGGAACTAGATAAGCAACAATAATGGATGGATGGACTAAACAATTGAAAATGATGAATTCCTGTTCATTTAAGTGTTTTGGTTTGCTACGACTCAGATGGCGCTGACTAAAACTCACACGGCACAAAAAAGGACTGAACAGCCTCCTGCAGCACAATCCACTGTCACAACGTTCCCACTATTAGTTTAGAGATGTATAAAATCTCCTGACGGCATACATTCGATTACACAAACATTTTGTTACTAACATTACATAACAACATATGTTATCGGGGTAATACAAATAAGAGTCAGAAAGAGTGGCACAGAAACAGGAAAAGAGACTTTCATGATACTAATGAGAGCAGCATTAAAGGTAAATCCTGGGGGAAACAAAACAATGTCAAAAGAGGGAGGGGAGGGTCTCAAATCCATTGTCTTCACCATGACCTGCCCCCTTTATGCCCCAAATAATTTCCCGCCACTGAGACACAACAGGAACAAAGCCCGTCTCCAGCTGCATGTCTTTTTAGTTGGTTCAAGTGGTCTGGAGAAATAGCTGACTGATGAACTGGAGGGGGGAACTCCACTTATCACCATGGCAACACTACACTCACAGCACTGATGGGTTTAAATGAGTAAGACTGGGGCCCCCCAAGTCTTACTCATTTAAACCCATACATGGTTTGTATGTTCCCTCTGATGAGTCAGTTTAGCCTGATCTTCACACGAGGAGTTGCCACCAGCCAAAAATGAAAAATTTTTCATTCCACTAATCAGTGACATCTGTTTCTTGCGTTGAGTGTAGCACTGGTCAATCCAGCAACTCCACAGGTGGGAAAACTTAACTCCCAATCCTATAAAACAGATGTTCATGTGCACCCAGCCGTGGGCCGAGGCTGCTGTCCCATCAGCTGTTTGGTGGAAAACAAAGGCATCATTCTGGTGAGCTCTTCTCCGTCAAGAGAGTCGCAAATAGCACCAACACGTGGGACATGGAGGAAAGCCAGGAAACACTCACTCACTCACAGCACAAGACATCCCATGTCATTTAGGAGGAGTTATAATAATCCTGTAAAACATTTTACAAGAATACTACAAAACACTCCCCTGTGCTATTCATAGAAAACTGTGCGACAACAAATCCTACAGTGATACATACAAGTAGGTATCATAATGCATCTAAATTCCCTTTATAGGCACATTTAGAGTAACGAGAAGAATATTTGTGACTTACAATAGTGGTCTACATGAGAGAAGACCTCACCCACAATGCAGCAGGAATGGCGGTGCTTGTTATTATAACCACACATCCTCTTTAAGTCATCATTCTCGTGCCTATAGAGCTTTCAACTGAGTCTTAACTCTTCTTTCTACTGTCAGGTCATGTGATACAGAAACTAACCATGTGCTACCGCTGAAATTCATTAAAGTTGCCAGTCATGCACATGCTTCCCCTGCGGGCACCAAAAGTCATGTGCCCCATGATTGATAACCAGTCTGAAGAGACTGAAGAACTTTGTATAAAATTCAACATCATCTCCATTAAATTCTTAACAGCAACCATCGATGAAGAGCTTAATTTAACAGGCAGATTCTTCAGCATTTGAGACTCCACTTCTCACAGATTTAGTCTTATTGAACCACAATTTGAACTGTTGCTGACAATTACAGAGAGCAACAACCGAAACACTCGGTCAGCTATTTCTGGTAATCAAATAATCATTTAGGCAGTTTTTCAAGCAAAGGCAACAAACACTGCCTAGTTTTTATCTTTTCCATGTGAGGATTTGTTGTTTTTTCTCCATTTGTTACCAATGTAAAGTGGGCTATTTTCTAGTTTTGGACTATTACTTGTTATTACTTGTTTCACAGGCTATTTGAACCTCACATTTTAGAAACTTTGATGTGCACCTTTCCCTACTTTCTGACAATTCATAAACCAAATGACTGATCATTAGTCTTTAAAATAATCAGCAGAGAACAATCCTTAGGTGCAATCCTACAGATAATAAATTCGATATTTTCTGCGGGTAGAAAAACGTTAAAATTAAACAAATAAAGCAAACATTGAGGAATAAATGGAATATATCTGTTTGCCAATAGGAATAACGCTTACAAACAGTCTTTTTAGTCTCCAAATGTTTTCTTGAGGGGGCTTCCTCGCCTACGGACTAAAATGAAGCAACACTTCCCTGCTGGACTGAGCAGCTTGTTGGCGCTAAATTTAATTCCCCCGGCTGCAGTCAACAAAAGGACCCACGCTGCAGTCCGACATCAAAACACCAGTAGACTTGTCTTCATTTTTGTCTCTCAGGGACAGATAAAGACACGAGAAACAGAATCGTAAAATGAACAAAAACGCCTCATAACAGTCGACAGAAAGGAGTCTGAATCTGAAACAAACAAATAACCGTTATCGTTGTTTTAGATGCAAAATTCCCCAAATTCGGGTCTGTTTTTTAATTGAAGACAAGTTGAAACAAAGAAACCGGTCACAACCGACGGACGGTCACCTTCGGTTCGATAAGTGTTTTTTAATTAACACACATTGAGGGTGTCCTACCTTATCATCACAGTGAGTGCAGTCTGGTCGCGTCCGATCAAATGTGGGTCTGAGCTCAGCGGAATCCTTTGCTTCGACCACGAGTCCGTGAAACCTTCAAGTACACCTCGAAAATACGGCTTGCTACAGTCATTTGAACACAATTTCAATTCAATCCATTTTTAGTGGAAATGAATGAGACTAAATCAATTTATATGCAGTAGTGGAAAGTAACTAAGTACACACAACGTACAAATACTTAAGCACAATTTTGGCAAAACTAGTTTATATTTCTCCTCCACAGTTAAACACTTGAATATGCCACTACATATGTTTAATAACATTAGTTGCTTTGCAGATTCAGATTGATAATACAAAATATAATCAACACATAAATTATTATCAATTAGATAAAATAAGACTTCATCAGGGGGGAATTAGGGGTATTAGGCTATACAAAGACATCAAATTTAAAGTAATGTACATATTAGTTTATCAATAATTATAATTCAAATATATAATATTATAATACAATATTATTCGGAGCCAATCTGTGTTTATTTTGTTTGTATGTTTTCATGCTAATACTTGCAGATGTATTAGCATGAAAACATACAAACAAAATGAACACAGATTGGCTCCGAATAATATTAGGTTAGGAATAAAAGTCCTGCATTACATTTTTAAAAAGTACAGGACTAACCTAACAGAGTACTTCCATACTACTTAAGTAAAGTAGTGTACTCAGTTGGCAGTTTATTAGGTGCACGGAGCTAAAACTAATGCGGTCTAATACACCTGTCCTGCGATAAATACTACCTTCATTAAGGTAATAATGTTCGGTTTTTGTTGAAATTGTTTTAGAATGTGTTGATTATAATATTATGTTAATTTTTTTATGATAATTTTAGAAGCTGAAGTTTGTGGTGCTGTTGAATTGTACTGCATTATACAAAAAGGTGTTTGTTATTTAGTCTATCCTCATGGATATAAAAGCAGTGGAAAAATAACACAATCTATACATCACAAACTGAACATTATCCACCATGAAGGTAGGACCTTTAGCAGGACGGTTGCATTAATCATAGCAACATGTACCTATTAAACTGCCAATTGAGTATATATGCAATAACTGTTCGAGTTTTACCACACTTGTAAAAATTCCGATCGTCTCTGAAGGCATCACCTAAATTTGAGAAGGCGCTTTAATTTCTTAGTATTTTGATGTGGGACGACATTAAAATGTCATCTGTTACCCATTACTTTTTGAATGTGTAGCAGTCTGCCAACTCTTACGCAGTTTCTGAACCAGTTTTGTTAATGAATAATCTCTGTGTTGACAAATAAAGAGAAATTCCCACTCATGATGTGATAACATCAAAGGCACATCTTACTGGACTTGATGTAGCCTGCTGATACTCACATTGATGGAAAGATAATATGAAAATCCAATATTTATTGTATATAACATATTGTCTAATCTGAAAGCACTGAAAGCAATGATTACAATCAGTCTGTCATGGTTTTGAATTAAGTCGGTTCATTCATCCTTCCATTAAAAATTACATTCAGCCTGAGCCTTTGTACTTGACCCCCCCTTCCTCATTCCCTGCTCCCTAGTATATACCGGCTCACTAGCAGATTGACTTTGTGCCATGTACCTAGTTTGTTTTTTTGCCTGAGCCTGACTGCTCTGAGTTGACATCAAATTGACCAAAATAACTATAAAAATAACTATTAAACTATTCAATTTGTTCATAATTTCCCCAAAACACAATTAAAGTATGTTCCAAAGTTGCATGATACAATAAGTGATGAAAAGATCAATGACAGAAATGAAGAAATGGTGTGCAAACATGCAGCCATGGAGGAGGCTGTTTTCAAACTGCACCATGAATCATGTAATTTCTGCATTATTCACATTTAATCACAGTACTTTTGCAAATGCAGCACTTGAATTCATGCTAAAGGTCAATGCTGACTGTGTTTAACAGTGGCAGGCATTTAGTCAAGGACAAAACAACAGCAGTAAAGGAGAAGAAAGACGGAGTTTGCCTGAGGGGGATTGTGCTGCATGTAACTGTGGTAACACTGATGAGAGAGCAGGGGGTTTTCCATGTGTAAAAAGTTATTACAAATATCAAATTCTTGAGCTGTAAATGAGACGGAACGAATGTTTTCCTTCAAGAAAATGTCAATCAATTCATGCTATGTTGCAACACGACGTTCTGCTGTAAATCTAACTGAAAAATAGTCAAAGAAAACACATTACAATCCTCTGCTTTTAGAGGACAGGCTGTTTCCTCAAGTGTCTGCGAGAACTGACACCAATGTATAATAACGTGGGCCTGTCTGAACCGCCGTGCCGAGGCGCTGTTTATGGCGAGTTTCGAGTCTCGGCACAGTGAGTGTTGGTCTCCAATGTTTGCTCATATAGTCGTGGGTAGGTACACAGTCATCCACACCCTGTCTCCCCTGTCTAAAAAAAGCTTGCTGTGGTTTGGGATACACATCAGCTTTGAAGGAGCACTACTCTGTCTGCTTCCTCGCTAACCCAAACCCAACGAGGAGCCACAGAGGACTGCTGTGTTTCTCTGTTGGTGTGAAGACATAAAACTACACTTTATTTCCAGCAGTGTCTTTATTTCCTGAGGCTAAATATGTCCCTTTGCTACTTCTCTCCCTCTACTCTCCGCGTTTCTCTGAGCCACAGGCTTGTTTACCAGCCTGTGCAGAAAGAGTCAGTCAGCAGCTTCTCAGTGGAGAAGAGCACAGCCTGGACTGGGTTTTTCCGTGGAGAGGACAGAGAGGGGGGAACGGAAACAAGATTAAAAAAAAACAAGGAAACAGCAAAGCAGAAACAAGAAAAAAGCGAGAGGATGGCTTTTACGAGACACCTCGTTCATCAGATATAACACTGAACATCTGAGCAGCAATGGAGTGGAAACACGTGAAAGCTGACTGCAGATGATACAGAGCAAAGGAAAAGTGAACCGCCGACACTGAAAACAGTCTCAACTGTAGCTCAACAGATGCTTGTGTCATTGAGGTCTTTGCCAACTGATCTGACACCTGTGTGATGGTGCATCTACGGTTTCAGTGAGGCACTTTGTTTAGTCTGCAAAAGCTGAACCAACCTGCTAGTAAACCCATATTCCCACCATAGTAGTTGCCTGCTTCTTGTTGTACGGTTATATAGGCATTTCTATTGTCAGAAAAAAAATCTTATGTCATCAAGTCCTTCACTTCCCACTGACCCCGGACAGTTCCTTCTGCATGCCATTTTTAGAACATAGGTTTTTATGAGCAAATAAACATCATACATTTCTAATTCAAGAATATCCTGTGAAGTCTGTGGCATAAGAGGGGATCTCAGGGAGAGGTGGAGGGCATGACATGAATGGGCTGGAAGTGGCTTTCCGACCACATACTGAGATTTAAGAGGACAGCGGGAGAAAAAGGAATTCCTATGGATGGCCTCTTCAACCCCTAAATGGCTCAGGAGACGCAGAATGAGTGAAGTTGAATCCCGTTTAGGATTTGGAATATCGAGACCTGGCTCTGTTTTGGAGGATTAAGGCTCGGGCTTGAAGCGAAGAAGACAGGCAAACAAAGAAAAAACTCCTCGGGGGAGGCACTGCGAGAGGGAAATGCCTCTTCATCTTTACCTTTGGAGCCTCTTTAAATTCCCAACAGAGTGTGAGTGGTCTGCAGGGGTCACGCACTTGTGAAATCCCTGTCACGATGGTTGATCCACAAATCTGACAACAAATTCCTCTCAATCCATTTAAAGACAAGAGCTACATATGAGACATTATAGGATTCACCTCTTTAGTCCAGCAAATTTGCAACTGGCATTAGTCCTGAATTTCTGCACTTGTAGTGGATTGTTTGCTCATATTCTTCTCCGTGACCATGGAAATTGACCAAAATCCTCAAAAACATCAGACTTTTATTTGTCGAATTCATTCTGTTCACCACTTTTTTTTTTAATCTCTAGTCCTCATTTATCAGTCATTTGGTATGTGGTGTATGTTGACATAGACTTATGCTTTGGATGCAAACTTATCTAAAAATGAAACAACCTTGCCAAATATATCTTAGATTTAGTGTGTAGTTGAAAGATTTACGCCTCCATGAATTTCAGATGCATTCCTCACTATATTTCATGCTCTTTCTTGGTAAAAAAGAAAGAAAGAAAGAAAAGAAAAAGAAGCTCGATAACATCTATTATCTTACATTTATCAGTGACCGCAAGGAAAAACAAGTGTGATCATTCATATGACGTAAATGAGAGAAGCTGAAACACGCCAAGCAAAGCCAAGGGGAGATCAAGCCAATCAGTTTGGCCCGACAGTGAGTTCCTCATCGTCTTCCAGTGAATTCTAATAAAATTTAGGAATTATACCACACTGACAGGCCAAAATCTTTTCCGCATTGGAGGAGGATTGTGTCAGCATGCATTCCTCTCATTTCTACATTCTTGGATTTAACATGTAGCAACAGTGTTGTCCTGATAACAGGGTCAAATCCGAAGAGTGAAGTGTGCCGAATCCACATTTAACCTTCATAAGCAGGAAACTGCTGCAGTGTTAAGAGGCCGAAACAAACCAAGTTTGTTGGACTTATGAGGAGGAAGGTCGGGATCAGCAGCTTACATTAGTGCTGAGGCAGTTATAGTGTTGGATGGTTTACTGTGAATTTCATACAGCTTCAAGATGAAAGTTTACTTAGATTCAGGCTTTTTCTTACAGACTTAAATTGAAAAAGAAGAAAGAAAGAATCTTTTTATGTCTTTAGTGGTTAAACATTCAATAGCAAATTTAGTTTAATTTTACTGGTTGCTATGTTGTTGTTTATCATGCTACAGTCTGCACCACCATGTACACATGTGAGGTGTTCGAGGGTTTCACGTGTGTAAGCTCATTCCTTTGCTTGGACACATGATGTGCACATGACATGTCACGATTTATCATACAGCTGAAATGTGCGTGCACGAGTGTGAGGGCACACTTGTGTCAATGTGTTTACTTGAATGTATCTAGTGTTTGCATGCAATCAGATATGCATCTGTTAAATCGATTCAGGAAATCTGAATTCCCTGCTGACAGTCTCAGCTGTTAAAATACTTTTGCTCCTGTGTAAATTTTGCTGTCACCTCCTGACCATCTATAGATCTACTGTTCTTCTCAGTGATTTTCGTCATTTACAATTGCCGTTCTTTTTTAAATATGATCTTTATCAGTCCTCATCCTGGCCAATCTCTTTATCTTATCAAAAGCTCTCAGCCATCCTGTTGTTCTGTCCTCACATGGAAAATGATTAAACAGAAGTGCATGATGGCAAGGTCTTTTGGAGTGCTGACATCACCATATGTTCCTTGGCATGGTCATGTTCATTTAACATCATGTTTGCCCATTTGAAACCCATTACTCAATTGTTCTCATTATTGATGCGTGATACGGCACCAGATGTATTTTCCAGTCTGACACTAGCCCATTCAACCTTGACTGTCTGCAACACGCTCCACTTGTTTGTTTGACTCTCTGGAAGCTGGAGGCCATCTGCTGAGGCCATTAATGTTATTGTTGTTATTGACATAGTTACAAACTCCCAGAGTTGACAGTTGAGTAATTTTCAACTTTAAAATACGATATTAAGTCTAAAGTAAGTCTCCAGAAAAGGAGTTTTTTTATGCCATGAACTCTCTGCAGCCTTGTTTGGGGTCAACAGGTCTGTGGGAGGCGGCCTTGATGAATAACTGATGACTATCAGCACCTTTTATTTGAACTATAGTTAAGCAGCGCCAATGAAAACTGTAGACAGTGTGTGCTGTGGATTATCCAGAGTGAGGCCGACACTGTTTGTGGAAAAAACCTTTTGCTGATGATTTTTTAACCTAATTTTTGTTCAATGACGTGAGGACCACAAATAAATTCCATTCATCTCCATTGTATTGGGGTGGAGGTAGACATCTCAAGACACATTTCAAGACCTAGGCAAAATACCTGCATGACTACCACTACCACTAGAGGTAAGACAGAATATATACATATATATATATGTATATATTAGTTTGGGTGAACCGACCTGTTAAAGTATCTTCGCAACAATGCAGCAAGGTGAGAAGTTAAGCAACTGGAGGTCAGCAAAAACAAGACTCTCAGTTGTTACATTGGTCATTATGGATTATCTTATACAATGTTAAATAACAAAGACCAACAATGCGACACTGTGAGAGAGGTGGCTAGCAATGATTAAACGACAGAAAATTATCACCTGAATCTGCAGGTTTCTTCAGCTTTACAGAGCTCTAAAGTCAAATCTCATCTCATCTCACCACTCAACCACTCAACACTATCTGCCCAGCACCAAATGGCAGACACACACAATTAGCCACTAGCTGATGAACATAGTGGAGAATTTAGTAGCTAAAAAGCCAGAGATTTCCCTCAGGCATTAGTTGAGAGCAACAACAGAGCAAACGGAGCGTGAATATTGGACTTACATTTGCCTGGTGGCCAGAAACACTACTCCAGAAGAATGATAATGTTGTGGGTATCTTAGGTGTGTCAATGTTGTGTTCACAACTTGTTTTTACAGTCTTAAAATACCCCAAAAAATGTTTTTTAAAAATCTGTTATTGCAGGTTTAAAGGCACAATTTTTAGAAATGTCAATATTGGTTCCCCGCTCTGTCTTCAAGGATCCAGGGTTTGTGTAGAAATATTTCCACTTATCGCATCTTTAAAGGCCCCATGAACCCACACAAGTGTTTTCACTTATTCTGTCATATCAGAGCTGTACCTGAATCTGAGCAGAGCTAGAAATTACATTATGACACCAAAGTCCATGTGCTAACATGAATGGTAAAGGTGAAAGCCACCCCACTCTAACAACTGCTACAAACTAAAAGGAGAGTGAGAGAGATGTCAGTCAAGCTCAGTCTGTGCACGCCCACACAGAAGAGCTCCAGTCAGCCAACATAAAACACCTGTGAGGTTTAACCAAGGCTGGATTTTAAACTCTTTCTCTTTTACAAATGTGCTGCAAAACCGCTCAGAATTTTAAAAAAAAAAAAGCACATTTATTGTCTATGTGGCCTTAAGTTTGCTGTTTTTTTTACAGACTGAGGAAACGTGATTTCAGAGGCTGTCACCAGATCCCTCAGCTGTATGAAGACCACAAGCTAGTGTGATAACCTTATGATTAAGAGATGCATCTGTCAACGGCTGCGTGTGAAACGTGCCACAGTCCAAAAACCCCAGTGAGCATCACCACTCTGAAATGAATGGTGATGGGTTCAATTCCACATTGAGATCCAATAGTTTGTATCATTAGGTTACTATTAAAGACATTTTACTTTTAAATACTTTTGAATTCTTATAAGTTCTCAAGTCCATTCAAAGTTAGAAGACTGCGTTTCAGACACGGCTTTATTGTTTTCACAGTGCTGTTTTTAGTTGTGTACTGTGTCCCTGCATGGCTCCAGGGTCATTATACGACACAATGAAAGGTGAAACCTCAGTTTACACATAGAAACCTGCCAGTGGTTGGTATTTACAGATAACAATAAACATACAAGCAAAGTAGCCTAACATTCGGCAACAGGAAGTCTCTTAAATCTATTTTTGTAAAAATCAGCTTATAGCTACTGTTTAGTTTGTTTAGTTTGCATAATACTTCTTTGAGTGAGGTCTGTCCCTTTAGATTAAAGTTACACTGTGGGCATTTTGACCACTATAGTGGTGCTGTATTGTTTCATATTCTACCAGCACAAAAACACATGCACTCCACAAGCGTGGGTGTGATGTGATACACACATAGACACTTTGCAGCACACTGCAGAGGGTGTTAACATAAGCCCCTTTTCCTGCTGTAACATCTTTCAGGATGTTGTTGTGGTGGAAAAAGGGCAATATAGTTTATTAATGGTTAGTGGCGGCAATGTGCGGTAAAGGTAGAAATGCAGGAGTAAAACAAGAAAGAGGACATCAAGCTGATTTAACAATGTGTTTTGCAGATATTTTCTGAGGAAGGAAATTAATTCAATATGTTTCCAAGGCCTTAAAGGACAACTCCACTGTCACGAAGAGTCCTCAGCTCAGTTTTGTAATGTCTTCATTGGGTCTGGAGAGACTTGCGAAAGTTTGGAAAAATATCTCAGCTAAACTAGAATCTGAATTACAACGGAAAAAACTGCCCTTGTAGCATCATTTACAGAGTGTGAAAAAAGGGTTAAAGAAAACTGTTGATTATGGACAGATTGTATTTATAGAAATTTGCCTGGAACATGGCAGAGACTGTCCAGCCAGTTGCATAATTGTTATAATAGACGATCATTAAACGTCTCAGGGCGCAGGAGCTGCCAGGAATAACCAAGTGAGATGACTATATGCTGATGTTAAGTTGTGGTCGCCAGTTTAATGTCATTAACAAAACCACAAACCTCAAAAAGACTGTGTGAATGTCTGCTTGTGAATTTGTGTTCCTCAAAAATGACTGATTGTATAACTGTCACGTGGATTGACAGTCACCATACACACAAGTTAAACACAACAGCTGTGCTGTGATTTCAGCTTGACTTGTGAAATGGTCGCTCAAAGAGAAAGTTAGAAGCGACAAAATATCTTATTTTGTCTCCCACACAGTTCACAGCCTCTGTCTGGGTAACAATCTGCTGCTGCCTCTCTGTTACTGCACAGAGCAGTCACACAGGGAGGTGTGCCTCTCACTCATGAGGCAGTACTGGCAACTCTCTTCTATGGAAAGTAGCTAAGATTTGTCAAAAAAGTCACTAGATTTGTCACTAGGGGCTTATTTTGAAGAGAAGTTGCTGAAGGGGTCTAAAAAGTCAGTAAACCTAGCGACAAATGCGTTACGTTTGCAACACTACAGGCTGTAAATGCAGCCCCACCACTTCATAGAAGCTGTTTGCGCAAATTCATTTTGAAAGAGCAAAGGCCAATGGAGAAGCTCCAACACTTGAGCAGCCAATGGTGTAACCTCATGACTCAGTCATGTGACATTTGGCGGACCAACACTGTAACTTGATCAGTCAGTCACTCAGTGAGACATGGACATTCGTGTTCATAGGGCAGGTCCTGCTGTTGCAGTTCAGCCAAAAGAGCAACCCC
Source organism: Seriola aureovittata (assembly GCF_021018895.1). Lineage (NCBI taxonomy): Eukaryota > Metazoa > Chordata > Actinopteri > Carangiformes > Carangidae > Seriola > Seriola aureovittata. Next base: position 18,533,949 of record NC_079377.1, read on the forward strand.
ACAAGTGGTCTGTGCAAGCGGCTTAGTAATGAACCTAAAAACAACCTTAAGCACATTTTTATTATTGTTACCTTGACACTGAAGGTCTGGTACGCCAGCCGCTGGTGCACTCCTATCTGAGGGTAGGGACAAATGACCAAAATATCTTTTAGGTAGGAGGACTTGTTATAACTTTTGCATTTAATTCAACTTTAGTTAATTCTTTTTAAGCTAGATTAGGGAAAATGTGTTTGATTTTTAATGCCATAGAACACAGAAAACTTTGCCAAATCACTCTGAAAGACTTGTGCCTGTAATCCTTTAAGTTTCAGGACCTCCACTCTCTGTGTGTGGTCTTTGCTCTTTCTCACACAATACAAATTACCCAAATACATCTCACTATCAAAAGCAAACGTGACGTTTTTAGAAACCTTTCCAGCAAAGGCTAAATCAGCTGCACGTAGTCGGAGCTGGCCGAGAGGCTGAGGTCCTGGTGTAATTAATGTCATTCTTGTGGGCTGTCACATTGGCTAGACTCCATTATTCTTAGTAGCAAACTACCCAAGTGCACAGGCCAGACAAAGCCACACATACAACAATGTCTTTGCCACACAAGTAACGACACCAAACAAGACAAGCTCCAAACCTCGGCAACAAAGTAAACAACCACAGACACTTGTGACAAAAATGTGACAACAGCTGCAGCCCTGGGGATTACATTCATTATTTATGTCCAATGACAATGTCCAGTGCCAGAACAGGAAATAGTGTGACCTTTATGAGGTGGGGCAGAAAGTAAGGGTGGAGGTCAGGTCGGTGGATGCATGGGGATGTAGCACGTCACTCCTGCAGGAGTCGGTTCATAGTTAACAAGCAGATAATGTTGCCTATTTATCAACCGTAACCACAATTAGTTCCCTAACCTTAACCATACTGCAGCTGCCAGATATTGTAGAAAGCAAAAATGTTTACCATTGTATTTTGTTGATATTATATTTGACCTTCCTTTCTCATTGTTTGGGGTCTCACATAACAGAAGCAATGTAGTAGTTTTCTGAAACATATCATCAGTTCAAACTTCTCAGTAAGTATCTCAGTGGCAGGAGGTCTCCAGGACCCCAGGCTCAACATTAGGCTTGAAACATTGGCATTAAATCTGAAAGAACAATGACACTTAAAGAATTTTTTGAAATCGTCCAACATCAACGTTCTTGTCTGCTGTCCGTTTCAAGCTCTCAAATATGGGTGTGTCAGGACCAAAAGCCACCATATTCTCACACAAAGCTCAACAGGTACACAGCAATATGTTGCACGCCTCCCACAAAATACATGCAGTCCGAATTGAGAGACCTTCCCATTAACTGTGCAAGTGCTCCTCCTGAATCCAGTTAGCAGTGCAATTGATTTGTGTTATACAATACATGTGTACTTCATTGTGTACAGGTCGTTCATTTTGTGGACAGTATGTGAACATCACCCAACACAACAACGCTGGCACAAATGACAATATGCCAATTTTTATTTTAAAATGGCTTAAAATGGCAAACATATGTTTCTGATTATTCCAAGGCGTTCCCCTAAACCAGTTTGAGGAAGTTATGTAATCTCTTCCCCTTTCAGTCTTCATGCAGGGAACATCGTGCCACATTCTTTTATTGTGAAATATATTGTAATTTCAACTGTGTAATATAAATCTTATCTTGATAAAAGCCAAACTCACCCCAGTTCACCTCCGCTAAAATCAACAAACTCATGTTTGTGTGTGTGTGTGTGTGTGTGTGTGTGTGTGTGTGTGTGTGTGTGTGTGTGTGTGTGTGTGTATGTGTATGTGTGTATGTGTATGTGTGTCTGTGTGTGTCTGTGTGTGTGTGTGTGTCTGTGTGTGTGTGTATGTGTATGTGTGTCTGTGTGTGTGTGTGTGTGTGTGTGTGTGTGTGTGTGTGTGTGTGTGTGTGTCTGTCTGTGTGTGTGTCTGTGTGTGTGTCTGTGTGTGTGTGTGTGTGTGTGTATAAGATGCTTTGTTCAGGATGTAAAAATAAACCTAAACTTATTTACTCATTGAAAGTTAATGAGACTACATTCCAGTGTGTTTAAAATAAACTGATCTGTAGCAAGACTTATTTTCTGAAGAAATATGCTCAAAATATTTTACCTTCGGGATTTTTTAAGTCAGCATTTTCTTTCAGACATGCAGCCATAGGAGCTCGACCATCTCTTCCTCCTTATCCTTCCCTCCACTTTTTATGCCTCTGGTTGGTTTATATGTGATAAAGCCTCACACTGCAAACAAACATCTGCACAGACCATGTACACACACATGAAAGTAACAAATAGGCAACAAAATATCAGACCAAGACTTTATGATACATTATCTGAGAACCATGAATGTCTGTACAAACATTCATATCAATCCATCCGATATATGTTGAGATATTTTAGTCTGGACCAAAGGTTGGTGTGACCTTACAAACTACAGTCTGCCATTGTCTACTTCCCTGCTCTCGCTGCGTACCTCAGTACATCTGCTTGATTCATCAGTATTCATGACCTTGTGTTCCAGAGGGCATCTGGTTATAAGCACAATGACGCTTTTTGATGATCCAGTCTTGGTCACCTGGTTTCACTCCACTGCATCATATTACCCTGCTACATGCTGCTGCCCCTGTCTGGTTTTCAGATGGAACTTTCTAATTATAGTCGTCTAGTTGCCTCAGGACACAAGGTCCTGGGGGGAGATCAGGCGTTTGAGAGAAATGCAATAAGGTACAGAGCAACTGGGTGAAGATTAAGGCAGCGCTGAAGGCTTAATTACAAAGCTACACTACGTTCAGATGATACTCAAGGTGATGCTCCTACGACACTTTCACACAACACCGTCAATCTCTTGCCTGAGAGGCCAGTTACAAGACTTTCTTCTCTGCACCTCTTGAGAAGCTATGAGCTGTTAATTAATCCATTAATCTTTAAACCCTTTGTATATATGTAATGTCTTCACACATCTGAAGGAGCTTTGTCAAGTCTGAGAAAATAACTCCTGATGATGTCATAGTGATGTCATCAGGGTTATACAGGTTAACGACATAAGATAGAGAAAAGATGAAAACAAACAACCACCATTTACAACCATTTACTTAAAACAATTAAGCAATTGTCAAATTGCCATCTGTTAATCTTCTAATGATCAATTATTTGATTATGGACAAGTGTTTCAGCTTCTTGAACCTGAGCTGAGCTTCTTGAACTTTCTCTTGTTTACAGGAGGAGCACTGCATCACTGCCGGTGAAAACGGACATCAACAGAGCAGCTTATCACTGTGTGAGAGAAGCAGCTTTCTCAAAGCCCCAGCACCGATGATAAGCAAGCAGCTTCAGTTTTAAAACACACTCTACCAACATTGTATCAAGCACACTGTGGAGAGTTTGAAGATAGTGAAGATAGTGTGTGTGTGTGTGTGTGTGTGTGTGTGTGTGTGTGTGTGTGTGTGTGTGTGTGTGTAAGACAGAGTTTGTGTGTGTGATACAGTAGTGGTTTTCACTCAGTGGGGGTCTATTCTTGGAGCTCTTTCATGCTGTCCCCTGCTGTGGAGTGTGTGAGTGTGAGTGTGTGTGAAGAGGATCTATATTCTCACACTGTCACCTGCTGAGATGCCTCAACTCAGACTGAGTCTGGTACGCACGGCAACTTTAGAGTCCAAAGCGAGGTCAGCTTTCAACTTCCTCTGCAGCTAACACAACAAGGCAAGCTGGATTACTGACAGAGATATTCTGTCAGTAAGAGAATATCTCTGACCATTAAGGCAGCAGCATTCATGCATTTATACTGTCTGATATCACATATCAGGCACAGCTATCAGCAATCGGTCATAGTCACACATCCACTGGCACACTTTCAGCAGCAGTGATGGTCCAGTGACCTCCAAGCAGCGCACTGCGACTTAGTGACCATTTGAACTTGTCATCGTTTCTGCTCCACCAGCTCTGAGAAATCGGCTAAAATAAAAAAAAAAAACAAACATCTGCATTATTTGAGTTCCCTAGCAGAGAATAACAAAGCGCACATTGTGGATATCCCATACACGCCCCCCTTCCACCCCTGCCAGCCCAGTATTTTAGGCAGGTTGTATCAGCAGCCTGAACAGCGTCTTTTTTAGTTCCTATCGCCGACGTATGAGAAACAGACTTACCCTCATACAACCGGCCTGCGATGCCCTCGCATTTGAGCAGCACGTTGGTTCGTTGGCACAGATATTCATGCATGCATTCCTCTGTTTTCTGTTCTCTTATTCAGCAGCAAAACTCAACTCAACGCTGCGCATTTACGCAGTTGGCGCAGAGACACTGAGAAGGAGGGGGGGGGGGGTGTCCCTGACTGGTCCAGATTTCGACAAATAGCAGGCCATCTGATTATTTTTGGATTTTTTAGAAATAAATCACCAGATTATAATCCGTGTAAAACATGCGTCATAGTCCTAAACCAGATATTGGGTCAGAGAGAGAGAGAGAGAGAGAGAGAGAGGACATAGTTACTTAAGGTCATTTCACTCACTGCCTCATTTCTACAGACTGCTAGTTCAGATGAACGGGAATATGACCTGACTTTTAGTTTATTTTACAGCGTGCTACGTTTTCCACATCGTTCAAGTGGTATGGAAGTGGTCAGAGTGGATGGTGGTAACACAAAGGTCAGCACTTAGATACAAGCTGACCAGGGCCTGCATCCTGCAAAAGGGAAGCACACTGGTTAAAGTTAGGGAAGCATTGTGGTGCCCGTTAATATTAATAGGTTAATAAAGAAGATAACACCTGGTAGGGCACTTACCATTTAGGCTTAGTCCTTACCACAGCGGCACGGGTTCGAGTCCGACCTGTGGCCCTTTGTTGTCTTCTTAACTTTACTTTCTCTCTCTCTCTCTCTCTCTCTCTCGCTCTCTATCTCTATCTGTCACGGTAATAAAGGCAAAAATAACTTTGAAAAAGTTAACACTTCTGTTACTACTGTTACTCTGTTCTGTCACTACATATGACTGTTTCACTATGGAACAGTCGAAATCGTGAAATGTGCCTTTAAGACATGCTTTGTTGCCTAGATACAAGAGGAGCGGCGTCATCAAAACGCGCTTTTGTTTTCCTTTTGATAGTTGAGCAGCGCACCTTGACAGAAGTGGATACCTGTTAAAGAGCTTATTAATTCTTGTTGCACCTTAACTCAAGGTTACCTGTGGCTTCTGTTTTGTTAATGTATGATAAAATAGAGCCGTCCGTTGCGGAAGTCCCGGGTTTGTGTGGAGGTGAGTTTTTCTCCTTCCTCCACACTCTCCAAACTGTTTCGACCTAAATACACGGACCCAAACCTTTACAAGTATCAGACCAAGCCCACTGTCAGTGCTGTCAGTGCCTAAATACGACCATTAAGTAAAAAATAAAATAAAATTTTGTCATGCTTTCAGACACTGAAAGAGGAAATGAGATAGACAAGGGCTCATGAAATTCCTGAAATGAGAAAATAGTGGATGGAGAGCTTCCTTCTGCATTTTTATTAAAATAATCTTATTAAAAACAATCTTGCAATAATCAAAATTTTGCCTTCCTCTCTCGAGGGGTGTTAGGTTCCCTACAAAAAAGAAAGGCTGCAAGCTTGCATCCTGTTGCCTCATTCATGTTCCCGGTTGAAATAATTTGGTCAACCACCATGTAAGGCAACAGATGACAAGTCAGGCTTCACATGAGCCAGTAATCAGATCTGTGAAGGACAAGTGTGTGGGGGTATGTGCTGGACGCCAAAACTGCAGCAGCAGTGTCACTCATTCTCTCTGCTTTTAATAGCCGAGCTCCTCCCTGAATGAAAGGTCCAACATGGGATTTATATATACTGGGATTAGTAATAGAAAGTAAACAATGAGGCAAATGTATCATCTGGCCGACATCAAGGTTTCCCCCCAAATAAACTGTCTTTGAGTTTACAGCGTGGGATTGAAAATATACTGCAGGGATGTCATTAGATGGACAGAAGGACGGTAAAATAAAATGTGTTTGAGCGTCTATCCAATAAACGCAAAAAATTCAAATCACATTCATATTCCTGCCTGACAATGTGTCCCCCCACATTTTAACAGTTGTGTGAAATCAATGTGAAAATATGAAAGTAACTGTTGTAATGCTCTGCTTGTCCAAAACCCAGCTTGTTCTGTTTTTTGAGTGTGTATGTTTCCGCTTGTGGAGGATGTCTACCAGATGTTTGCTGTCCTCCTCCACACCAAACCCAACCCATGAGGACCATCCTGTTAGATCGCCTCCTCAAGTCATCTCCTTTGCACCAGAAACTCTTCTGGATTACCTCCATCCCCACCCAGCTGTACATTTGGATTCCTCTCAAATACGTGAAGCTGGCTCAGTCCTGCGAAAAAACTCTACTTGGTGGGGTGGTCAGTAACTCAATGACCCAGTTATGCAACCAAGGGCTCGTGAAATTCCTGACAATTTGCTGAGTGCCAGCGTAACTCTTCGTAACAGCGTCTGTCTTCAAAATGGCACTATTTAAGCACATAGCACACACACGTACACACACACATGCAAAAAAATCAGTGTAACCCTTCTTCTCTTGAGTTAATCTGTGAGACACAGTCTGACCCACATAAAGAAAATCCGTCCAGTTCCCTTGAGTAAGTTTCACATAATTTGACTCCACAGAAGATTAACCTTTTGCCCTGTTTTTTTTTTTTTCCAGAAAAGTGTGGGGTAGTTTGTTCAAATAGCTATAGTCTGGGTCAGACAGCTCAGGATAGTTGATTTGCGCAGGTTAGGCCAGCTGAGGATCATGTAAACAAATCATCTGATTAGATTTCAGTTATTGAATCCCCATTGAGGCTAGACATGAGCTGACATGTGGGAAACTCTGCCCAAGGACTCAGGGGTGTTTGCTGGTGATCCTGTGTCTTTAGGGGAGGTTGCATAACCAGATTAGGGTAGTTGGTTTTAGGTTTGAGGGTCACTGAGGCCTGATTAGCTCTTTAGCTTTACAATCTGAAATCTAAATCGCCTGAAGCAGCTTCCCAAACACAGAGATTCCTGAATGAGCTCCTGTTTTGTGTGAAATTTTGAGGCCACCTGGGAGCGATCCAAGTTGAGCTTTTTAGGCCTTCATGGTCCTTTGATTAGACCACAAAGTCATGGTGGAATGGCTCAAACCATGGTTGTGTGGATGTAATTTTGAAGCTGCTGTTTTACAAGATTGAGAAGTAATAAGCAGCAGAAATAAAGTCTTTGAACAACAGTTTGTCAAAGCTGGTGCAAGCGGGTTAATAAAACACAGGGGAAAGTTGCCAAAGCAAAGCAAAAAAAATTAACATAGTAAATAAAGGCTTACAAGATCGTGAGGAAGTCTAGGATAAAATAGCAAAGACAGTCAAAGACAGGGAAACAAATCAATAAGGATTGATTGGCCCCTGTCCACACCAACCTCTATCTACAGGGGCCAGTGGACAGGGAGCTGAAGAGTGGAACTGGGGATCTAAGGGGAGCAGTCCGAGGGCTGGGCAGGGGCATAGCTGGGGATCAGGCGGAGGCAGAAACGACCTTGGGCATGATGCTCTGTTTTTGTGCTGTACTATTAACATGTGTTAGGTCAATGTTGCTTTAGGGTAGGGGTTGTGATGGGTCAGTAGTTGCTTCAGTGTGACCCTAATGTTGCACCTACCCCTCAGAATGATTTACCTGATTTGTTCCCGATCCCAGACTGGATCCCACCTTACCTCGGAGAAAGTGACACTGAAGTCCACGTCGGAATTGATTGATGTAAGCTTGCTCTGAATATATTTAGAAAAAAAAAAAATGCATTTAGCGATATTGTTTACATGCATTTTTATTAATTTGATAGATTGTTTTATTTTATTCTATCTTGATATACACTTACTTGATTCAATGATGTAGTAATTTTCCTTATTTTGAGTGAGCACTTAAATGCTCAAAGGGGGAAATTGTGGTGGAAAAATATTATGATCAGCAGTGTTATGCGAATATGTTCTGGTTTATACCATATATGGAATTATTTTTCTAATAAATGTAAGGAAATGTGGGGTGGAAGAATTGTTGGCAAGAAGTGTGGTGCATCTGTTTCCTTTTTATCCTTAAAAAACAAACTTGAGGGAAGAGGAAGTTGCTCTCAGCCAAGCACAGACTGGTTGTGTACCCGCTTGTCAAGTGTGACAATAAAACACAGAAAGACATGTTCTGGTTAGTGAGTCTTTATTAAACAAGAATTGCCAGCACAAGAATGACCAGACTAGTGGAGCAATGCTGGAGTATGACCTGGAGACACATGATGTAGGCAAGGCTTCTCGGAGAATGGCGACTTAGGCGGGATTGCTCTGGAGACTGGCACCATAGGTAGGGCCACTCGCGAGGTCGATGAAGAGACTGGAGGTCAGCCCACACCAGAAGATTCAGCTGTTGGTTGGAGCTGAGAGCAAGACAGGCAAACCACTGGAGTGCTGAGCAGGATGCAGCCAGCTGGAGATCTAGCTGGGCGTTAGTAAAGACGGCTGACTGATGATCTGGAAGGTTAGGAAGGGTGTCAGCAGGAACTGGAACTTCTAGGGTCTCCGATTCGGGGGAGTCCTGAAGAAAGGGGATTGCTTGAGTCTTCAGGAAATGCTTCCTTCTAGGGGCTCTGACCCCTAGATATCTTGGGTCAATAGCTAGGTGAGTTTTGAACAAAGGTTTTCAGGGTCAGGATCCAATAGGAAGTTGGTCGACTTAGGAGCAGGAAGATGCAGGTGGCTAACTGGCTCAGAGGTAGGATTCTGACTGGAGGCTAGCCAACTGGGATACAGAGTGGAGGATAGCAGGCTTGGAAGCGGGCTGAAGGCTTGCAGGCCGTGAGTGAGCTGACTTAGATGCAGACTGGAAGATAGCAGGCTGACAGCTACCCATCTTGGAAGCAGGCTGGAGGCTTGTTGACCTCCAGTTAGCCAACTAGGATTCAAGATGGAGGTTAGTTGACTGGAGCGGGTCAGCAGACACTGGAGCACGCTAGTAGCTAGCAGGCTGGGAGACTGGCTGGGAATCAGGGGTGCTAATAAAATCCTTTAGTCACCAATGCATACTTGATATGGTTTTGGATACTTCCCTGAGTGCCAAATGCAGAGCAGCTTCTTTGTACTCCCTTCTAGAGCTTCTTTTGAACTCTCCATAAATACCCACAAAGGTATAAACCAAATCTTCAAACAAAACAACTGCTGGGTCCATAGTGGCCAGAACACACCGTCAAAGCCAGTGCAAACAGGGTAACAAAACACAGAGCGACCCAAATGCTGGAGCACATGCAGTCCACTGATTTATTTAACAAAGTAAACAAACGCTTACAAGATGATGGCACTCCAGGGTCAGAAAACAGCAAGGTCAGTCCAAAATAGACAAGCAAATCCAGTAAGTGGTGGCAAGAATCCAAAATTCTGGAAACAGCTAAAAAAGGTCAATATGTAGGTAAGAGAGGTGAACACTAAGTCATGACGCCTGCATTTACCAAACATTATATTCTAGCAACTGAAAAGAGGTAACACAACACCATGAATACTCAGGGAACTTTAACTTTAACTAATTAAGTTATGACACACAAATAGAACAGAAAATAGCGGGAAAGAAACCCACAAAAACAGGAAGTAAAATGACAACAGACAAAAAAATGTATAAATTTCTAAATTAAACAGGAAGTTCAGAAGGAAGAGCAGATCATGACACCGGACCTGCTACCAGAATTTGGGGCAAAACATGGAGCCTGTGGTAAAAATCCTTGCAGGTGCAGCTTCTTCCAGTGCAGATTTGCATGATAACGTACTGTGCTTTGTTAATAACTTACACTTTTTAACACTCAAGGTCTGTGATAAAAACACTGTCAAATGGCAAAAAGTTTCTTTTTAATAAGCTTAGCTCATGTCAGATGTAGTTTGTGTGGACACTAAGCCCTCACTGATTTGCTGGATAGATACATAGAGGCTCCTGCAGTGCCACCTACTGGTCAGTCATATTTAAAAGACCCAATCAAACTTATAGGTTAGGTCAGTTCATTCAATAATCATTTAAAAATACATTAAGCTAAGCTAAAGAAAAAATTGATTTGTTTGTGTTTACAGTTTACAACATTTGAAGAATATAAATTAAGTGTTAACGTATTTGTCACTAACTAAAACTCCTCCTGAGGACACCCATAAATGTAGACTGCTGTATAAACAGATTGTGACTGGCAATAAAGTAAAACACGTTTGTAATAATATATATCTTTATGGGAGAAGGTAGAAATGCTCAACAACAATATTATTTGTCTCCATTTAAACCTATAACTACTGCAGATGTAAATTAACCAGCTGCAGATTTATAATCACTCTTGCTTTAAAGGGTCAGTAAGGTCAACGTCTTCTGCAGGGTGCGAATGGGGAGGGTTTTAATTGTTTGACAGATTTGGTCATTGTGTAATACAGTTGGACCACAGACTCAGATGACCATCAGACTTCAGGAATGAAGACATGATGCCAAAACTCTGGTTTTTAGTACTTAGTATCACAGCTTTGGTTTTGGGCCCTCCTGTTATTTTTAGAATCCCTTAAAAACATGATTTTTTTTTTTTTAAATCCTTTGGAGCATTTGAGGTCAGTTTGACAGGGGTCACAAAAGGTCAGTAAACATTTTTGATTGTTTTTAATGATACTATAAACAGATTATCCTCTTTGTAGTTTGCATGCAGCTGCCAGAAAAACAAGACATCAAGATGATTTTCTGAGGTCATAGCTTTCTTTTTAGCCTCTTTTAGCGAATTGTTTTGGTTTTATGACCAAACATTAAACTGGTCCAACTGGTGTTGTTTCTTTCCCACCAAGAGAAAAAAAGAAACAACGATGCATCTTTAAATACTCTAATACAAATTCAGTTAATGCTTCCTATTCCAGTTTGTACTTGGTTAACTTCTGTATCCAGTAAATCTGAGCTAAACATACAAAATAACTCACAGATTTACCATCATTCAAATTATGTCACTGAAAAGGAATAACGACAAAGACAGTGTTTATTCTCTTGATGTTGACAACAGTGTTATTATACACATTCCTGTTAGATGTTAATGAGTAATGATTTCGCATCAGAGCAAAGGTCATGTCAACAATGAAGAGGAACGAATGTTAAACCTCTTGGCTCTTATTTATCAATCTGCTAACAGTGAAATTTTGTTCTCAAGTGAAAGATGATAATACTTCCCTTTTACTCTGACTCACGAATTTATTAACATTCTTACTACTTAAAAGTAGTCTTAAAATAAAGAGAGCTCTGCAGGCCTTCAAAGTTTGTTCAAAGTAGATCCTAGATGACTACGGTAAAGAAAAAAAAAGTGAGCACACACCATCTGAGATGTGTTACTGTGCAATATAATATACATGTAATATCATTGGTCATGATGAATTATGTTAGGGGAAGCAATATCTACAATTTAAAGTTGAGTAGCTTTAGCCTACTATTTGCATCTGATAGGACATCGCCCCACTTTTTCTTTCTATTTGCATTTATCAGGGAGGAAAAGAACACAAATAAAGCTCGTACTGGTTTATGTTTGTTATTACGTCTCATGCATCTTCATCATCTGCACCTGTCAGTTTGTTACTAAGTTGTTCTTATGATTTTTAATGAAAGAAACCAGCTGCAGAATTTTTTTTTTTTAATATTTCAGCCATTTTTAAAAGACAAAGATTTCACAGACACATATTTTAGTTTTTAAAAAATAACAGCATATTTCTAAGTAAATGGATTTTTAAGAAGAATGAATGTATGAATATGGCAGATGTTGGGTAAATTGCTGTCTCTGATTGGCTATTCCTGCTCTGAGCATACATGTTAATAGTCATGTGATCACTTAAGAGTTGCTCTTCAATGTTGGTACGTCACTAGATAAATGTGTCTTAGTGCTCACACTCAGCAGAGTTGGCTCTTTGGAACATTTTTAAGTGTAAATCAAAAAGTTTGATAAAAAAAAATAATTAATATTTCTGAGCGTGAGTCCCTAAGTGGTATTTCAGGTGTGTGCTCTGTAGAAAGCCTTTGCCGCAGACAGCACAGCGGTGCGGTCTCTCTCCTGTGTGGCTTCTCATGTGCTTCCTCAGATGTCCGCTGTGGGTGAAACTTTTACAACAGTAAGAGCAGCAGAAAGGCTTCTCGCCGGTGTGAATCCTCATATGTATCTTTAAATCACCTTTGCGGCTGCACTCTTTCCCACAAACGTGGCAGCGATGCAGCTTCACCCCGGTGTGGCTGGTCATGTGCTCGGTCAGAGCGGTGCTGCTGCTGCAGTGTTTCCCGCACACGTGACAACACCTCGAGCCCTTGTGTGATTTAAGGTGCACATTGAGACTTTCGGTGGACTCTAAGGTCTTTCCACACACAGCACACATGAAACCCGCGTCCTTTAAATGCATGCGGAAAGCGTGATTTATCAAGTGATGACTGAGGGAAAAAGATTTCTCGCACAGATAGCAATGATAATCAGGTGCGACTGAATTCAGATGAGATAACTCAGTGGACTCTCTGGGGCTGATAATGGGAGTCTGATTTTGTTCTGTCTGAGTTCGGTTTGACATAAAACTTGCAGAAGGTCTTTCATTTTCTCTACCATCTTGGATCTGAGTTTGTGAAGAAGGGGACGAAGCGAAATGTAACATGAACGCTACAGTTTTAGTTTCTTGCAGCTCCTGAAACTGCTCCTCGCTTTGACTGTTTGGAGTCTGAGGTTGCAGAGACGGTTTTGAGTCCTGCTGGTCGTGTTTCTCCCAGACAGATGACTGAGGCAGGTATAAGACATTAGCATTCTTAAACTCTTGAACCTCTTCTTGTTGCTGACTGGCCCAGAGCTCCTGATCTTCCTCTTTAATGCGTCGAGGCTCCCGGTCCGTCTGATCGGCGCTGAGGCTCGGCTCCCGCTCACAGCGCTGCTGCTGCTCGGGGGGAGTTTCCTCCTTAAAGATGGACGACTGTGAGAGGTCTAGAAACAAAGATGGGAGAACTTATAACTTATGCCTTTTTCATTTTTTTTTAAGCCTTTATCAGTTTTATCACAAAAGTAGTGACTGGATTTTGGATGCTGCCAGACAGAAGATGAGCATACTATTTCTTTCATTCATCAAAATTAAATTGACAAATAGTTTAGTCAGTTAGTTCATGAAGGATTCAATGTTCAGTTTTTATTCAAACAGTGTTAAAGAGATGTGGATTCAACTGTAGGATGATTTTGGAGGCTGTTGAACTGTATTGCATTATGTTGATAGGCATCCTTTATTATTATTTATTATTATTTTGTCCATTTAGTTTTAGCTAGATGTTCCTAATAGAGAACTGAGTGTTTACATATTGGATTTAATGTGTCATGATGACATTATATGGAAATAAAATACAGAAAGTATTGCTCTGCTTTTGATCCCACGAGTCTCAAAGGCAAAAGAAAAGTGTCTCTGAGTGGGTGCTGTAAGTGACTGAATAAAAAGCAATGACAGTTGTAAATAATTACTGTGATAATAATAATAATGATGATAATGATGATGATGATGATGATGATACACAGACCTTCTTTGTGCTTTGACACAAACTCCAGCAGCAGACCTCTAAGCCGTTCAATCTCCTGTTTGGAGCTGGAAGCTTCTTCTTCATATTTCTCTATTGTTTTCTCAAAAACCTGAAATATTTCCTCGGCTGCAGCTGTCAGTCGCTCCTTGACGAAAGCCCTGAGAAGCAGCGGGGCAGACATTTTGGATATCACTGTAATGTGGATGTGAATGACCCCAACAGGAGGTTTTAAGGAGCCACTTCTCTGTGGTGCTAGCGGGCGAGCTCATGGACAAGCTACGGAAGAAGCATCACTCCACAGGGCGCATGTCAGATATCTGCTGCCCCCTGCAGGAGCTCAGCGGCTACACAGGTACAGATTTGAGGTAGTTGAGTTTTTTTTTTTTCTTCATGCAATTATTTCATTTTCTGACAAAAATGTTGTACTTTTAATTTAATTACATTCATCTGAGAGCCAAGAGTTTATACAATGTGATGCCTTATTGTAAACTATTCAGAAGATTAAGAATAGAGATTAAAAAAATGGTCAAGTGGCAGAAAATGAACTAAAACTAAACTACTAATACTACTAATTGTTTGAAGTAAGTTTTCATGTAAGAATACCATTTCATAGCTCCAGTTATTAAATGTGACAGTTATTTGAACTGTTGGTTGGAAAAAAAAAACAAGTTTTGTCAAGGTGTCATCTGGGGCTCTGGGTAGTTGTGACAGCATTTCACACTGTTTTCAAAAAGTTTTTACAAACCCATTATCATTGATTTATTTTTTACAAATGAATAAGAAAAAAATATCAATGAAAGTATTCATTAGTTGCAGTCCTAAACAGAATAGTTAAAATTAGCTCCACCTCAACCAACCACAACAGTAAAATGCTACTTTCACATTAATGCACAAGTACAAATAATACAATGATATAATACATAACAGTATAATACCCAGGGTCATTTTTCTGCTTTGAGTGCTTTTCATATTTATACACCAAGATCAAATTACTTCCTCCACCACTATGTAGGCCTACAGTGTTCTTTAGGAGAGCAGTCAAAATGAAACTGGGAAATCTGGTGCAAAGAACAGATCACAGTTGTCAGACAACAACAAATAACACAAGTTCACAATCAAACAATAAGAAAAGTGACACAGACAGTTGGCAGGCCTGACGAACAACCTGAGCAAACAGTTAAGGGATTTACGGGACGGGGGGAACAAATAAAACAGTGATGCAAAACAAACAGTAAATACCCATACTCCTGTTTCCTTTGACAATTCTGTGAAGAACAGCTGAGCTGTAAAGGTTCAGCGCACTGTTGGTCTGTTGCCTGGATAAACACAGACACAGGTAAACAGGTAGATTTTCACCCAAGCTCTCACATGAAATCAGTGTTGCTTAAATATTGTATGACCTTAACCTTGACTTAGAGCATTCCTCAGCACACACAGATAGAGATGTTAGATAGATTTATCTGATCAAACCACACTGGTTTGAAAAGTCAGTAAGACTGATGTCAATGCGTTAATAAAAGGCCCTTTTAATATTAGCCCGAGTCGTGACCTGTGCCCACTGCTCCCTGCGCTCGCTCCTGTCCACCCACTCGACCATCTGTCCCACGCTGAGCTCAAAGGAGATGAAAGGGCAGTCGTGATGTGAGCTGTACCTGGCACAGTGCACCTCCAACTGCAGGAGGTACATGAAGGCACAAACAAGACGGACACGTCTGCAAAAAATAAGGAAAAAATGATGTTGACTGAGAATCAATGGATCGTCAGCATTTAGCTTCTCCTGTTTAGACAAACAACGTTTTGTATTCTCCACACAGAAAATCTGTGGTTTCTATTGTTTTATGTTTCATGCCAATGTTAAGGAAAGAGTGAAACCATGTCAAACTGGTTCAAGTGTAGATGCAGCACATTTTGAAATAATGCTCTGCAGTGTAAAGGTACACTTGCATGCATTTTTGATCACCACCAGAGGGAGCCAAATAATCAAAAAAGAGCTTTAATAAGTGTGTTTAAATCAAATACCTGCTGCGCACAGGGAAAAGTCTATTGCATGTTCAATAATAAAAAAAATAATTAAAAAAAATATAAAACTGTTATATTTGATGCAAGTGTTTGAAAATGTCAACCTTGACTACTTCAAATACTTTTAGAGTTATTTGTTTCCTTTTCTTGTTTTATTGCTCAGTGTGGTTTTAAATTGTTGTTACCTCCAATTTGAAAATGAACTGAATCTATGAACAAGTTAATTACCAGTGGCAGATTGTAACTAAGTACATTTACTCAAGTACAATATTGAGGTACTTGAATGCTTTATACTTCTACTGCACTAGTGAAATACTTTTAAGTCCATTACATTTATTTCACAGAGATTTGTTTGAATCATGACTTCACATGTAAAACCTTTGATCAGTTTATAAAATAAAACGTATTAAAGATTTAATTACCAACAGAATGAAGAGTTGTTGAAATGAATCGGCTGGCAGAAAGTTAATTGAAACAATTCTAATAATTGCTTAATCATCTAAGTCCAGTTTAGATTTAAGTTTAAGAAAAAATGCTCAAAACTCTCTGACAAAAGCTTCTCAAATGTTAATATTTGCCAGTTTCTCAGTTTTCTATGACAATGAACTCAAAATCTTTGTGTTTTTGACTGTTGGTCAGACAGAAAAAGCGATTTGAGTATGTGCACTTGGGCTTGCGGGAGTATGATGATGAATGCATTTATCACATATTTCAGACATACATATTGTATATATACTCCTGGAGGTTTCCCATGTTTTACAGGAAAAAGCAATGAAAGATTTGAAACTAGATAGAACACTATTTAACAACAAATCAGCATGATATAAATCAAATATATAATAAACTGTATAAACTAAATCAATAAATAGACTTATTCAAGCTAGATGGCCCGTCACAGCTGATATTGTACCTCAGTGGTGCAAATTCATTAAAAAAAATAAAATAAAAAAAGATTTGTTTAATCAAATGATGTAGACACAAATGATTTGGAGTAAACCTGAGACTTTTGGGGCCCCTGGATGTCATACTGGATGTTACAGTCATTGTCTGTGGCACTCCTCCACAGTGGTGGGAGTGTCTTCAGAGATCGTAGAAGCGACCAAGATGATTCACCTGCTATCTGATTCCAGAAACCTATCGGCTGCACAAAATTACAGTATTGATTACATATGTGGTGAATTTATCATTTTATCTCATTCTAATTAACCTGCGGGTGCTCAAGTCTTTCAGGGGGGGTTTCTGTTCATATTTGGGGACAGTAATATTAGACACTTGTACGCATGCGCGAGGTATTTCCTCGCGTCTAACGTTGCCTTGGAGTAAGCGCCTTCAGTGACTCTGAAGTCTGTTTACCATTCGACAGTTAAAGGGAACGTTAAGAAACTTGAATTACAAGAGAGAAACCGATTCTCTGTTTTATGATCCACTTATTGTTGTGACAGGGTGTTAGACATCCTAATTAAAACCTAATTACTGTTTGAAACCCACCTTTAGATCTGTGAAACTTTTATTTTATTTATGAAAGTACTGCAACAGCGGCTTTCACTGTGTGTTCTCCATCCACACCACTAAAATAAAGATTTCTCAAATCTAAATAGTGTTTTAAACAGTTCTTAGCCATTCTGTGTTAATCTAGTCTAGGTTTGACAAATTTATGTTTAGTGGTTTTTGATGTGGTACAGCCTGGATGGGGAAAATAGTTTATTTTCACAAATAAAATTGAAAAAACTGTGTTTTAAACAGTGTTTAGCATTTCTGGATTAATCTTGGCCAGGTAGTTTTTGTTCTAGACCTGGTCCAATGTGGTCTGGACTAGGGGAAACTGTGAAATTGCCCTTTTTGTACTTGCTGGGATGTGTGACACCCTTTCACAACAAGAAGTGGAAGAACCAGAAACGGAAGAACTGGTCACTCTGTGTTGTCATTTGTTTCCCTTAACTGTCGAACCATAAACCAACTTCAGCGTCCTCAGTCCTCTCAGCTGTCGTTGGTGCAGCATCGCAGCACCGTGCGAAAGGGCGCACAAGTGTAGTCAGTCAGGGACCCAGCTGAAATGTCGGAAAGTGGGAGTCAGGAAGCCGCCGGGGCCCCGAACGGCAGCGGCAGCCCAACGAAACGGGCACCTCGACCGGACGTCGGCAACAAAGTGACCGTGGTGCTCGGCGCTCAATGGGGCGACGAGGGAAAAGGAAAAGTTGTGGATCTGCTGGCACAAGACGCGGATATGGTGTGCAGATGTCAGGTTGGTTAGCACTCGTGCTGCGTTCACTTGTTATGCGTCCGTCCCCGGTTAAGCTAGTTACCGGAAATCCTGCAGGTAACGTCCAGTAAAAAAACGCCGCGTCTCCCCGGTGTGAAGTTTAGGTGTTAGACCCAGATAGCTAATGACAAGTCTGCTAGCTAACCAAAATCTACAGTCGGTGTGTTGTTCCCAGTGTTTTTGCTAATGTCACCTTGAATTCCTGCTAGCTGCTTAGCTCTTCACACCTAAAAAACTGCGTTGAATCGTCTCCTGTCGTGTGCACATGACAAGGTAACTGAAGGTACCTTTTTCTAACTGAAGTGACCAGGTGCATCACTTCAGACCCGGCTTCTCTGGCCACCATTAGCGCGTTAAATCAGTTAACCTCGCTAGCAAAAAGATGGACTCGACCAATGTTGGCAGCAGATTGGCTTTCTATTCACTGTGGCTGAGCTGTTCCTTACATGATAAGTTTAATTAATCACTGTCATATTGATATTATCCTGTACCATCTGGGTTTGTGGTTATTGCAGTAGCCAGAGGCTGCATTAGCTCCAGTGCAGGTTGCCACCGCTGATAAGGCACCGTTTATTTAAGGGTTTATAAACTGCAATTAATGGTTGATAATCTCTTTACGAAAGCTTTTTATTTTTGATACAACTTTGCAACCCAGAAGTTATTCTCATTCATGGCTTATAACTGGTTTATAAAGCGTTAAAAAATCCCGTTCTGTTATTTGAATAGGCTCTGTTGCATCACTTTTGTGCTGAAGAAGGATTTTCCACAACCTGGCAACCCAACAGTTGCTCTGACTTATAACTCATTTATAAAGTATTAGTAAAAGCTGTTTTAACCATTAAAAATCCATTAATTACAGCATATAAAGCTTTAATTAATTGTGCCTTATCAGAGTGGGATGTATTAAATTAAATTTGAAAATATATTGTAGCTGAATTAAATAACTAGTGAATGCCTGTGCTTGTCCTCTACATCCACATCAATAAATATTGTTATTTTTCCCCGGAGTCCACTTCCACATTATTTTAAATATCACACCAAAATGTCACCACATTTGGAGTAATATATTGTCCAGCTTGAGTTTGTCAGTGGCAACTACTTCTGTTCAGCTCGGCCAATTATTGACCAGTCGTGTTTCCTGATCCTGCAGGCTGCACTTGGACGTACCCATATATGTACACCATACACAATGACCTGCTTTGGAGGGCCCATACATACACCACCTTATCATTTCAAACAGGCTGGGAGGGGGCATGTTGCAAAGCATGACAACATAGTACATACGGTACGTGTTGATAACATACACTTGACTATTTCAGAGTGCACAAGCAGTTGTTGCTTCTTGCCAATGCAATCTGACACCAGGATGTAAGGCACATGCAATATGTATCAAGAGATGTGTAGGTGAATGTCCATCTGATGGCGAGTTGTTATTCACCTTCAGTGTTTCAGCACACATGACGATTTTATCTTATCAAGTTGTGATTTTCATAAATATCCATGTGACCCCTCCACTAACTCTTCATCTGGCCTTGGTGGTTCAACCCCTGGCGCTTCGTGTTGAATTTGCACTTTGGTTTCCTTGTGAAAAACGGTTGGATTGGAGGCTCTGAAACAGCACGAGTTGTTGTCTCGGACTTGTGGCTCTCTCCACTCTTTTCCCACAGTGTACTGAGAAGATTCCTGTCTCCATCCCCCCCGAACAGGAAAAGGTGAGACAGTGAGTGAAAGCAGTAAAGGGTGGACTGCCTAAAATGTTTAAAAAGCATCTGCTGTGATGGCCTAGAGCCACATACTTAAACCACATCTACTCCAAGAAAGCTGAAGTCCAGCCAGCTTGTAGAAGACTGGTCATATTTGGTAATTGATGTAAAACTGTTTACAGTGTATTCATTCAACCTGTCTGGACTTAAAATGATGGTAACCTCACGTTTTGGCAGTTGTTAATGTCTGGGCAACGAAACATTTGTGAACAACTCAGCTGAGGTCACTTTGACCGTGTGTTCTTACTTCTTATTTTTGTTGCCTAGACTTCTCTCAGTAGTTTCTATTGACGCTGCCTGCTGAAGAGTTTGTGCGTGTACTGTAGTGACAGACTCTCCCGACTGGGGAAACAAACTGATCTGTGCTGAAGCAAAGCAGGCGACTGCAATGTTTTGGCGACCTCTCTACCGCACATTAGGTTGTCAATACTTAATGTTACTGCATTCACATTACAGTTTGGGTCAACAGGAAAGCATTGGTTTCTATTCATTTCAGCATGGTATGAAAATCAAATTTAATTTATCTGCAATAGTTGTTTATTTGCACATCCAGCAGTTACAGAGAAACATTATCATTCATTTGGAGTCATGTTTCTGGTCACATGATGAATGCAAGCTCGATATTTTCTCTCCTTTGTAACTCTATTTTGGTCTCCACCAACTCCTAAGGGAAGTATCTGGCTCTTTACCTGCTTAATGCTCCACTATGTTCACCAGCTGGTCTCTGACTGTGTCTGTCTTTTTAGCTGAAATCAGCAACAGCGACTCTGAGAGCAGTGAGAGTGAACCAAAACAGTGAAGTTATTTGGAGAGGTAAACAACGAGCGGAAACTCACCACAAAACTGAGAGGAGCTGCATATTCAGTGGATGATTCTCTGTGTGTCATTTAATACATTGTTATTGTAAAATATCGGTTATAGCCGATAAGTTTGGAAACTCGCTAGAGAAATGGCATCTATCGAAGTTTACTTCATATGTTTTATGTTTTTGTCAGAGTTACATTGTAGTTGTGCGACAGATTGATTAACCTTTGTGATATCCATACCTTGACCAGCAGTTTTGGCTTTTTTTTTTTTTTCAAAACTTACCATTTACAATTAATCAATGGCGTATAATTGTTTGTCAAAATAGCTGGAGATTAATGTTTGTCAGTCGACTCAGGTCTGTAAATCTCTGCTGTGCAGCGCAGCGGCACAGAGCTCCTGACATGACTGTTGACCTTTAGTCTTAATAAACCAAAATGCCAAACTTCTCAAATATCAAATTTCTAATTGTGAACAGCCTAAATAAAATACAGTTTAGATTTACTATGTAAATCAGAAGCTCTTTGATCAAAGGAGTCAACAAAAGCAGGAATCTGAGCGAGGCCATCTCCAGACAGTCTGAAGAGACTAGAGCCGTAACGATTAGTGACTCTGTGAATAAATGAAATGTCTTTAGGTTTTTACATCTGCAGGTAGGAGTGTTGGTCAGACAAAGAAAGCAATTAAAAGCTGTCACTTTGGGCTCTGAGAAGTTTTTTTAACTTATTTTTGACGTTTCACAGATCAGATTGGTTAATCGAAGTTTCTGCCCTCTTTAAGATCACCTTCATTATCCTCTGCCTTAATTACACATCCAGTCTTTCTAATCGTCCACCTGCTTGTTCTCAGTCTGTGGAGTTCAGAGGACTATTATTTTTCTCTGTTAATAACAAGTTGACATAACCGAGATTTTCCTGGGCCTCAGAGCTTCCTTGTTTCCACAGTTTAAGGCAGGAGACATTTAAAAATACCCTGTGGTCCTGCACAGCGTCCCCTCCATACATTATAGTGTGTGTGTGTGTGTGTGTGTGTGTACATTAGTTGGGGGCTTGTTGCTGCGTGAGTGAGCGGTGAAGTGCTGATAGTGTTGATCTTTTTATAAAATAGGCTTTGCCAGCAGTCTCGCTCGGTGTTCCTTACAGTCCAGACCTCTAAGATCCTCGAAGTCACAGAGCTGGGGTTTCAGTGGAACGAGGGGTGTAGCTGCAAACACATCTCAGCAGACTGATGGCAGGATCGTCAATAGTCATTATAGAGAAATATCATATATCCATATCATGCTTCACTATGTTCAAAAATGTAAAAGGAGATGGGCCGTTTGTTCCCTAAAATAAACAAGATTTGTTTAAATTACACATTTCTAAATTTCTATCCTCTGTCATTAATTTATCATTTTTAAAATAAATCTATTGCATTGAAAAAGTATCATAGTTAGTTACAGCAGTCTCTACTATTGATAGATTAATGAATGTTTTAGAGGTGAATCAATTATTTGATTAAAAGAAATTGGTTTTCTAAGCAAAGATTCTCAAGCTCTAGCTTCTCGAGTGTGTTTTTTATCATATATCTGTTAGTAAATTGAATATTTTTGTGTTGGCTGGATAAAAAAACAGCAATTTGAATATGTTGCCTTCAGCTCCGGAAAAGTATAATGGGTATTTTTTAATATGCTCTGACATTTTAAGAGTCAAAATAATAAATGAATGTAAAAAATAATCAGCTTTGGTGAACAAGCTACGTAAAGGAGACAGTTTTAAATTATCTTTGGCATTTGGCATTTGGGGATGGAAATGTCTGTGTCTGTTGGCCCTATGATATGGTGTGTGGGCTGATGTGGCGTCTCCTCTAATCAAAAAAATACTGACAAGTGAAAATTATTTCTGTTAATTCTACTTTCATCTAACATGGGGAAGTGCATGTTCAACAAGATCTGGCTGGAGAGCAGTGCTCTGTTGCAGAAACTTTGGGTATAAAGGCGTTAGAGTCGCATGGGAAGTCAAAAAACCATACAGCCGCCATAAAAAGCTACTAGCAAACATGCACACACACGCAAACACTTAAATGTTCATGTTGAATGTGAATAAATTCATTTACTTGGCAAGTAATTCTGGGACTCCACTTTTCCTTCATATCATTCATACTTTTTTTTTTTTTAACGAGAAATGGCTCTTAAATTTAATTTATAATGCTCTTAACAAGGTCTTGAATCGAACTTGTTGAAAGCTGCAGGAAGAACAGCTGAAGTAGACGGGAACGCTGTGAAACAAGCTCATCAAGTTATATCTTGCCTGTAGGAGTAGCTGTGTGAGGAGGCCTGTCATGTTTACACTGTGGGTTTAGTCAGTTTTTTGTATTTGCCTGCCAGGAGACACTTTATTGGACATGTTGTGTGATTATGATATACGGTTTCTTGGAGTCACTTATACCACACACACATTCAGGGCACTGGACTCGGGTTACTATGGAGATGTTTGCTAAAACCAAGGCTTGGTTGTTGCAGTGTTCGCCCCTTCACCGGACATTTTTGTAAATATATATTGCGTTCATAAGATGCTTCAAGACTTAATAGTGTGCAGATACAGAGCCCGGCCAATACTGATTATGATTTTCAGTATTTGAGGGTTTAAAAATCCGATATATTGACTGATATTTATTTTTTAAACATAGGATGAATTCTGGGGGTTAGGGCTAAGGGGGTAAGCGTTACTTCTGAAAAGGCAGTTTTAAACCTTTGAGGCAAACTACTTATATAATATCTTGGTGAAAATCTGACACGTGTTTCAAGTGCACTGACTGTAACTGTACTGACAAGCGAGTCAAGGATATATTATGTTATTTAGGCAGAATAAGTACGATGCAATACGCTAACAGTTAATTATCTGTAAAAGCTGCTGGTGGTCTCAGCACAAGCTTCCCTGCCGTCAGTAGCAGAACGCTGATATTTTGGCCTGACTTTCAGACGCTTGAAGTCGACATCTGTCCATCTTGGGTTTTAGAGGGATTTCTAACACTTGCTGGAAAGCTTTCACTGCACTTAACATAAGGAGTTTTCAACATGTCTCTCCTCTGTGTGCGGGGAGGGCTAAGACACACACACACACACACACACACACACACACACACAGTCACACACACACACACACACACACACACAGTCACACACACACACACACACACACACACACACACACACACAGTCACACACACACACACACACACACACACAGTCACACACACACACACACACACACACACACAGTGAAACAGAAAGCAGGAGGAGAGGAGAGAAACGTCACTGTAAATGACAGCAAAATGCAGGAGACACTCACACTGAACTCATGAAACAAGTGCTTATATATTAGGTAAATAATGTAGATAAATTGTTTAAGTTTTCTTATATTTTTGGATTTTTTAGGGGGTTTGCCGCCCCTCAAAATAACTAAAGCAACGGTGTGGGAAACACTGGGTATAGCTCAACCTACCAGAAATGACAGAGAAAACACAAAAGACGCTTCAGTTTCTTTTGGAGTAAAGAGGTTGTGGTTGCCACCGTATATCAGGGCTTGAACTTGAGACCTTGAACCTATTGAGGAGGCGGTTTCTGTTTTCACCATGGAGCCCTGCTGCTCAGAGACACAGTGTTATACACAAAACATGTGTTTGATACCGGATAATGAACAGACATTCAGTCTAGAAAGAAAGGTCTGTAATGAATTGTAGTTGTACATCTACATGGTGAATAGAGCTGCAATGATTAGTTTATTAAACCATTTCTTTTCCTGTTGAGCAAAAACACCAAACAAATGTGAGGAATTTATGCTTTTCTTTGTGATACACTGATTTGTGACATTTTACGGATAAAGCAATTAATCAAGATCAGGAAATTACATTTATAATTAAAATAATTATTGGTTTCCCTTTTTGGATGCAGATGTGTTATATCAAGATACAATCCAGTTTTCCCAAAGGAAATAAAACATTCACAAGAACAAGCTGAAAATAAACAATAGAGAACACAAGGGACAAAACAAAAATCAACCACAACAAGAGTTACTTAAAAAAAAGATCAAACCATAGAGTAACAGTCAATAAAACATGCAATTTATTTTAAAATAAGACTAAATAAAAAAGCTTTTAAGTATGAGTTACAGTTTAAATCTGCAAGTAATCACCATTATTAACTACAGGTTATTACAAGTAATCATATAACATCCCGTTATTAAACTACCTGGGGCTGCAACTAACAATTGGTTCATCACGTATTAATCTATTTATTAAACATTAGTATTCACTGGCCATCACAAGCTCTCAAAGCTCAGAGTGAGGTTGTCACGTTGTTTAATGGGCCTTTTGTTTTCACAGCAGACATTTGGACTCGTCATATTAGGAGAAGCACAGGTGTTGCTAATGTCATTAACGAGGTCTCTGTTCTATTCTAGTGCCGCAGCGCGCCGTGACGACGAGCCAGTACGTCCAGTACCAAGAGCGGCTAAATGGAGTTCAGCCATCATTCATTTTATTATTTACACCTGTGCTTTTCCTACTGTGACATGTGGAAATGTCTTGTGTCTCTCCTGTCTGATGATCAATAAGCACAAAGGTGTTCAAAGGACAATATTAAATCACTATAGTAACCCTCGTATGGTATTTTTACTTTGTCTCAGGGACAGCGGAAGCAATCTGTAATCACAACATCCGACTTATCATCACCTTATTTTCATGTTTTCATCACCACACCAGTTGCCTGTTTAAACACCCAGCATCATCATCGTTCACTCCATGTTTCTGGCCACCTGTTGAATGTTAGTCTCCTACCGTCTCTGTTTTGGTTTCCACTAACGGCTGAGGAGAATTTCTGTGTCTTTAGCTGCTGTCTCACCTGCTGGTTGCTAACTGTGTCTGTCTGCTGTGCGCTGCTGAGCAGGGTTACAGAGCTTTTTCACTCTAAACATCAACAGCACTTGAGAGGTGTGTGAGAGGGAACCAGAGCAAGTGACGTGACGAGCTGTGAAACCAAAACAACGTGCTGAACGCCGCAATGAAGCTCCACAGAGCCGAGGGTAATGATTATTAATGATTTTCTCTGGATCAGCTAATTAGTTAAGTAATTCTAATGACTGGGATATTTTCAGCCACAACTGTAAACCATGTCTTCCCTTTCATACCAATGTCAGACCCATGTTGATCCCTGGGCAGGAGAAGGGTCACAGGTCCAGATCAGGTAGCACGTCTTGATCCTTTAAGATCTACTAGATAAACTTTCATCAGCCTGTCATTCAGATTTCATACCAGACCCTTCGGTGCGGTATCTCTGCCCACTTATTGCAATCCCATCAACGCAGTGGATTGTCATTGCTGCCATAGCAGTGCACAAGCCACAGTACAAGAGCAGGCGATTGAGTATCAGAAGTTGAGTTTCTCGTGATGGGAATAAGAGGCCGATCATGGGACTGTATGAGAGCTGGAGTTAGTTTCTGTGGGGGATGGGATGGATCGTAAAAATATCTAAAAAGGATAGGCATCTGCCCCCCACCCACCAACCCCCCCATCTGTTCCCCCCTCTCCACCTTCAGGGTACTGCTGTGTCCAGGAATAACCCCCTTGTGGTCGAAGCACATGCTAGGCTTGATTTATATCCTCAGGCTACAGCATTAGGAACGCATCCTGGTCACAGGACAGACTTGTTGAATTGGCACCTCAGGTAGTGAGCAGTGACGCAAGCTGCTGAGGCATGAGTGGATCTGCTGCTGCGTTATCATCATAGCAACAAAAAAAAATTATACTTGAAATACTTTCCTTCGCCCATCTGTCCTTTCCTTTCTCATCTCAGTTTTCCATATCATCCTCTTTTCCATCTGGATGTTTGAATGTTCCTGAGCTGCAGAGTGTAAACTCTGTGACTCTGAAACCTAAAGCAGAACGTCAACAGGAACAAAGCAGGGCGCTCATCTGAGAACTCATTCCCTCTCTAGGCCCCACTTTTGCATTTTTATCTGTCACTGTCAGCTGTGCTAAATCATGCGCAGGCCTGTATGCAGCATCCCCATTAGCACCCAGTAAACACATATTGTCGGAGTTAAATACAGTCCCTTAGTCTTTGCCTGTTTGAAAACTTTGTTCCCAGTGAGCAGCGCACATGTTCTCCTGTTGAAACTAAACTAATGTGAAGCCTGTGCAGTTGTTTGGCTGGTTATTACACAGAAATGGTATTACATTGACTCAAACTTTGTGCTTGACTCCCCTAATTAAGAAGCATGAAAATGTGATCGTCCTGGAGAAACACTGGAATAAATTCATGATGTGGGCTGTAACAGAGACGCCATAAGGACTTTGGCTGCAACTAACACTTAGTTTCATCATTGATTAATCTTCCAGTTGTTCACTCAATGAATCCATTAATGGTTTTGTCTATAAAAACATGAAAATTGCTAAAAATATAATTTTCCCAGCTCAAGGTGACGTCTTCAGATGTCTTCTTTTGTTCAACCAAAAAAGACATTCAGTTTATTATCATGCGTGACAAAGGGTTTGATAATCTGGAACCAGTTGTGGAACTCAGCATTTTAACTTAAAAGATTACTAAAGTGATTTTTCACTTTTCACTTTGACTTTTCCTCTGCTGACAACAGTTGATAGTTAGTTTACACTTGAGCAGGACCTTTACTTGCGATGAGAGTGCACAGTGAGCAGGAGTCCCTAAGCAACAGCGCCGAGCAGCAGACATACACAACTAACAGACAGTAGCCAGAGGTTTGTATATCTGCTTGTTGCTACTCGCCAAACTATTCAGCCTGTCGTGCAGCTCCGCCAAACAAAGTTGCAGAGCCCACATTGGTCTCACGCCTCTCTGCGTTCCTGTGTGTGTTTGTCTCTTCTCATCGCTCTCTGTCTCACCTCTGCAGGGCGGCAACAACGCAGGACACACGGTGGTGGTCGACTCGGTGGAGTACGACTTTCACCTCCTCCCCAGCGGCATCATCAACCCCAAGGTCACTGCCTTCATTGGTGTGTAATGCGCACGGATGCAAGCACGCAGAAACACTTCAATTCACTCTCGCATTTGTTAGATCCACACACACACACACACACACACACACACACACACACACACACATTGATACACTGTTCCAAGGCCATCTTTCCTTCCTATTTCCTTGATGAACTGATCGAGATTTCTTTTAGCTTGGCGCTCGTCATCTCTCTTACAGCCTCCATTTTGGCGGCTGCTACAGTGAGTGTGATCAGCTTGACTCAGAGCCAGACTGCAGGCTACGCCACATCCACTCATCTGCAGTAACTTCATTAGCTAATGGTGCCTTACTCTTTCTTTCTGGCTTCTATCCCTCCACACATCTGCATGCACTCTATAGCCGTATGATCCGTCGATACTTAATCATGTTTCTGCTTTTTCGTCTTTGAGATGTGGCACATTAATGTTCCTCTTCAGGCTCAAACACGGATGTGCAGCAGAGTGCATCAAATGTGACCTGCACTTGGATCAATGGTGTTTTTTGTACTTTGCATTATTATTTTCATAGTTTTATTTTTACTTATTAATCTATTTGAAGAGAGAAATAGGACAAATATTACAAACACACTAATTAAACGTCTGCACACAAAAGGTGCTGGCGGCGACACATACTGAGGAAAACATGGCGGCACACTAAGCGCCAATGTTTTTATTACCAACACTTCAACCACACCTAGTCTTTCTCAAGCACATGTGTCAGATCCACTCTTGTGTATATATATATATATATATATGGTGCATCCCACACCTGGTGGTAATCCACTGTGGATTGCGGTAATCGTCTTCTATTTAAACGTTATACCTGCTTAGCATCAGTATGTTAGCATCATCACTGTTAACGTGTTAGCATGCTGACGTGAGCATTTAGCTCAAAGCACTGCTGTGCCAAAGAACTCTCTCAAGTCAGTGCACTGGTTTCAGATTCACTTTTTATTTTAAGTTTTATGTTTTATTTTGCTAATATGGACAAGTGCCACGAAGGAATAGAAAGATAACGTGATACAAACCCTGACCTGCAGTCAGTCATTTAGACATCTTTTGTCATTTAGCAAAGAAAATCTAGATTGCTTTTGCAGCAACAGGTAAGCATTTAGTATAATTCATATTACTTGGTAGTCCTATTGATAAATATGTTTTTCAGTTAGACAGAAGAACAGACAAACGTTGATCATTTGCATTCATGTTAATTTATTGAGCCAGAGGGCAAACGTGTTTCTGTTTATTACACCATCACTCCTCTCCCGGTGTGTAAAAGCACATTCATGTCCTCCAGCGCTGTGCTCTGCTCTTATATCTGTATCTCCCACATTCACTCCTACAGTGCCATTGACACAGGGTTTGTTGTTGGGTTTTTTTTCTTTAAAGTCTTTTTCCACATTTCTTAATTTAATTTAATTTGATCAAAGTAATTACCACACCTCCTCCACTAAATGCAACCCAATTAAAAAGATAATTATGCCAGCTGTGTGAATACTCTCATGAACGGCTCGGATCTGTCCAGCAGAGTTACAGCGCCCGAGCGACAGTGTGAGAGTTGGAACAAAGGACAGAAGCCTTTTTCTGTCTCGTTTTGACACATCGTTACTAAAAAGTCACAAAATGGCATCATAGTTTTATTATGGAAATTCCACTGATTTATGATTATTTTCGTTATTGATTAATCTGCCGAGTACTTTTTTGATTGAGTCTCTCTTAATCTCTGACACATCAAAAGATAGAGAAATAATGCATCAATCAAATGTCCGAACCACAGATATGCTCAGTTTACAAGGATATAAGACAAAGAAAAACAGCAAATCCTCTTATTCCAGAGAATATTTGGCAATTTTCAGTATTTTTGCTTGAAAGGTCGCTGAAACAATTATCTAAATAGTTGCCAATTATTTTTATATCAATCGACTAATCAATTAATTGAAAAAAATGAATATAACTACAAATTGGACAAGAATAAACTCAGTTTCCAGCTAAAACCTTTTACTCCACTTCATTTATCCGACAGCGATAGTTACTGGTTACTTTGTAAGATTTTATATACAAACGATTAATGTCTAAAATATGAAGATTATGTAGAGACTGATTGGCCCAACAGGATATAAAGAATATAAAGACTATTTCTTTGGTGGAACTGCTCACAGCTCATTGATGCACGTCTATAATCCTTGAGGAGAGCTCTTAAGTAGATGTTGTTAGGGGGTTACAAACCAGAAAGCTGTGTAAATTATGTTCAATTATTGAGTATTATTTATGATCAGTGTTCTTCAGTTTTATTTATTTTTTACCTCAGGCAATGGTGTCGTGATCCACCTTCCCGGCCTGTTTGAAGAGGCAGAAAAGAATGAGCGCAAAGGAAAAAGTGAGTGATGTGCAGTTTTTTAAACACACACTTCATAAAACATCATATGACTGTGCTTTCAGGTGCAGCACGGAGACTTAAAGTGTATTTGTGTGTGTGTAGGTCTAAAGGGCTGGGAGAAGAGGTTGATCATCTCAGACAGAGCACATATTGGTAAGTGCTCCCAGATCCACCCCTGGACTTTTTTTTTTTTTTTTTTTTTTTAAATCTGTGTGTGAATGTTTGAATGGACGCATGCAAAAATGTGTGTGCGCGTGGATGTGTGAGCCCTGCTTTCTCTGAGGTGTGTGAGAGTGTGTGTCCCCTCTCTCCCTCCTCCGCAGTGTTTGACTTCCACCAAGCGGTTGATGGCGTTCAGGAACAGCAGAGGCAAGAGCAAGCAGGCAAGAAGTAAGAAACCTGTTGCTTTAAAAATGGCTGCAACACACACACACACACACACACACACACACACACACACACACACACACACACACACACACACACACACACAGAGATCAGATCAGTTGTTGCATCTTTCTGGGGAAAAGAAGGGTTGAGTCATTTTCCTGGATCTTGATTCATGTGAGTCACCTCCAACGCCCTCTTCAACTTCCAATGATGTGCAAACACCTTTTGATAATGATCAAATATTTAGTTTGTGTTTGTGAACAAAACTCCAAAGAATGAAGCAGGTCATGGATGAAGAAATTAGATCATTTCTTCCGTTGCTCTGCTTTGATTTTGCATTATTAAAGCGTTCATGCTGTGATGTTACTACTTACAGTCACAGAGGCCATGTTACAACAGCACTGTGCCATAT
This sequence comes from Seriola aureovittata, assembly GCF_021018895.1. Lineage (NCBI taxonomy): Eukaryota > Metazoa > Chordata > Actinopteri > Carangiformes > Carangidae > Seriola > Seriola aureovittata. The sequence continues at coordinate 18,564,549 of NC_079377.1, forward strand.
ATTATACACTAAAGCTGGACAATTAACATATAATAAAGGTTGTATGCAAATGCAATAATTGTCATTTCAGCTTAGCAACTTGTTGTTGAATATAATTAAGAGTTAAAAAAATCTTAATATAATGATTAAGAGGTAAAAGGAGAGTGAATATTGGACTTGCTTTCACCAGGTGAACGGAAACACAACTCCAAATGAATGATAATGTTGCTCTGTAGCGGTTGGATGTGTAAATAAACAACAGTTTGCAAAAAAAGTTCACTATATCAACTCACAATATCAGCTTGTTTCAGCAGGTTTGAAAAATGCTAATCTGAGTTAAGTTCTGCACCTTTTACACTTTACTGTATGATTCCGTTATTGGTTCAAAACAAATCCAGTAAACAACAAGTCCTCTGGTGGCCGGTCTCTGAGACTTTTGGACCCCACTGTACATGAATGTCTTTCCACAGTGACACACAAGCATGTAATCTGAACACTGCTCTGCCTGGAGGCGTCCTCAGAGAGGTCAGAGGGCAAACAGAGTGTATCAGCCCTCGAGCAGATGGAGGTTATGAACAAAATCAACTAGATTTTTAGCCTCTTCACAAAGACACAAGTGTTTCCAGTAGTAAATCCAGGTATACTCTATATTCTGTTGTATTCCACACCATTTCAAAGCAAAATTTTGTTCCGGTACATTATTCGCTCAGGCAGTGAACCGTTACCATATGTGAGGAATGTTAAGCCGAGTCTGAGGAGCGTTCAGAATATTAAGCTCAAGAGAGACCGAGTGTATCCCTGTTCAAAGCTGGGTTGTCTTTACCAGCTCAGCAACCAAAGCCCCAAACACCCAGCCAGGTACTGTGTATGTGTGCGTCTGCGTGTGTGTGTGTGTGTGTGTGCATGCGTGTGTTAGAGAGACAGAGAGAATGCATTTTCCCCAGGGTGCCTTAATGGCAGAGTCATTATAAGCTTTCAGCAGATTGCTCCACAGGCTGGGGGATTTGCAGTCCTGCTGCTGGAAGTCAGAGCAGAGTTTAGTCACACTGGAGTCCAGATTTATGGAATATAATATCAGTGCTTGAAAATGTAGTGATCTTAGTTTTGTAAACTTGTACATTAAAGCTTGTACCTGCTAACTCTGTACCGGTTAACAGCTTTCGGGCGTAATTAAAGTGTAAATATTTTGGTGTCTTCCTGTAAACTCTATTTTACAAGTTTGTGCGTTGAGTTCCGACGTGAAGGTTTTATTTTATAAACTGTGAAAAAAAAGCTGCTCGCCAGAAGATAAATGGGTTTTACAGAACCAAATGAAATGAGCATTTACCGAGGAACGCTTCAGTGTTTAGTGTGATGTAAATACAAATGATAAAATTCACTGTACAAACTTGAAAATCAGAGTGTGCAGATTTAAAAATGATCATTTTGCAAGCGCTGACTTTAATGTTCAAACTTGAATGTACCATTTACAAAAAGGTTCAAAACTCAAAAATAATTGGTCACACTCACAGAACAATTGAAACCAGCTCATGTCAGTTGATGCATCACTCAGGTCATTCATAGCACCCATTCTTATAGTAGAAACATAACACATACACAGAGGCTTTTATTCACTCAAGTCTGATGGACAATATGTTCATTTTATAAGTTATATTATTATTAAAGACATAATCAATTGATTCCATCTCTGCCCTGAGATCAGTGTCATTTCTGAAAGGAAATCATGTATGTTCATTTTAAAGACACTCTGTATATTATATTTCATATGTGTATATTTGTGTCTGTGGATCCATTCCTTCTGTGACAAAGTGTAATGATGTTTGAAGTATGATGCAGTTTCTATTTCATTCTTCTTCATACTTCTGTTCCACTACACGTCAGAGGAAATGATTGTTCTTTACTACATTTATCTGAAAGTTGTACTCTACATGAAAAACACACACAGCTGCTTACAGAATACAATGTAGGTTCCCTTAACTTATACTAAAGTCAATATCTGAATGCAGGACTTTTTACATTCTGTAGTTTGCATGTGGGGTTGAGCATATTTTGCTGCGCCAGGCTTCCTTTGAATAGGCCGAGTTACAGGAGGTGCACGTTGACTGTGTCATATGTAAATGGTTAACTACTCTAGCGTGTTATTTGAGTAGTCCGTCTCTGTTACATGAAGGGACAATACTGTGTCCATAAAAAGTCGACTGAGTTTCAAGTGATATATCAGTGTGAAGACTTTTAGTGTCAAGGCCATAAAGAAAAGGTGACAGTGACAGTGTTGAGTATCAGCATCCGGCTCTTCAGATAAGTTTCTCTGTCACTTGTTTGCACACACTGCTCAGTTAACAGCTCTGTCCAGTTTAACAGTAATTTAATATAATATGCACCCATTTCGGTGATGTGAGAAGGTGGATGTAATGCCTGCTGTAACCTCTTACAGTCAAATCACAGCTCCACAACACTTACATGAGCTTTTTGGTTCTGTAAGACTCTGCTTTTCCTTCAAGTTAAAACTCCTGGGTAATTACTGTCATCTGGAGGTGTTCAAAAGTTTCACAATAATTAAGGTGGATGACGTGATGAACCTTGAAACTGTAAAAAGATGTGTTGTAGATTGAGATCACATGCTGATGCTACGTCTATTTTTGTTTTTTCCCTGCGCAGTCTCGGGACAACGAAGAAGGGGATTGGTCCGGTGTACTCGGCCAAGGCTGCGCGTAGCGGTCTCAGGATATGTGACCTGCTGGCTGACTTCACTCAGTTCTCTGAAAGGTCTGTTCCAGTAGCACAAGATTATATGTCGGGAGTTCTAATGAAATCTGCATCTGATTAATTAAAGTCTGTGTATAATGTAATTTTTTTTTATATGTCTTACCATGCCCCTTTCGATCAGTGAAACTTTTCCTTGAACAGAGGAACGCAGAAGCTGTGCCTGAATTTCGACCTTCACATTCCTATCTCAAGTTTTATTGCCTGTTTTAAGCAAAGGAACTTTTCTTTGAACTCAGGAACTTTACCGGCATTTTGTCCAGAAGAACTCAGCTCTTAGCTCTGAGGTGTTCAGACCGAAAACAGCCCTACGAAATACGAGCCAAGAAGTTCCAGTTTGAGTAACAGATTGGTGAATTTAAAGGTTTATCAGATGCCAACACACTGAGCAACACTTTGTAATACTCAAAGTCTTACCAGATAATGTCATGTTGCAGACCTGTGTGTGTTTTTTGTTTTGTTTTTGTTTTGTTTTTTTGCCGGAGCCCTCCGCTCTGACATCCCCGCTGCGTCGCCAGACTGGCCTCATTCAAATGAATGACTGCTGTGAATTATTCCACTATGTAAGGCCATCTGATTCAAAACAGGTGAATCACCACAGGCATCCGGTCAGAGATGAGACTTGAGTAAATTATGGTTCAGTACATTTACTGATGAAATGCCACCAATCAGCATACTCTCCTGTGTTATGTGCTGCTAAAGGAAACAATGGAAAACCTGTAGACCAAAGGAGGCACGTGTGTGGCAGTGGCAATTAAAACTGCACCATAAACCAGCTGCTAAACATTTCTTACACAGAGAAAAGAACTTGAACCAACTATAACCTAAACATCTTCACAGCATGAGTAAAGTTCCTATCAGGCGTGGAGACTGTAATACACAGCAAAGAAAGAGGTGCAGACATTGAGGCGAGAGCAGCACTGGAAACACCTTTTATTATCTACATTAATAGTTCAGTCAGTCCTTAAAATGTCAAAACACCAAAACTGATGATAAAGACAAAACTCACTCTTAGATGCACGTACACTACACAGTGACTTGGACTGTGCAGTTTACTAAGAAACTTGTTGAATAACACTACTCACCTCTTCCACATCGCAGGCCTGACGTCGGTCTGAACGTGATTCTTAGGGTGCAGTTCCTGTCTGCTCCAGGGGAAGAGCTTTCTGTTTCCTTAGGAAATACCAGGATGGAACTTGACTGACTTCTCAAACCAAACACCACCTTGCAGTAGTAAATAAGGGCCAATTTGTTCCAGGGTTTAATTCCTGGCACTTGTGGTTGATATGGGCCAGTGAATCTCTAAGAAATGGCACGAGATGTTGTTTGTGTGCCTCCTGTGTTTATAATCTCATTGCAACATGATGTAGAATGATATCATAACAGCCCAGCTGGTGCAGTAAATAACAGTGAGAGGACTGATCAATGTCACCTGTTACAGGTATAAAGTCTTGGCCCAGCAGTACAAAGCTATGTACCCCACTCTGGAGATTGACATAGAGGGAGAGCTGATCAAATTAAAGGTAAGAAAAATGTAACAGAAAAATATTTCTCACATATATGTATATATATATATTTGTCATTCAACATCATAATAGTCTCTTTGCAGTAATGTTTGTATGATTTTTAGGACTATGTGGAGCGGATCAAGCCCATGGTGAGAGACGGTGTGCACTACATGTACGAGGCTCTTCATGGTCCTCCTAACAAGATCCTGGTGGAGGGAGCCAACGCAGCGCTGCTGGACATAGACTTTGGTCAGTACATCGCTGTGTGTGCACGTGAGAGGGCGCATGTGCACCAGAATTAAGCACGCCTTACTACTTAACATGTTTGGTTCCGGATATTTTGCAGTTTATCCTTCTCATACTAAGCCAACATCTCTTTGCTAACCTGAGAATAAATGTCATTTCTACCTGCAAAGCGCTGTTCAGTGCATCTACAGTGACCCTGTGATGTTACCCTCAAACACTTAAGCTTTCTGATGCTCTTTACAAAAGCCTGCTTGGAGCTCAGACTAGGAATGATGGTAAGTTTGCTAACTGCTACTGACGTGCTCTGGCATCTGGGCTTGATGTGCACGCTCACAAGTTGAAACCACTCAATGCCACCTGACTGTGCATGAGCACGAAGGCACCCTTTATCAGCAGTCAGTCAGTCAGTCAGTCAGTCAGTCAGTCAGAATTACAGAGCCATCATTAAATCCAGAAATATGGAAGCATGACAGCTGTGTTTTTCCTCTCAGATAATAACACACCAGACTAAATTTACTAATCTTTTACACGTTGTAGTGTGTCACTGTAACAGTCCAGGACTGTCATTACTGAAAGCAGTGACAGCACAGAGCAGATTAAATTACAGTCGAGGTTCATTACCGGTTATTATCAAAGCACCATGCTATATGCTATGTAATAACTCTGCTGGTGTCCTGCACACTGACAGTTCATCTCTCTTACTGACTGACTATATCTATTCTTGATTAGAAATCCTTAACGTTATCAGTATCATCACTCTTAATCAGGACTTATTTGGAGTTTAGGAGCATGTAGGGCATCGATGTTTAGCTACAGAGCACTTTGACAAGAGACATGGCCGCTGATGGACACGCTGGCTGCTGCAGAGATCGAACCCCGTTCTTCTTTGATTACACAACAGTCTCTGGGATGATCTGCATGTGGGCAGCTTCCAGCTTCTAAGTGTGGAAACTCACTCCTTTTTTTGCTTTTTATTACAGTGGTTGAAACACACTTTTAAAGCTCACCATTGTTTGAATAGCTGAGGCAGAGGTGATTTAGTGTTCATGACAGCCTGTAAGTGGTTATCACCTCAGGGACACCTTCTGGTATGAGCAGACAGAAGGCGTACCAGTTTAAAATTGCTTTCACCTTCTCGGAGCGAATTGTTCTGTCAGATGTGCAGTGTCCTTTCTTTTCAGGCAGCTCAATTATCATTTTACGCGAGACGAGCTCAGTCACAGATTCACAGCGAGGTATTTCACTTCATTGTGTGAAGGTGCAGGTTTTGAACCAGTGAGTGTATCCAAAGGTATTTGTCTAATCAGGTGTATTGTGGAACGATTGAAGGAAGAAGCTGGACCAGTTGACCAACTATATAATGACAAGTGCTCAAACAAACATATCTGACGTGTGGGAACAACTCATCACCACCACCCCACACCTTGCCAAGCCCACACCGCTCCAGGTGAAAAGAAATTAAATATATTTAAAAAAGATGAGTAAGCTGAGAGGATTATAAATGAGCTTCCTTCCTCTCGACCAAAAGTTTTCAAACTGATGGAGAGAGTTGGAGGGGACAGGCTGAGGAGAAGATACTAAGTGAGGTGAGAGAGACAGGTGCATGCAGGTGTTGGCAAACAACAGGAAGTTAGGTATCATGTAATTGGACTGCTGATTTGACCGCTCACACAGCTCATGGAGGCAGTTAAGGTGGTTTTTAAAATGACATTGATTCTATGCAAGAAAAACAAAGATCTGACCCGCTGTAGCTGTCATGTTTTTTTTACTTTACTGAAGCTGTAAAAGTCCCATCGACATGGAGAGATGGGGGTCAGACGGGGTGTCGGAGGCGGTTGTCTCGATTTCTGCGGGGTCCACAGTGTGAAGCTTTGAAAACCTCTGCTCCAGACAAATCTTCCCACTTTTCCTCTTTTTTTCAGTTGCATGTTTGTTCGAGCGGTGTCTAATAAAAGGAAAGGTATGACCGGTCTTCCCTCTCCGTGTCATTGCAGGGACGTACCCGTTTGTGACATCGTCCAACTGCACGGTGGGCGGGGTGTGCACGGGTCTTGGCATGCCGCCTCAGAATGTCGGCAAAGTTTACGGCGTCGTCAAGGCGTACACCACCAGAGTGGGCATTGGAGCGTTCCCCTCAGAGCAGAGCAATGTAAGAAGATACACACACAGTAACTTACACCCATCTAAACATTAAAATGAAGACCCTTAAATCCTGTTTTTAAAATACCGAACATATGATGTGGATTCAGTGGAAAATAATGTCATGTTAAAAATTTTCTCCATTAATTGATTCACTGTTTAGTCTATATAATACAGAAAATAGTCTAAAATGCCCACTATTACTTCACACAGGCCAAGGTAACGTCTTTTTTTGTCCAATCAACAGTTCAGAATCCAAAGGTATTCGGTTTTCTGTCATGTATGACACAGAAAAGTTTACAGCTCTCACATTTGAGAAGCAAATCTTCGGTATTTCTGCTTAAAAAAAAAAAAAAGACCAAAACGACGATTTGATTTTCAAAATAGTTGTCAATTAACTTCCTGTCAATAAACTAAACGATTAATTGACTAATTGTTGCAGCTCGAGTTGAGAAATCAAGAACATTTGTTCAGCCACACCTCATACTGTCAACAAGTCCATGTGAGGTTCACACTGTCTTCATGCTAGGAACATGGTGTGATGACTTGTTGAGTAGTTTCGTTTTCAAACAGCGCCACTCAGAGGAGGTTGCGATCCACTGCCTCCAACAACCAGCCACAGTAAACTTAATTTGTTATGCTCAATAAATCTGTCTGTGACACCTGCTCCTGACTGGAACTGAGGCCTGAACACAGAGGCTGATGTTTAATGGCTGAATATTTTTGGCATCTGTTGCCGGTTTGCTCCTTCAAACGTTTACAGAAAACTCCTCCAAGGACTGAGACTGACGAACAATCTGCACTTGTTGTCTGCAGGATATCGGGGAGCTGCTGCAGACTCGGGGGAAGGAGGTGGGCGTGACCACAGGCAGGAAGAGACGATGTGGTTGGCTGGACCTGGTGCTCATCAAATATGCACACATGATCAACGGCTTCACCGCGTGAGTTTCGAAGTGTTTTTACTGTTTGTTTGTTGTTGTATTTTTGCAGTAAACATTGTAAGTTTCTTTTGAATATCCTTTTTTTATATATTATAAATTATATATTGCCACTCTTTTGCAACTTCTATCTTCATTTTGAAAGAAAGAAGGAGAGAGCTAAAAAATCTGTGACCCGTCTCAGCTGTTGAAAACTGTTCCTGTTCTCTTTCAGTTTAGCGCTCACCAAACTTGACATACTTGACGTGTTCCCAGAGATCAGAGTGGGCGTAGGCTACAAAGTCGACAACCAAACTATACCTCACTTCCCAGGTGAGCTGATGTGTGAATGAGTTCTTCTGCTTGTGTAAGTGTTAACGCTCAAAGCAAGAGAATAATCATGAGGCTGTTTTGTCTTCTTTCCTATTCTCCATTTTTCACACTGTCACTGACCTTTGAAATCAGAAACTAAACTGATACTGGCAGTAGAAAAAAAAAAAGAAAAAGAGGGGAGATGATGCATCTCTTCAGTGGATATTGTCTGACCTCCGTTTGGCCGGTTTCCACCTTCTCCTCTCGCTCCAGTCTGTGTGATTATTTATAGAGAGCTCCATTTTAAGGCAGAAACATATTGATCTGTTGTCACAGCCGTCTGATTGCAGTCTCCTGTAAAGCTAATAGTGTGATATCACCCCCCCACCCCCCACCCCTCTTCTTATTGATTCTGTGCCAGCCAATCAGGAGGTACTGCAGCGTGTTGAGGTCCAGTATGAGACGCTGCCCGGCTGGAAAAGCGACACCTCGGCTGCTAGAAGCTTCGCGGAGCTGCCTGAGAACGCGCAGAAATATGTCCGCTTCATTGAGGAGCACGTGGGAGTGCCTGGTACGATACTTTGATTGATAGATTATTTGATGGATTGATAGCTCTGAGACCTTTTGGATAACATATACCAGTGCTGTTTTATTCATTTATTTTTTTGATGTGTGGCCACTTGATTTGTTGGTAGTTTTGCCATTAATGGTGTAGAGTCCAACATATTTCCTCACATTGCTTCTCAGATGCTTCAGCGTCGTGACGATCTGATCAGCACGGCTTTGCTCACTAGTGTCCTTCATTTTTATTTAGTTAATCTTACTGAGGTCAACAGGGCAGAAACAGGGCATTTAGGGAACGCCCTCCGCTGGACCACAAAGTAAACCACTCTGAATGGTCTTGAATTTGAACAGGTCATTACAGATTAAATACTTTTTCCCATCTTCAAACAGAAGTTCAGAGGCACCAAAACAAAAAAAGCCAGGATTGGTTTTGTATTATTAACGTAATTAAAACAAGTAAACCATGACTGCCCTACTGCATGTACACGTACTGACTGACACAGACCTGAGACCTGCGACAGCCGCCGCTGAAGAGAGTTGAACGCCTTTCCTCTGCTTCTCTGTTTCCTCAGTCAAATGGATCGGAGTGGGCAAGTCTCGGGAGTCCATGATCCAGCTGTTCTAGACGGAAGGGAGGAGAGACACAGGCAAAGAAGATGCACAGCAGCGAAATCAACGGCACCCTTCTCCCCCTCAGCCCCACACACAGCCTACCTACCTGTCTCAGCTCTCCGACAGAGACGCGACCATCATGTCTGTTCTTAACGCTTTACACCAGTGTGTCATCAGACTGTCCCATGTTACAGACCAGACCGTTCTGGATCGGACTCCCATCAGACTGACCTCCCCGTGCGAGTGGTTCCCAACGTCTCCATCTGGATTTTTAACAGTTTTAAACTTTAGCATAACAGCTCCGCAGTCAAGTCCCTCTTTAGTTTGTCCCTGTTTGTATCGTAGCCGTTTATTTCAGACATACAACTCACCAATCGGCAACACCAGCTGCCCTCAGGTCTGAGAGAGGACATGAGGGAATGGACTCGACACACGCAGACGCAGACAGGGGATCACTGCCCGGAGGAACTGTCCACAGACGTTTGGTCGGTCAAACTTTGTTCAAGTGTATTTTTGTTAATCTATGCTGTGTTTTAAATGCGCTGTGCCAGTCCGGTGTAAACCAGTTAATAAGTTAAAATAAGTTTTAACCTCTGCACTTAAGATGCTTTGGACTATTATCTGCTTTATGTTTTATTCTGCCAAGTCAACAACACATCCTGACTTGATAAAGGGATCCTTTAATATTTTAAAAAGTGTCTTTTTGTGTTTGTTTTTTCGTCATCAGACAAATGTGAGAGACTTCTTATATTGCCAAAAAATTAGCTTTGAAATTTCTTGTAGCTATAGCGATCGCTTCCACGGAGCGCTGTTGATGAAATGTTGACGTACATCTTCCCGTACTGCGAAAAGGAAAGGCTCCTTTTCCTCACTTTAACTTTAGCGGGTGAGTTTTTCATGAACCAGAAAAATAACTATCACTTTTTCAAATGAAAATCAAATCATCAGGCCAGCATCTGTGATTGTTTATCTTATAATTACCATTGATTACTTAGCACCTTTCAGTACAGTGTTCTGTAGTGCAGAGGAAGGCAAAGGTTACAGCATTTACACAGAAAGAAGAAAAGTGAAAACATGGTTTGATAAATACTGAATATCTTTCAAATCTTTCAACTTTTTTTTTTTTTGTCTAGTATTATGCCATTGTTATAACACACTGTTACTGTTCTTGTAGTCTTGTAGTCCCATAATTTAAATAGACTAAATTTGGGGTAACTTGTGTAGTTCTTTTCACCAAGTGAGAGAAGTTCTACGCTGCCAGAAATGATGATATCTCATAACAGAAGCAACAGAAGCCGAGATAGTTTTACACTCGGTCGTGGGTTCAATCCCCTTAAATGCTGGATCCTACATTTCCCATAATGCAACTCAGTAGCATTTTTCATTATGCCACGTTCACACCATGTGGGATGGATAGTAGAGTGAAATCGAGATTGTTGTGTGGTGGCAGAATTCATCTTGTGAGAGTTGAAACAGTAATACAGTGCATTGACAATATAACACTCCACTCCATTAAATTTGGGTCTAATGACATTAACATTGGACTTCACCTGACGTGAGTTGTCCATGTTTGGTTTTAGGCACGTCCGTGTTAAAAAGTTGGAGTCATAGCTATCAGAAGAGTCCAAGTTTCCCAGTAGTAATTATCGCTTGGCTGTTGCCATGAATGTTGTTTACAAGGCGTAAACTAGTGATTACTCTGACTTTTAAATGACATGAATGTGGCATTGGACCCGCCACAGAAGAAATACAACTGTTATCAACTCTCAGTGAAGCTGAACAAAATTTTGGGGCCATAAATATCTCACAAACACACGTTAGTTTTACCAATTTGTCACAAAAGTAATGTTTCCGGTTTTGACTTGAATTCAGCAGCAGATTCTTCATATTCTGTATTTTCTCATTAGTGCAGCCAGGTGTGCTCTGAGTGTGATTTTGTTTTGGAAGTTTAAGTTACATATTTTTATTGCACAATACATCAATTAAGTTTAAACCTGGTGACATGAAAGGGGCGCGATACCAGAACTTCTTCATAGTCAATTTTGCTGGGGGGCATTTAGTCGAATGATGAATATGTAATTTTGAATAAATAAACACTCTTGTTTGTCAAAGTCAATTATAGAACATTTTATGTAATGCATCTCTTCCCTGATGACCTAAACACGGCACTCACGTACAGTCTGAAGCACTTCTCTCAGGACATTTTTTTTACAAAATGTATTAACTCAACAAAAGCCCAGGTATAGTCTCAACAACTTAAAATAACTCAGCAACTTTACTTAAATTTGTGCACTTGCGTTTTGCATTTGTTAGAAGCGAAGCTGCTGCCATTGATAAACAAAGTAAATCATTCAGATACTGATTCATTCACATGCTGTTGCTCCTGTCTGCCGCCTAGTGGTGGGTAAGAGGGATGAAAACAGTGAACCAGGATCATTCACTCATCTCTCTCTGCTTTTCTGAACAGTATCCGTTTTGTATCGGTGACCCTGTATCTCCTGTTTCCTAACACTGTATTTTCTTTTCCTCCTGCTGTGTTAATTGCACATTTATCCCTTTACTTGCTCACACTGCCAACTTTCACTGAAGCCCCTTTCACAGACTCCTACCTTGGCATCTGATTAAGACTTAATGAATGTTTTAGGCTACATACGCACAAAAAACACTCAAGGCATATCGTGCTATCTCTTTAGTTTTTTTTTAACCCTCATTTTATTTCCAGTTAAGTAATTTTCAGGTTGGAACAATCATCACATTTACCCTGACATGATATTTTGGTGTCTTTGGAAACTTTGGGATCTCCACTAGAATTTAAAATAAAGTTCTGTGGGTTTGAACAACGTTTGGCTGCAGAGCATGAGTTTGTAATATTGGTGTTTTGAGATGCGTAAAAAAACAAACACAGCTCCAACAGAACAGACACACACGCACACACACCCATCAATGCAAGAAATGAAAAAAATAAAAGGTTCCAGCAACATGCACACTCCACACTTTACCTCCATACATTCAAGAGAGCTGGAATAACAACAAAAGTTCACCAGAATGTGCCGGAAAGGAGGTGAACATTTGAAAAATCTGCACTTGTGTTTATAAGATTTTGGCAAAATAAACAGGTTGTCAAACAGAAATGCAGCATTCTTGTCCTGAAGGTCTTTTCAAAATAAATGTTCAAAAGATACAATGCTATTTTTGCGAAACACACGTAAATAACAATCTGAATTGACATGTTTATATAGGAATTCTTCTGATACTCTGATGTATTATCTCTATAATGGTTACTCTCTAAGGTATTACTCTATAATACCTTTCCTCAGTAGCAGTGCTGGATGTCGCTCTTTAGTCACTGCACCTTTAACGATTTGATTTTCACATTTCTTGTAAATGATTTTGATGTTATCTATTGTTACAGGTGGTAGAATAGCTGCAATCCTTGTTTGAGTCAGAGTCTTTCACAAGATTAATAGAAGCAGAGGTGAACTGTCTGACTGAGCAGCTCAGATCATTTATCTTAATGAAACTGTCATATTCTAAAAAAAAAAAAAAAGCACCAACGTCATCCACCAAGACCAGGTGCACGTTTGTTTTCACTCATCATTGTACAAATCTCTACCATTCTGAATAATATAAAAAGTGTTAGTAAATTTATGTTTATGAATAAGTTTCTAAAGCATTTTTCTTTTTTACTGTAAAGAATATTTTAATCAGTCAACCCATCAAAATAGGATTTTAACATCTGATTCTTATGGTCAATGCACATTAGTGAACCTCCAGGAAAAACATGGTAAAACTGTGTTTTCACAGTGTTTTCTGAAAAAGTGCTTTATAGTTAAAAGGTTTAAGGATTAGTCATCACTGGCAAAATTGTTTGACCTTTTATGAATATAATTACATCCCATTATGCTGTTACATCTGGCCCTGACACCACCCAGCACCTTCAGATCATCTGTGTCCTTTGACAGTCAGCCTTCTCCACAGCACACATTTTCACTCGTCACTGTGGGACGAGCACAGGTGTTACTGATAACATTAACGGCCTTGTTGTATTCCAGTGATGCAGTGAGCCATCGCAGTGCTGCCGTCATTATATCATTACATGAGGGGAGGAATGAGAGGACTATAGATGTAAAGATGAGACCGGAAGCGTGGAAGCATCACGGACAACCAGGACTACGTTTGACAGATGTGTGTCTGAAATGGCCTCATTTGTTTGTCAAATGTGAGGACGGATTATTTCCGTCTGGTCCACAAACAAAATCTGTTGTCAGTGGTGCGTTTGAAGCTAAAGAGTGTATCTTTGGCCTGTAGCTTTCTAATATGATATATATATAAAATCACATCAACATTCATTTCCATAAAATGTAAATGTCTCAATAACCCAACTTAAAGCAGACAATCTAATAGTAATGGCTACAATAGAAGGAACATATTCATTTTACCAATAGAATAAATATATACTGTAGTGAAGGGCGTTACTTAGATAAAAAATATAAAATACAATTTCCTTTTGATTCATTTTAATTCCAGTTAATATAGGCACATTTGGAGTCATGATTTCTTCACACAGTTGGGTAATTGTTTTCACACACATTTTCGCAGAGGTATTTTCAAAGACAGCACTGATTCTTTTGGTGTGTTGCTTTCCACAAACACCACAAAACTAGAACTTGCAGAGTCAGAGGGAATCAGTCCAGCTCACATCCACGGTCCAGCTCGAGCACAGAAGGAATAAACACCACATGCTTTAGTGGTGGTACATCAAATACTCTGTATGAAGTCTAACACAGATAATACAGCATGTGTTTATTAAAACAAAACGCACATCTGTAGTCACGGCCCAGGAGATACATATGACCCTCTCGTGACCTCTCATTCTATTTACAGAATTCATTTTAGCCTTATTATATTGTTACAGTTGATGTATTTTGACATTAATATGTGTAAGAAAGGACAAATGTATGTGAAGTATGTGTTTACAGCACTGGGGTCACACTTGGATAATGTTAACCAAATTTTTACCTTAACAATATTCAATTAGCCTGTAACAATTTGTTTTGTTTAATTAATTTGTATTTATGCTGTAGTTTTGCCTTTTCATATATTAATTGCTTGCAATGAGTAAATATTAAAAAATAATTGCTATTTTTTTTGTCTGAATTTGTTACAATATTGGTTTATTCTGAGAGACATGTCTCACCTCAGATATTCTCAAATATGAATGTAGAGAGTAGTTTTCCTCGTGAGCACTAGAGGGAGGCCTTTGACTGCAAATGACTGGGCGCTAAACGCTTATTAATGAACTGCCAGTGTGAGAGGTTGGTTGTTCTCTTCTCAAGACTTTTTTTTTGTGGAAGATGTCATGAAGTCCCGGACACTGAGATGGTACAAATGGTTTTTATAGATTTTTTCACTGACAGTCGATCAAACCATACACACTTAAAATCAGGCAGAGGAGCGTTTTCCATCAGCATTTCTCTTCGTTGTTAGTGTTTACCATTAATACCCTCGGTTGGCTTTAACCACAGCCTCACCTGCAGCTCATTTCCCTGCCTTCACCAAGCTTCCTCTCCCTATTTGACTACATCTGAATGCGCCAACAACCTCTGAAAACCCACAAACACTCACACATGCAGAATTCACCCAGATGCGTCCGGCTTTCAGAGCTGGACAAGCACAAAAACATTTTGCCTGGTCTTCCGTAAACTAGCCTAGTGTACCGAACTCCACAGCTGTCCAGAGTGAGGTCGTCTTGTTGAATAAACAGTGTCACCTTGAAGCACACGCAGACACACACAAGAAAACACACACTGGAATCTGGCATGAAGCCACGCCTTCCCAAGTATTGTGTGACTATGCTTTTGAGAGGCTGGACGCCACCACAGCAGGCCAGAGGGCACCACTGCCCCATGATTTGGGGTCGGAGCTGTGCTAATTTAGTGACCAGACACCCCTCCCTCCTCTTTACCCCTCATCATCTATAACCTCCTCTTCCCCCCTTCTTGTACCTCTCATTCAAACCTCTCTACCCTCCAAACTCAACCTCCGTACCCCACCAACAACCCCCTTCATCCTTTCTGTGCGCTGCTGCCCCCCTCCCTCTCCTCCACCTCCTCCTCCCCCCTTAATTTGAATCCCACAGTGAGGCCTCTTTGTGCAGTGGCTGCTGCTGCATTGTGCTGCAAAGGGAAGCAGAGTAAATGGACAAGCAAATTAGTTTTTCTCCTTCAGCCAACTGTGGTGTTAAGTCACACATGCTCTGATGCACTCACCTAACGTACACAAACACAAACATAAGTTACATGCACCCTTTCAGGATGCCTTTAAAATGTTCTTTTCTACTAAACTTCTTTCCCTTGTGAGTCCATGATCGTTGACCTGGATGTAAAGGCCCCTTTAAGAAAGGGAAACATGAAATACAGTAGGAGTGCACATTATCACGCCCATATGTTGTCCTTCAAATTCTGAGTTCTTCTCTAGAAAATATTTGTTTGTTAAATTTTTATTGGTTTACTTTCACTGCACATTCCAGGGAACTCTTGTGAAATCTAATTTATGTAAACCTTTTTTTGGCATAATTGATGCAACTGTAAACACAACTTTGATATGTTATCACCATATAAAGTTAATATGGCTACTGTGTTAGCAAACAAGAACAAAAAAAGAGATGGAGCAACATTAGCATTCATTGAGGGCCATATTTCTGGCTACATGATGAATGTAAGTCCAATATTTGCTGTCCTTCTACCTCTGTGTTGGTTTCCACAAACCTGTTTGGGGGAATATCCGTCTGTTTATTTACTAAATATGGACCAAAACTGTAAAGTTGCGGCCCATAAAACCAAAACAATGAGCTGAAAGATGCTAAAATGCTCCACAGAGCTGAGGGGAACTGCAGAATTGGGTGATTATTCTCCTTGGGTTTGTCACTATACAAGCAACTTGTTTCACATTAAGCATAGTTATTCAATCTTTTGTTGATATGAAAATATTGATTAGTGCAGCTTTAAAATCATAATCAAAACAAAAGATCAAAAGGCGGCGACTTACAGACACTAAAGGAGTAGTCAATTAAAATGAATAAGACCTATTTAAAACTATCAGTAAACAGTTACTTGAAACAAAACTAGAAAGTAGATTTTAATACAGCCCAAAACATCAGCAGCCAGAGGAGAGAGCAGACAATTTCTGTGGCTATTGTTCCGTTAGCAGTGGGGCTAGTACTGACGAGATTTCTCTGCACATGTACGGTAGTTAAAGGAATTCTTCAATATGTTTGGAAACTTATTGACTTTCTTGCAGAGGGTTAAATGAGAAAACTGATTCTGCTCTCGTGTCTGTCTACAGTGAATATGAAGCTACTGCCCGAAGACCGTTACAAAGACTGGAAAAAGGGGGGAAACAGTTAGACTGGACTCCAGGAAGCTACTGCTCTCAGCCCAGAAATAGTCCAGCACATAAATCCCCATAAAACCACAGCTTGTTGTTTTTACACTAATTAGATTTAACATGTTAATTAGTGAGCTTTAGAGGTGCTGGTTGGCAGATTATTTTACCTTTGAACAGAGCCAGGCTACAGTAGCTGTTTCCCCCGTTTCCAGTCTTTATGCTAAGCTAATCTCCTGGAGAGTGGTATCCATCCTCTCCAATGAATGTGTTTCCTTCTATGTCAAACTATCCCTTCAAGTTTGCAGAAATGACTTCTTTCATGCTCTTTGTTTTAAGGTGGAAATATGCACTTGTGTGACCAGTTTACGCCCAGCTCATGTTACCTTCTCTCTGTGTCTGTTAAGGTGGTCTGGCTTGTGAGCAAAGGTCAACAACTAGTAGTACTTAGCTCACACGTTTTTTTGTTTTTTTTGTTCAGGAAACACATCTGCCTCAGTTCCAAACATTCTCACATTTAAAAGGGACATTCCACAACAAAGCATAGTAAAGTTTAGCATCTTGAAATATTATTTTTGTTTTTACTGGCCCTCGCAACATTTTACTCCTTTGCTCGAGGGCCTTGACCCCTCGTGGCACCCGAGCCGCAAAAAACTCCAGAGAGAGGATTAAATGTCAGGTCAATGTCAAGCTTTTTCTCTCTGAAATGTTTTTTTTTTTTTTTTATGAAATTCAGAAATATCCTTCATTTCCCATGTCTCATCAAGCGCTACCAGTATCATTAAAGAGGCTGGTTCACCCCCAGTTATTAGTGAATGAAGGCAGCCCTGCACCACTTCTGCAGTGCTCTTGAGCAACCCAGTGAAGCTCTACCTGATCTGCTGTGCCTCTGACCCGTGACTCTAACCTCTCTGTGGAATGTGTGGCCGTAAAAACCCACAATGTTGTTTTTTACTCACTATCTCACTTGACCGTCCCTCACCTGCTTCAGTTCCTCTCTCCTCCTCTTTCCACCCCCCACCCCCCTCACTCCCCTCCTCAGCCCCTGAACTGTGGCCACTCTGTAAAAGAGCCCATAGGCAGCAGATGTGTGACGGCCGACACTGTTAACAGCTGTCAGCTCTTATATCAGCTCCTGGTAAGTCTCTAACCCCACAAGCCAACCTGAATGTCCCCCTAACAACAATCACCAACAGTTGCAGCACAAACTTCAAGGGGGAAATCCAGCCTGCCAGTTGGCAACGTCAAAAGATTTTATTTTTTTTTGCATGAGAAAAATATGATTAAAAACAAGAGATAATTAAACTATCAATATTCCTAATATCTTTGTCTATATGCATATTTGACTATCTTCTTTTGCCTTTCCAACTCGATAAAGCTACAGCCTAAATGCACACTGGATCACCTAACCTTTAATTCAGTCTTTAGTCATTCAAATGACGGAGGAAAAAGCACAACACCTGTGAACTGATTTGAATATTATTCAAGTCAAAGTTTGCTTGATTTGAAAATGACTGAGGTAGAAGTGCAGCTTTTTCAAAGACATGTGAGCAATGACAAAAGACAAGAGCTTCAGCTTGACCATATTGTGAACATACCTTGCCAACCACTTCAGCACTGTCCTCTATACTGTTGTTTAGAGGAAACCCCAGGAGGAAAGAAGTCCTGGGAATTTTAAATGAACATACTCCTTTGTGGAGGACATTGTTATTCCAGCTTTACTAAAAAATACTTCAGTGCAACAATTCATCTGTATTGATCTTGGGAACTACAATGCTGAAAAGTATTATCTGAGTGTACTCTATCAGTTGATGTCATCATCACTTCCTGTTTATTTACCATTTATCCTGGTGAAGTTTTAAACCTAAACACCTGCATCAGTGTGCAGAGCCTTCTTTTGTCAACACTGGATTTGTTCATTTATTAAAATGTCCTTAAATGACCAAATGTAAACCTAAATGTAACCAAAAAAACCAAAAAGTACTTAAAACACAAAACTAAATATCTGCCAAGTAAGATTTCCACATCTCTTTTGATTGTAAAGCAGCTTTAGGTTCTATATTAATGCTGTGAAAGTAGTCTGCATCCAACAATTTTTGTAATTTTCAGTAAGTTCATGCAGTGGTCAGCCAGCTGTGTGAAAAGTAGGCAGGGTTTGAACTTCCATCAGTTTTTACGGACACAGCACGCCACAGTACCCTGAATTCATTTGAGGAGCAACTGTCGACAAAAGTCATTTGTGATTCATTACGTCTTCTCCTTCGCTATGACGTCTCTATGAGGTATGGCCACTGGTATCAACTACAACACTTTTGCCTTTAGACATGTTCAGTTGACACTTCATATGTTCTAGTTTGTTTCAAACATACCCCGACTCAGACTCTACGTTTCTTTCTGGCATCCACACCCTGCTCAGCATCTGGACGTTGTCCAAAGCTTCTCTGCCCATCTCTGGCAGCTCCATTCCTAGCCTGTCACCCCTACTGCCTCCCTTCCCTCTGCTGAAAACTCACTCATGTCTGGCTTTTACAGCCGCTCAAAACCCCAGCCTCAACCCTGCTCCCAGCCCAAGCCTGTAAGCTTTGACCCGCCCCCCCCCTCAGCCCCGACCTCAGCTCAAACCCCAGGTCCCAGCCTCTGGCCCTGAGCTTTTACCTTCTCCCCAACCCAGCTGCTGTCACCTTCCCAGCCGTCCAGCCCAGCATGAGAAGCCTAGCAGCTGTTGATCAATGGGCAGCCGGAGCCAACGCCTGCCTGTCCCCTCCCCTGACCTCCTACCCTTACACATACATACACACACACACACACACACACAGATGCACGCACACACTCCCCAGGGAGGCAACAGATGGGGGTCAGCCAGAGGAAAGGGGTGTGGTGGGCTCCAAAGGGCTGGGTTAGGTGTATGTCCGGGTCTGTATCTGTGAGTCTTAATGTGTGTGTTTGTCACATATCTTATTCCACAATGAGAGAGATAGATTCATGCATGTTTTTATATGTGTGTGTGTGTGTGTGTGTGTGTGTGTGTGTGTGTGTGTGTTTGAGGGGCTGTGGCTGGACATTTGCTAGCCGCGTGTCTCCAGTATGGACAGGTGTTGGTGTCAGCAGTGTCCAGACTCATTTCGGCAGCTGCTGCCACCCCTCTTCTCCCCCAGTTCTCTCCTCTCATGTCCCCCCCCCCCCCTCCCCCTCCCCCCTGACAGATGTAGCCACACCACACCACCACCTCTTGGCTTTTTATGGGCCCAGCCTGTTTTGACTTTAAATATTTGCCCAGGAGGCGCTTGTTCTGTTTGGGCGAGGAGGGTATGAAGAAGGACGGGGGTGAAACACACACATAAACATTTTCTCTGTGTATGAATATGTACACCGATGTGCCTCCCTCCTCCACACCTATGTTTACACACACCTGTATGGCAGAGATTGAGTGGTTTGTCTTGTTTTTGTCTCACCAGAATAAAAGCCTGTTAGCAGACATACAGAAAGAAAATAGATCCTCAACTGATCTGTGGCCCTGATAGTGAGGATCAGCTGGCAACTGGGAAAAACACCAGGAGCTGATGACTGACTTTATTGCACCTCAAAGAAACACCTGAAGAACCACAAATCTCTAACGGGAAGTCAGTTAGTGTCAGTGTGTTGTTAAGTTACTGCTAAACAGCAATGACACATTAAACTGCAATTGCGCTGAACAATGTTTGAGTCTTTGTAAGTAGGTTACAATGATGGTACAAGTAGGTGCAATGACTATAATTAAAGCTGCATTTATAATGACAATATATCAAATGACTACATGTAATTTGAAAAGAGTCACTCATGACAAACCCAGAGAATCATCACCTGACCCTGAAGTTCCCATCAGCTCTACGGAGCACTTTATAGTCTTTTTGCTAATTGTTTTGGTTTCTGGCAACTTTACTGTTTTGGTTCACTCTCACCGCTCTCTCTCTCTCTCTCTCTCTCTCTCTCTCTCTCTCTCTCTCACCAGCCTCGTCTCCAGCAGCAGCAGGCAGAGAAAAAGATCTGTGATAAACCCCCCTGTTCACAGACAGAAGTCAGCGACTATAGCTGGTGAACACAGTGTAGCATTTAGCAGCTGCAGATCCACATATTTCCCTCAGGATTTGGTGGAGAGTAAAAATGAACTAAAGAAAAGTTAATATTGGACTTTAATTTATTCATGTGGCTAGAAACGCGTCTCCAAATGAATGATGATATTGCTCTGTTAAATGTGTGCCATGTCAATACCTTATTATAATAACGATTTCAATGTTGTGTTTACAGCTTGTTCTGCTGGATCTATTTATTTCTTTTAACCAGTTTAATCAAATAAATGTACAAATCCCTCTCCTGATTTAACAGAATAAAGTCCCCTTACTTGCTTTTACTGAAGCTTTCAACAGCACCTGCCAGGTTTCATCTGTGAATGAAGTTGGCTCAGTTGTAATCAAGAATGTCAGTTATATGGAACTTCCTGTTTTTGTCTCAAACTAAACTATATAAAAAAATGCAATGATTTATCACCTTATGCTGTGCAGTTTTACCCTTTGTGCTTCCAGTCAGAGTGAATTTATGGTTCCCTCTGATTCTGCACAGTAGTTTGTGGCATGTTTTTCCAAATAATTCCACCTAGGTTTGAAGCAAATGCACAGCAGAGGCACCGAAAATGGCTCCAGTAAAGCGGACTCAATTAATAGCTACACCTGTAGTCCTCATTTTCATTTCTTACACAGAAACAACAGCAGAAACACCAACAGCCTGAAACTATGCATCAACAAACGCTAATCTCAAGGTGACACATGCACTGTGAAGTGTCGTGTTTTTCAAAAAAAAATCTCCATTGAGCGACTGAAGCTTCCGCTTGTGATCCATCAGAGAGAGAGAGAAAGAAGTTAGAGAGGAACGTGGATATGAAAGAATGATATACAGTTGGGGTTTGGAGTTGAAAGATAATTAGAACAGCAGTGAAGGATTCTGCTGCTGATCCCAGAAAAAACACCTCCACCAGCTGGGTTCAAAGTCCAGGAGGGAGGAAAGACAAGGAGGAGAGAAAACAGAGAGAGAAAGAGAGAGGGCCACAGGAAGGGAGAGATTTGGGGATCTAGCAGAAGAGTGGTGGAGCGCACCTTGTTGTGCCATCTGGGCCAACTCCCCCACCACAAACACACACATCTCTCCTTCCCTTTCTCCTCCTCCTCCTCCCAGCCCATTAGGACGGAGGATTAAGGTGGTGGCAATTACAAGACGCAACCGACAGGAGCGTACCTGGCAATACATTTAACTGTCCAGGGGAGGGAACTGGGAGGGTGAGAGAGGGGAGGAGAGGGAGGCAGATCGAGAGGGAGGCAGCAAAGGAGAAGTAATAAATGAGATGGGCGGGAAAGGGAGATAATTAGAAAAAAAAGACAACACAAACATGCGTCAGGATTGTTGTGATAACAGCAAAAAGAAACTTTTTCTCATTGCCAGCTCGGCCGACTCGTCTTCAGAAATGGCAGAGTGAGCAAGTGAGTGCCAAACAGATGCTGTTACAATTGCTGCCATGCCCCCCCCACCCCCCCCACCCCCCAACCCAACACCACCTACTCCACGTCTCACCCCCTCCACCCACCCAGCCAGCCAGGGGGGGCTGCAGCTATGGATGGCGCCCATATGGCCGCAGCTGATGGGGGTGATTGTCGGTATTGTTCACTTTGTCAGCGATCCTGGGGATGCGGGAGAGAGCTAATGATAATGCAGAGTGCAGATGTGCTCTGGAGCAGCCCAGTCGTTAAGCAACAACAGCTTGTGTTTTGTGTGTGTATATGTGTGTGTGTGTGTGTGTGTGTGTGTGTGTGTGTGAGAGAGAGAGAGAGTGCGCGTGCGGGTTCCTAGGTTTGTGTGTGTGTGTATGTGTGTGAGAAGGAGAGTTACAACCACAGCTGCTTGCCAGCCTGTCTGCCTTCTTGAGAAGACCTTCTGGAAGACCCTCTATGTGCGCACAAAAACTCACAACCATACATGTCACATGCATACACACACAGCTGTTGTGCGCTTTAATGTGGGACTGCACATTTATTCATCCAGAGTGATTCCTGTGCTTGAAGTACACAGCTCAAACTTTGCATTTTCAGTTTTATGTGAATAAAAGCTGGCTGGGAGAGTTTATAGCGCTTACATTTTCAGAGTAAAAGTGATTCAGCCAACTTAGTGGCCGACCAGTTAGCTCTGTCCACTCACAGCAAAAAGGTCCCCAATTCTCCGGATGCATCGATCAGATACACTGCATTGGTATCAATGTGAGCTTGGAGATGCTCTAAGCACTGTGCAGGATAAATAAGTACTGAAAGTAAACGGTGTGAGTGAAAGCTTTCCTTTCATCTGTAATACTGGAGCCATGTCCTCATTCAAAATAACAGCTTAGATGTATGAGGAAAGAAAATTGGTCATCAAGACGACTCTTTCGGTTAAGACTTTCCGTTCAGGAGAAAATCCTCAAATGAACCTTTGTGACAACTGAGAAACTGTCATAGTCAACTGGGATTGATACTGACACTGAATAGATCTGATATCGACTAGTCATAATTGACCAACAATGAATACTCTTTTTTAGTCACAATTCTAATAATAGAGTAGCCTACTTCCTGTAAACACATTGTTGGGTTGTTCGTGCTGGGTCAAACAGTTGTGAAGGGCTCCTTTGCAGATAAACACTTGGTTGGGTTATTTTGACCCAGCAGATGGTTTATTCATTTTCCCGCTTCTCCACTTTCTGGAAGTTCTGTATTCATCTGTGGCGGGCAGGATTTTATGGTCTAGGTTAATATGCATACTTAACCTATATTTGTAATAATTTGTAGTAACAGCGGGACCGTAAACTCATTTCAGTGTAATTATACAATCTGGGGATAATGAGTGTTAGTGTTTTTTTTAATCCCTATTCATATTTATTTTTATTATATTGACATTTATTAACTAACTAACTAGCTACCGACTTTTTCTATGTGCTAGCCAACTTAAAACATCGCTTTAACTTGCTAATCACCACATAATATCTGAAACCTTTTTAAATGTTAGTTTAATGTAT
This sequence comes from Seriola aureovittata, assembly GCF_021018895.1. Taxonomy (NCBI): domain Eukaryota; kingdom Metazoa; phylum Chordata; class Actinopteri; order Carangiformes; family Carangidae; genus Seriola; species Seriola aureovittata. The sequence goes on from NC_079377.1 coordinate 18,588,038, forward strand.
GGCGGTCTCCTGGCTTTAGTGTTCATTTGACTTTAGCTGCTCATTAATGTTAGCTGGTTAAAGTTACATACTAGTATGCGGTAATTACACACATAACTGTATTATGCAGTTCAAGATCACACTTTAATGTGTTGTACACTGTCAAGTCAATTTTTCAATTTTTAACACAAGTTATTTCAATGCACATGCGGATCAGGTGGAGGCCATTCATTGTAACTGTAACTAAGGTAGAGGCATACCTTAAATAAAAAAAAGAACAACAAACACCTTCCGGTAAAAAAAAAAAAAAAACACAACGGAGGCAAAGGAGACAGGTAGCAAGCGGAGTGATAAAATGCGGTTTGAGGTGAGCACCAAGACACGGTCTTACTCACACAGTCGCATAACGATATTGTTGACAGCAGGTCGCGGGTTGTATTGAACTTCGTGATTTCATAGTAAAAAAAAAAAAGTTTGTTGAACTTGGCTAGAAGCCAGCCTCCATATCGCTAGCTCAACAGCTAGCTCTGCCGCTAGCTCAACGGCTAGCTCGGCCGCTAGCTCAACGGCTAGCTCGGCCGCTAGCTCAACGGCTAGCTCAACTGCTAGCTCTGCCGCTAGCTCAACTGCTAGCTGTTGCGCTAAGGTCTCAGGGTTATTTGCTTCACTGAAACCATCTCAGGTGATCTTGAATGACCGGCACCACAAAGCTGGTTATCGCCTGTCTCTGTTTACAGTGGGGTTAGCGGAAAGGATGGGAACAGGTTGTTAACCTAACCTGACATTTCATGTATAGGTCATGAAGGAGTCTGAAAACTTGAAAACTTTATGAAAGCATTTTACCTGCTGAGCTGACTGGCTTGCCTTACTGATCTCTTAGTATTATCTCCTAACATGTGCCACCTGCAAGCCCTCGTCATTTCTTCAAACACTTTGTTCTATTTACATTGTTTTCCATGTTTTAAAAATGCATCAGCTATCACAAGACTACAAACCACTGCTCTCAAGGCAGCAGAAAAGCTCTATGAAAACTGGGCAGCTATCGGTGACAGGATCCTGGCGTTTGCCCAGCAAGAAGGAAAACTGCAGTCAGTGTCCAGTGACATGACACCAGGTAAGCTATTTCTTATAGGAATATTTCATAATCTATAAATAAATAACAAAAGGCAGTTTTGATGATTTTTAAATTAGAAAGTGTTTCAGACTTTTCTAACATGGCATAATTGCCAAGCCACACAAGGGCAAAAAAGTCAGAAATAGTGCTTAAGAAATATCAGTTAGATATAGTTAATGCAACACCCAACCTGTAAGTTTTGCTTTAGGTTTTCAAGTTCTATAAGGTGAGACATTTGTACTGCTTGATATGCTTGATGAATATCAAAGTAATTTAGGGCCAGAATATTTGAAAGCAAAAAATAACAAACCAGGAATCCAAAAAGAAAACCCACAGCTGATCAAATTAAACTTTTAATGTAAAACCAAACCTGTAAATGAGAAAACCAAACTGAAAATGAAACCAAATAATGTAGAAAACGGAAACGTTACCAAAAGCCAGAAACAACAACAACAACAGCAAAACACTGAATGTTAATACCAGAAGGTTGATATTACCCTTCTGGTATTAACATTTAAAACATTTATTGTCATTTAAAACATCAAATGCACAATTATAAAACACACAGTGAGAATTTAAGTTGAAAAGAAACAAGGGCACTGGGGTCAGATTTGTACTTTGTATTGATGTGTTTTGTAGTTAACCCTGACCTCAGACCTTCCTGTGTGAAACTTTCACCACACACTCACATGTATCACATTTAATCATGTTGAGTGACCGGTTACTGATAACCCTCATTATACAATGCACATGTTGATGAGTTTGGGGCAGTTTAACCAAACAGGATTCCCACTTTTCAGATTGATTCATTTGAACATTTTTTCAAGGCCTTGAGGAGGCAAACTATCCATTATTTTACAAGTACTATGACCAGAAATAAGAAATGATAGCAGATCTGTGAGGCTACACTTGGGCATGATGGTGTGTTAAGTTATAGTAGTGCTAACATCCTGATGTTTAGTTGGTATAATGTTTACCATGTTTAGCATGTGTTTAGTATTCTAATGTTTGCTGATGAGGTCGATGGGAATGACATTAGTTTTTTTTCAGTATTCAGTCATAAACCAAAGTATTGGACATTTCTGACCTGATGATGTGCTTGATGAAGTTAAGCGATCACCAAAGTGATTAAAATTCATCCTGTTGGGGATATGAATGTCTGTTCCAAAGTGGAAAGTCTTTTCACTCAAAACCATAAAAGTTGTCAGGATACACAGAACTAGTGTCTGCAAAATACTGTGCCAATCCATCCAGGAAATGTTGAGATATTTCACTGTGAAGTGAAAATTCTGACATCATGGTTGAGCTACAGAAAAAGTGAGAGGATACCACAGTTTACAGTATCCATCCTCTGGAAATGGCAGCTCATCCAATAGTTGTTAGGATATTTCAGTCTGAACCAAGTGTGGACAGAGCGTCGGACACGGAGCCACACTAGCAGTGTAGCAGAGCTGTGATCTTACTTCCTTCTTGTTATTCCAAGTTACTGTTTAGAGTGGTCCTGACCCACATGAAGGGAGCAGACCTGACAAATGTACAGTGTACTCATGGTGATGAAACTGAGACTGGTTATTCAGTTCTGTTGTTTGCACATTAACAAAGTAAGGGGAAAAAAATTAAAGATGCAAAAGGAAAGGCAAAAAGCATCTTTTTTGATGACTCACTTTCGCTCTTTTGGTCCGTCTCTCCTCTCCTCTCCTCCCTTCGCCTCCTTCTCTACTTCTTACCCACCACCATACAGATGGTCCCAAGCTGCCTTCAATAATCCAATGCACAGCCATGCCAGTACACCCCGGGCTACACCCCTGATGCTACACTACTCACACACATATACAGAGACAGTGCCAGTTCCCTAGGCAGGACCCCTGTCTCTCTAGCCCAGATTGGATCAGTTTGGTTCAGCATGGAGCAGTAACACTGGGCCTTAGGGCTCTACATGGGCCTGCAGGGTCCCAAGTTGGCCTCAAGTAGCTGGGGCTACAATGGAAAAAAGCTCTGGGCCTTGATTGTGTTATCTTTTGATGATGACTATTAGAATTATTACACAAGCTGGAGTGACCAGATGTTTTCATTTTCATCAATTTGAGCCTGGTCATCTAGAGGCACATAAGAGATGACACAGACGACAACAGCACAGAGAGAGAGGTGGAATAAAAGCAGTGAAGGGGAGATGAGCAAACACTGAAAAGGAACTTCTTGGACGGAAAGAGATGGAGAACAGAGACAGAGGGAGAGAGGGAGAGGGTGGATGGAGGGTGACGGAGGCAGAGAAAGATGGAGGGATGGGGGCAGATAGAGAAACAGGAGGGACGGAAAAGAAGGATGGGTGCGCAGAGGGAGGGATGGACAGAGCGCGGCGGATGGGGGAGGGATGGAAGAAGGGATGGAAGGAGGAATGTGACAGATGGGTCGTGCCTGGCCAGAGCTGGGAGGGAGCGGAGAGGTTGGCATCACAGGGTGAGAGAACACACACACATACACACACACACACACACACACACACACACACACACACACACATTCACACACACACATTCACACACACTCACACACTGAAACACACAATAACTGCACGCATACATGCATGTTCGCCAGTTAACTCCTCTCGTGCACATTCTCTGCTGTCAGGAGTGTTTTCAATGTCTTTCCTTGTGTCAAGAAAACGTCGACCATATGATAAATAGACAAATAAATGGCACCACGGACATGTTTTGACATATTGTTTGCATAAATTTATTTTCTTTGCTCCTGCATCATTTTCTCCATTGGCAGAGTGAGATGATACTTCATCATGCTGAGTCTAATTAAAATTGGTTCGACTGGATGAAAAGCAAACTCTAATGATTTTTATCTGATTAGCCAAAAGAGTGAACTTCTTATACATATACTACGCATCAAATGATACCATATCAAACTCTATCATATCATCGTACTGTATTGTACTGCAATACTAATACACTAAGCAAAGTCTAGTAATCTACATTTAAGTAATGACAAGACTAAACTTGTCTCTGTTTTTACTGTTGTATCATAATGTTACACTATGTTTTATTGTATCATATTATATCATTTATATTGGTGTATCGTTATATTGTACAAATATTGTGTCATATCATATATCACACTATGATTGGCCTACTGTAGCACACTGTACCATCTCATATGGTATGATATGGTATCATACTGTACTGTATTGATTTTTATTTTTGTTCATTTATTCATTCATTAATTTATGTAACATTGATCAACAGGGAAAATAAGGAGCTGTAAATGAGGCAGAACCAGCCTGTAGGTCTTATTTTAATCTGTTTTCTCTCACCAGATGTTAAAACGGCCTAAACTTAGAATAAAATAACATATCTCCTAAAATTTATGGTGCACAACATAATTAATGTGAACAGACTAACACAGTACACATCCATCAATCAAACAATGTCACCAATTGCACCATATTGTGTCATATCGTACTGTGACAGCTCCCCCCGCGGCCACACAGACAGGTGACAAAGTTCGTAATATGGTGCTCACCTTCACCTTTCTACACTTTGTTTGACCTTTTCCTTCATCTCATGTTCGTTTCATTTCAAAGTTTCAAATCTAATACTTCTCTCGAGTTAAACCTTATTGTGAACTGACAGAGACACATACTACTGCTTATTTTTGCTGATTTGAAAATGTATTGCAGCTGGACAGCGGAGTGACACATCGAACGCAACTGTGAATTTTATGATTTGTTTCACTCCCAATAGTAAAATAAAGCAAACAGCAACAGGGATATGAGCTATTACCCAGAATACTGTGTGTGTGTGTGTGTGTGTGTGTGTGTGTGTGTGTGTGTGTGTGTGTGTGTGTGTGTGTGTGTGTGTGTGTGTGTGTGTGTGTGTGTGTGTGTGGTGCTTACACATGTGTACAACTCAGCAGGCAGGTGCAGCAGATGTCCGGCACACACATCTCATTCACACACACGTACAGTAACGCAGTTAACATCCACACAGCAGGTCGATTTAGTGACACTAAAGGACCCCTCCCTGCATGACCCTGTCAGGTCAGCATGGTGATGATAAAGTGCTGAGTTGTGCATATGTGTCCCGGTGCCAGCAGTTTCCAACAACACCCCGAACACGCCCTGGTAATGCCCCTTATCTGGCAGACACACACACAGCTGGGAGAGGATGGCAGAGGTACGGAGGGCAGAGGAGGTTTTGTTTCTTTCTGCAGAGTTTCATTGTTGCTTTAACCTTAAATCCAGTTAATGGCTCTTTATCCCAGACACATCTTCTTCTAATGAGTCCCTCTGATTGAAAGATCTGCCTCTCCATTCCTTTCTCTCTTCCTCTTTTTTCTTTCTATATTTTTTTCTCACGTATGTGGAGAGTTCATAGCGGCTCTCCTTCCATACAAGAATCACACAAAGGACAAGTACTGTTCAATCCCATCGTAGCCCAGCCCTAAAGACAGACCAGCTGGAGGCCTTTGTGTTTGTGTATGAGTGTGTGTGCGCATGTGTGTGTGTGTGCACTAGATCACAGGTTATATAAACCTGTGTTCTTCGTGTGTGTGTGTGTGTGTGTGTGTGTGTGTGTACGTGCAACCATACTATGTTCTAAGGAAAACTGAATTGCTGCTGGATGTCATTCTTGTCTGAGTTTACATGTAGACATGTGTAGATACATATGTGTGTGTATGTGAAGGGGTGTCTGTGTAAGGGGGGGGGACTACAGAGGGGTGTTATGGGTAAGTAGTATCTAGGGGGCCCCCCTCTCACAGAGACACACAGATATTCAAGTTCGAGTTGTGTCGCCTTTTGTTTTCAGGGAGGGGGGTGGGGGTGGCTGGATGGATGGATGGCTTGCTGGGACACTGTGCCTCCCGATTTTCCCCAAAAAATACCCCCCCCCCCCCCCCTCTTTGCCCCCTCACCCTCCTACCCCACCAACCCCCGCCCTCCCTCCCCAGCCAGTGTAGTGCCACTGTATTGTCTGCTTGCAGGCGGGCCGCTTGTTGCTTGCCTTCTGTCCTGCTGTGCTGAGTGCCTGACAAAGGGGCTCTTTTAAATATGAAGACAATCCTCGATCACTTGCGCACACACACACACACATACACACATACACACATACACACATGTTTGTCCCTGCTTTCCTCTTTCTCTCTCCGTCAATTCTTCCGCGGCTAGACCTGGCCTGGGAGCGTTTCCTTTTTCACAGAGAATCAACAAGTCTCAGACATGAAAAGGATACAGGAGGCTTTTCTGCCCAATAGTGCAGTAGAAGCTTTGAATGAAAGCTTTGTGGAGAGGCTGTCTTGTCAAGGCTAAAAGCTGGAATCCTGTTTTTTGAGGCCTTTGTGACGGAGCTTTGTTCTTACTGTACATTTAACCACCTTCATTTTTTTTTTTTATGCACAGGAAAATCCAGTCTGAAAAAAATAAAACAGGTATTCCTGGGTGTGACATAAAAACAGCAGTCCTTTCTGTGTGGATTTCTGTCATACACTGTTACAAGAAGTTAAACACACAAACACGTGTCTGATGTTCTTTAAAAACTCCGCTTTTATTTGGAAACATCTGCCTTGAGCCGATTTTGGGGCTGCAACAAAGTTATGGAGAATGCTTTCTCAGCCAAACCTGCAGATGTCAGTTTAGAGAGACGAGCTGGGAGCTGCTTTGAAAATAAGACACAACAGTCAAACATCAGGACGCTTCGAGTCCACATGACACTTTTCTCTTTATCTCCTACCCCCCTCCCCACCATCCCTCCCCTGGTACGAGAGCCCTCCATGGCAGCTTGGCAGAGGCTTCTCCCTCACGCGAAGCAGCAGCGTGCAGGGGCCCGGGCCCCAGACAGGAGCCCAAGCTGGTCTCAGCCTCCCAACATGTTGAGCTGGCCCGCCTTGGGCACAGCCAAATGGTTCTGCAGCTGCCCCTTTGTCCCCCTTCCTTAAGTAAACAAAGGACAGAAACAAATTAATGACCTACATTCACAGCAAACCTCGCACGGCCTCCTCGCAGAGAGAGAGAGAGAGGGAGAGAGAGAGAGAGAGCAGTTGTCTACAAGCAGATGTTCACTTACAACACTGCAGATTGCAATTAATGATCACCAGGCAGCGCATAACCAAAGGAGAGGGTTGCTGCATCTTCTACAGCAGTTATCATAATGTCTGCTGTCTGTCTGAAATGACGATCGAAAGCAGCGGTGAGAGCAGCTACTTCAGCAACACTGACTTGTCACACAGTTAGGACAGTTTTATAAAAAGGAGACATGTCCCAAAACTCTAAAACATATTTAATAATAAGATGAATATATTTCAAATGCTACATGAACGTAATCCAATGAAATATATGTAAGATTAAAGGCTTAAAGTATTTGCAAAACTGAAATAGACACCAACCTGAAATGTTTTTAGTGATTCTAAGTTTCTTAAACCAATATTAGGCATTCATCAAACAGAGGACAATGTCATAAAGATTAGGAGTGAGCTTATCGCGTGAGTGTGCGTTGGGGGCTTACTGAAGAGACCATCTGTGGCCTAATGAGCGCTGCTCCTTGGCCTGAGTGCAGGGGCTTTTAATGCATCTGTAAGAGCAGGTTTACTGAGCAACAAGACATTAGCTAAAGCTGATTTCTTTACTGGAAAACTGCACTTGAGGAGCTTTGGAAGGAGTGAGTGTGTGTGTGTGTGTGTGTGTGTGTGTGTGTGTGTATATATGTGTGTGTGAGTGTGTGTGTGTTGCTGGGGGTTTGGATCCCTACAAGCTGCTGCACATTTTCTTCCCAAATGCAGCTCACACCTCAGCCAGTGCAGCCGATAATATCAGGAGTTGTGCAAAAGAATACAGTGAAACCGCACAAACACACACACACAAATGTGCATGCCGTCATGCTGTGTCCAAGCAAGATCACTGTACAGCTTGTCTCACACACACACACACACACACACACATACACACACACACACACACACACACACACACACACACATGTATGCACACATACTTCCACCCACATCACAAGTCACGGAGGAACAGGATGTTAAGACCTCCTGCACTGCAACCTGTAACTACTATATGTGTATGTGTTTGTAAATGTGAGCTGCAAATAAGACAAGGTCACACGAGAAATGACTTAAGTTTCTAAGTCTTCCACATACAGACATGCTTAAAAATTTATTAAATTTGAATATTTAATCATCAGTGCAATTTTAATAGCAGTGAAGAAAACAAAAAGCAAAACACAACTTCACACTCAGGTTGAATTTCAAGATTCTTATAATTTATTGCAGTTTGCACACAATTTAAAAATGTCAACAACAGCACACCAAAAAATTACAAAACTAAACACAATTAGAATTCACTCCCCTTGAGAAAAACAAAAACAAAATAAAAAAACCAACCCAACTATGATTGTCAAAGCTAAAAATGACTAAATCTGAAATAGGAAAATAAAAGAAAAAGCAAAGAAAATTTTTAATCTCAAGGGGGAGCAAATATATCTCAATCAAAATCTGCTTGTTTTTTTTCCCCAGACAATGATTGTCCTTTTTCAAAACAGACTCAGTCATTTCATGCCCCCCACCCTCCACCCCCCCATCTGTCTTTTCATAAACTGTCTATGACATTTGAACATTTTATTTTTATACCTTGATTTAAAAAAAGAAAACAAACAAAAAAACTCCCCCCCTTTGTTTTCAAGTAAGCACAGCAAAAAGATGAAGATGTCTCATCAGGGTGGTTACTTCACATCGTCGTGAGCGGTTGACATCACTCTCACAACTCCACCCTACACTCACGCATTAGAAAATAAAAAAAAATAAAAAAAACAGCCCGGACTACAGCAGTTTAAGGCGGTCAAGTACAACCAGAAGAACAGAACGGAACAAAAAAAACCAAAAAAAAAAAAAAAAAAAAAAAAAAAAAACAGCAGTAATGATGAAAACAACAGCAGGATGGAGTGAGCCCATATGCAGAGATGCTGCCAGTGAAGAAATAACGTTTCGAGGGAAAAAAAAAAAGAAAGACGATGCGGTGCAAACTGCCGCAATGTCACCCACACTGTTGCACTGGCAAAGCCTGTAGGTGCCACCAGATGACAGGGCGGCACATACAACCACCTCACCCACCACATGCATATCAGTGGGGGCATGCACACACAAACACACACCCATGTACACATACACACACACACACACACACACAGATGTCTGAGTGAGGGAAAATGTAGCGCTTTCACTTTTCAGTATCTCTATGTTGAATGTGTTTGGATTGTATAAACGCTTGACCATTATTTTGAAATTTACAACAAAAAATTTCTGGTAGAGAGGTTAAAAAAAATATTAAACCGATGTAGACCCAACCCGAACACAACATACAAAAAAAAAAAAAAAAGTTTTCCAATCACATGAGCAAAATATAATAAGACATCATTTTGTGATAAATTCAATAAATTCCTTGAATTTATACATTTTTAAACAACTATTTCTCAATGCTCTACAGTATCAAATACTTCCATAGCGTCAGAAATGTTTTTAATAAAGGCATCTTTTTAGCAAAAATCTGATTTCACATCTTTTTAGCTTAAAAAGGTGCATTCAGGCATGCCAATTCTCTCCCATCTATCTCAGAGTAAGGATTACGTTTGAAGTGGAAAACACACACACACATACAAACATCTCATCGCATTCACACGACTGCGTCTAATGTGAGACGCACTGCACCGAGCTGGGTGGGTTTACTGTACTGAATCAGCATGGCTTCGCTGAGCTCAGCTCAGCTCAGCTCAACGTGATGCAACAGTGTGACAAAGATATCTGACCCTTCAACTTTCCTTCGCAGGACAGCTGAGTTTCAGCCTCTCTCCTTCCTGTCTCTCTCTGTATCCTTCACACTGTAGCCAAGCCAGAGCCACAGACCTGCACCCAACAGACCTGAAATAAGTGCCCAGTGAGCAGATGTAATTAAGAAATGGCTTGACCGCGTCTAGAGCTGGAGAGGACGGAGACGTGAGAGGTGGAAAACAAACATGCAGCAGTGGAGAAATGTAACGCCTGAGGAGGAGCAGGAGCAGGAGGTGGAGGAAGTGCTGGGTGGACGTAGGTCTTCAGTAGGTTAAATTGACTGGTAATAACCAAGTCACACGCTCATAAACACACACACACACACACAGGCACACGCACACAGCAGAAATCAGTGCATATAGACACAGGCTTCAAATGCTTCATCGTATCGCTTCAACACCCGACGGAAACACATTCGGTAACATTCTTCTTGGAGCCCAGCGACAGACGAGAAGAGTAGAAAAAAAAATCCAACTTTTCACTGTCAAAAGTGTAACGTTCAAACATTTCCCCTCTGACGCAAAAAACCACAACCTAAAGGTTTAAGACAAAATCAAATTTTCATGCATTTTTTTCCCATAGTCGTGAGAATAATATTCAGTTTTTCAACAGACCGCACCCTGGAGTAGTATTCACAAAGAAAAGAAAAGGAAAGCCCATCGTCAAATATTTGATCAATTACAATGTGTACAGTAATACAGCAAATTCACATTTTATTTTAAAATATACAGGTTTGGACGTCATGCAACAACAGCAGGTCCCATTACAAAAAAAGTAACAAAATAATAATAATAATAATAATAATAATAATAATAATAATCATTAATTTAAAAAAATGGTAAAGGATTAAAGTTTTAAAACTATAGTAGAACAATATACAACAACCTTAAATTAAATACCTTTTCAACAAGAGATGGTTTAAAGACTGCCAGCTAGATTTAAGAAAAAATTCTATTAATAACAATAATAATAATAATTATAATAATAATTTGTAAAGGTCTTTTCATTTTTAGAAAATACTTCAAATTGATTGGAAGTGAAAAAAGGAGGCTGTGCATTGCATGAGTGCCATCAGTTTGTCTGTCAGTCAGTCAGCTTTCCCCTGAACACACAACACCAAAGAGCTTAACAAGAGAAGCGGGGAGCGCTTCGCCAACGACACCTCCATGCCAGTAGAAAATAAAATTAATACACACACAACTCACTCATACACACTCACGCACGTCAGGTGAAATTTTTGCCAGAGTAGTGCAGTATTGCACACACACGCACGCACACACACACACACACGCACACACGCACGCACACACGCACGCACACACACACTTCTTCAAACTGTGTGTGTGGTGGTATCGACTTGTGATCACAGTACCCGTTTAGTGTATTGTAATGCTTTTTCACTTCAGTGTGTTCGACCTGAACTCCTGCAGTGGTGTTTGCTGTCTGTGGGACCGGGACCGATACGCTGGCCAGCGTCGGAGTGTTGTGTCTGAGATGAAACACATACGGAGTGAAAACTTTTCAGAAAGGCAAGACATTCTCACTGGGACCCATGTCCTTAGACGCAATGAAAACCACCAAACAGAACTTACGCCAAATAAAAATAAAGAGTTCAGAATAAACTAGAATAAAACAAAATTACCCCAAACAGCAACAACAAAAAAACTCAGTAGTAACATTTTCATGTGCTATTAAAGTGCAATTGAATGAGATTTTGCGACACACAAGAACATGACTCACTTAAACCCCGAATATCAAACTTTACCACCTCCCTTCACCTCCCCATGCCTCTCTTCCTTTCTTTCACTTGACATTTTTTCCCCTTAATCAAACCCAGCAGTCTGTTTCTACTTCCACAGTTCCTGGGAGCTGTCCTCAATCGCCCAATCCCTGACATTGGGCAGTGCCAGCGGTTCGCTCTTCACTGACAGCGAGTTGACCAGTTCACAATGGAACTTGCGGATGTGTCGGTAGAGGTCCCCGGACTGCGTGAAGCGCCGTTCACACCACTTGCAAGCGTGCGGCTTCTCACGTGTATGCACTACTGCGTGGCGGCTGAGGTTGTGTGAGTACTGGAAGCTCTTGCCGCATGTGGTGCAGGTGTAGGGTTTCTCACCAGAGTGTGTCCGCTCGTGGCGCTTCAGCGTGTACATGCAGGAGAAGGTCTTGCTGCAGATGGTGCAGGTGGGCACGTTGACGTCTCCGGCGGGCTTAGAGCGGATGCCCTCCTGCTCCCTGAAGTGGGAGCTGAGGTGAAGCTGGAGGATGTGCGGGGAGGGGAAAACCTTGTTACACAGCGGACACATGAAGATCTGGGTGTGTTGAGCTGACAGCATGTTGGAGACATAAGGCAGCAGGGAATTATCCATGCTGGCCGCCTCGGCCTGGGCGCGCTCGTTTTCACCGCCCAGTATGTCCTCGTCGTCTGCCGTGGCTGAAGGCTTCTCCTCCCGCTCCAGCTCAGAGGCCAGAGAGGCCTCTCGCAGAGCGGACAGGTGTGCTTCCAGGCCAAGCCGCCGCTGGGCTGACAGAGGCCCTCCGACCCCGTGGTGGGTCAGGCCCCCGTTGGCGCTGGGAACCGTCGCCTTGGTGAGGCCACTGTGCTCCATGTCATAGTCCCCACCTCCCAGTTCCTCTTCCTCGTCGGAAGCCACACCCCTCTCCACCTTCACCCTCACAGCCAATGGGCTTTGGAGGCTGTCTGGTGTAGCTGCTCCGCTGAAATATGACTGGTGGTGGTTACTGTGGTTGCTACTGGCAATCGGCTTGACAGACAGGTCCAGGACACAATCAGCCGCATCATTTGACACCCTCCTGCCCCTGTGCCCTCCACGAGAGCTCACGGAGCGGTGGGACCTCTGTGAGAGGGATCCAGTGGAGCTGGTGGGGCTGCCGGCCGGGGAGAGCAGCTTCGCTCCCTCCCCCAGCCCTTCCCCACCCTGCGTCTCCGCCTCGCCGTGCCCTGGGCTGGTTGTAGCCATGGCGGGTGTCCCTGGTCTGTCTGCAGATGGCAGCCTCATCCACAGTGGTCCACCCTCTGCCTTACCCTCTTCCTCTTCATCACTGTGCAGCAGGTCGGCAGTAGCAGGCCGGCCGGTCGAACCATCTGATAGACTGTCGGCCTTATCAGAGCAGCTGGACCCACCATCATCCTCTCTGCGCGTGCTGTCTGCCTCTGCTGTGGCCTTCTGCTTCAAACGTTTCTTACACACCTTGACAATGTCATACATGTGCAAGTAGCTGGCTGCTGCCAGCACATCCTCTACGGGAAGGTCCTGGAACTGCAGCTTGCCCTCATACATGAACTCCAGGAGCAGGGAAAAGGCCGGGGCTGTGACAATGTCGCTGTTGAGATGCACCACATCTCTCTTGTCCAACTGGTCCTTGTAGAAGAGGTGAAAGTACATGCTGCAGGAGGCCAACACAGCACGGTGTGCACGGAACTGGGCATCGCCCACCAGCACCGTGGAGTCACACAGGAAGCCCTGGTGCCGCTGCTCACTCAGACACTGGAGTAAATGTCTGCTGTGGTCTGGGAACTCCATCCTGCCGTCCTCATAACCTGCAGCCAAAAAGAAACACAGAAGCAGAGTCAAAGTTAGGTACATCTCATAAAAGTGTAAGTATCTATGATGACAGTCTTTAAAATTATAACTAATGTGCGTTTTTAAAGAAGTTTTTGTAAGGTTTTAATAAACTAAAGTGAAGCTAAATACACAAGAAAAAAGGAACAGACATGTAGACAAAAAGCAAAATATTTAAATTGAGAGACATCAAAAACAGAGATTCTGTGTCTGAGTTCAAATTAAAGCGTTGATCATATTTTTTTCATTATCACTTAGGCGTTTGTGTTAACACAATTTCTGCACACAAAATTATGCTGAACGAGGCCAATTTAAAAAAAAAAAACAGAAGACAAAAAAGCGAAAAAATCACACCAGGAGAAAGTTGGTTAGTAAAAACAGAAACGCAGAGAGAAAGAACATTTTTAAACACATAAAAAGTAGATTAAAATAAGACTAAAAACTCAAGAAAATTTGCAGAACAACATGCACCAGATATATCTAAAATCCTTTTATATTTGTCATGATAATTTTTTTATTTGCAAATCACATCACATCAGCAGAAATATTTCTGCTCAAATTCAAAAGCACCAAGCAGCTAACTCTGAAGTCAAGCACACATTCCTTCATACAACATCGCAAAATCTTCAGTTTATTTCTCCTTATTTACTCAGTTTAAAATTAATAAAAAGAAAAGGGGAAAAATAAAAAATGACAAGGATTACAATTTAAAAGTGTAATTAAATGATAACCTCTATTGCAGTTTTTACCTAGAGAAAGACTTAATCAGTAATTGTTAACCACCAGCGACAGATTCTTCCACTCTGTCTCTCCGCTCTCTCTCTCTCTCTCTCTGTATCTCTCTAACTCCTCTGCCTGCACTCCTGGATTGTCGCTGCTCCTACGCTGGTTATTTTTATTAACCCACTTTGGCCTGGCCTGGCACAGCCCTTTTAGGTAACCGGCTTTCAGCTGCACACACTGTCCTCACGTACACAACACACACACTTAGTACCAGCCTACCTACCAACCACCTCCACAGGCTAAGTCGAGCAGGAAAACTGCCCAATTGAAATAGCACTGTTGAAAACAAAACAGCTTGTCCCTTGTTTAACCTGCGAGCACCAGCTTTAGGTGTAAGATTAGACCAGAGGAAAGAAAAAAAAAAAAAAGGAAATAAAACTTGCACCAGTGCTCTTCAGGTGTAGTTAAAGAAGAGATAATTTATCTAGTTGATAAAAAGATGAATGACTAATAATTTCAGATGGCATCTGTCGATAACAAGAATGAAATCTGTAAAATCATTAAGTCCCACCTGTTAACCAAGTCGATTTGTCCTGCCTGAGAAAATACATGGGTCCCGCTCTGCACTGTGTTAACCAAAGCAGTTAAATCACCTCATTTGAATGAAGCTAAACCAAGAATGTCAGTGTGTGTGAGACTGTGTGTGTGCGTGTCTGCGTGTTGTGTATATGTGTGTGTTCGCTCGCCCTACAGCTCGTACAGACTGCTTTTAATGAGGGGGCTTACGGGGACAAGGGTGTACCACCTCCCACCTCTCCACACCCCCACCCCTCACCACCACCCCCACCCCCTCTGTCCAGCCAAACCCCTCTTCCACCTCCTCCTTCCACACACACACACCATCCGTCAATCACACGCTCCGTTCTGATTCTTGCAAGAAAAACCCCGCACATCCGCCCCACAGTAGAAACTGCCCTCTTCCTCAAACCCCCCCCCCCACCACCACCACCACCACCCAGAAGAGAAGATTTACAATACAATCACTGTAAGTGCCCTGCTCGTCACAGCATCAATCCTAATCCTTAAAGATGGCTAAAAATAAAGACGGCGGTGGCGGCGGTGGGGAGGGAGCCGTCGGCGGAGGCTCAGGAGGGCAGTAGCCCGTCACCCAGCCCACCCGGCCCCGGCCAGCCAGCTCAGGCAGGGGTCTGAGAAAGAGAGACACAGAGGGGCAGGGAGGGAGAGGGTGAGGGAGAGGCTGGGACGGCCGGGGAGGGAGGCTTACCCACATCTGATCCAGCTGACGGGGGCCATATGGCAGCTGCTAGCCAGATAAAGAGATTAAGACTAGGAGGGAGTGCGATTACAGCTGTCTAGCCAATTCAGGCAGCTCAAATCTGCAACTTCTAAATTAGTCTCCTCTACTCCAGCCGACAGGAGGGGAAAAAAGTGGGTAGAGTAGACCGCACATGCTTTCAAGTAATTTTACGAGTTAGATTGAACTGAAAGAAAAAAACAGGTTAGATGATGAGGATTAAATGATTGCTCACTCTATTTTTTGCTTAAAGTCTTATGTTATTTTTTTTTATTATGTCACTAACTAAAAAATGTGTTTATCTTTCTTTGCTCAAATTTAACAAATTAGAAAATTAGTACACTTCTTTTTTAAATTAATGCTTGGCAAAAAAGCATTACATTTAATTATAACTTCTCTTGTATCACAATGAATGAACTAAACGAAAAAGAAAAGAAAAGAAAAAAAAAAAGTTGTAACTTTGCTTTCAATTAATGATCGTCCAAACAAAATGCCTGACAACCCAAATAGAAAACAGACAGACAGCTGAGTTTTAAATGCAGCTCTCTAGACTACAAACTGAAAACACAGTAGAGTGTTCCCGGACTGCAATTACCCCTCAGACAGGCAGAACCAACACGAGTTTACTACTGAAGCACTCACCAGCAGTTTCACACAGCGCTCACACGGCTTTGACACACCGGAGATCCCCACAACAAAACAAAATAACTACTCCACTACCCCGAACTCTCCTACTCTACTCACTCTGTCTCATACACACTCATGCACACACACACACACACACACACACACACACACACACACACAGAGAGAACGATACCTGCAGCAGTATGCATCAACTTGATTAACTCCACTGTAGCAGAATAGCTGGGCTCTCTGGCTGGCTGAGAATGGCTGTGTGTATCTCTCTCTCTCTCTCCCTCTCTCTCTCTCTCTTCCTTTCTTGCTTTTTCTCTTCCTCCCTCTCTCTGAATCAATGAGTGGGTAGAAGAGAGAAGAAGAGGGAGGCAGGCAAAAAAAAAAAAAACACGCTGTTCAAACTGCGAGGGACAGATGCAAAGTGGAGGAGATGTTGGAGGGGGAACGAGATACCACCTCCCTCCTCCTCCTCCTCCTCCTCCTCCTCCTCCTAACTGGCGCTGATCGGCAGCCACAAACACACACACACATACACACACACACACACACACACACACACACACAGCACTAACTCTCCCAGGCTGCCGCTGAGACTCACAATAAAGGACTGGGGAGGGGTGGAGGCGGTGGAGGGATGGAGGAGGAGGAGGTGGGGTGGATGGCAGCCTGTCAGCTGCTCTGACATCATCCTCAGATGGAGATGCTACCTCCAGCTGTGCTCTTTCTACAGCCATATGCTGCCTCCTCTACACTCCTGCCACCAGACTCCTCTTTCATTCTACCAACACCACGCAACTTTGTCTCTCTTTCTCCCCCTTTCTCTCTCTCTCTCTCTCTCTCTCTCCAGGAAAAAAAAAAACATGGCCCTGCTAAATGCAGTGGGATGCTGATTTATTTTTTGGGAATCAGAAAAGATCATGCAACCACAACCACCCACTCCTACCAAAACTATCAAGGAGAGGGAAAGTTTACAAAAATATAAACAGAGCTTCTGAATAAAAAACTTTTTTTCTAATCTTTTTCCTAGTGCTGTGAAATTTTTAAACCCTCCTGTCTTTCTGTATCTGTCTCCTTCCAGTAACCATAAACAAAGGCCAACACAGCACATTTGCAACTGACAGACATACGCAGCTGATATTGTTTTCCACTTCTTTACGGTTCAGCGCCCGCTGCCTCTTCTTGTATTCTTTCAGTCAGTCACTCACTCATTCATCTATCTTTCACCCCCCCACCTCCCCTTCTTTTGGACCCTTCGGACAACTGACAGGAACAAAAATGAAATGAGGAAACAATGGGAACAAGTCATAAAGAAAGAAACTAATGAGTGCAAATCCTTAACAAAAGCTATACAAGCCTTTAATAATCCGGGGAGAAACTTCTTACAACAGCGTTATTTCGCTTTCGGTTTGGGGAAAGTGTGCACGTTTGGAGCGTGTGAATTCCCAGCTATTTGATATGTGCGAGTGTAGAAACAATACTACATTTATCTTTGAGAGTCGGCTCGTCCCAAAACCGTTTAATAAAGTTTAAAGGACTAATACTGCACACACATATCACTGTATTAAAATGTTGTCGCCTCGTAATGTCACTAGATACATAAAGATAAATAAGTAGTTTGAACTTATTAGCGTTTCATCCCAGCCGCATATATATGCCCAGATAAATTATAAGAATACTGATGTGCGTGTATACAGCATTTATAAGTAAATTTCAAACATTTCTGGATAATATAAAGTGAAATTTTACCTAAATTTGAGTTTAAAAATTACTTTAAATATGTTCATGGTGCAAAAGTTTGCTTTACTTCAACTTCTGTAATCTTTAATAAGCTTAGTTTAAAAAAAAAAAAAAAACAGCTTTCAAAGTCGGAGACATTAAATTATCCAACTTAAACTTTAATTAACTTCAACCACTGGAGTTTCAGTTCGCATCTTTAATTACTGTGGTCGCTGCACAACACTGCAACCACTGATGCACTATTTCAATTTCTGTTCAGCTGTGACACATTTTTAATGTGACAGTGCTACATCCAACACCTGGACTCGCAGTAGTCAACGACGTGATCAATAAGTTTTTTTTTTTTTGTTTGTTTTTTTTAAATTAGACCGGAACACCTCTTAACTTCATTTAAAGCAGCTTAAATTATCAACAATTGTCCGGCGAGGAAATTAGCATAAAAGTCAAAGTAATGTGACTACTGACAGGCTGCGAGACTATCGCCGAACAAACTAACAACAAAAGAAGACTGTAGTCTTATTTCTTACCAGAAGATATAACTAACAAACACAGATAAAGACGGAGACACACACACACACACACACACACACACAGAAAGACACAGTGACCCACGCAGCTAGCTATAGCCCGATCATTGCTAACAAAAGTAAAGCGAACAGGCGACAATATTGAGCTATTTACAGTTGTTCGGAAGGCCCCGGTGCTATGACAACAGCTGCTAAAACACCGCGGACAGGGAGCTAACATAGCAACTATTAGTGCGTGGACACAACACAGTCATGCTAAGGAAGGTTTAGCTACTTTTTCCCCTCCGTAACCCACCCTCTCTCTCCTGAGCCTCCTTTAATCGGACTCCGGTATTAGAGGCAACACTTACAGACAACAAGGTCCAACGTCTTCCCTGGTTCCTCCGTCAAATCCCCCTTTTTTTTTTTGGTTTGTCCTTCGGAGACAAAACTAGATTGACTTTGGACTAATTTCCATAACAGACTGCCGAGGCGAGCAGGCGGAGGGGACGGGGAGTCGAG
Source organism: Seriola aureovittata (assembly GCF_021018895.1). NCBI lineage: Eukaryota > Metazoa > Chordata > Actinopteri > Carangiformes > Carangidae > Seriola > Seriola aureovittata. Next base: position 18,606,986 of record NC_079377.1, read on the forward strand.
CACTCTGCGGCGGCCAGATGTTTCCGAGCTGTTGCTGCTCAACTCGGGCTGGGAAAGGAGGCGAGTTGACTGGCACGGCGCGGAAGCCAATGGTGCCGGCGAAGAGGAAAGTGAAGGCAAATTGGAAGAGGCCCTCTAACAGAAGAGAGGGAGGGATATGTCTTCTTCTCTCGTCGGCGTAGGTTGACACCAGGCAACAACAACAGCAGCATACACACAGTGAGAAGGCAGGAAAGAAGAAGCTGGGCCAAACCAACTGGTTCTGCGAGTCAGCGAGGCGGACTGGCGCAGCGGCGAGCGAGAGAGCGGAGAGCGGCGCGGTGCCGCTTGGGTACTGTAGTCAAGCCTTGGGGGGGGGGGGGGGGGGGGGGGGGGGTGTTGGAGGGGAGGGGGCGGGGGCGGAGCTGATGTGAGCAGGTGCACCACCTTGACAGGAAGAAGCCCCGTTGGTTTCTTAGGTTGACTGGAGATAACCTAGGAGTCTAAATTTAAAAGAGACTGCCACTGGCAAAAAAGAAAAAAATTAAATTGAATCAGTGGCATAAAACTGGTCCAGCACTTCCAGAGGAAAAAAAAACTCCAAAAGACTGTTGGGTTAGTGACTTGTTTGATTTTTACTTGCAATTTTATTACTTAAAGGGGAGCCTCTTTCTGAGAAGACACTATTTATAAAGGGTTTAGAAGCTGCAATTAATTGATTTATTAATGGTCAATACATAATTTACTGATTCTTTATAGATCAGTTATAAGCCAGTAATAAGAACAAATTTTGTGTTGCCACTAATTTAACTTAAAAATATTATTTAATAAAACAGCTATTAACATTAACATTCCACATTTACTGTATTGTTCTGTTGCCATATTGTAGTGTTAATAGGCAGTTAATAAAGCCCTCTTCCAGGTAAGTGGTCAAACAGTCCATTGGAGCTGTCTCCCTAATGAATTAAAGAGCTAAACAGACAAGCAAGTGTCATGCTGAAGGAAGATTTTCCACAACCTGCAACCCAAGAGATGTTTTGGGAGACCCAAAAAAAGGCTACAAACATTTATTAAATGGTTTAAGACACACTCTAATGTAGTTATAAGGAGTGTTTATTAATGTATTTGTTAACAACTGTGTTCTCCTATGGATACCCATGAGTGGGGGCTGCTATATATTCAGGCACTGACTTACGGTGTAGTAAAATGAAGCTGTAATAATATAAGATATGTATATGTATTTCTATATATGCCTCTTATTAACTGTAAGGTCACTATGTAATCAAACCAATACTTTGCTTTCTTTTTCAGGAAGCTACTATAGTACTAAAACAATTAGTCTAACAATCGATTAGTCCATCACTGAAAATCACCCGTGTTTATCAAGCTAATTTAGGTTCCAACTTGAAAATGTGATTTGTTGCTTTCCTCTTTTTAAGTTTCACTTTAAACTGAACATGTTAAGATTTTGGACTTTTGGTTGAATGAAACAACTTGAGGTCAAGTGATGACTTTTAATGTTTTTTTTTCTTTTTGTTGAAATTTTTTTACTAAATGATTAATCAGTTAATTGGAAAAAGATTCTACTGAAAACATTAGAAAACACTGTAGACACACTGAGGATACTCCTCCTTTTTGTCTCACTATATGTCTTGATAGTGTCTGTCTAACACCTTCAGCAGTGATTATAGTTTCTATGCGTGGCTGCCTTCAGTTTGTGATGTGCTGTCAGTTTGTCAGCTCTACGAATTGAAAGGACAAATCCTCAGTGGCAAAGTCTGTGGATGTAGTGAATATGTAGTTGCATAAATCACATTTGTTTGGTGAAAATGGAGGCAGAGATGTTGATTTACTGCACTTTAAAGGTGATTTGCCAGCGAATAGAAATTGTCGGTCCTTACACTGAACCTTCAGAACAGAAAAAGATGGACGGAGTAATCATGTTGTGAAAAAAATAATATAGGCCAAGCAGTGGCAATGCATGCACAAGGGATGAGTAGGCTCATGACGAATGTAACAGGTTCCTGTGCTACCTGGCAGGTTTAACGTATCATTGTCTTGACTGGCAGAGACCTATGACTTTCTGTACCTTGCTAAAGTAACATCAGGGCAGTGTGTGGCAAGGCCTGTTTAACCTGTAAGGTTCAGTTTACATTAAACAGGGTGTTGCATGTAGTCACACTGTATTGGTCTGTTCCTTCACTGACCGCTGTTGTCTTCAACATGGGGCCCCATAGTCTCTACAGCAGCCTTATGTGAGGCTGTAATTTTCTCATGTATCTGCCTGTGGTTGATTTCATGAAGAATGTCATTGGCAGTGTGAAGAGCTGCAGAGCTGGAGACATTTAGGTTGTAAGTTTCCTACATGACTTCCAAGAGAAGAGAGCAGCAAATCTAGGACACAGACTAACATCAGCAGCAGTGTTTCTCCTTGTCCAGAAAAAAAAGGCAGTGTGTTTCATCATTTCAAGGAAAGGGATGTTCAAGAGCTAAAACCACAGTGCACACAGTGCACACAGGGCACCCAAGCGACTTAAATTAAAGGGAACACAATGAACAAGTTAATTGAAAATAAATGCGGTAATTTGTAGACAAAATAAATCATCAGTTAAATGTTACTTACGCTGCTGTAAAATCTTATCTAAGAATTAAAAAATTTTCTCTCAGATGTGGGTCACTGGGACAAAAACCTTTATCGAACGTCTGTCATGGGAGCCTTGACATGAAAAAAGTTGGGCAGCTCTGGTTGCCTGAGTGAGTCTGTGGGCCTATTTGCATCCCCTAAACCTGTCCCAGTAAACTAATTGGCGTTACTAATAGATGGCTGGATGAGCCGCAGCCCTGTATGGTAATGAATTCACACGATCCGGTGTCATAGCTGAAGGACTTGTTAAAATGCAAATGAATGATGACCCTGTTATGTGTCTATCAATTTGGGGGTCCACGTTATTAACGCATTACAATGAGCCCCTTGTTCATGCACGAAAATACAATTAGGCCTGCAGGCAGGAACACTTCAACAGAACAGAAAATTGGATTTAAGCACAGACTTTCAAAACTACTAGCTAATTTGAGCAATAAATATAAAGCAGTCCAACCATTTTGAGGGTAATTGCAGATCTCACTGAATATTAAGCCCCTTTTTTGAATAATTTTCTTTCATTGTGCGAGACGATGTGATGCATGGAGGACTCACCTCTCTGTCAGACGGTGTCTTTTGTAGCTCCTCTGTATAGGATACTGTAAAGGGAAGGGTGCACCTCAGATAGCCTTGAATGTATTAAAATCTGTTATGTGTGTATGAATGCCCCAAGAGATTGCTATGCAATTTCGAAACTTCTTTCACCGCTCCTGTGTTCCCCTCTCTGATCCACATACAGCATTGTTTTCTCACTGACAGAAGCCAGAATACAGCCCAGTGTGTGTGTGTGTGTGTGTGTGTGTGTGTGTGTGTGTGTGTGTGTGTGTGTGTGTGTGTGTTTGTGCGCGCATATGAGCTGGAAAAGCAGAGCCAGCCTGATGTTTGAAATTATTTGTACAACTATTTGATCCTCCCCACAGCTGAAAACCAAAGACAAAGCAGAAGGGAGCCAGAAAAAAAACACAGAGCAGAGCTTGTATTCACACGTCCACTGAAAAAGTTTTTTGTTTAGATTTAGTTTTCTCTTTCTACCCAAAACTGAGAGGAAATTAAATACATCCATCCACTAATAGTCTCATATATTTAGAAGGAACCATTCAAACACTGACAAAATGATGACAAATGTACTATCAGTTGTTTTTTTCCCTTGAATTTTACAGTATGTGTCATGTCGGTGTGAATGAAGCCTTTGAATTTAGCTGATTTTCTACTTTCCACCTCTGGAGGTCGCTGTAGATCCCATCTTTTCCTCTCTAATTCTCTCTCTGTTCAGTTTGGCTTAATGAGGCATAGTAGGCATGACATTTTGACTAAAAGACATGTTGCCAAAGCATTTAAATGGAGGAAAATAAATAATACACGCAACGAAAACATCAGAAATAACAGATGTACAAGGTGCGGAATGAGATGAGAAAGAAGTATAAAGAATCAGAGAAAGAAAGACTAAAAATTATGTGTATTTTAGTCCCGTATATGTTAAACTTACTCACTTACTTTTGTAGCCGTGCTGCCTTTTGTGCCATAATTAACTTGTTTTCTGTGTTTATTCACTGGTGCCTATTTCAAGTGTACAATACTAATATTCAGCTTTTTATTTTCACCCCCCCTGAGGCAGATAGTCCTGAGTGCAGGGCTGTTTTTTTTTTTTTGTCTGAAGCAAAGAAAAAGCATTTTGTGAGTCTGGCAGAAGAAAGGAAGCAATTCCAAGTAAACCTCTGGCCATCCCTGAGACATTACAACTGTACGTGCTTCACAGGTTCTTGCCTTTCCTCGCCAGCATTAATTATATTTTGCTTGTCTACGGGTTTTTGTATTCAAAGGTGTTTAACACTGACAGCTGTGTGAAAGCAACTCTTCAGCACCTCTGAAAAAGGATTTCTGATGAGGATCCTAATTTTTTTTTTTTTCCCCACTAAAATGCAACATAAATGGTGTCTCAGAATGCTTCATCAGGGATTTCTTTGTTGAAAACACATTCAATAAAACATTTTAAATACACAAGTCTCTTTTATAAGTGGTATGCTTGTTGTAAATCCTCTGTACTTCATTATGTCTAAAAGCTTTCCTCCTCAGCTTTTCATTTATTTGTTATTTTCTGTCATATACTCTTTACGCTCACAGAAATATTGTTCCATCTGTTGCTGTCTTGCTGGGAATCTGACTTTTGAGTTGCTGGTAAATTTGGGGATCAAGAGGTTTAAGCTTATTTGTCTTCATTGCAAGTTGCTCTGAATGAGTAACAGCTAAATTTTCTAAGTGAAAATGTTAATTTGCAGCAGTGTCCTGTCTGGTAGATTGTTTAGCTCGGCTTCAAAGCAGCAGGGGGCTGAAATAATGAAATAAAACAATAAGAAGCAGCTCACAGAGGCGACAGAGAACGTAGCATCCGAGATCATTATCCCATTTCTTTTGACAATTTCTTGGGCATCTCTGACTGATTTGAGCACAGAACATAAAGTTGGTTGAATTAGTGCACTTTGGATGCAAGACTCTGAAATGAGACAGAGTAAAGCGTCTTCTCATCCATCCATCCATCCATCCATCCATCCATCCATCCATCCAAACCTGCAACAATCCCCTGCAGTGTGTGTCCCACAGCTTCCCTCATCATTGCCCATAATGGAGGCATGCAAGAGGGGAGACACTCTGGGAGACACTGGCTGGCTGACAGAGGAAGAGGAAGAGGAAGGGGAGGCGGGGGCCAGACAGATGTTTCAATCTCAGCCCTCGGCTGATGAGATTAATCCATCCTCCAAGGCACAGACAGAGACAGAGAGATAGAAAGAGAGATGGAAGCAAGGACTATTAGTACAATTGGCTGCTCTCTTTCCTCTCTGCATGTCAGACATCCTGATGCTTCCTTCTTTTCTTGCCAAGGTGAGCAACATATCCAAACCCATTATAGATCCAAACATCCTCAATACCCGTGAACCAAGCTGCCACTGTGAGAAAGAGGAAGAGGAAGCTTATCAGCTTGGAAGAGTCTCAGTCTGTTGCAGGTGAAAAAACTAGAATCATACGTACATGTGTGCACATCTGTCCTCTCAAGCTTCTTTGTGGAGTGAGCACAGTAACAATGAGGAGATGTTTAGACATTGCAACAAGCAAACTTGTATCAGACCTAGAAGTCCTGGTTCCATCAAGGGAAAAGCAGGTAAATATTCATATGAAAGGCAGTTATTTCCATAAATTGTCACTTTTTCTAAAAAATACTTTTATGCCTCCACAAAATCTGCAGAGTTACATTTTACAAAGGTTGGTTTTACGAGTCAAATGTCAAAATTACAACATAAACTGGAGCTTGAAAAAACTTTCTCTGCAGGATTCTCGCTGTTGTAGATTTAGCATTTCACACAACTCGGTGGCATCACGAAGGATTCAAAGACAGGAAGATGTTGGCTTGAAACACAGAGGAAACACTCTATACACTATACACCTAAAAACTCAACCCACCTAAGATAATCAGACACTTACCACAACACAAACACAAACGCAAACTTTTTTGTCTGTGTCAGAACTTCCAAGAAATATTGAAGCAACTTTTTTTTTTCAGCTGACGGTGGGAGGAAGTCCGTCCATATACTTTAATGATCTGATCATCTGGCCCAGTGTGGCTGCTGTTGTAGGCGGTCTGGAATGCAGCCATTTTGACTGAGTGTAAAATATTCATGAACTATCAATGGTAGCCCATCTGACTGGCTGGGGAACAGCTGCTGGGTCTCTGTGCCTCTAGAGGTGCAGCATCTGTCCATTTGAGGAAAGTGAATATGTGTTTGTGTGAGTGCATGCTCGAGTTTATGTGTGTGCGTGTGTGTGCACGTATCCCTTTCTAGACATGCATTTCTGTATGGCAGCTCACATTCTGATGTGTGTGTGTGTGTGTGTGTGTGTGTGTGTGTGTGTGTGTGTGTGTGTGTGTGTGTGTGTTCATGTCTCAGGGGGACTAGACATCAGGAGAAACAACTGTGTATTTAACTTTCTTATCTCCAGATGGTGAAGGATCATTTTAGAAACGATCAAAAAGTGAGTCTCAGTTTTATCAGGATCTGTGCTTGTCAATCAAATATCATTCTCTCTCTCACACACACACACACACGCACACACACACACACACACACACACACACACAGAGGGAGAGCAGCACTGGTGCAATCGGCCCTGCTGTGCGTGTGTGATGTGTTAAAGTGAATGCGTCTTTTTCACATCTGAAGTCTCTGCCATTCTATATGTATCTGTTTGTGTCCCTCCCAGCATCAACACATCACAGCTTAGCAGTGTGTGTGTGTGTGTGTGTGTGTGTGTGTGTGTGTGTGTGTGTGTGTGTGTGTGTGTGTGTGTGTGTGTGTGTGTGTGTGTGTGTGTGTGTGTGTGTGAGTGATTGTGTGTGATTGTGTGTGGGCTGTTCACACCCGTGCGCGTGATGCTCACTGAGAGCTGTGCAGCTTTGGCTGTGGCTGTATGATGGACATCTGGAAGCTAAATTGGTTAATGGCGCCTCCAAGCCAACAGCCAGCCGGCCGTCCCCTTGCTGGGCTGAGAGCGTGTGTTAACTGTGTGCATGTATGTGTGTTTGTGTGGGAGGCAGGATGGAGTGGTGGGGGGACTCTACATCTGGCCAGCCATCCTGCCACAGACAAAACCCCTGCTGGACATTTAGGGCCTTTTACTTTTCCAAATTCATTTTTTTTGTATTATCTTTAGAGGATACTCCAAACAAAATCTAATTTGTTGCGTTCACACGAGCAAAGTGCTGTGAACTGCTGCGTTTGAGACAATAAAGAAGCATCACATTTGGCTCAGATCAACATACCACAATCCATTGTTGCATGCAGGTGCAGATTTAATGTAGCTTGATATTTATAGTACTTATTGAATGTCATATTTGCACTACTTGTACAGTATAAACAGCATGAAAACAAATAATAGAGTTTACATATAATGTAAATATAAATCATCACAGAGCCATGTAAGTGGCTCTGTGATGATTTATATTTACATTACAAAGGTGGTTTGAGCTAAATGCTAACATCAGCATGCTAACATGCTCACAATGACAAAACAGTATACCTGCTATACACTAGAATCCCATCATCATCATCATCATCATCATCATCAGTGTTTAGCAGGTATACTGTTTACCATGTTCACCATCTTGGTTTATCATATTAGCAACTAGCATTTGATAATTAGCACTAAATACAAAGTAAATGTGATTTCAATTCATCCTAAGGGGAACATGAACGCCTGGACCAAATGGAAAAGTGGAGAGTTTGAGCTGATAGTGAGGTCAGGCCAGAGGAACAGTCAAGGGATTACCAAAGTCAGTGGTCATCTTCTGGGGACCATGCATGTCTCAAATTTCATGATAATCCATTTAACTGAAGTTGAAAATATTTCAGTCTGGAATGAAATGATAGTGACCAACAAACTAGTTTTGTCATCCCTAGAGCCACGCCTCTAACATGGCTAAAAATAATTGAAAATAAAAAAGACGACATAAAAACATGCATTGACAAAGAGAAAAGACTCACAAAAACTAACAAAAAAAATGCATAAAATGAACAGCAATGTAGCGCCAATCATATATACATTTACAAATTATCCGAGGAGCATAAAGCAACCCAGAATGTAATAACCCGATGACAGACAAAAAGTTCTATTTATTTGGAGCACACTTCTGTCTTAATGGGCAATCTACAACAGTGCACAGTTTAAGTAGAAGCTAAAAGGAGAGGGAGACTGATAATAACAGCCAGTCGGGACCGTCAAGAAAGACATCAGGAGGGTGATGCCAAGGGAAAATAAAATGTATAACAGATGTGTGAGCATTATTGTGAGGTGGAATCCGATTTATAAAGTAGTAAGAATAGGGTGAAAGACCCATATCTGCCATCATTTATGACAGGTTTAATCATTTTAAACAGGCTCCATGGTATTTCACGTCTGTATGCGTATTACAAGTACTTTGTCATAATAAACATCAGAGGAAGATAACACAACACTGCTACGTAGGTATCTGAGTACTGCAAAAGCAGCCATGGCAACCAGTGAAACATGGTCAGCAGTGCTTTATGAGAGCTCACTTACACAGTTCTCGCATATGAGGAGTTCGATGATGAACACGGAGACAAGCTGCTGCTGTTTAGTGACAAATTCTTATCACAGCGTTTAGAAAGTTCAGAAAGTAAACAAACAAACAAAACAGAAAACCCCAAACAAACAAATTTTTTTGTGTATATTGTAGTTTCGAAAACACAGAACATCAAAAATCACATCTGCAAAAGCCAGATATGGAAATGGTTGGGCTTGTTACTTGATTTGTGCAGGCAGAATGCATAAATACAAAAACACATAGAGAGGAGAGTGAGAAACACCAACATGGACAGAGCTTTAAATACATACAGCCACAGCTGATGCATAACAGACGAGTCCAGGCCAACAGTGCACAAACAGCAGTGTGATCTCCTGAAATCTTTACTGTAAGATCTCAGAGATCATGTTGAAGTGAAAAGCTCTTCTTCAGCCTCTGTTCTGTTTGCCTGCCTGTCTGTGTGTCCGTCTCTCTTCAGTCCAGATGTCAGAGGAACTAGCCAACAGCTGCGGCAGGAAATGAGCCCCCAGGCAGTGAAAAGGCTAATACACTTCCACACAGAGGAGAGAGACCAAAACAACACATGCACACACACAAACACACACACAGATGAACTCAGATGAAAGCAAGGGGATAATGAAAACTGTGCAGGGGGTGGTGCATGAAGTTTACTCTTTCTTGAGACCACATCAGTATATTTGTGTATGTGTTCGTTTGTAACTAGGTATCTCCAGGAACATGTTGCACCATGTTGCTGTGCATGATACTTGCTATGAACATATCCATGAATTCAATACTTTTGTGTCTCTCTGTGACAGTATTCATGTGTCTTTTTTCTCCTGGATTCATCGGTTCTGCTTAAAGTATGTGTGTGTGTATGGGCGATGTTGTGCCAGCCTGCCAGCCTGCCTGCCACAGCGCCAGCCCCAGAGCCAGCGGGAACATTTGCCTTGTGGCTCCAATTCCCAGGAATGCCTAACCTGCGCCAGCTGTTGAGAACATGTTACCTGTGCCAACAATGCACCGGCTCTGCCCACCACATCAGCTACCGCTCTGTCTCCATCTGGGTGTGAGATTGAATTTGTGTGTGTATTTGTTTGTCTGTGGCTTACTGTATCTACCCCTTTCCCACATCTGTATTTGTGCTTGCATCTGTGTGCATGAGCGCACAGCCTCTCTCATGTGTGCAGTGTGCATGGTGCCAATGTGTATATGAATGTATGGATGTTCCTAATGTTGTGTGCATTATATGTGTGAGAGTCTGTGTGAGTGTGTGTGTGCACCATTTCTGATGCGTATGTGTGTCTCCATCTGTGTGTGCTGGGCCTGCCTTTCCTGCATCTGGAGCAGCATTGAAGAGGCTTTCCAACAAGGCCAATGGCAGCCAGCCTGCCAAACAGCCCAGATGTTAGTTCTGTAAGCCTCAGGCTAAATGGAGGGAGCCACACTCTCATTATTCAGAACTAGTAAATTGCAACCATTTTTTTTTGCAGAAAAGAGAAGGAGAGACACCATGAAAGAATAAAAGAGGGGGAGTAAGAGAAAGAGACAGAGGTATGAAAAGAGAGACAGATGAGAGAGAGATGATATTTGATGTGATTGTCACTAAGCCTCCTCACAGAGCTCGCAGACCAATTACAACAAATATAACATAATAAATCAGACTAAATGGCACTTTGATGAATTCCTGTACTGCACTGTCAAGTAAGTTTTTGAGCCTCTGCAAGCTGATTTTTGCACAGTACCAGTGGCTCACTCAAATGATTCTAAAACCTTGTGTAATACTACTGTAAAATTCAGTTTCTTTGCAATGTAGGTCTTTCTTTAGTAGTTTTAGTCATCTTTCCTTTTAATGAGGAAACATAAATCACTGAAAAGAAGTCAGACTGGACAAGAACCATGAAGCATCGCACAATCAATTCGACAAACCCTCAGAGGAAATAAAGGCAGACAGTAAGACTGTTACCCTGTCCTTTGTAAACATTACCATTTACATTCAACTGCTTGACCTTCCTTAATTACCGTGGGCATAAGCGCATCGTTTTCCTGAGCAAGAAAGGATTATTACAGACGTTTCAGCAGCGCTCAATTTTGGATTTTACCTCTGACTACTGTGGTTAAGATAATCTGATTAAACTGTTGTCTTATATACAAGCTGTTCAATTATCTGAACACTTGTGTCATCATGTTCCCAAACCTGGCATTATTATTTTGTCACAACTACAAAAATAGCCTGCAATTTGTAGTAAACCAGAACTTTTCTTTAAGTGTATGCAATTTATAATTAATGGACATGAAACATAAAAACATGTCATACCACAAGTGTATTCCTTTAAACCTGCATTAATTGATTTCTTTAACATTTTGAGTAAATGCAAAAGTAACATATTATCACCTTCCAAAGTGGATATGACAAACATGTTAGCAAAAACCTGCCTATTTAAATATTCAGAAGAAACATGATCATTCATTGATTAATGTAAGTCCAATATTCACTCTCCTACCAGTGATTTCTTTCACATTACACACGGTCATTTTATTTATTTTTAATCTAAGTGCAGTTTTAAGGTGAGAACACTTTTTATGGACAAATACAGACACTTATCTACCATCAACACTGAAGTAAGTGTATGATTATGGCTTCACAAAATTCATTCTGGTGACTGATTTGATTACTGTGAGGTCACCCTCTGTCCTGTCCGTGAGCTCTAAAGTCGCTGTTTTTCAAACAACCAATAGCCAACATCCCTCCAACATATTCTTTTGGTAAACAGGGGAGCAGTTTTGGAAGTAAAAACACATGTTCATTCACAATCAAACAGTAGGACACAATTAGCTTGATCATCTGGACGGATGTAGCTGTGATGTTGGGGCAGATTTGGCTGAATGTATGTGTATGCATGTGTGTTTGTGTGTGCGTGCGTGTGTGTATGCGCGTGTGTGCACTATGGTAACCACAGAGGTGGCATCTGCCAGGGCGCTTTAGCTCTGTTTGTGAGATCCATGTGTGTGGACTTCCACAGGGCTTAGAGAACATCCGCTCCCCCCCATATGGTGAGCTGTCACTGGGACGACACAGGGCCGCCCTCCCCTGTGTGGGACTTCTAGCCAGCCATCAGACTGACTGAGTAAACAACAACTGGACATGGGGTGATGATGTTATATTTGTTAGGATATTTTTGGGGTAGGATATTATCTCCTAAACCTGTGATGAAAGACCACAGATGACATCAGTATAATCTATTTCTCATGTGAATTACCTCAGTCATATGTCAGTATTTATGCTTCAGTGATATCCCAAAATCAGTTTATCCTTTTTGAAAACATTTTCGTCAACAAATTCCATTCTCACACACCCTATCATAACAGATCTGACTTCTGAATCATTTCAAAGGGGTTAAATGTTTATGAGTGATAGGCATCAGATTTTGCTGATATGACTGAGCTGGATTAAAATGGCATAACAACGATAAGGATGTCGGGTCTTTTCTTTTGAGTTTAAAAACATGTCACTAAGTAGCTGTAAATTAGTCATAGCTTCTCCATATTAGTCTGCAATGACAACTTTTTATCAAACACAGCATAAGACACATTTGGGAAATGCAAATTGCTTGGAGAAAACATGACTGAGAGACATATCCTCCCATGACAGATATCTTTCTCACATCTGTCTCTCACTTCCTGCACACAGATGTTACACAGCAGTTTGTTCTGAGAAGGAAAAGACGATTCCTCCTGTGCCTCCCCAAGGAGTGAGTAGCCTGGGGAAAATCACATTTACACATAAAGTGTTAATGTGTGTCTCTGAGCAAGTGTGCCTGTGTGTGTGTGTGTGTGTACGCAAAAGAGAAAGGGAGACAAAGAGAGGGAGAGAAATGTGTCTTACAAAGGAAGTAAGGGAGGTGGAGACCAGAAATAGGAAGTGGCAGGACTGGAAACTAGGGGCCCTTAGGGGCCATCAGAAAGCTTTGGAGGGGGGTGGATGTGTGTGCAGGGGGGGGGTGGGGGGGGGGGGGGGGTGGAGTAGGGGGTTGCTGGCACTCTATCCTCTGGCTGTACTCAAACTGTGTGTGTTTTTGATGTTGATCTCATCCAGTTGTTGGAAAGCCAAACACAGTCTGTGCACCCAGATGTTGACAGATGTGCTGTGTACAACCCAACTTCCTCTGAAACACACATACACACACACACACACACACACACACACACACACACACACACACACACACACACACACACACATACACACACACACACACACACACACAGGATAGTAACACATATCCTTCCTGTGCACCCTCTAGAGACGGTCTTCATGGCTTGCATGAAACATTCAACAAATTCCACAATATTTCCTAAAACCAACCTCGGCCCCTGCGGTGAGCTGCTGCGCTCTTAAGGGACCGTGCTGTCCATTGCGCTGTTCCAGATGTTCTATAAATAACTAAAACCCACAGAATTTGCCTCATCCAGATGTGTTAACATTACATGCTGTAATGTCAGAGAAAGACGGAGGGAGAGAAAGACAGAAAGACAAACAGCTGGAGCCCTCAGTAGAACTAAAACTAATGCAGCTCTCCCTAGTGGCCCGGAATGGTTTCTGCAGACATGCAGCTGTGCAGATGCAGGTGGGTGCAGGAGACTGATTGTGATGGTTTGGAGTGGAGGGACATTTAGGTGTCATCTGGCACAGGTTGAGATGGTAATGATGTTATAGAGTTTCAGCTTTTGTTTTTCATTCGGTCCCATCTTGTCCTATCTAATCCTATTTGTGCTATCCTATTGTATAACACCATTTCCTGTCCTATCCTATCCTATCCTATCCTATCCTATCCTATCCTATCCTATCCTATCCTATCCTATCCTATCCTATCCTATCCTATCCTGTCCTATCCTATCCTATCCTCCTTATTTGTCCAATCCTGTCTTGTTCTGTCCAGTCCTATATTACCCTCTCCTATCCCATCTTATCTTGTCCTTTCCTTATCCTATCCCATCCAATTCCATTTTGCCCCATCATATCTTATTCTGTCCTACCATGTCCAATCCAATTTTGTCCTGTCCTCTCCTTCCTTATTTTGGTCTCTCCTGTCCTGGTCTATTCTGTCCAGTCCTACCCTATCATATCCTTATCCTGTTCTATTTGGCCTATCCTATCCCGTCCTATCAAATCCTGTCGTGTCCTGTCCTAGCCTACCCGGTCCTATCCCATCTTACACTGTCCTATCCTACCCCATTTGTTCTATCCTATCCTATTCTGTACTGCCTTGTCCAGTCCTATCTTGCTCTTTCCAATTCTACCCTGTGTCCTGTCCTATCCCTTCCTAACCTATCCTGTGCAATCCTGTCTTGTCCACTCCCCTCCATCATATCCCATCAGATTCTACCCTATCATAGCCTTTCCTCTGGTTTCCCGTTTGTTATGTCCTATCCTTTCCCATCCTATGCTGTCTCATCAATCCTATCCTCATATCCTGTCCTCTCATGTCCTATAGCAGACCCAATGTACGGGATGATGGCTTCTCCACTAATATTCATAATAATTCCCACCGTGCCCTGCCTACTTCACATCAGTGGACAAAAACGTATATACGAGTTTATATATGACTCTGTTGCTTATAGTAAGTCATTAATTGAGGAAATAGGTTTTTGGCAATTTAAGCATCAAGTAGGTCTAAAATTTGTGTTGTACTGAGAAGACAAGATAGAAGAGAAGAGTGGAAAATGTATAATTATCAAGAAAATGGTCAACAAAGGATCACAATGAACTGCAGAAAAAAAACATCTTATATTGTGACTGCAGCTTTGGAGAACATCTTATCTCTGCTCCATTTTGCAATACGTGTTCAGCCATATGTCAAGGTCGCACAGCGGAAGCCCTCCTCTGGAACAAAAACAGATCAAAGTTCTCCCCTTCCTCTCTCTCTCCATCATCGTCCCACTGCTTCACTGACTCGAACACTGAGCAGAATCTGCACTGATGGCACCCAGTGGAACTCCAGCATGCAGCTGGAAGAGCAGTGAGAGAGGAAGTGTGTGTGTGTGTGTGTGTGTGTGTGTGTGTGTGTGTGTGTGTGTGTGTGTGTGTGTGTGTGACAGAGACAGAAAGTTCATGTGCATGTTCATGTCACACAGTCCAGAGCCTGGAGATGTTTGTGTCACTGAGGGAGGATGGAGGTTCTGGCTGCTCCCACAACTTCACACAGGTAACATCTGTCTACACTGAGACCCACATACCTGAATTTCACTCACATCATTTCTCGGAGCTGACAATAACATATAGTACACCTCACCTTACTCCTCTCAGTTTGTCCAGTGGTCCTATAAACACACTCAACTTCACCCTGAAATATATAGTCTCACAGTTACTTCCGAGAGCTTACGACATTAGGAAGCGTCAGAACAAACCTTGGCTTTAAATCAAGAGACTGTGGCTCAGCTTTCTCTTCATCACCATGGTGCAAAATAACGCCCACATTACTGGCACTAAGCAGCGGTCAATCACATCATTGCTTTTCCCCTCACTCATAAATAATCCTGCTGTCACATGCTATCACAGAAATTGGAAATACAACTTGCCAATGCAGACACTGCACACAAACGTCCTCTCGAGTCATCATTACATGTGGGAGCTTCAGAAATAATTTGAATATACATGTTTCCAAGCTGAGATGTTTTACTGATCTTTGGACTCTATATCATAAACATGTAATCAGAATTTTGCAGTCATTAAACACCTTATTTGCATTTATTACTCACTGAATCTATTTACTTTTCACTTTATTTTGCTGCATATATTTCTTAATATATTTCTTCAACGTATCAGAGCCTGCAGCAACTGAATGCAGCAGTTTCATAATATGGGTGTAAAACTCTAATGTGAGCTTTAAAGGAGTATACTGTAAGCAGGCAAGGTAAGATACTGTGTGAATGACAGCAGAGATTCTTGAAAATGTCTGGTGTGTGTCGTGTGTGCGTTATGGAAAAAAGGGGGACAGGGTGTTTTTGGGGGACTGCAACCTGTCTGCATGCAAGTAGAAAGTATCCACATACTGTACACACAAGTGCACACACACACACACACACACACACACACACACACACAATACATACGTGAATATGTGAATATATGCATGGGTATGAGCACATAAACAGGCTCACAGACAAACACATGAAGGCACATATGCACAGACAAACACATGCAGACCTATATAAACTCTAGACGTAACTGTGTCTAGGTCTAATTTAGAGAACTAGCCTTGTCTTCTTATTTGTGCACAGAACACAAGCTTTTATGTCATCCACCCCTCTGTACTTCACAGCATTATCAACTGGGGTCACGCTAACTGAGATGTTCATCTTAAGACACTGAGTGATGAAATATTGGCAAGTGACAAATATGAGAATGTTACACTGAAATATAAAACTGGTGATGGTTCCAGGCAATGAAGTGATGCCACCCTATCACTAAGATTCATAAAAATCCTGCTTCGTTATCATACTTGTCTGATGTGTGTGATTATATCAAAGCCAAATATGATGTTTCTACAGTCAAATGAATCAACAATTTATTCTACACCCTTTCTCTCTTGATACATCAACATGAAATCTGAAGCAACAAAAACATAAAACAGCATAAAAAAAATAGCTTATAGGCTGGAAGTTGCTTTAAATAAAAATAAATTTGATCTGGTCATCTGGTACTCTGCAGACTACATTTCACACCTGAGTGCTAAATAGGTGACCCAGAACAGAACAGAGCAGAGCAGAGCCATGCTGGACCATACTGGCTCCCAAGCTGTCCTGCTGTACAGCACACCTTCAACACCGTGGCTGCAGCTGCTCTGTCCTGTCTCGCGTGTGCATTTGTGTATGTGCATGTGTGCTTGTTCTTGTGTGTACGTGTGCGCCCTGCACAGGCTCTCTCTGACCGCAGCTGTCCCTACCTCTATGCGGGTCTCCGGGGCGAGGCTGACCTCTCTCTCCTGTAGCCACTTCAAAGAGACCTGGGATCGGCTGAGAGGGTACGGGGTGCTGGGCTGGCCGGCACGGCTGCTGCTTCCCTGGGCTTTGGGAGCTGGGGAGCTGGGGCTGGAGTTAAGGTTGGGGGTGTGGAGGGGGGTGGTGGAGGGGTGCAGCATGGTTGGGTGTGTTGCAGGAGGTGAAGGGAGTCCCAAACATGGGTGGGGGTGGGAGGGGGGATGTGGGGGTGGTGGGGTATGGAGTGTGTGTGGCATGAGGGCAGAGACAGGAGGTATGGGAATTAGGGTAGGGATGTTGTTATAGTCGAAAGCTGGAAGTTTATCTGTGTGTGTTTGTGTGTGTGTGTATGTGTGTGCGTCTGCTATTCAACCTGGACAGACCTCCTGTGCTCTGGTGTCACTTCGGAGCGTCAGGGGTGTGTGTGTGTGTGTGTGATTCACTTGGCAGCGCACCATCTCACCCACAGGGAGTCAGGGGTCCAGCTTGGTGAGAACTGATGGCACCATTGGCGCCAGGGGACAGCGTTGCATGAGGGTCCCAATGGAAAAGACAGATTACCGACCACACAGACCCATACAGAAGGAAGGACTAAATAGTGTAACTGGAACACCTGACAAAATCACACAATCTGGTTTTAACAGCCCTGAACTAAATGCATGTCGGAAGCTTATAATTTTCAAAATGTCCCATAAAGTGACAAATAATCAGTGTTTTTCTGCAAAGAAATCATTACAGAGACTGTAAGAGGTGCAAATCCAACTCTATGGTAACTTTAGAAGCGATAGTCACACACACACACACACACACACACTATATATATATATATATACACACACATCCTGAAAACTTAACACGCCTGAAGTTCACAAACATACACCATGTGGTGCACTTGTGTGAGATCATGCACTGATGAGCAAAACATACCTAGAGGTTCTCACCTTAACATGTTGTGCCTCTGCAGCTGCTCTGACTGACTGGACAGATGCACTCTTTAATGCCAAGACTGTACATAATGATGCCCCGAGAGAACCCAGAAAACAGACTAGCGCACTGATTATAAGATCACTGTTTATCCAAGTCCTTTTGAAATTGAGGTCATTGACAAAATAACATATCAGAGTCTATAAACGGAAAAGAAACAGTATGAACTCAAATGTTTTTATATTGGATCATGTAGCACAAATCCTATGAAATATGTATCTGTATGCTGTATTGACTCCCTGATTGACTGACTGATTACAGTCCATGCAGAAAGAAACAAGCTCTATACATTTTCTACATTTGTCTTTTAAAACAATTAAATAACTGACCAGTCCACAGCTCTATCTCTGTGTTTTCTGTCAGTCTCACCTGTTATTTCTGGCCTAGCTGGCTGGCTGGATGCTGTCCTCCTCCTCCTCCTCCTATCTTACATCTCTCTCTCCCTATAAGCTACAACTATCCTTTCCTGACCCTCTCTTGCTACTGTGTGGCAGTCAGGCAGCACTGACTGTGGCCTGGAAATATACGAAAACAAATTATTTGGATAGCTAATCACACTGGTCATGATCATGTCTTAATGCAGAGTGTGCACGGAGAGGAGAGGCTGTTCGCAGACAGGTCCATTGTCAATGTGTTGGTGTGTGTGTGTGTCTGTCTGTGTTTGAGAAAGACAAAGAGAGAGAGAGAGAGAGAGAGAGCGGGAGAGAGTATCAGATGACAAGTTGAAATGTGTTTTCAGCACATACAGTGGGGTCCAAAAGTTTGAGACCACATTTGTATGCAATGTATTGTTAGGGATATCAGTCAGTAGGTAAATTGTCCTACTGGTAACTGTAGACCTGTGCATGACCTTTGCATGGGTCCCCCCTTGTCCTTGGCAGGGGTCATCTGTACCCTTTGACACCCCCTCCTGATGGCAGGCCTAGATGCTGATTTATAATCCCCTTGAAGAGTGACGATTATCATAAGGTTTAGTGATTTTTAGCCATGTTAGCCGTGTGGCTCCACGGCAAAGTTCCTCTGTCTGTTGGTCGATCCACTTTGGTCCAGACTGTCCAAACAATTACTGGATGGATTGCTGTGAAATGCTGCACAGACATTCATGGTGCTCTTAGTATTGTTCATTTGTATCATGTGTTTGTACCTTGTCCACAGACAGACCTTCACTTCGAATTATCCTTGCGCTTTGCTTCAAATCATTTTTAATAATCTACTGTAAACATTGTGTATGTAATTTTTCCTGTCATGTTTTTGTAATAACCAACATTCATATGTGAAGTTGACGACTGACTTTAAGTTGTTGTTGTTGTTTTGTGTGTGTGTGTGTGTGTGTGTGTGTGTGTTCGTGTGTGTGTGTGTGTCAGACAGACACGTCTGGCCACAGCAATGGCAACAGAAGGTCCCCCCTGTGTTGCCTTTTTCCTTTTCAAGCTGTCTCTTTACCCCCACCTCCACTGCCTCCCCTGTACACACACACACACACACACACACACACACACACACACACACACACACACACACACACACACACACACACACACACACACACAAACACACACATACCTCTCCTGGCTGCTGGTTTCTGCTCATACCCCCCCTCTGCACACTGGGCTGTGAGCAAAAGGCCAGCTGATGGCAATATGTGTATGTGTGTTAAGAGAAGCCAGAACAGTACACACATATATTATCTGACACACTAGGTCCACCTGTGTCTGCACTCTGTGCACAGCCATGGTCCCATACCTATACCCTCTGCCTATGCTGCCCAGCTCCACACGCCACACCATCTGGGGAGACAGACAGACAGACAGAGTGGAGGAAAGAGGAGGGAACAGATAAGGGAGGGCGTTGTTGTGCCAGAAATGTCAATAAATTAGAATAAAGGATAAAAAATAAAGGATTTTACCCTTTGAATTTGTTAATGTTAGCGTATTAATCATATAGTAGTTTTACATGTGAAAAGATGGAGGGTGAAGAGATTTAGTAGGATGGAAGAAGAGGGGGATGCACTCTTGAGTTGTCCAAGGCTTTTGAATGGCCAAACCTATGTGAGGATGCCCACCATCACCCTTACCAACATTTAAGTACTATAAGAGGGCAGCTGACCCCGCTGGCTTAAAACAACCGGCACAGGAATTCAAAAAATGCATCGTATCAACAATCTGAGCTTTAAATGTCCACTGAACAATGTGCTTTACACTAGGCTGATCAGCTGTTGAGGAGAGATTTCAGTCATGTGCTATGCAGCTGTCTGGTCCTTCCGGCTGTAAACAGCATCTAAGATATTACAATGCACTAATGTGGAGAGGCTGTACCAATTGCTGACGCTGCTGAATTATAGTTAACTGTTTGCACAGTTGCTCACAAATCACGCTTCTGTAAACAATAAACTTAAAAATATGTAAACAACTATATGAGGAACTATTTAGAATTTCATAATACAGTGTAATGCCCCGAGCCCTGGACCTGTGCCAAGCAGCTGCCCAGCTGTGTGAAGTGACTGTTAACATTTCTTGTTGGAAAGTCAATCAAATGACTACAAAGAGATGCAAAATGACACCGAAGAGCCACAAAAATGACTGCACAGAGATGCAAAAGAAGAGATGCAGAATGAGTTAAAGGAAACAAAATTGCAATGCAAAAAAAAGTACAAAGACATCCACAATGACCAGAGACAAAAACGAATCTTCACAAAATAACCAGAGATTCAAAGCCATCACAAAGAGAGACATAAAAAATATAGACATAAAATAACAAAAAAATGCTAAAAAGAGATGCAAAACAACAATAGGTGCAAAACGACTACAAAGATACACAACGACACCCCAGAAGACACAGTCAGTGGGTCTTGCTGTTATGTAGGAGGGGTGGGGGACTTTTTGCATGTCTATGCCCAAGGGCCCGTTGTGTTATAATCCGTCCATGTTTAAAAGGTAAAGGAACTTTGTGATTATCTCATCACTGCCGTCCACAAATCTGTCACTGTATGACACACTACAGTTTTACCGTTACTAGGATCGGACCCAATTAAGGCCTCTTCCCGTCTAGCTCCCACAGATACAGTCCTAACCTCTGACTCTCGCGATGGTTGGCTTATTAGCCGGCACAGTCACACGGGATGTGGGAATGGGATGAAGTGGAGGAGAACCAGACGCTGAGCTGAAACCGTTAAAACCAAAAACGGAAGGACGAGGCGAGACGGTAGGCTGTGTGTATGTGTGTGTGTGTGTGTGTGTGTGTGTGTGTGTGTGTGTGTGTTTGTGAGAGAGAGAGAGACAGAGAGAGAGACTGAGAGAGACATAGAGGGGGGGGGGGGGGGGGTTTGCCGTTTCTCTGGGTGACGTCACGAGCTTTCCTGAAAGTCAAAACAACCGTTGGCTGCGGTAACGGTAGCTTTCGTAGCTTCTTGGAAATCCGTTTGGAAATTCGTTGAAATCGTTGTGCGTCAGCTCGTAACGTTAACAGCAACGGTTGACTATCATCTGACGGTTCAGCCTAGCTTGAAGTCTAACATAGCTTTACGTTACGGTTTACGAGCGGTTTATAAACAGCAGGTGCACGGGAATACCATCGCACCTGCCGCTACAGGTAACACTGTCAGCTAGCAGCACTGTTGTGACAGCAAACATGACATAAACCCCGCTAAAGCTCGCTGAATAATGTGTTTTTATGTTGTGATAATTTCAGTTAGGTGGACCTGGTCCCGTGTTTAACGGCTTACTTGGAATGATGCTTAGAGCTAGCGCTAAATGGGTCACTGTCTCGAAAATGGGTATCGTTTTTAAAATTATTCTCATGTTTAACATCCGTACCATGCTGCATGCAACATTCTGCAGTTTAACAACCACTTCGCACCGTGGCGTAGATGATGCAGTGCTGGTAACTTAGTGCAGTGGTGCAGTGTAACTTAGTAGCTGCATTTACTCTAGTACTCTACTTAAGTACTGTATACTTTGGTATTTCGATTTCGTGCTGCTATATATTTCTCCTCCATTACATTTCAGGGAGAAATGTTAGACCTTTTTACTCCACTACATTTATGTGACAGCGTCAGCTATTGGTTATTTTACAAATTAATATTTTTGCATACAAAACATATGGAAAGCTTTTAAAATATAATTCTTTTTTTTTTATAGATTACCCAACAGTACAAGTCGATGAACAGAAAATTAACTGGCAAGTATTTTGTTCATCAACATTTCGTCATTAAAGTAATTTTTGCTGCTTTTTCTTTGAATTGTTTTAATAATTTTAAAACAATAATTTGTTTCAGCCCTATTTAAATCACTTAAAAATAGTTCCATCACAAACAAATGCAGCTTTGAAATGCTGATAACATAATAATCTGTCTACAATGAGTACCATTACTTTAACTGCATTTTGCTGCTAATACTTTTGTACTACTTTTTGTAAATACAGGATTTTAACTTGTATTGGAGTATTTGTATAATCTGGTATTGCCACTGTACTTCATCCACAACTTACATGGCATGTTGATAGCTATAGTAGAGTGAGACAACAAAACTAAGCCTGGCTTGATTTGTGACTGCACAAGTGCATGGCTGAATAGACCTCCTAAGGGGACCTGGGACAAAAAATTAGTTGGTTTGCCACCTTTGGACCCCACTATACATATGAGAATCATTATTTCCATCGGCAAATGTACTATATATGTGCATGTATTTATATTTTTAGTACATTGTCAGGGAGACTCCCACGTTTTCCCCCCGTAACACTGAGGCTATGATTTACGACACTGAAATGGGAATACAGGATGGGAAACCCCTCAAATCTTTTGAGGGGCAAATTTATTGTCATGCAGTGTGGCTTCATACAGCTAGACTGATTAATAGAGGGGTAGCTGACTGGTCCCTGCCCTTTACATCAATCCCCCCCCCCCCCATATTGGTCTCTATTTCTCTGTTTCCTCTGATTATGTTTCTTTTCTCACTACCTCCCTTTCCTTGTCAATTTTTCCCCTTGTAATTGCCTCTGGAATGAAATATCATAAAATAAATGCTGTCTGGCAGGTGCTTCTCCTGGCATGGTTGGTTCAGCATGGCAGCGGATATCTCCATGGCAACAGCTGCCCTGGTGACAAAGGGTTGCCACTGTCTGGACATTCCTCTCCTCTTCTCACCTTTCCTGTCCTCTCCTGTCCTGTCCTCCACTAAGTGCGATCAGGGCCATACTAGACCAGATTAAGGTTAAAGCTAACTGAAGCTTCATTGAATTACACTGCAGTGTTAAAGCTTAATCCAGAATTGCACAGTGCCTATAAAAAGGATTCGATCCCCTTGGATGTAATTACTAGGGCTGGGTATCATTTGAATTGTTTTCTAAATCAGTGCTAATATGATACTAAAACAATACAATTTACCTTATACCTTAGTTTCTACAGCTGTAAACAAGTATATAAACAGTTTTAAAAATATATAATAGTAGTACAATATAAAAACTGGTAATAATTTTATATAAATCAGGAACTATCTGAATAATCAATATTACGAGTCTAATCAGACATTTGATGGCAGCTTTAGATAGTTTTTGATTCTATGAAGACATTTCAAAGATATTTTGGTTGGTACCAAAAACAAATTGAAGATTCATACCCAACCCTTATAATTATATCCTGTGTGGTAAAATAATATAAATATACAAAAGTCCAAGAGGGGTGAAAAGTTTATAACGATTAATCATTTCTTGTCTTAAAATGTAAGTGAAATACACAATTACCTACAGCCAACAGTCCAAAACCCCAACATTTTCAATTATATAAAACTTAAGAAATGCAGCGTCACATTATGAGAGACTGGAAGCAATGAATATTTTGCCTTTTTCTTTTTTTTATGACTTATACAATTATTAGATTATCAACATTGTTGATGATAAATTTCAGTCAGTCACTGCAGAAAGGCACTCATATGGTTAGAAAGACCCCAGGAGTAAAACAGTTGTGATCTTAATCTACACTGAACATCATTTTTCAGTAGCAATTTGTTGGCAGTTTGGCTCATTGAGTCCTTATCAGTGAGATGAAACATCATCAACATCTCCTCAGTTTGAGTTTATGAAAGCTTGACCTGAGCATCGTAGCAGCCCCTTTGATCAAGAACTTGAATGTATTGTTACTAGTCTGGCTTTGTACACCTGTATTTAGAGTGGTCACAACTCTGCTGCCTCAACATAAAAAAAAAATCCCTATCACCTACTAGGGTGTGTGTTTATGTGTGTGTGAGTACGTCTGCAGCCTTCGTTATGACGCTGCAGTCCCTCCAAGTGTTGGCGGCAGTGCAGACACTAGCTGATCTGAATACTGATTTCCAGCTAGATAGCAACGACTGCTAGCCTAGCTGCCGTAGTGCTGATCTCCATTCAAGCTGAGAAGCGTAGCGTTGTTGCGCGTTGTGTAATACAGTGTAGTAGGGTGCATTTGAGGTGAACACGGCAGCTATGCAGAGAGAGAGGGGAGGGAGAGTGGAAGGGAGACGACAGAGAGGTGCAGAGATTTGGGCAGAGAGAAAGAGTGTGAGAGCATCCTTAACTGCCGTTGTTGCTATTT
This sequence comes from Seriola aureovittata, assembly GCF_021018895.1. NCBI lineage: Eukaryota > Metazoa > Chordata > Actinopteri > Carangiformes > Carangidae > Seriola > Seriola aureovittata. Next base: position 18,631,223 of record NC_079377.1, read on the forward strand.
ATAGCCAAGCCCTACTCCACAGTCCTGAGATGCTCTCCAGCCTCCCACATACAGACGTCAGCCTACACACACACACACACACACACACATGTTGACAAAATAATTTGACATGCAGAAATACAGCAAGCACAGAGAAGTAGATAGGCTTTGCACACAGCACAACCTGCTCACCAGAACAAAAAAAGGTCTATGAATGAATGAGACACAGAGCTCAGGGATGTTTCTTTGGCAATCAAGGTCAGTTTTTGCTTCATCAAGAGCTCTGCAATAATTCATCCTGTTTATCAGTGAGTGTTAGCGACAGAAAGAGGAACTGGGTGCATGATTGGGTGGGGGAAGAGCTGAGGGCACATTTGTCCTCACAATAACTAGTTGTTTGTCTTGTCAGATTGCATGAAAGGGCTTTGGAGGGAAAGAAAGGGAGCAGCAGAGGAAGAGAAAAATAAATCCATGCCTTCTTTTTTCTTTTTTCTTTTTTCTCCTTTCACTTCCTTCCAGGCTGAGTCACTGCTGGTGAGGAGGAAGGTCTGGAGAGGGAACGAGAGAGGAGGAGGAGGAGGTGGAGGAGGAGGGGGAGAAGAAGAAGAAGGGAGGGAGACAGGGAGATAAGCCACAACAGGAAGCAAAACGACACACACACGTACACAGACACAGTGCGTGTTTGTGTGTGTGTCTGAGAGAGAGACTGCGCGAACGAGAGGGTGAACGGGAAAGGAAGGGAGGGAGAGTGACGCGGAGGCTGGGAGAGCCTACCCCCCCTCCTCTCCTCCTCTCCCTCTCTTTCTCTCCTCTCCTCCTCTCCTCCCCTCCTCCCTCTCTCTCTCTCTGTGGAGCAGGCGTGTAGCGGCATCAGACTCGGCGTGAAGGAACCATGAGCGATGTCACCATCGTTAGAGAGGGATGGCTCCAGAAACGGGGTAAGTACATCCAGTACCTCTCTTTTTCTACTCCCCTCCTCTCTGCCTCTATTTTCTATCCTCTTCTTCTCTGCCTCTTGTCTAGACTGAGGGCCTGGCCGTGGCTGTCCACATGTGCCGGTGGGAGGATGTGAGTGTTTGCGACTGACAGTGTATGTGTGTGTGTGTGTGTGTGTGTGTGTATATGTATGTGTGTGTGTGTGTGTGTGTTGTGTGTGTGTGTGTGTGTGTGTGTGTGTGTGATCACATGGATGTCTGATTATCTAGTGTGTGAGTGTATACGTGTGTGCATTTGCCCCCATAGGGATGTGTCTCTTTATTATAAGCTTGTCTGGCAGTTTGTTTGCTAAGCCTCTATATACTTTAGTTAGGTTGTGGCTGAAAAAGAGTGTGTGCATGGGTTTGTGCATGTTTTTGTATGCAGTGTGTGTGCACTTGATAACATGTACCAGGCCTGTAGTTACACTGCTGGTGCATAGTGTTTTGTCAGGCCAGTGTGTTTACTAGTCTGTGAAATCAAGTTAGTTCTGTCTCTCTGAGGTATTATTTAACATAGTTGTGTCTTAAGTTCGTAGAAAATCCTGAATTGTGTCACTGAGAGTCATATGACTTGGGGTTGGTTGGGGTGGAGTAAGGGGGACACTGACAACACATCCTGTTTACAACCAAATGAATGAGAAATTGGGAAAGAAAATGTAATAGTTGAAGAGCATCTAGCAAAGATAGCACTTCCCTGTCCTCAGACAATCACAGCTCATGTTCAGTAAGTGGTTGCTGCAACAGGTGAAAAGTCATTTGTAGCAGGGCCAAACTGAACCAGAAGCTGTCAAAAAGTGATAAACAGTGGCTCTGTGATGACTGCAGCAGCAACTGTAAGGCACTTTAGGACTTTGTCATTTATTTTTTTATTTTTTTATTTTTTTATAAACAAACCATGATTTCATGGGGTCATGTGTCTGTTGGTGTTGATTCCTTCAGGCACAAGTACATGTGTACGTGAATGTGTGTGTTTTAGAGAGAGAGCCTCAGGGGTGCAACAAGGGGGATTTCCAAACTTTTAGGCCAATGAGCATCATCCCCCTGACTATGTGATGGTGTCTAGGAATGTGTAACACAAACTGTTGAACAGGAAGTGACATGGATACATAACAGACTGCAGGCTTCTGGGTAATGTAGGCTAACACCATGGCACAGCAGGAGAACATGTTGGATAACAGAGTGCTCCTTACTAGATGGAGAGGATGCTCTCTCACACTGTGTCACATGCGCACACACATACACAAATACAGGGCGCACTCTCTATTGCTGAAATTGAGGGGAGGATCTTTGTCTATGTGTGCCAGCATGCCAGTGTGATCCTCAGACAGTGGTCTGTGCATATTAAGAGGAACACATCGCCCCCAGTCACGACGCAGCGCTACCACTGTTCATCAGTGAGTGAGAGAGATAGAGGTTGTGTGTGTGTGGGGGGGGTGTTGTTTGTGTCAGGAATATGAATGTTTGTCTGCATCATATGCTAAATCTTTGTCTGTATTTGTGTGTGTGGAGAGAAGCAGGGTCGGGGTGCTGACTCACTGTCCAGGTCGTGACTGCAGTCTCAGTCGTTAGACAGCTTTTTACTGAAAAGAAAGCGGGAGAGAGGCAGAGAAAGGTAGTGAAACCTCCATACACACGCGACCACACACACACACACACACACACACAGACACACACACACAGACACACACACACACACACACACACACACACACACACACACACAACCTTTTGTACTTATGAGACATATAGTTGTGTTTTGACTGTCTGCAAGGCCCTGTACTTTCTAACTCTTGTACCAAATAATGCACTTTGTTTTGTTTTGAACTGAGCGACAGAAAGACGGTGACACAAAAAGAGAAACTAAAAGACTGAGTGAGTAGAAGATTGGAAAGAAAGACCGGTGAAATAGATGGGAAGGTAGCAGAGGTCTCTGTATGGAAGAGAGGTGCTCACATGCTTTGTAGATGCCTCTAAGACCTCTAATTGAATCAAACATGAAAAAATTTGTATTGAGTATTTGAGGACTACCTGAATAATTGCTGAATTCTTGTCTATTGTGTGACTATTAAACCTTGCAGATTAGATGAGCAAGGATGTATCTTACTCTTTTCATGTTATTATTGGGTAAATATGAGTAATATATTATCCCCATTGTTGTTTGTGTATCCAGCTATGCAGATGCTTGTTAAAACAGGTTGTGTTTTTGGTAAACTCATAATTAATAATTTTATGTTAGATGAAGTTCTTGTCTACAACAGCTGTTGAGTAAATGCTTCCAATATGGTGCAATTTTGTTGCCAAAAAAAAGTTGTTTAATGATAATAAGTGCAGAGGTTTTTCTTCAAGTAAGCCATAATATCTTGGTCATCATCTTATAGACCACTTAATGCATGACAGAGATTTATATCGATATTGCTGTAAATTTTATTCTCTATTGATGTGTGTGATAGGCTCGCGGTTCAGGACTTACTGTTTACCCCTCTACAATATACAGCTTACACATGATTTAGGTACAAAGGAGCAGTATGCAGAGACTTAAAATGCTTTGGTGATGCTATTGGTTCTGCAGAGCTTTTTTACTTTTAATCACATGGTCTTCAGCATAAATGCATCCACATGTCAGGAAATGATAAGGCCTATGTGTAAGTCTATGTGTAGATTAGTCTTACCGATGCATTTGTGGCAACTTAGTCTAGGACTTTATTTGACCATTGATGATGAGGATTTAATGAGATAGTTGTTTCTGAATGTTTCTTAAAGTCTTTTTCATACTCTTTTAACTTTTTTTACTCTCTTGTCTTTTGTGGTCAGAGTAATGGGTATAGTAATAAAGTGAAATGATTGATTGATTGAAAGAAAGTGTTTCTCATCCGTAGCACAAAGTATTGGTGATAACTTCTTGCTCATGCACCCTCATGGGTATGCTCAGCTCTCTGCATGTTTTATGAAGGGACTGTGTGTATCTGTGAGCTTGTAGCTTTAGTTTGACAAGCCAAAAACCATAAGAGTAATTTGTCAAACATGACAGATGTGTACAGCACATTGCCACACACATACTCACACACAGTAGGCTGATCAACTTACATATTTCAGTGGATGGTGATCACTGGCAGTAGTGTGTATGTGCATTGTCCTCAATAAGCAGCATTGGGCTTCGGGAGTATGTCAGACTGTCAATAGGAAACATTTACACAAAATGACAAGAAGGGGGGGGAGTAAAATGTACTATAACAAAATAAAAACTTCAGGATTTTTGCTTTTAATTCATTCCTTCCTTTCTTCCATCCCTCATTCATTCAGTACAACTTCAATTACAAAGTGCTTCACACAGATGTTGTAAAAGTTGAGAGGGCAGATAACAGATCAAAAACAAAATCACAACAGATGATACAAATAAAAACAAGCATACAACAGTAGTTTAATAAAGCTGTAAAATGCATGTATATAACAAAAGCATAAAAAGCAAACATCTCTACTCATTGTATATGAAGTCAAAGTTTGCAATCATCACACGGAGACAAACCTCAGGAACATCACCTCTGCAAAATACAGCAGTATGTCCTCAGATGACCGAGCCTTTCAGTGCTCACTTGCTCACTGCCATGGTGATGATTTCCTTCCTCCTTTCATTAAATCAGAGTGGGGAGTGCATTCGGCTGCATCATTTCTTTATCTTTGGAAATAATGAACAGCAGATATAACAGAATCTGTCACAGAGTCTGGAAATGTTATTTCATTCTTAATTTTTAAAAAGATGCTTTAGATGAAAGATGCTAGAAAATTTGGTGGATAGATGTGAGCTACAGGTACAGCCTTGGAAGGATATTGTGTTGTGTTGAATGTTGTGTTTAGGGGTGAAAATCACATGTTGCTATCCTTTCAGTCAACAGAAGTTAGAGCAATATTTTATTGCACCTTTACAAATCTGAATCTGAGGTGAACTCCACTTCATTTCCACCTAGGCTAGGAGTTTACCTTCTGTCAGCCCATGTGAGAATACAGAGGTCACAGTCAGCCAGTGTAGTCGAGGATACAGTTTCCTCCACCAGCATCAGCCCACACAGCAGTCAGCACAACAGATGGCCAGGAGGGAGGAGAGGAGGAGAAACACTGAAGAAGAGAGACAGGGAGAACACCATCATCTTTTCTTTGACACTTTCTGTCCCCAGAAGTGTTTCTAAGCAAAGCTACTAATCAGATGAGATACGGCTTTGTCAAAGTGGAGAGAGACTTGTTACTAACTCATTTTTGGAGATAATGATTCTTTGTCTCCCAGGAGGGTTTAAGCAATCAGACATAAGATAAAGTCAAGAAGATGTTGCACATACTCTTTATTTTACAATTGCGTTTCAAATTAATTCATGACTTCAGTCAACCTCTTAAATAGATGTGTGTAGCTGTATGTTCTTTAGAATGTAAGATTTTCAGACAGAAAATAAATGAAAATATTGTCAAGCATATATGGTGAAGTTGCAAGGTTTTTATAATGGATTCTTGTTATATTCTGCAATTTTATTTATTGAGTTAGATAAGAGATTCTTGAACTGCAGAGAAATTACATACTATAACTATAAGTCTCATTGTACACATTGTTTTTGAGGTTAAGGTTAGTTCAGTTTCACCAAATGTCAAGTGCAGTTTACCAAAATGCTTCTGTGACAGCTCAAATAAAGGTTTAAAATATGTTTGATTTCTAAAGCTCCCTTTGCACAGGACTATAATCAAACATAATTAAACTCTGTAACATACTAGATATTCCACTACAAATAACCTACCATATTCCATCTAACACAGTCATCTCATAGTGTTAGAATCAGCATCTCAGTACCCCAGAGTATTTGTCTTTTTTCATCTTCTTTTTCTTCTTCATTGATTTCTTTGAAAGCAGTTTGGGTAAAAATTCTGGGGGCTCATGGGGGTTATGGGCACATTCATACTGACATGATTTTGTATTGGACATGATGCAGTATTAAATTACATGGCTGCATCCCACACATCGACTGAAATGTTGGCTCTGCATGTCGTGCTTTGGCTTTGTATCTTTAGATCTGTTCTGCCCTTGCTCCCTGTAACTTTACAGTCTTTGTTTTCAAATTGCATCCATATGTAGAATTATGATTGGGGGCTCTTTCACCGTGGAGACAGTCATGAAGTGGTTCCATTACATATTCAATGTCTGCCTTTACTGGTAATCTGTGTAAATGTGCCAACCTGTCACTTGATGTATCTCGGGATGAACGTATGATAGACATGGAGCTGAAATAAGAAGCAACACACCTGTCTTCTTTTATACTTTTTCCTCTGTATTCTCCATCACCACAACTTAATCCCTTTGGGAGCTGTCTGTGCTATACTGTATACGTTAGACTGCTGTGGGGTTCATTGGGTGCAGTGCAGTGAGGCAGCCATCTTGGCTCAGTGAGTTCAGTGAGTTCAGTGTTGCTGGAGGCTGGCTGGCTGGATCAGGTGGCAGTGCCAGATCTCTGATATCAATCACCAGCCGCTGCTGCTGCTGCTGCCGCCGCCACTGTCTGCTGTGTCGCCCTTCTACTCTCCTCTCCTCTCCTCTCCTCTCCTCCCCTCTCCTCCCATCCTTTCCTCCTCCTCTGTCCTGCCTCTGCTGTAGAGCCTGTCAGCACAACTTACTCCATTTACTGTCATTCACACTCTTTCTCTCTCTGTCTATCTATGTATCTCCCTCCTTCTCCCTGCACTCCTCTTTTTATCCCCTCTGTTTCTCAAACGCACATGCATATACAGGGCAGTAGCAGACAGTGCAGGCTTTGTTATGAATGGCATCCTCTTGCACATCCGGAGGAAGTGTACGCTCCAGTGTGGCTTTACAAACTGTCTCCATTGTCCTAAGAATGACTCACTCTACACTGCAGAGAATGGCAGTCAGCCAGACAGTCAGACAGACCAACGGCACAGCGCAAACAGACAGACAAGTCTGCAGAGCCTACAGACAAACAGCACAGGAAAGACAGGCAGAGAGACCGATAGTTTGTGACAGATAGAGCCAGCATAGAACAGAGGCAGACAACTTGGCAATACAGAAGAGACCTGCAACTAGCGGGTCACAGACATCAAATGAAAGACAGATGGGTAACATACACAGACAGGCAGCAGAGTGTGTCACCTTAGTATTCAATCAGAATGATATTTTTGTTCCTTTCTTTTAAACTTATATGTACCTACTGATAAGCTCAGAAACGCATGTTACAATGTGCAGTCTGAGCTAAATAGCCTGAAGCTGTACAACTCTGCAAACTCAGTCAGTCAATAAGATCAGTGGTAAGTGGTAGGAAGCATCCTTGTAAAGGCTATGCAAACTGAGAGATGGATTAATGGATGGGTGAGTGAATGAACTAATGTAGAGTGAGGCAGTCTTGGATAAATGAATGAGTGGATCAATGAATGGAGTGCTGATCACTGCAGAGGGAAAACTTGGATAGAGGAAGAGAGAAAAGGTGAAGGGAGAAGAGGTTGAGTAATGGGATTAGTTTGTAGCTCAGGATCATCGAAATGCTGACCTCAAACATTTCATCACAGTCTGGATGTATGCATGCACATGCATTCACACATGTACACTTTACTAGATTATTATTTATTGCCATTATTATTGAAATGTATCCATTATCAACCCAATGTACGAAGAGATGTCAAAATCCAAAATTTCAGTTTTATGTATTTTACTTAATTGAAACATGCTATACATTACAGCTGTTTACTGGTAATAAGGACCAAATATATTTTTATATTATCTGATACTTATAATTAATCAATGCAGAGGATGATGTTATGCAGGTTGTAACAAATGAATGCTTCATCCCATTTTTGGTAACATACTAATATACTATAAATCACCATTTAAACTTAACCTATTAGACCTTTTGACTCTTGTAACTCAAACACAACAACAAACAGATGATTCACTGTGGATTTTTTTAAACATTAGTTTATAACTTCATTGCCCCGGTGAAGCCCACTTGGTGCATATATAGTGTTGCACATTTCTGAATATGACAGCTTAGTCAAATGTTATTACAAGGAGGTTGTTTAAAGGATAGATAGCAAGATATTAATTCCTTGGAGACCTGGGTTTCTTGGCCACCTCAGTTTTCTCATCAACTGGTTTCTATCTACCACTATTGCACAGGCAGCTATCAGATGTTTCTATCGGGTTCCATGGTGACCCAATGGCTGCAGCAGCTCTGTCCTTACTTCACAAGCCAATTTGTGTTAAAGCTGAAAAGAGATTCTATGTTTAAATGTGCTAACACAGAGATTAGACCAAAGGGGTAGTGTGTAGTCTAACATCTTGAGGTAGTGTTGGCTGGTTGGAGAAGGCTTTGGGCTGATTAGAGGAAGCAGGTTAGAGTGGGGGTTGGTATGGCTGATTTAGGCCGACAGATTATTGCTTGGTTAACAGCTAGTGTAAGTTTTGGAGTGCAGGAGAAGGACCCCGGAGTGTTACTATTTGGTCTTCCACTCAATTTTTCTTTGGCCATCCAAGTCTGTTTAGTATTGATCCATATCATTTCCTGTAGACATGATACTAAAATTGTTTTTGTTAAAGATAATGAATGTTTCTTCACAACAGGATACTATAGATAATCAAATATAAATTTTTTTGACTCCTTAAATAATAAAACAGCACAGTGATAGTATATTTTAGAAATGCCTTCCAGACTGACAACTGGGCATCAGTTGCCAGCCTGTTGCTTATTAAAGTTGACAGAGTGTTTGCCATTCCAGTAATAGTTTATGATTGAAGTGATAGTGGTCATTCATAGGAGTTACTATGTACAGTATATCAGTGCTGAAAATGTAACTTCCCTAAATACAAGTTGCTAAGGTTTTGGAAAAGATTTATTGTGTAATTTTTAATTATGCACGTAACTTGTTGAACTCCCATTTACCTGAGCAGATAATTGTACAGCAAGAGTGAGTTGGATTCAGTGTTTTTTTGTTTCTCGCAATTATGACACCCATAATGGTAGACTGTGGTCTGCATCCGGTTGCCAAGGGCAACTGGACAACCACTGTTGCTCTGAAACATCAGTTACATCCTTGATGCATTTTCTCCTCATCACTCACAAGCTTTGTGTTGCTTCATTTGTAAAACAGAGCATCAGTTCCAGAGAGCAACCTCTGTTACAAAACCTTATGTTGAGAACATGAAGACAGCTGTTTGAGGCTACTGCAAGCACTTGTGATTTTATTTAGTGTTTCTGAATTGATTACCCAGTCTGATGATTGTCCAATAAGACTCAACGATCACTAATGTAAAGCAGAGCCACTTAATCAAGTCTACAGTTGACCCAGTCTTTACCTTGCCTAACTGTTGAGCATAGGTGAGCAGAGATTTGGAAATCCATGACCACAGTTGGTCAGTTTCGCTGTGTGTAACATACTGTACCAACACTTTTGTGCTCATATGAGAGAGACCTCTTGGTCAAAAGCTAATGACAATTTCCTCTATGATTTGAAGCAATTTTACATTGTTTGACACTGATTCGTAACAATCCAAAATGTGCTATACTGTGAACTCAGTACTGTGGGCTGTGATGGCTCAGGTGGTAGAGCGGGTTGCCTGTTGATTGCAGGGTTGATGGGTCGATGCCCAGCTCCTCCTGTCTGTGTGTGGAAGTGTCTTTGGGCAAGACACTGAACCCCAAGTTTCTTCACTTGTAAGTAGCTTTGGATAGAAGTGTCTGCCAAATGAGTAAATGTAAACAAATCTGAACAGAATTGCTGAATTTCTACATCACCATCAAGACATATTTCTATCTTAATCCAGTTGATACATCTAATTGATGCATTTTTTAAATTGAAAAAACTATTTTAAATGGGAGATATATTGAAATTAACAGTATTATTTCATACGTCGTACCCTGACCGAAATATTATGGATATACATGTCTAAGGCAGCAATGTCACATGTTGGCAGTAATTTAAGGCCCTGGAGATTTGATGACTGAAGTAGAATAAATGTTAACAGTTTCATATGTCGGTTAATGTATAGTGCCACTGCAGCCATGATACTGCTATCATATCATTAAAGCCGGTAGGTGTAGCTTTTGTAGTAGTTTCTGTTTGTGAGTATGCTACAGATGAAACTGTTCTGCTAACCAGATGTGATGTAAAGATACAGTGAAAGTTTTTTTTCTATGACAACCTGGTAAAACGTCTGGTCATTTTGGTCATGGGTAAACACATGGGCTGCCTTTAATGGGTTTGGTTTGAGTTTGCTCCTGTTATGCCTGACTTAATAGTTGAGCTGCATGCTGATGTCACAGTGGCCAGGTTAAAGGGACAGTCAGTCTATTTATATCTTCCCACCTGTAATCTGTTTCTGACAGGATTAACTAAGCCACCAGCGGAGGCCTGCTGTGCCACAGAGACACACTGAAAATGTAAGCCATGAATAAATATATGCATTCACAAAGATGCACTGTGAGAACAGTGTGTACAGTACATGTAAGGAACAGTGTATAAAATGTGATCTCAACATTAGGGTATTCTAGGAGAGGAAGTACAAATATATGTCTGTTTTCAACTAAACAGAAAATGTGACTCCATGTAACCACGTTACTTGCTTCTGTTTGTCTACATGTGTGATTGCATGTACATCTTTTGTGTGTGTGTTTCACAGAGTCTCAGTCAGTTAGCCTGATAAAAACAGAGAGAAAGTAGAGACCAAACAGTGACAGAATTTTTCATTCTCCCTCAGCTTTCTCTGTCTCTGGTTGCCAATCTCCAGTCATTAATAAGCTGTCCATGATAAAATTCCCCATTCCCAATCTGACACTAGTGTAGAGCAACGGACGGCAGTGGTAATCATGTCAGCAAGGCTTGGCTCAATGTTCTGAGGGGGCTAAATGTCCCCCATATGGTCCACTGGCTGGGGCCTGCTCTTCACCAAGCTCTCATTAAACTAGTGCTTAATATACCAAGGTAAAGAGGGACACACACACACTATTGCATACACTCAGCTGTAAGAAACAAATCAAGACATCTAACAGGGGATTGGGCACAAAGGGACAGGAGGACAAGGAGGTGGTGTTTGTTTCTGTGTTTGTGTGTGAATAAGGTATGTGTGTCTGTGTTTTTAGAGGCTGGCGCTGTACAATTGTTGACTTGCCATCTGTCATCAAGAATAGAGTTCTATCCTTGCATGTGTGTATGTGTGTGTACAGAGGAAAGATGAGACGGAAAAGATAGAAAAAAACAGTGAGTGAGGTGCAGATGTCTCACAGCTTAGCGGCTGGAACATGAGTTTCAATGGTGGACTGCTGTATGAGAGGAGGTGGAGGGGGAGAACAGAGAAGAAAGGAGGACGAACATCTGCCATACTCAGATATTGCTCCGTGGTTTGAGTGTTTCTACACAATATGTTGAGTTTGAATAGACCTGGGACATGGCCTGCTCATTTAGTATCTTGCAAGGCCAGGCAGGCAAGTTCCGAGACTGCCGGTATCATTGAGGTTTTCAGATATATTCTTCAATATATTTTAACTATAATGCAGAAGCAGGGATGTTTTTTTGCATCTTTATAAGGTAGCATTTATAATTAATTATCATGAAGAAATCCAAAATATTTAGTTTAGTCAAAACCTTGGTTTGAGTACATCCTTTATTACTATTCTTGGTGTTAAACATCAGAGTGGGCTTGATGAAGTACTTTATTTACTCTGGCTATTCTGTTACACAAATTTAGTTGAGATTTGTTATGTGCTTCGGTTGTGACTTATTTTTCTAATGGATGCAACAAGCAGATTTACAGACATACAAATCCTTAAGGTTAAATAAAAAGTATAATAATTTTCATAAGATTTTTTATATAAGTTTGTCTTTTTGTCTTATGCTGATTACAACATAGATAAAACATATAGTCATCTTTGTTCCTTTTGAATTGTCTCAGAGCCTGATGCCAGCCAGCTGAGGTGGACATGTTGTCAAAAACAGCCTCTTAGACAGGCAGACGTTACAGCATGACAGACAACAGCTCTCAGGGAAGGAGAGGGAAGTGTTTGTTTGAGATGGACAGACATACAGTATATAGCTGTCTGACATCTCCGAGTGTGACAGACAGGCAAGCAGTCACTAATTGCACTTTTATTTTGTTGGTCCAAACTCCGCATCTTGTAGACAGAAGTCACATGGGCTTACAAGTAGTCCTTTTATTGAACAGCATTTAGGTAAACTGCCTTCATGAGACATCAGGCATTTTAGCGGCAGGTGAGCCAAAACAAATATGATTCCAGTCACTGTAACTTAGGCATGTTAGTTTATGCCCGACAGAGCATGACTGATTGTGAGGGAATCAGATGAGGCTGTTTTGCCCTTGCTTCATTTTGTAATGTTGTGCATTACAAGCATGATTAACTACAGCCTATCACATGTCTCCTTATATCCATAAAAGTGCGATTCATCCATAATGGCCATGTGCTGTAGCTCTGTTTCCTACCCCAACAAACCTTATACCTAGAATCACTTGTAAACAGTAGTTGGCATCACTCTCACCTGTCCATACAAACTACAGTTAAAGATAGAGTTTGAGTCAACCACTACAAATATGCCCAGTGTGAATGCACCCTGATGGACAGATGGGCATACACTTCGGCAGGTGGAGAGACAGAGAGAGACAGACAGACAGGTAGCCAGGCAGGACAGAGGGGAGAGCAGAGAGCAGCAGTTAGTGAGGTGGAGAGCACTTACTGCCGGCCCTTCAGTGCAGAACATGAATGGGCTGGGCTGGTGTGTGTGTGTGTGTGTGTGTGTGTGTGTGCGCGTGCGTGCGTGCGTGCACACGTGCACGTGTGTCTAGGGTGTTTGGGGAGAGGGTGGGTAGGTGGGCACTTGACAGTACTTGGGGTATAGTACTTGATTGTTTACTCTTGCCTGCTGGGCTGGGCTATTGTGCTGCTGTGTGTGTGTGTGTGTGTGTGTGTGTGTGTGTGTGTGTGTGTGTGTGTGTGTGTGTGTGTGTGTGTGTGTGTGGTGTGTGTGTGTGTGTGTGTGTGTGTGTGTGTGTGTGTGTGTGTGTGTGTGTGTGTGTGTGTGTGTGTTGACAGAGTACATTGTGTGTGAGCGTGCAGTGTGTATAAGTTTACAGGCAGACAGGGAAACATACAGCACAATGCTTCTCTGCTGCTCTAGGAAAGGACGAGGAGGGGGGGCTTCACAAAAGACCAGGGGGGTCTTATGTTGTCCACACACACACACACACACACACACACACACACACACACACGCGCGCCACGTAACGCCAGCTGCCGCCCACAGCCCCAGCCCGGCATTTCTGAATTAATAATACAGAGCCAACCACTCTGGAATAATAGTGACTTACACACATAGACACACACACATGCATGCACAAAGCTTTGCACCTGTTCACCACTGCTCAACTGGACAGGGTTGGGCTGGTTAAGCCCCCACCCCCACCCCCCTCTACCTCACACAGACACACACACACACACACACCCACACACGCGCATGCACACACACACACTCCTTTTTGCCTGTCTGTTGTAGGCAACACTTAGACAGCTGTGTCTGTCTCCTGACCCTCCTCTTCTTGTTCTGATCGACAGCTAATCTCATTGACTGATTGGTCCAGCTGCCCAGTCTGTTCCTCCAATTGGATGGTTTTACATCCAATAACGTGCAAAGGAACAGAGTAAGAATGTAAATATGAATGTCAGATTTACTGGGGAACCTAAAAGAAACCAACTCCAACCGTAATTTTCAGATAACTGCCAACTAAAAGTAGGTGACAGTCAAACAAAATGATGCAAACTGGTTTACTTAAAAGGAATGCAAAAGAAAATAGATGTCCTTGGTTGAAGGTGTTGACACTTTAACAGGTTCTACTCTATTTCAGAGATGGTGTGTTTTGGATTTTAATGTAATTTCAGCTAATAGTTATATTTAGAGAAGGATGTAGAGTGTTTTGGAAATAAACTCTATTTAATGTGAACATCAATGATTTGCTGTAAAATAAATGAAGAAATCAATGATGCCAACACACAATGCCATCCAAAGGAGAGAACAGAGAGAGGCAATATACCAGCAATCAGTGCAATTTGATTAGCCTGCTCATTGGCTGTGTGTGCGTTTCCTAATCGCATTGGATCCACTGCATTCTGAACACAAGCAGCATGGCATCCCTAATGTTATTGGGTGTTTTAATGCAGGGGCTTTATGTACTGGTTAGCTCGGATTGTATTTTTACTTCTTGACATGCTAGGAGACATCCAAACAGATGAGTCTTTGTGCTTTCAGTGGCATGTTATGCCTTGGTACTTGTGTGTGTTTTTGTATGTGTGGGTGGATGGATGTGTGTGGATGTAGAGGAAATAGACCATCTGACTGAGCTGTGTTTAATGTGAGTTTGCCCTGTCTGGATAATAATGTTAACGTTACGTCATGTAAGCCACCTATTGTATGGCTACAGTATGTGTTTAACTGTAGCATATGATTTCTATGTATACATGTGTTTGTAAGGGGCTGAATCTGATGGCCAGTCTCATTCCTTTTTTGTTCTTTTAGCATAAAAGACAGGGATTTGGCTTCCGTTGTTATATTTCTTTTTCATATGTTTCATTTTATATCCCCTGACTGAACTGTCACGGCCCTGCTCATAGACTGTGATGAGCTAACAAATGTCTGTAGAATCAGTAATGTGGGGGATGAGTAGAAATGGGCTGTTTTCTTTGTAAAACCAAAAACAGAAGCCACCACTCTGTAATGTGTGAGGAAAAGCATTCTTACTGGACTGGTTGCTGACCCAGCCTTATGTACTGTACAGGAGGTCATACTGGGCCCAGGTGTGACTCCTGCCACTAATGGCCCTGCTTCACAAGACCAGCCTCTGCAAACAGAAGAGCACAGAGCAGGAAACCAGCAAGAAGGGCAGAAGGGCCATCACAAAATCCATTGAATTACATCATTAAGGAGGACAACTTGTCTTTAGTTGTACACTGTATAAATTTCAACAGCCTCCTTGGGTACTTTTATTGGGTATTTTGTGTTTATTCTTTTTTGAAATACAAAGAAAAGACATGGCTTAAAAGAGCATGAATTTGATAGTTGAAAAATGTGGCAGTGCATCTCTAGAGATATTTTGTTATCTTGCATATCCCTTTCCAAATAACTCTGATTATTTTAGGACAAAGCTCACATATATCAGTATTAAACAACACATGCTGGGTGTCTGCAATATAATGTTAATTTCAGTTGAGCGGCTCTCACTTGTACATTTTGACCTGACTTCCTGGAGTATAAAATTATATAGAAATTCTGAAGTGGTATACTCCTCAGTTATCTAAGCATAGAGCTAATCTTTGGCCAACTTTGTAATTTTATTCCTTAAAATTAGCTGCATGCCAGTATTTGTGATAGATCATTGTAATGACTATTATGCAGTAAAAGTGTTCTTCTTGTAATTGGCCGTCACTCCTTTTACTTGGTAATGTCACAGAAAACGCCAGCTTGCAACGCTGAATATAATATGTTGAATATAAGATGTAGTTAATTATATTTCAGTGTGACAGAAAATGAAGATAAAGTAATTATCTTAATAATAACATAGTCTGTAAAGAGACAGTTAAAGTAGTTACAGTAATGAATTAAGACAGTAAGACAGTAAGCTTTGAGTCGTTGTAGCTAAGTGACCTTCACCCACCCACTGTGTGTATGTGTGTATGTGTGCTTACATATGTGAGTGTGTGTTGGTGGGGGGTAGAGAAGGAATGGGGGGGGGGGGTAGCTGGGTAGCCACAGCCTCCTGTCTGGCACAGGTGGTGTTGAGCAGCAGCCCTCCAGCTAAGATGCTAATATGCTAACACCACACTAATCCTAGGGTGCTTTAGGAAGCAACGGACACTGCCCTCTCCCCAATAACACACGGGAACAAGCACTCACGTATTAACGCACACACACACACACTCTCACACACACATAGACATATACACAGATTTAAGATGACTGCATGCCTGCATACAGAAATAAACACACTTACACCAACTGACACATACACACATTGTATATAGTGTATACTGTATACACACAGACACATACACACACATACCAGTGCTGTGAGGGAGATTAGCATGAGAGGCGTCTTGGCTGCTGTGTGTCTGTCAGTCACTCTCCAGCTTGGTGTTAGCGTCACAGCGGTGGCCACCATGCTCCAGGGAGCCACCACCATCTACTGGACTGTAACGGTACTGCAGGACAGGAGAGGAAGTGAGAGGAGGAACAAAATGTAACAGGAGGGAGACAAGAGGGAAGGGAACATTTAAAGTTTGTGTGTGTGTATATGTGTATGTGTATTTGTGTGTTTTTGTATGTGCATGTGCCTCCTTCTGTACCAGCTGGGGGAGCAGAGGGGCACCAGGGCAGCTTGCGTGTATGTATGTGCATCCAGCACAGCCTACCAGGAGGTTCTGGCTGTGTGCAGCTGGCTGGGTGAAATCTCCTAGTGGCCCCCAAGGGATGGCCATACTCCCATGGGTTTCCACTCAATCTGGCCGCTCTGTGGTTGCCCTGCCCTGTCCCAGCTCTCTGTTACCACCATAGTCTTAACCTCATACTCTCTATCTCTCTGTCTCTCTCTCTCTTATGCAATCTCCCGTTGTCTCTTGCCCAGCTCTCTTCTTTTCCCTTATCTACCATTCTATCATCTTCTTCCTCTCTAGTCTGCTGTACCCTCCGTGTGGTCTCATTCCATGGACTGAGCCAAAGGCTTGTACAATTACTCCAGCACTAAACCTTTAAACCCAGCTGCATCCCCAGCTTCAAACTGAATTTAATTTTTTCATCCTTCAAACCTTTCCCTGTCATTCTGGTCTTGTATGATCATTACATAAGTGAACCTCTACAGGTAGCACCACTTATATGTTGTCATTGATGGTGAATATATTTAAAGCACTCATGCACACACACACACACACACACACACACACCACACACACACACACAACACACACACACACACACACACACACACACACACACATACACACACACACACACTAACACCAGTCCAGCCCCGATGTGGTAATGAGACTAATGCACTGTAAGTGGATTGGCTTTGAAGAGCTTGGATTCGCCTTAAGATGTCTGAGCAGACTGGAGTTAGAACTGCTGGGGTCGGGGTCACGCACACAGCCCTATCCTTGTTAACACACACTTGTACAATGAAATAGACCTTGGATTACAGATTGTGCAAAAAAGTATTTTTCAGGTATATAAGTATTTTTATACGTCTATATTAAATTCTTTCTCTCAGCACGAGTAAGTTTGTGTGCTTATAGCGCTCATGGACAGACTTTCAGACAGATGTCTTCTTCAAGCGCATTATCGTACAATTCCCCACTTTCTTAACCCCCAGTGCCCTTTCTGCTTCACGCAGTCACCTCCCCCTTTTCCCTCATTTCCTTTACCCACCAGTTACCTGCCTGATGTTTAGCTAATCTCTCCCTCCTCCTCCCCCTCCTTGCTTTTACTCAAGTATCAGCCGCTAGTGCTCATATACACAAACACATGAAACCCCTCAACACCCTGTTGTGTCTGGAGATGTCTTGACCTTCTTCTATAAGGAGATCAGCTCAAGCAGCCGGCTAATCATTTCAGCTCAAACCCACCCATTAATTTGACTGCAGTCTGCTGCTGTTTGATGGTGCAACCCCTTACTGCTACACTGTGCAGTAAATATTTACATTTCATTGAATATCAATACTCAATACCTGTCACCTACTTACCTTAACTGTATGGTACATACGACAAAGATACTAGTTGTGTTCGATACCTTCATACTTTAATACTGTTTAAACATGATAGACAACTGCAACTGAAAAATATTTTTATGGGTGATTAATCTGTCAATAAAATGTCAGACAGTAATGATGAATGCTGTTTACAATTTGCCAAAGCCTAATGTGACTTCTTCAAATTGCTTGTTTTCTCTTGACTAACAGTCCAAAATCCCAAAATAGGAAATCTACAATGATAACTAACATGATTTATCTGTCATCAGAACTGTTGATTCATTATCTGTTGATCGACTACTCAGTTAATCAAATCATTCTAGCACCAAAACATGATGTAGTTTTGTCAGTTATCCAGTCTGCATACTTACAACCTGCTTGTCACTCAGTTAGTGAGGGTGAAAGTTAACCTCTGTCTAGGTAATCTAAATAGTGTGTTAGCTTTTCCTTTGGTCAGTCAGCTTATCAGTTGGGCAACCAGCCAGCCAGCTACTCAGTCACTTGGTTAGTAAACTTGTTATTTATTCTCTTCTGTTATAGCCAAACCCTCTGTGTTACTGCTCTGAACACTGAATGTGTGTGTGTGTGTTGTTATGTGGCCAGACGATACATTCCTCTCCCGGCTGGTGAGCTGCTGTGTATGTGCTGGAACGTGGAAGAAGCGCCCCCCCCCCCCCCCCCCCCACCCCCCACCCTCTCCATCCGCCTCCCCCTACCTCTATATACGCCACCACCCGCCACCGCTCCAGCTCCCAGAGTGCCAGTCACACAGCCCCGTCTCTGCGCCATCTGCATATCAGCTCCAGCCTCGGCCAAAGCATTAAATTAAATCCCTGTTTGGGTTGATTAACAAATGGCTGGTGAGCTCACATAGTTATGGAGTTATTTATTTAATTGTCATCAAGGTTTTTTCCTCGACAAAGCAGGAGAGCAGAGGTGTGCAGGTGTCCTGAAGGAGTGAGTGTTAGACAGAGAGATAGAGAGAGACTGTTAAGTTTGCACAAGTTTGTGTGACTCATTTTTGTCTTGCTGGCTGAAGTTCAGTCTTACCATTTGTACCTGTTTCCTAATTTTTTTTTTCTGCATTTCTCTCTCATTCTCTCCCCTTTCCCCCTCTGTCCTGAAATGAATAGTTAATCAGTTTGCTAATTGAGTGACAGTTAGTCAGTGCGTTGTTGTAATTGTCCAATCAGAAAGCTTGGAACGGACACAGTCACAGCTGATTCATCTCTGCCTCTTACTGCTAAATCCACAAGCTGCAACTGGAGGATGTGCCAACAAGATTTATTTCTCCTAGAAATTCCAAAATAACTCTTAAAAAGTCTAGTTTAGTTTTTAATCCTTAGTTTGTGGCTCATAGCAAAAAAGCTGAAAACAAAAGATATAAGGGGTAGATACTCCTTTACCTCACCATACTACTGGATGTGGTTGTTTATCAACACCTTTTTGAATAAGAGGTATGATGTTATATAATACTTCCCTACCAATAAAAATAAAAGGAACAGAAAGGTTTTAGAAAAGTATGATTATACAATAAGGACATCAAATTAGATGGAAGAGAGCACTTTACTGATGCAAGTCTCTATTTTGTCTTTGCTTTGAACAAATTTAACCTGGAATTTAAACGCACTCTAAAATAGTTTATCTTATCTTCCTAAATATCCTCTGTTCGTTAGATCTTTCAAGTCACCCACGTTCTCCTGTATTACTGATATCCTATCATTCTAACAAGAAACAAGAGACTCCTGTTGTCTTAAGCACTGTGTAGTGTAGTATTTACTAATTGGTCTTAAGGGAAAAGTAAAGTTGTGCAGAAAACTAAATGAAACTGTAGTGAGGAGTCCGAGAGAGATGGTGTGGGAAGGAGACCGGCTGTTCTGTTTTCTCCAGCAGTCCAAACTAGAGACATGTGGCTCTCCAGACAAGCTGTCCAGAGTGGGAGAGCTCGCTGGACTCATTACAGGCAGGGCCAAGACGGGATAGCTTGACAGAACACCATTGGATCATTCGGAGAATTGGAACGGTCGAAACAGAATTGTGTTAGTTTTGTGTGTGCACGTTTGTGTGTGCGTGTGCCTGTGCCTGTTTGGAACGGCGTGTGTGGACAACTGTCCATCTCTTCTCTCCGTCTGTGCCACCCCTGGCTGCCCCTTCCCCCGCCCCCCAGTGGACATGTACACACAAACACACACAATCCACACTCACACACATACACGCTGTCGAGGCCCGGCCAGAAGGATTGCTTAAATGTTTTCAGTTGCACTGGACAGCTGAGCGATGAAGTGGCCAGCCACAGGCTTCCATTGGTTGGACACTTCATCTAGAAACTGACTCAGAGAAATGACTGGACTTGGACCAGCAAACTAGTCATCACTGCCAGTTTATAATAGTTTTATCAGTTTAACTTTCTCTTCATCCTCATCCATTTTGTCAGTCAATACATCTCTTTCTCCTGTCCAGTTTGAAGTTTCTATTTTCCATATGATCATAGTCTTCCATTGTTAGTTTGTGAATTCAGAGCTGGAACCTGCAATGTTTTCATTTCTCTTTCTCTCTTTCAACTAAAGCGGTCACACAGATTTATAAGTTTTGTCTGATACAAAGCTACAGGAGCCAAACACAGTCACAGAAACATATGTACAACACTTTAAAGTTGAAGCATACTTTTTCTCACACAATCACTACAATAATTGAACATTATAACACTCAGTATTTATTTCAGGGCTGTTTTAGTGACTTTAATTATATTGTGTAGCTTTTGTTTTTATAGTGGCCATCCCTTGTAGTTTTGTAGATTTGAAAAAGTTGCATCTCTTTTGCAGTACATAAATGCATAAATATATAAAATACCTCAAGTCTGGTTAAGTTTACTTACAATAATAATATTTTGGTTTGGTCAGAATTAATGAGATGTCTTCTTTTGGCTTGCTTACTGCCTCCTTCCCCACATCCCTTTTTTGCTTTCCTTTCTTTATAATTTTTTTCTTTCCTCTTCCTTATGCCTCTCTCCATCTCTCCTCCCACCTCTCCCTTTCAGCCCCTCTGCACTCTGTTTATCAGTAGCAAGTGATCCAAAGAATATGCTTTGTTTCTGAAAGAACAGGAGAAGGAAACAGGAGAGTGGGTGGATTTGTGAAAAAGAGAAAAATAGAGACAGGGAAAGGAGAGGAGAGGTGTGATTTGGTAATCCTGATGACGCACTGGCACCCAACAGTATTTTCTTCATCTTATCTGTCTATCATTGTCTCTCAGTGTGTCTCTCTGTCCCTGTGTGATGCTTCAAGTCAGCCGCTAACCCACCCCAACACCACCACCTCACACACACACACGCACACACACGCACCTCTACCACCAGCAGCACCCAGAGGTACCGGCAGGGCCCGCAGTCGCACAGTCTCTTCGGCGGAGCAGGTGTTTTTCTGCGATGTGTTAACGAGCACGGCCTGCTGTCATTTCCGCTTTAAATGGATGTCACAAATAGAACACACACACATACACACACACACACACACTGCCTATTCTCCTCTCCCAGCGAATCAGCCTAAAAAAGGTGATCAGAGCTGTTTCCGATCTTCGAATTTGTTTATGTGTGCATGCACATATGCATCTTTTTATCTATTAGTGTGGCTTCACAGGGTGTGTAAATGTATGAGTGTGCATGTCAAAGAACAGCTGGTCAGTTAATAGGGGTTGAGAAGAAGGGTTTCTGTGGTTTTTATTTCTGTTGTTTGAAAAGAGAAGGTGAAATGTTTACACAACTCCCAAGTTTGGAAAGGGTTGAGATTGTCAGTTTCTTTCATCAGAGCTGTGTGTTCCGGTATTACTTCAGTCATATGTTTAATCGTACAAGTGTGCGCTCAGTTTCATCCCTGCATTTGTACTCTCTGTACTTGTCTAGCTATGTGTGAATCCATACTGTGTACTATAATCCATGTGTGTATCCATGCTGTTTCCAGTAAGTGTTATCCGCCTCTGTGGCAGTGTGGTAATGTTTGACACTCATGTAATCCTGCAGCAGGTCATCTGATAAAGCTGTGGTGCCACCTTAGTGCCAGTCTGTGCCAGCCAGTTGGGTAATACTCTGCGACCAGCTGCTCAGCAGATGTTGTTATTTGTTGCTGTGGTTTAAGAAGGGCTATTCTCTACATGTAACTTTACCTCTTCTTGTTTCATCTCGTCTCATCTCGTCTCGTCTCATCCTATCTCATCCTCTTCTCTTCTTCATCCTTTGCTGGCAACCAGTGGTTTGTGTGTATGTGGGTGCGTTTAAATTGTGAGTTCATATGTGTGCACATGTGTGTTCAGTGTGCTTGTGTGTGTGTTTGGTAGAAGGGTCATCACCTCGACACCTGCCCATGTATCAGCCAGATGATGTTTCTGGCATGGATAGTTTGAGTGTTGTGCTGGTAAACATGTTTTTGTCAATTTTTACATGATAATCCGATCGGAATCTGGCAAGCGCTGTGGGAGTCCCAGAGATACTCTGTGTGTGTGTGTGTGTGTGTGTGTGTGTGTGTGTGTGTGTGTGTGTGTGTGTGTGTGTGTGTGTGAGAGAGAGAGAGATATCCTTTTGACAGATGAAGAGTTGAGCTGACAGGCTTTTATCTGTCATCCTATCTATCTGTATTTAAAATCATGTCCAGAATCACTATTGCTATAAATACTTTCTGTATATCATCATGGTCATTATAATCATCATTAGCCTTCAGCATCATCATCACTGTTGCCCTCATGATCTGAATTCAGTTGTATTTGCATCAAGTATTTAATTGATCTGACTTAAATTTTCTACCCTCTCTTTGTATCCATCTCTCTCTTCAGGTGAATACATAAAGAACTGGCGACCGCGTTACTTCCTGTTGAAGACAGACGGCTCTTTCATCGGCTACAAAGAGAAACCTCAGGATGCAGACCTGCCCTACCCCCTAAATAACTTTTCTGTAGCAAGTACGTTACCTACTATATATATATATATATGAAAACGTCACTGTGTCATGTGTCACTGTGTCACTGCATTGTATCTTTACATTGAATATACACAGAACAGCAAAGTTTAGTAGGAAAAAGACAGTTTAGCCATCACATGCTTACAGATTCCTATCTGAAAGATGTAGCTTTTCTATTCCTGATGCACTAATTTGCTTTTTTGCAACGTGTCCAAGCACCTGCATCTTCTTCCTAATTCTTTGTAGGCTCATAATTAACCTTTTAAAACACAGTGGCCCACCTGTGGGACACTTTGGCACAGGTACAACTACTTCAGGTGTATTTTGGTCTGTTCCAGAAGCTCTACGTCTCCTGATTCTATCTGTGCAATATATTTTACTTTCCCCATATCCCTGCAACAGCTGTTGATACAGGATTGGTTTTAGGCTATGGCTCCGAAGTGTTTTCCACATGAAAGATACTACCACAGGCCTCATATTCCCTCTCTTATACCAAAAGCTTGTGGTTATGACTGCAATCAGAAGGGTTGAAGAACAGTAACCTTTTTATTTTGGATACATTCTTATTAGGCTTGTGCACAAAAATGGAGGTGTTTGGAAATAGTTTAATGATGATGATGATGTGAGACCTGCTGTGATTAACCTCTGTACTGAACATCTCAGTTCAGAGCAGAGCAACTGTAGGTGGTAGGGAATCAGTGTCTTGCTGTAGGGCACTTCAGCAGGCAATTGCACCCATCTTTTCCAGTTAAAAGACATACGATAACCTGTATCATCTAACTGATTATATTTTTATATTTCTTAAATGTCAATGCAAAACACATCTGTCATGTAAATTGCTGTGAGATGTTGCTGAAATGTTCTTGTGATTTCATCACACAGCGACACAATGAAATGGTGCAACAATTATTGCATCAGTTTCACTCATGGCGTGTCCAAACATCTTGTCAGTCATCAGTCTTCACAGCATTGATATGCGTTACAGAATTCACTGAGGGCTCTAATTAACCATTTATCAGTATATCATCTGTCTGCACCTGGTTAACAAGCTCCACAGTGTCGTTGACATGTGTAATTAACCAACTAATGAGTTAACAAGATGAATTTTAATGTCTCTCAGTCTCATTGCCACCACCTCTCATTGTTCATACAGTAAATGCAGATTAGCTGTAAAACTTTGCGATTGCTTTCCAGTGGTTTGACTTTGGATTAAAAAATGGTGGTCACCCTGAATCTGTGTCCCATAATCTGACAGAACACAGTGCTTACTACAAATGTACAGTCCTCACTGTGGTTTTTGGATGGCCATAACTGGTTGCTTTTTAAGACACCAAACTTTCCGAGTTTCATTTTGACTTGTCTGTCTATAACATGAGATAAGGCTAGCCAGTACATCACTGTTGAATTCTTTGCTATTTTGATTCTGAAAGTAATGTGTTTCTGTTTCAAGAAGTTCAGGTTTTGTTTCTTACATCACACAAAAGTGGATTTAGTTGAAGTTAGATTACGCGAACAGCATGTGACACTGTCTCCTCTTGCATTGGGTGCACATATCAGTCAGATAATTATTTTCTTTAGCAAATTCATTTAATACAAACAAAAAAAAAAAAGTTTGAAAATACATTACAGCAGATAACATCAAATGAGCCTCAAAAAGAGAAGGGCAGGGTAAGAAATGAAAAATAGTTTCACTGTAAATATGATCAATAAAAGACTAGCTATAATGTGACTTTGTTACTTAACATTACAGTAGTTAGAAACGACTGCATTTATCTGTAGGCAGGAGACTTCTGATTTGTTACGGTTACACCAGAAGCAATAATCAAGTTGAAATAAGGTAAAGGCATGTATGACCTGAGTTTGAGCTTAAATGTAAACAGGATTATCTAGTTATTTGGTTTTCTAGAAAATTAAAACAAAAATAGGCCAAGTTTGTAGTTTGTAGATCGGCATCCATGACTGTGCTGGATAAAACAGATAAAACACTGTATATGTAGTATATCATATAGCATATGTCTCTTAGTAAGTAGATCCGTGTTGGTGCAGTTGTTTACTCGGTGCAGTTTTGTCTCATGTCCATACATCGATCACAGGCTACTGAGCATAATCTGATAAGTACTAAGTTGGCGTTTCACCTCTTGGCACAAGGCCTAATGCAAATGCCACTGTATTTACTTGCATATATTCATATTTAACACTGTAATACTGCACAGGAAATTAACGTAAAAATGAAACTGAATAGGTTTAGTCAGTTAAATGTTGTCAGGTTTTTTAGTTAAATGGCTTTGAAAGAACAGTGCAGTGAAGATTAGTGATGGACGGAACAACAGGAGAGGCTGAGGAGAGGTAGAAAAAAGAGAGGAAAATGATGACGAATGGTAGAGTACAAGCTGATACCTCAGAGAAAATGATAAAGAATGGTACATCGAAAGGCGGAGGAGGAGACAGAAAGATAGGAGTCCGGAAGGGAGGACAAGTATGGGGAATGAGCGATGGGAATCGATCGGAGGGGGCAGAGGAAGAGAAAATTGGAGACGGGTGTGGGGAGAGAGAGGACAGAGATGGAAGGATGATTAGGGTGGAGAGCAACGGATGAGAACTGGAGAGAGGGATGGAGGGTGAGGTTTTTGTGGAGGAAATATGGGGGAGAGGATGGGAGGATGAGGGAGGAGAAGAGGAGAGGAGGATAGTCAGTGCTGAACAGACAGGGAGGAGGAGACGAAGACAGGATTGGAGAACGAGGAAATGGAGGAGAGGAAAAGAGTTTGTGAGGAGGACAAGCCAGGCCATACATCCGGCCCCGGCTGCTTGGCACAGCACTGGCACTGCCACATCTGTTGCCCAAAGCTGGGAGGCCAGGTGGCATGTGTGTGTGTGTGTGTGTGTGTGTTGTGTGTGTGTGTGTGTGTACGTTTTTTGTGTGTGTGTGTGTGTGTGTGTGTGTGTGTGTGTGTGTGTGTGTGTGTGTTTGTTTATTTGTGTGATCCTGTGTGTGTGTGTTTATGTGTGTGTGAACAACAGAAGTGGTCAGATGGAACAGAGATGGTACAGGCCTGTTCCCTGCAGAGGGACTCATACATACAAGCCTGTCGCTCACACACACACTCACATGTGTGCGCGCGCGCACACACACACACACACACACACATACACACACACATACACCCACTAAACTGCTACACAGATTTCAGAATTGCCTGCTGTGGCAAACAACCCAATTTCAGCTAACATTCAAACTTCAATATCACTTTTATGTGTGTGTGTGTATGTGTGTGTGTGTGTGTGCGTGCGTGCGTGTGTGCATGCGTGCGTGCGTGTCTGTCCATGCATGGGTGTGAGTGTTTTTTGGCATCAACCATAGCATGACCTTGTTTTCTGGCAGCACAGCAGGCCTTTTTCCCCGAGTCAGGTAGTAACTTCTTTGTGTATGTGTGTGTGTGTGTGTGTGTGTGTCTGTGTTTGACTTTACATTGAAACTCTGCTGTGTGTACGACCTGAGTGGTGTTGTCATTAACCTTCCTGTCTATATTTAGGCTGAGCCATGACGTGCTGTGCTGTGCCACACTTAAACAGGAAGTAATTGGAAGAAGGGGTAGCTAAGGACGGGAGGTGAGAGGACAGAAGAAGAGGAGGGAGGAAAGGAAGCGAGGGGAGGGAGAGATGAGGGCAGGAGAGAAGGTGAGGAGAGAGTGACAGGAGACAAAAGGAGAGCAGAGGGGAGGAGAAAACAGGAGAGGGTGAAATGGAGGGTGATATATGTAGAGCAAAGAAAAAGTGGGGGAAGATGAGAGGACAGAAGATGGATCATTATGCTTTTTTTACACCAGCTCTTGTCCCCAGTAACCACAGAGACTGCTGAGGGACAATGAAGATGCATTCCTTCCCAGGGCAAACTCACAGCCCCATCTGGCTATCTGTGTGTATGTTTCTCTGCTTGTGTACTGCGTTATGCATTTGTGTAATAATGGCCTACTGTATTGCCCATTTTCACAGAAATGTGTCTCTTTGGATATTCGCCAGATGTGTATGCTTTGCAACACATAATATCCCTTGGCACCTTTCTTTGAGTTATCAGTTGCTTAA
This sequence comes from Seriola aureovittata, assembly GCF_021018895.1. Classification (NCBI taxonomy): domain Eukaryota; kingdom Metazoa; phylum Chordata; class Actinopteri; order Carangiformes; family Carangidae; genus Seriola; species Seriola aureovittata. The sequence goes on from NC_079377.1 coordinate 18,657,986, forward strand.
GTTATTGCCAATGAAATAAAAAACTGCATATTTTCTTGTAGACATTTTAAAGAGAAACTTTTATTTTTCAGTATAAATGTCTTATCTAAATATATTCTAATGTTAGTAATGAGTAGGCCTACATTATTTGCCTAAAGCTATTTTCGCAGCTGACATTTTGACTTGTCATGGCAGGGAAAGCACAGGTGTTGCTAATAACAATGACAGCGTCTCCGATCTATTTAAGTTTCCCAGTAAACCATAATAGTGTGACAGCAAGCTGGCATGCACAATGTCAGGACCCTGAAACTGACAAAGCTAAATGGAATTCAGTCATCAATAATTTTATTTACACCTGTGAGTCATGTCAAAATGTCTTCAGTGAAAATGTCCCATTGTTGCTATAGCATGACGGGAACTGAGGTAATCAATTTTGCTCAGATTTCTTTTTTGTGGTAATATGGGCTTCAGCTGTCCGAGTTAAATAAATCAAGTGGGTATCTTTCAAAGTATTGTTAGTACAAAATCTCCCCTTTTTGTTTCTATCCTTCTACTGCAGTTCAACAGGGAAACGATGTCCTGGGATAAGGAGACTTTTAGAAAGACTTGAAAAATTGTGAACTATCTTTTCAGGCAAAGCAAGATGAGACATTTTTTATTTACACGGAACTTTTTGTTCCAATTAAACTTAGCGTGCTTTACATTAAAATGTAAAAGTAACATATGAAGAATATAATGAATGAAAAATGCCAGAGAGTGAAACAATAAAAAAGTAAAGAAGATAAAAGAAAAAGTAAAACCACCAACCCCAGAAAAAAAGACACTGATGAACCCTGCTCACACAGACACACACAGGAACTACTTAAAGGTTTAATCTTGGGTCATCAGGCAGTTCGTCCTAGCAGGGGCAGGACCAAACTAACTCAGAACAACTCAGCAAGTACCATTAAAAACTCTTACCCCTGTTTTTTTTTTTTTTTCAGATTGAACTTTGTGTTTTTCAGACAACACATAATGGTTTGATTTTTACTGAAAAGACAGCACTGTCCCTCTGGCTGACTGTTTCAGAATGTCAGCTGATGAAGACGGAGAGGCCGAAGCCAAACACCTTCATCATACGCTGCCTCCAATGGACCACAGTCATCGAGAGAACCTTCCACGTGGACTCGCCTGATGAGAGGTCAGTCCCCTAAAGAACTGCTCAGTTCTTAGCGTGTCTTCCTCCAGTCATTGTTGGCCAGTGAACAATGAGGATGTCAAGCAGTATTTTTCCTGTGAGAGCTCTAATCATATCTATTAGGCTGAGTCTGGCTTGATTCAAATGTAGATGCTAATAATAACATTCAGCCAGAGCTTTCTTTAAAGCTGGAAGTGGGAAATAAACTTTTTATGAGCTGTCTTAGAGCTAAGATACTAAATACAAATAGTATAATAATTGAATGCGCTCTGCCTTTATTGCTGCAGTTTATCTGACATTTCTCTCAAAGCATCAGTTTAGATGAAAAAATACATTTAAGCTTGTTAAAACCTGCCAGTTAAAACACCAAATTGTTTCAAAAGTCAGATTTTAAATACTTAATTACTTGAAATCATACAATGGCTGGGGTTGTTAAATTAAATTGTGTTTCATTTCAACTTAAAAACTTTATACATAAAAATCCCAAAAGATAAAGTACAATTTCTGCTTGAGTAAAAGAAATACACATGAAAAGCTTTTAAATGACAATGACATTAGACTAGACATAGATTAAAATATATTTACTGTATATGTATCATATGGGTAAAGGTATCATCAAGGGCAGAGGTATGTATGAGGAGGTTTGCACAGTTTGTGGGTTTTTGTGTGTGTGTGTGTCTGAAGGAAAGAGGGTGAGAGAGACAGAGTGGAAAGGAGACCTTTCAAGTAGCGTCGGCATAAATTCTCCAGCTGCTCAGTTCCTTCTGAGGAGCTGAGGTGTTTATCTCCAGAAAATGAACAGCTTTGCCCAGAAGACCACAGATGCTTCTGTGCATCCTTTGAGTTTGTGTGTGTGTGTGTTTTTTATGTGTGTGTGTGTGTAAGTGTGTTTTGCAGCTGTCTGTCCAAGTTTGTTTGTGTAATATGTTGCTTTCTAATAGTTTTGCCTCTAGATAATCAAATAAACATTTCAGAGTCGGCATAAAGCAAATCCTTTTCTATCGATTATTTTATAAAGTCACACATATACAAAATTCAAGTCTATAAGAGGATGACTATAAGCTCCAGATGTGTGCATGTTTTGTTGTAGAAGTGTGTGTGTGTGTGTGTGTGTGTGTGTGTGTGTGTGTGTGTGTGTGTGTGTGTGAGTGCGCGCGCGTGTGAGTGCGCATCATTGAAGTTTAAGTGGGTTGGAAAAAAGTATGTGCGCGTGTGTGTGCACGCACATGTTTCACAACTGGCTATCTGTGCTTGTGTGTGTGTGTGTGTGTGTGTGTGTGTGTGTGTGTGTGTGTGTGTGTGTGTGTGTGTGTGTGTGTGTGTATATGTGTGTGTGTGTGTGTGTGTGTCTGTGTCTTACTGTATCTGTTGTACTGTACCAGTGCTGGCAGAGCTCCAGCTACCACAGCCCCAGCCGTGAGCAGAGGGGGTGGCACATGTTGGCGTGGTGCCCGATTGTAGGCAGGCCCATTATCTCTCATTAGCAAAAAAAACTCATTATACAAAAAACACTTTAACCAAGAGAGAGAGCATTTATCTGCTGCCTGACCTTGAGAGAGTTCCCATTGCTTTTCATGTAGCTAGACACGCACACACACACATCATGGGTGCCACAAATTGAGTGCTCCATTGTTGTAGATGGAGTGTAACTTGAGTTTGCCCTTGTTTTGCAATGTGTAGGGTATGCTCAGAAGTCTTAGCGGTAGAAAGGGATTCAGATCTTAAAAACACACTGCTTTGTTTAGGTTCACATGGATGTTCTTCCAGATCCTTCAAGGAAACATATGGGCATGTAACTCAAAACAAAACAAAAGACACTGGGGTGATCGTTTGGGAGTCAAACAGGTTTCATTATTATGATCTTTTCGCAGCTTACACTAGGTAAGTGTGTTTGAAAGTGCACACTCGTAAATCCTGACTTGCTTCTCTGGAGTCCATAGGATTTCTGAATATTTGAATATCATCTTTGGTTCACCTCAGTTCGGGATCTTTAGTGTTTTCTGCAAACGTGTACCACTGCATGTGGCACAGGATTAAAACTGTTTGAGAGAAGATTCAAAGGAGACTTCTTTCTGAACCCAGTTCAGTCATGAGGAAACCACTTTCTCAGCATTTTCAATTTATGTTTAAAATCAGAAATATTATTAGATAAACAACGACATTCTCTTCACACAAAATGAAACAAAATAAACCAGATTTACAATTTCAGGACACTGATAAAAATAAAGTCTTCTCTTTCTTCTCTTCTCTTCTCTGCTCTTCTCTTCTCTGCTCTTCTCTTCTCTGCTCTTCTCTGCTCTTCTCTTCTCTGCTCTTCTCTTCTCTGCTCTTCTCTTCTCTGCTCTTCTCTGCTCTTCTCTTCTCTTCTCTGCTCTTCTCTTCTCTGCTCTTCTCTTCTCTGCTCTTCTCTTCTCTGCTCTTCTCTTCTCTGCTCTTCTCTTCTCTGCTCTTTTCTTCTGTTCTCTTCTCTGCTCTTCTCTTCTCTGCTCTTCTCTTCTCTTCTCTTCTCTTCTCTTCTCTGCTCTTCTCTTCTCTGCTCTTTTCTTCTGTTCTCTTCTCTGCTCTTCTCTTCTCTGCTCTTCTCTTCTCTTCTCTTCTCTTCTATTCTATTCTCTTCTCTGCTCTTCTCTGCTCTCTGTTTGTCAGAGCAGAGGGAAACTTGGCCCTGTGAATAAACCATTATATTCATCATCGTTAAATACAGTTAACGTGTCTACACATTCTGATGCATGGCTGGCCTTCTGCTACAGATGATGATCACACACACACGCAAAATCAAACTCACATACTTCCTCTCAACAGATGTTGAACAACACTGCTAATGGGAAGTCAATGGGGAGGAACAATGTCAGCAAACAACAATGCATTGTTCCCTCTAATGCATGGGTGTGCGTTTGTGCACACACTCACTCACCCTCTCACACATATACACACACACACACACTCACACTCTCACACTCTCACACATGCACAGACTGGTAGGCATTAGTTCTGCTCCATGATCATTGCTCATTTGGTTGATTCTCTAGTTGACCATGTTTCCTCTCTGCTGAACAAATAGGTGTTTATGTTAATTGAAAACACTTTAGCGCCTTTACAAACCTGGTTAAATAAGTGCACTAGCTATCCTATTGGAGAATCTTTGACCAATTTTACATTTTACACCTGTGTTATGTATTGTCACCAGGGCTGGTTTTAAATTATGTTATATTGTATGTATGTATTATGCTGTTTGATCAGTTAAGCATTTCAAGTCAAGCAAAGCTAGACGAGACACAGGGGTACAATAACAGGAACACTTCTACAATATCATGTTATCTAATATGATAGCCCTTTGATACCGGTGCCTCTAAGCTGCAAATGATAGTGCAGTTTCTGTGGAGACTGTATCACTGTATCAGGGCTGCAGATAACCTTATTTATCAATTAAATTAATGAAATTAATTGTTTTGATTAACCATTTTGTCAATGAAATATCAGAAAATAGCGTAAAAAGCCTGTAACAAATTATCTGAGCCCAAGGTGACATTCATATTGCTTGTTTTATTTGGCCACCAGTCGAGATTCCAACAATATTCAGTCACTTTTCATTTATGACCAAAAAAATATTAAAATAGGTGGACAAAGAATCAAATCCTCACATTTGAGGAAGCTGGAATTGCTGTTTGGTGCTTGAAAAATTACTAAATGATTGATTGATTATCCAAATCGTTACCACTTAACCTGTCAAATGACAAATTGTTGCACCTCTAAAAATGACCTTCCAAATGTTTCATGAAATGTAAATTATTTATATTGGTGGTTGTAAAATCAAGTTTATCATTATCATCATTCTGTTAATTGAGTTTTTATTCTCTTTAGAGTTCTTATTCTTACCTTTCTTTTCTTTCTGATGTTCTATTTGTCTCCTTTCTTTTGTTTTCTTTTCCTCTGTGTGCTTTAGAGCACACAGAGGAAAACTGTGTTGTGTGTAAAGTGCTATGTAAATAAAGCTGAGTTAATTTGACTTGAGTTTTTCTATAAACTTTATCTTGTTGTATGTTCTAAACCCAGAGATGAGTGGACAGAGGCCATCCAGATGGTGGCTGACAAGCTGCAGAGACAAGAGGAGGAGAGGATCCAGTGCAGCCCTACTTCCAATATTGACAACATGGTTGAAGAGGAGATGGACATCTCCACCACACACCACAAACGCAAGGTAACTCACGACAGCATATGGGCACACACACAGACATACAAACACATACTCACTCTGAAAACACAGAAATTATTCCAGCTGTACTGCTGCTGCTCATTGTCATGTAATGGGTTATTGCCTTTGACTGCTTGCAATTTTAAAAATTGTCCTCTCACTCACAGGTTTGTGTCAACTAATGAAATAGCTCCTGTAACAACAAGGGTGTAAACTGGTTTTCTCAAATTACAGCCATCCAGCAAGTAAAAGCAGTCATGCAAAATAACTTTTGTAAATGTAGTTGGTATCAAAGCAAAGGCTACATGTAGGTAAAATTTATACTAGACATATAAAGTTAACTAAACAGTCTGGAGTACAGGTCGCACCCCCTGCAGGCCTCATGATTCATTACACCCCACACTGAAAAGGTTTTGTATGATGTAATTTTGCAAAAGTACAAAAATGTCCGAAATGTTAGTGGCTCAGTAAAAATCAATTTTTCAATGTATGTCATAGCGAGAAGGGTTGGTCAAGGGGATGTTTTACTAGTTGCACAACCTGAAATATCAGAAGGTCACTGCTAAGATTGTTTGGCATCATCCAACAGGGACCATTAACATCCCTACTACACTTCCTGGCATTCTGGTCAGTAGCTGTCAATACAATATATGAATGATATAAACTGTAATAGACTACACAAAGATTGCCAGGTTTAAGCTCTGCTGCTAATATTTTTTTTGTCCATAGCACTATATATCAAAATCTATCAAGTACAGAAGGTTGTGTCTTGGTCAGATAAGTAATCACATGGTCACTTGATCACATAGTTCCTGCTTTATTGTATTTAGGCAAAGTTGCTCGTGTTTACAAAACATATAATATTTGACAAGTTTGGCTTCTTTTGTTAAATGAAAAAAGGGCTTTAAGAAAAACAGGATTGTTTTCCTCAAAGCAAAAAAAAAAAGTATTTATACTCATACACAGGTATTGTCCTGATGATAAATTGAAACTTTCCTTATGATACACGGCCCTGCACTGCAAGTGGGACATCAAAACTTCCAAATGCCATAACATAACAACTTTTCACCTAGAAACATAGATTAATTGCTGATGTTGGTTTCCTATGTTTCACTCCCTCTAGACAATGAGTGACTTCGACTACCTGAAGCTGCTGGGAAAGGGAACCTTTGGCAAAGTGATTCTTGTCCGAGAAAAGGCCAGCGGGAAATATTATGCCATGAAAATCCTTAAAAAAGAAGTCATCATTGCCAAGGTCAGTCTTGCAGGAAACTGTCCATCTATTGATTATACGTACAGTTTCAGATGTCAGTATCTGTTGTTTGTATCGCTCAGAGTGCTCTTCAGCTGCCTTCTTGTTCAGCTGTTTGATTGAAAATGCTTTTACCTTATTGTGTCTGCACAGGATGAAGTGGCACACACACTCACAGAGAGCAGAGTACTGAAAAACACCAGACACCCCTTTCTCACTGTAAGTACATCAAATACACGAAAACAACTAGTATAATTCAGACATACGTACATATTTAAATGTACGAACATCTTTAAGAGTGTATGTAACATGTGCTCACACACACAGGCGACATACTGATCTTATACATATCTGTATCTCTCGTGGCTAATTATGAGTTAGACGGCAAATTGTTGTACAATGGCCGCATCTGTTAGCTTTACACTCCGTCTTTGATGTACACATACACACGTTAGCAGCTCCTCATTTTTGCCACGCTCCTTGGAAAAACACACACACACACATATATGTATGAATGTTCACACACACACACACACACACACACACACACACACACACACACATACACACACATACACCCTGTGAGAGCAATTACAGTTCACATCTGAGTTTACCCCTGTCACACCTGCAGCCACAAAGAGACTCAGACCAACTGTTCTTTTGTCTAGTAGCTTTCTCCCTTGAAAGAAAAACACACACACACACACACACACACACACACACACACACACGCACCCACCCACACACCTACTTCACACACTCAGATATTTGCTTTGAATAAGCAAATGCAGACATAAACTGTTTGAAGCTATGAACGATCACGTTTTGTTGCTCCTGCTGTTTTAGCTAGAGTGGGACCAGACTTCTTGCTGGGTATGAAATCGTTCACTCCGTCACTTCACGGTTCACTCTATAGGGAGTGCATGTGAAAGACGAGTACATAATGTGTTACTTGGCAAAATCAAAAAAAACAATATTTGATGCTATTCAACTGTACAACTGGTTATGTCTGTGCTGTTAGAGAAATAAATGAGAAGCTATTGTGTCAGTAAATGCATCATGGTAGTTAGTGCTTGATGAGTAACCATCACTTGTACGCTACTTGTACAGTTTGATAATTTGAGCTCATTATATACCATAAGATTTAATACGTTTCATACAATTGGACAAAAAAAAGGATAGACTCAATAAATAGTGGGCAGTGTTACGAATAAAGCAGATGCAGTACTGATATTACCAGTGGATGAAATTGTCCACTAAGTGGTGTTGTGTTTGTGACACACACAAGAATCAGTTCAGTGTTAAATAGTGTTTATGTGTTTTATGAGTGTGCTCATTGCATGTTTGTGTGTGTGGTTTTCATTCCAGTCATTGAAGTATTCATTCCAGACTAAAGACCGCCTCTGTTTCGTCATGGAGTATGTGAATGGAGGAGAGGTAAGACACACGCGCATGCACACACGCACACGCACACACTGCTGTATGTGGTTACCCGTCTTTGTGCTACTGCTTTAAACAGCCAGTTAAACCACAACTCTACCACACTAACTGACATGCACTCCACCTATTCTGCTGTAAGCTCAAGGCTGTATTTAAACTCAGATGGCAGAAAATTGGCCATGGCTACATATTCACAGTATTTAAAAAGATGTATTTCATGGCTTTTTATCTTAATTTGGATGAGTAAATATTAATCTTCTAATCTTAATGATTATATATCAGGGTTATTATGAGTGTATCATTTTCCAGTACTGCAGATGCCAGATTTAAACCAAACTAATTGTATTCAAAGTGTAAATGAGTCGTTTAAAGATGATCACCTAAACATTTGTCAGGGTTTATAAATGTCTCTAACAGACGAATGCACATTTTTACATGGGGCAATATAGTATAATTGGTGTATGCAGCAAAGGAATGTTTAGACGTGCAAACACTCAAGAAGTGACTAAAGTTTCACTGTTTGATTGCTTTCTAACACAGTTAATTTGCCAACCAACTGGCCTCTCGCTTGCCTTCTCATCTCTCCTGCTTGTGTCTATTTATGAACACACCTATGGGGCAGATATAGCCAGAATGACAGTCGGAGACGAAATGAGTTTGGATTCCCCCACTTTTCCATTTCTCAGATATTTAATCGGGCCGTTTTTGCAATCTTGGTTCATTCCCTCAGTGTAACTGTCACCTGCTCCCCTCCCAGTTATTTAGGCAGTTCAGCCAGCGCCAGGCCTGAACAAACACACACACACAGAAAACACCAGCACACACACACATACTTAGACAAACACACACCGCAAATTTTTACCTCAACGGACGAATTGTGACCACACATACCACACAAACCTGGACACACACAACCCATTACAAACCTGCCACAGTCACAGCTGCCAGTACACTGATGAAGGCCCACCTGTCGTGTTACCCCCCTCTCACTGCATCACTCCACACACACGTATGCACACACACACACACACACACACACACACACACACGCCATTTGAGCAAGGTGGTCTGCGAGCATCACTCCAGCGGCCATATGCAAACCTCCCTGAACAATTAATGGGGAGATGTGTGCCCCTTGGCCTCATGGGTAATTTGTACGACTTGACTGGTGCGGCACAGCAGGCTGGTGTCATTTTGGTGCCACATGTGTAGCAGTGTGACAGTGACAACTTGACAACTGACGGCTAGGGAGAGAGATTCGAAAGGAATGTGAGGCGAGCGATTAAAAAAAGCAAGACAGAAGAGAGACGGGAGGTCAAGGCACCTGGGAAAAAAAACGAGTTGTGGACTCTTTAAAGTAGGAAAAAGAGCCTCTTGCCAAAAACAGAGGGATGGATATGAGAATGGAGTAAATGAAGACGGCGGCTCAAGGGGCAAGGCCAGTTAGGCCACTAATGAGTGATGCACTGGAGGCAGTTGGGATGGGAGGTGGGGTGGGGTTGTTGGCGGCAGTGCCAGCGGCGGTCGGCCTGTCTTTAACTAGACTGGTGTATTGATTAAACCCTTGATTTGGCCCCCGTCGCCAAACTCCACGCCAGCACTGTGCCAACCTAGCCCAGAGGGTAACATGGAAGAGGTATGTGACTGCGTGTGTGTGTGTGTGTGTGTGTGTGTGTGTGTGTGTGGTGAGGGGGCTGCTAGATGAGGCGCCAGCTGCCGAGTGCCTCCACCCGCCCTCCTCCGAGACACCCCCCACCCCCACCCAACCCCTCTCCACACGCACCCCTCACACACGCACTCCAGCTCACCCTCCCCTCCACTATCTATCATCTCAATATGGTGCGGGCAGCCAGTTTGTGTTGTGCTAATTTCCTCCAATAAATCAGTAATTATTGCTGTGCCGTCCCTGCTGTCTCTCCCCCCTCTCTCTGTCTCCCTCTCTCTTCCTCTAACTCACTCTTCCTCTCTTTTCCTCCCTCCTTCTCCCGCAGCTGTTTTTCCATTTGTCCAGAGAGCGGGTGTTCTCAGAAGAGCGCACGCGCTTCTATGGCGCCGAGATCGTCTCCGCTCTCGACTACCTGCATTCAGCCAAGATTGTGTACCGGGACCTCAAGGTAAACACAACAGAGAAGGGAGGCTGGTTGGGGGGCATGGATGAGACTGATCAGATATTTGAGGGAAAACTTTTTTTTTTTTTTTAAGCCGTCCCCCATCTCTCATGTTTCCACAGTTTTTTCTTTTTTTCATCCAGGAGGAGAAGAGTGGCTCAGGATGTTGGGTAATTAAAGAGAGGGACAGGGACGAGCTCACACAGACATAAAGCTGTAAAGAAGTACAGGAAGCAGAGGCAGGGAGGGAAGGAGGGAGGGAGGGAAGGGGGTGCTGATGCCACAGAGGTAGAGAGGTAGATGGCTCTGTCTGAGCGTCTGCCTGGCAGCCTTGGCCCCAGCCCTGCTCACAGCAGCCAAGAAAACAGAAAGGAGAAAAAGCTGACAGAGAGCGAGAAAAACACTTCAGCCATTAAAATTAAAAGGTTGAGTGGCTCCACTACACGCCTGAAGTTTAGTTCCCTCCTCTGCTTAGAGTTTATGTGTCTCAGTGTGTGTATTGCCACTATGTGGGGTAATACAATATGGTTTTCCTAACCTGCCTGCCTCTGCTCTCCTCTTCAGAGCAATAAAACCTTGACTCCATAGTACACAAAAAGTGTTTTTCAATTAACGAAGCAGTTATGTGTGTTGATTCCCAGTCACGATTTTCAAAACCTTTGACCAAAAGCTCTTGAGATGAATTCAAGCCAGTTCCCCAATAAACGCTTTGTCAGGCTTACAGTTTTCTCTACTGTTTCCACTGATTTGTGACATTTTTACATGGAAAGTTGCATTGTGGGAATTGCTGTGTATTTTGTTTCCGTTCCAGTTGGAAAACCTGATGCTGGATAAAGATGGCCATATTAAGATCACTGATTTTGGTCTCTGCAAGGAGGGCATCACAGATGCTGCTACCATGAAGACCTTCTGTGGCACTCCAGAGTACCTTGCACCAGAGGTAACACTTAATTATCTTCTAATCTCTTTTCTTTTTTTTTTTGTGGTTTCCTTTTGATCCCATTTTTTAAAATTGTTTTCTCTGTTCTCTCTGCCACTCATACCTTGAACCTCTCCACCATCATTCTTGTCCTGCTCTTTATCTTCATGAAGATGTTTCTTTCATGACTTTAAGTAATTCATGATCAGTGTTTTTAAAGATCTGTGTTTTTCTACTTCTTCAGTCTCTCTTTCCCTTCTTCCTTTGATCTTACTACCATTTCATACATGTTTACATTATGTCGCCCCACGATGTAAAATTGAATTTCACAGCAACTATTTATAATAGAGTAGAAAAATTAATACATGAATAAGTAAAAGGGAGGAGTAAAAGAAACTCTTTGGGGAGCGTATATGCTGTTATGTCAGTAACTTTTTTGTTACTTTTTATTTAGCATTAAATATGAGCTAAATTTTACAGAACCAATTCACTTTTTTGGCACTGACAATTGCAATATATATTTTGTTCAGTATGGTAGTTTGATGCCTCATGCAACAAAATGACAGAACAAAATCAACATCCAACTTGAATTGATGTGTTATATGATATTCTGCTCTACTTACAGTATATCATAGATGGCTTCAGAACACATCTTTGATGAATTTAGAGTGTTTAAACACATGAGACTGATTATGTACAGTACGTATATTTTGGTTATTTTGTGAACATAAAATTGGCCCAAGCTTTGTAGTACATAAAAAGCATCTGTGGCATCCACAGGCAGCCTATCCATGAGGCAGCGTTTCTGCACTGCTCAGGGTTCCACCAGGACGGCCACTGTGAACTGTGGGACTCATGTTGCCCACTGCACAGCACCTGTTTCTCTAACAACAGCCCCAGCTGATCAGTTTAACTACCAGGATTATTACTGATCTTTGATAAATGGGCGGTAATTTCATAGAGTACACACAAACACACTACCCTTGAATCATGAAGTGATACAGGTACTCTCTCACAGCCCTATACCCATAATACCCTGTGTTTTGTAATGATGTTTGAAACCCTCTTATAGTGGAATTTATATATGTACATTTTCATTTGCAGATTTCACAGGCGAACCGTTTCCATAATATCAGGATGAACTGTAAATATGAAGCTTGTGCGTGTGAATGAGGGTGTTGGATGAATTGAAAAAGGGCAGAGCACAGCACTCACACACACAGACACACACACACACACACACACACACATACATATACACACAGACACATAGACACACACACTACATTCTTGTAATAATTTTTTGCAGCCATCCTCTGTCCAGCCATCAGCGCTGCTTCATTCGAAGGCCAGCAGATCAACTGGCGGGAGTGTTGCAGGACTGTGGGTGGTGGAGACAAAGTGATGGAGATGTGGAGATGAAAGCAGGAGGGGAGAGGCATAGTGTATATCCCACTTGAAAAAGTATGGAGGACAATTTGGCGCAGCATTTTGTGCTTTTTTTTTTTTAGAGTCCCTTCCTTTGCGTGCCAAAAGCTGATTGGAGGCTGTTGGTTATTTTTCACAGGATGTGCGTCTGTGTGCGTATATGTGTGTGTGCGCGTGTGTGCTGTGTGTGTGATTGCAGTAGAAAGTGCAGGCTAAAGCGAGGCAGATGGCGGCAGATGGGCGAGGTTGGAGGAAGGTGCTCGGAAAAAACCTGGAAATCTACACCGCCGCCACTCGCCCGCCCGCTCGCTCTGCTCGCCCGCCCGCGTGTAAAAATAACACAGTTTGCTCGGAGCCAAGTTACAGAGATGCAAAGTAGCCGGGATTAAAAAGAGAAAGGGGGAGGTGGGGGTTGAAGACAGAGGAAGATGAGAAGGGAGAGAAAATATTTCAGGGTTACAGGAGTGAAATTCAGACGGTTCTTGTGTTTGCCGTCAGTGAAAAGGGCAGATGAGAAGTGTATAAAAAGGGTTTGTGTCTGCTGTGTGCCTGAAGGAAGTCATGCACATACTTCGGCAACATAACACTGTAATGTGAATAATTCTTTAGCCAAACTTTTAAAGCATTAGATTGAAGTGTTGTTTTTTTCAAGGACAGTCAAAAATAAAAAAAGATTAATGTGAGATTATTGAACAATAAGCAGTATAAGGTCCTTGTAAAGGGATGGAACAGGATCAGAGAAAACACATGGGGAGTGTTTTTTCTCTGTTTTCTCATATTTTTTGTTTTTGACACATTTCCTTGTGGCTATGTTTTTTTTTTGTTTTGTTGAAAGTGTTGAAGGGGATGGATTTGGGCTTCTTTCCATTTATTTGTATGTGTTTGGTTTTATTTTGTTTGCATGTTGTATATGTTGGGCATTGTGATGTTTTTCTTTTGTTATTGTAACTGTAAATGTTTCATGAACATAGCAGCATATTCAGCCATTTGTAAAACAGCACAAGATAGTCAGCATAAACCAATATCCAAATGACGGCACTTTGGAGATAGAAGGTCTGTGTTTGACACCGACAATATGTGAGTGTATGTTCACTGTGAGGTGTGTGTGTGTGTGTGTGTTTGTGTTCCCTGCTGGGTATCTGGGCTGGTAGAGCCACAGGCTGTGTGTGCCCATCCCGTCCCATCTAGTGCTGTCCAGGCTGCCAAAGCCCTTGTCCCATGAACAGCTTCTAGCTGCCACATGGCTGTCCCAACAGGGACCAGGACAGGACAAGACCTTCTCCCTCATGACTGCTTTTAACCAGTTCTGTCCTCTCCTCTCCTCTCCTGCTGATTTATCATTTGTTACATCTTCTCTCGTGTCCTATTTATTTGTCCTGTCTTTTTCTTAAACACACACACACACACACACACACACACACACACACACACACACACACACACACACACACATATACACACTCCCATGCCTCCATGCCTACGGCTGTGGGGCAGCATTCTGGCTCTGTATGGATTAATCTGCTCCCTGCCTGCAACCGAGCTGCCACCACTTTCTTTGGTCCCAGGACACACAGAAACACACACACACACACGCACACACGTACACGTACACACACACACACACACACACACACGTACACACTGAAACACATATACATATACATGCCCAACTGGACAGCTTTCATTTGTATAGATTTCTATACTTTATTTTGTACAAAGACTCAACACACAGTGCATTCAGCCCTGTAGATCAGCATCGAAAACAGCCTTGTGAGCAACTCTGAATTTCATAAACTGCACACTGTCAGTGTGTTTGTGTGTGCGTGCATGTGTGTGCGTGTGTCTCCTCAAGCTGCAGGGACTGAAACCACACCAAACATCTCCTAGTTTGCCTCACTCTCAAAACTTTATGAATTTGATGAGGACGGATAAATATTCCATCTGCTGTGTGTGTATGTGTGTGTGTCTGACAGTCTCCCAGCAGTCTAAGCCAGTGTTATCCCTCCAGCCGTACCAATCAATAGTATATCTGGAGCTGGCGGCGCACTTCGTTCCCCCAGTTCTTCTCTGCAGCTGCCAACAGGGTGACCAGCTTAATGCACACACACACACACACACACACACACACACACACACACACACAGACACACACAGACACATACAGACACATTCACACATAAAATAGCACTCATAAGTCTCTTATTCACTTCCATGCACATGTTGACTTGCACAAACTGAAGCAGCCGCCTGCATCATTAGCAGTTTAGTGTCGAGTGCATGAGCTCAGCCAGTTAATGACTTTCTGTGGTATTGAACTGCTGTGTAAACCTGCAGGCAGCTGTTTGGTGTTTTTCTCTCACCTGGGCTCGCACAATGAGATTTAACATGATTTACAGTCAGGGTTGTAAAACAGACACTAATTAGGAGAAATGTTAGAAGAATAAGACTTTTCTACCTGCCCTTTATAACCCTTCATTATACTGCGGTGATTGTAAATTACGGTAACTCTCTCAGTTGTTGCTGTTCTGGGCTTTAAGATGCAGGATTCCTGCTCTGCAATATGAAGATAACATTGAATACGCATCAGTGCCTGAAACAAGAACTTTTTGGCTCCTGTGCGAGAGATGTTTCACCTTCTGTGCCCATAAAGAAATTATTAATAGTCTGTTTGCTGATGATATCATTTTCATTATATCAAAAGTGAGATAATGAGTTAATGAAACATGTCATATCTCATATTTAAATATCCATGTGCCTAAAATCTGTTCAAATGTTACAGGTGTATGTCAGTGTGAAACATCTTAGCACAAGTACTTAAATATTGAGTAAAATTTCAGTATGATTTACATTTGAGTAATTTGTGTTTTACTTTTATTCTGCAGTTTGGAGTCTCTAAGTCTCTATTCTAGACCAACTAAGCTGTTTTTGTATCTGCATCTGCCACCCATCTTGCTCCTGCTAATGGCAGGTATTAGTTCAGTCCACAGTATATTGTTGAATCATTTGATATTATGACATTTGCTGTATAGTTTCATCATGCAATTTTATAATAGTTGTATCAAAAACATGTTTTTGTGTGAGTATGTTTGTGCATGTTTACATTCATGCGTTAGTGTTTGTTGGCGTGTGCTCACGTCCACGGTGCCTGGTCCATTATTAACAGTGAGTGAGATGTTATTATTATTGGCGAGATGTACAACATATGCTGTTCTGGCTGCTCTCCAGCCCTGCCTGTCTGTCCGTCAGTCACACACACACGCACACACACACACGCAACACACAGACGCAACACACACACGCACACACGCAACACAAGCATGCATGAATACATGTACACTCATCATGTTAATAAGCTTATTATGTTAATGAGCAGCAGCACCTGAAATGCCTCAGTTTCTGTGTCCCTTTTCCTCCTCTTCCTCACTCCTCCAGAGGTGAACGAACGGGCGCATGTGAGGATGAAAGAGAAGGAGCGAGCGAGGGAAGACATGATTAGAGGATGGAAAAAGCAGGATAAGGCAGGGAGGACAGCGCGAGAAGAGCAGTCAGGGAATTGGAGCTGTAAGGCAGCCCAGACACAAGACTTTGATATGGGAATGACTTCTTTCACAGCACATCTTTCTACACACACACTCACTCACCCACACTCACAACATAGCGGCTCACAGCACACTACCTGTGCTAGCCAGCTTGGAGGGTGGACCGGCCCTGACCCGTGTTGCGGGCTGTTCCTGCCTTTTCCATCCAGGGACGTTCCTGTCTGTCCCTGCCAGGAGAGCGTTAGTGTGCCAGGGAGAGCTGGCAGGGACCAGAGGGGCATCTGGTGGGCCACGCCAGCACACTGACTCCCTTACTGTAACAGGGGCCTCTGAAGACCTGCCGTCCCATGATGTTTGCCTCTGTATATGTGTGTCTGTTTATTAAGAAAGGGGGGCTACCATCTACACCTCAGCCCTTGTTATTTGTGCAGCTGCTTCTGTTCATTACAGACAACTTTTACTGTTTTTTTTAATTCATCCCGTCAGCAAAATGGCATATTGACTCTTCATGGCTGTGTTTCCTTGCTCATCTGTCTCTTCACTGAATACCTTGGGCAGTGTATATTGTCCAATAAAAGTAGAATAAAAGCAGATGTCCAATAAAACAAATGGTCCCATTTAAGTAAGCAGAACTTTTGTATCTTGTGTTTCTTTACTCTCCTCAGGTCTTGGAGGACAACGACTACGGTCGGGCGGTGGACTGGTGGGGTTTGGGTGTGGTGACGTACGAGATGATGTGTGGCCGACTGCCGTTCTACAACCAGGACCATGAGAAGCTGTTTGAGCTCATCCTCATGGAGGACATCAAGTTCCCGCGCACTCTGTCAGCCGACGCCAAGTCCCTGCTGTCCGGCCTGCTCATCAAAGATCCCAACAAACGGTATGTGTCCTGGGTTAATGTCCTGTATGTATGCAAAGATATGAACAGATGTATGGTACAGACAAAAATGGCAAATATGAACGTGAATAATTCTTTCCTCTTGCATATTAAATCTCTTCATACCTGCATAAAAATCAAAAATTCTCACATGCTTTTTCGGTGAACACAACCAAGAGCTTTACACACAAAACTGTGAAAGGGCACTAAAGGTGCCATAATGTATTATTTCACTGCACACTGACAGCAGTAAACAGAAGAAAACCTAAATCAAATCAGTATTTAGTGTGACCACCCTTTGCCTCTAAAACAACACCAGGCCTTTCCAAGCATCTTGAAGAACTTGCCACAGTTCGTCTGTGGACTTGACTGTCGCGGTCTGTTTCTTCAGGTGATTGCAGACTGACTCCATGAGGTTGAGATCATGGCTCTGTGTTCTTGTTGGTTTAAATCAAATGTTCCTTCCACTGATCTGTTGTCTTGTTTTATTACCTTCCTCTCGACTCCTCACCTCTCCTCTCCATTAGGCTTGGTGGAGGACCAGATGACGCTAAAGAAATAATGAGACACAGTTTCTTCTCTGGCGTTGACTGGCAGGACGTCTATGATAAAAAGGTATGGGGCAACATGATGGTATGTTCACACTTTGTGCATTGCAATTCTACAATGAATTATATTTCTATAGAGGGTCAGGGTTAACATGAACGCTCATGATGTGCGCATGAGAACAGACAGGCAGCGGTATAAAGCTCAGGACATTATGGAGAGGTGTGACCTCGTATCCTCGAGCTCTATCAGCCTGTGTGTTTGCTCATATAACACCACTGAGTGTGAATCAGGTCCTGTGAGGCAACACCTATAGCATGTTAGACAGGTGCTGAGCTCCCTCTTTTCACTTTGCTCTCTTCACCCCTCTCTGGATTACTCTACCATCTTTCCTGTTCTTCACCACGTCCTCTCCTCTCCTCCGTTTCCTCTTTTTCTTCTTTCCTCACTTTCCCTCTTCTGTCTCCTCCCTCCTTTTGCCTACCTTTCCTTTCTCCCCTTTCCTTTTCTCTCCTCTCCTCCATGGAATCTGGTGTCCTTCAAGCAGCTGCTCTGTAGTTTGAAACAGCGGTAGCCGGTGGTGTTATTGTCCTTCTAATCTTTCCACTTTTTGTCCTCCTCACCTCTTCATCCCAGCTGGTCCCTCCCTTCAAGCCTCAGGTGACGTCAGAGACGGACACCAGATACTTTGACGAGGAGTTCACAGCCCAGACCATTACAATCACTCCACCAGAAAAATGTGAGTCTCTTCTGTCTCTGTCTGTCTCTTCCTCACACATGTACATACAAACATATGCCCCTCATCAAAACTTGACAAAATCTCACTTTCACGTTTTACATAGCTCCAAATATTCTCAGTGAAGAAAGAAATATAGAAATAGACGGACTGAAAAAGTGAATTCTCTGTGGGCTGTGTTTTTTATCAAGTGCTTTGGAGTTCAATATTGAATGTTACTGTTAAAGTAGCACATCCCGCCAAACAATAGATGCACTGTTTTTGATTGAGTTGATATACTAAATTATTTGGCCACAGACTCAGTATATTTTCCTTGTGAAGCAGCTGATAGTGATAAAATGTTACTCAATTAAATAACTGCAGTTTTAAACAATTTATTATCACCCCCTGTTTTTCTTCAGGTGAGACATTTCCACTTCAATTAACTCGGGGAACAAACACTCAAAAGTGCTGTTGTCTGTTTATTCAAGTGTCTCTGTAATAGTCCCCAGGCCACATGCAGCTCTTCACAGCCTTTTGAGTTGAAGATACCGGTTTCAAAATTTTTGGCACTGAATTATGTATGAGTGGAACCGATGTGTTTCTCTGTGCTAATGTGAGGTTCCACTTGTTTTGTAGGTCACACATCAGTTAGTAAGCAGGAGATTGGCACATCAAAGACACACTTGTTAATTGAATTGTGTTCTGTTTATTTCTGCAGTACACCACCATTACCTTGCCTTCTAATGTTGAATTTTTATTTTGAGATCACAAAATTCAACCTGGCAATTCACAGATTTCCTGTTTGAGTTTTAGGACTTGAATGAAAACTGACTTAAAGTACGTCTGAGTTCAATTCTCTCTTTCCTTTTCTTAGTTGACGAGGACGGGATGGACTGTCTAGACAACGAGAGAAGACCGCACTTCCCACAGTTCTCCTACTCAGCCAGCGGGCGGGAATGAGTGGTCCATCGTCATGGTGACATCATCACAGCTGGTCTCTGAGGTCATCATTGTGGGACAAACAGACCCACAGCTTTGGACCGACCCAGAACAACAGTGACTTGAAGGATTTTGCCCTTCTCCTCCTCTCCTCCTCCTCCTCCTCCTCCTCCTCTCTTTTTCACCTCTCCACTCCACTTCTCCACTTCATATTTATTTATTTTTGTGAATCCCTTTTTACAAAGAACTCCCAGGCAAAATTACCCTCGAATCCTGCACTGAATCCCTAGGTGATCCGAGCTGTGATGTGATCAGTTACTATGTAATGTCCCTTTAATGAAAGGAGCATCACCGGTGGCCTGCTGTGCTTTGACACGTGTCGGTCCTGCCAAATTCTAAAAACAAACACTTCTGATCAAGTTAGATAACAGCTGATGCATTTTTACGGAGACGTTTCTGTGGCTTCTTATCTGTACGAGGGAGATACAGCATTTTAAGTCATTCAAACCCAAACTGCCGTTACCGGTTGTATCTCAGGCTTTTGCAAACAGATACTCAGACTCAGCGAGACACTTGGCTCTGATTTCAAACCCTCACATAATTCTGGGATTGATTGAGGCTGCCTGACATTGAGGAAACAGTTGTCATCAGTGAGCAGAATCCTACACACCTCATGTTGTCGAACAGGATTTGACTCAGGTTTTGCTCAGTGCAATTCATTATTATTGTTGCTGCTATTTCAACTACTACCACAACTACTACAGGTACTACTACTCCTACAACTACTAAACTACTAAAACCCGGTGCTACAGTACTAGCTTAATGCTGCAGGTCATTATACAGGCGCCAGCAAAGCATCAACCACCTGTATTAACGTCTATGCTTGTACAGCCGCAGAAAAGGTGTTGCTACTACTTCTAATGTACAACTACTACACGTCAGCTCTGTGGATTAAGATGATGATAGGATGTCCAGTTTGTGTGTTTGTGTGTGTGGGTGTGTGTGTGTGCGTATGTGTGCGTGCGTGCGTGTGTGTGAGGTACTACTATGGGTTTGCGTTTAAGATCGCACCTCAAAGCACAGCAGTTCAGGAGGATGAAGCTCCCAAACCATGAGCTTTACTACATTACCCACAATGCAGTGCAAGGTGGTTGATTTATTCAACACCGCAGAGGTGAAAAATGAGAGGAAAACAGTTGGTTTGAATGTGCCCCCCCCCCACCCCCAAACAAAGCGTTTTTTTTAATTTATTTCTCAACTGCAAGTCCCTGAGTTTCAGTCTCCTCTGTCACAAAAGGGAAAACAAAACCGAAACGGTACTTGTGCGTCAATGATGGAAAAGCTTTACTGTGACATATTGTTATCATGGGAACCACACAGCTGTACCTCTCTGTGTTTGTGCAGGAAAGGGAAACTGACGCAGGAACAGATTCACCACAGACTGAAAAGTTCAGGATGTTAGGTTGGGCTCTGTGATGAGAAGAGAGAGAGAGTGTACAGGTGAAAAGCTCCATGAATGATACGATATGAAATATTTATAATGTGATAATTTATGACATATTGATGAGTGAGGTAACAGCTAATCATCTGTTTCCTGTGAGTTTCTTATGAAGGATTTAAAAAAAAAAAAGAAAAAAAAACGATGTTATGATCTGTGAGGAGGTATGCATCAACAGTTATGGGTTTACACCAATCACAGCAATGGCTATAATATATATATGTTCTATTTATTGTTCTACTCATCGGTTTTATATTTAACTTTTTCTATTGTTATTACATTATTCTAGAAAAAAACTTATTTCTTAGGGCTGAGAGGAAAAAAAGGCACCTCAAGAAACAAAAATGGCTGAAGAATGTAGGAGGGAAAGCAGATAGCCTTCCTGCTCCATTGTTTATTTTAATTATATTTTTGTGTTGTTTTGTGACCAAAATGTGACAGGACGCATTAAAGACAGATGATAGTTTACTGAGAGCTTTAAGAACATAAACTAATAAGAAAAGAAGAGATTTTCCTTCTCCAACTTTATCCAGATCATCCCACAGGTGTTTACTATGAAGGCTCATCTCACCTGATTAGATATTGATACAAATGTCCCCCATATTTAATCTTAACACTGGTGTGTGTTGGTGAAGGCTGAGCCAGAGTTCAGAGAGAGAGAGACGACGTGGAAGTTGAGCAGAAAGAAAAACAAGTGCAGCACAGATGTCTGAATGTAAAGCTGTAAGGATGGGAAAAAAAAGTGTAAGTGCTTCTGTAAGTGTGTCGAGGCAAGACTAGAGGAGAGAGTCGGAAGTGAGGCAGAAGAGTGGTTGGGTATGAAATGTGAGCTTGTGAGGTCCGTCTGCGTTTCTGTCAGTTCGTTGGATCCTAGAACAGACTCTCCTCTGTCTTTAACGTGTCCTGTCATTTCTCAGGTCTGGACTTTGTTTGCGGTTGTTTTGTCGTCACGTCTTCCAGTCTGACCAACAAGATTTAAAAATCCGGGCTGGGTAAGCCTTACGGTTTAGCTCAGAATAAGTCAAAAACATTGACATGCAGCACTTCAGAGTTTAAAAAAAAGACAAGAAATCAGGAAATATATTTTTAAAAATTTGAAATCTCAACAGCATCATGTGGAAGACGTCTCCGTCAATATCTGGATGACATGGATTAAAATGAGAGCACCAGTGGATGTTCTCTTATTAGGCATAGAAAATTGTATTCCAATATATTTATTTGAATGTTTTTATTATTATCATTGATGGATAACTTGAATTTCTTTTCTATTTAATTTATTTGATGTCATTTTGTTTTGGAGTTTAGCAGTAAGGGGGTGTAGTCGTGTTTCACTCTGCAGTTTAAGTCTTCAGAGACTTTGTTCTAAAATAAATGCCTCCTTCTTTTTTCTTTACAGATATCTCTTATACGACACATTACCTGTTTTCCCGCTGCTCTTAAGTCCATATGCTTTACTCTTGCACATCCATTAAATTGCTATTAGCTAGCAAAAGCGCTTTATGGCACAAAGTATAAAAGGATGGCGCTGGCCTGCATGCTGTAGTCCTCCTCTGTCTGCACTACTAGGCCTGAGTCAAAGTGGCACTCAGAACTCTTATGAAAAATACTTCTCTGTGATCGATTGAGCCTGTCTGGCACAGCCGAAGCAGCCGAATAGTTCAAAATCAGTACAAATCCCACCCAGCTGGCACTCTCCACAGGCTCAAGCAAACACTCCCAAGTATTTGGAAGGATTTCAGCTTTGATTTGACCCAGGTCTGCGAGCAACTGAGGAGTTCTAGCTGTATGTGCACGCTTAACGCCAAAATCATTAGACACCAGAGTTCATAAAATACCGCTTTGTAGCTTTGGCCACAGCACTTTCACATCCATCACTTTTTATATGATTCAGAGGAATCTGATTCTGCTCTGCTTTAAAGGAAGATTTTAGCTTTTTTTTTTTTTTTTTTAAGTTTATAAGAAAATGAGGATTTTTAAAGCACATCTCCCCTCCTCATACAACCGATAGCTTTGATGCTGCTCTGATGTCTAGAGTTGGCAAGACCTGGATGATTGTGTCCCACATGCCAGAGACGAGTCAGTGCTGTCCCTTCAGAGTGGGCTGTGAATGAGGCTCAGTGGGAATTTTCAGGAAGATGGTCATTGTGTATACACACAAAGTTTGGAAAAATCCACTGAGCAATCATTGCAACTCCAATGATGCCACTGACTCATTCCTCTCTCGCATTTTGAAAAGTTTTCCCTCCAGTGAGCCTCCAACTCTCCTTATTCATTCCTCTCCAGATTTAAGTTCATTTAGAGGGAGCAACAATGGCAGAGGCTGAGATCATAAAGAAAAATAAATGTTTTCCTCCGACTCTAAGTGGAGAAGGTGGAGCTTAGTAATCCTCTTCATCGATGTGGTTTTTCCCTTAAAGACTATGAGCCAGTTGTGGGCACGTCAGTCAGTAATTTTACTTTGTCTCAGTTGTTGTCACCAAACAGAGGTTCTTAAACTGGATGCAGACATTCGCTTTGGGCCTCCTCACAGCTTTACTGGTGCCCTCGACTGGTGTGACTCAACATCGATATCTGACGCTGCAACGACAGTGTTCACTCTTAAAGCTGCTGCTGTTTGTACTGTACATCTATCACACGACAGATCTGACTCCAAGAGTATTTGAATAATATGTAAAATCCTTTCAAAGACCTCAGCTGCTCTGTATTGATCTCACCCGTTGTTAATGAACCAACAGCATCAGCCAAAAATCACAAACTGCGATCCGCCTGGTGTTTAATGCAGATAATAAGTAAACGGCTCAAGTGTTTGGAAGGATTTCTGAAAGTATTTGACCTCATGTCTGCGACAGAATCCCTCCCCTCTCTTCTCTCTCTGGTACTAGTCTGCTATCATCATGGTTATTAACATGAACAAGCATGAGATGCATTTATTTATAAACAGCAAACATACAAATATTACAAAGTGTAAAAGTTTTAATTTCATGTCCATGTCCATCTACTGTAGCTTTACAGTTGTGTGAGACATCTGTGGACAGCTTCCAGCTGTTCGCAGAGCGGGCCATGTTTCCCCGAAGCACTGTAATACTGAAGTCAGCTCTGCTCTGCGACAAGTCAGTGGAGCAGAGATGATGTTGACTCTGAGACAGTGTTGGGAAACACAGCAGATCCAGAAAGATTCACAGAAAAGCAGATCAAACAGCCTTTTTCTGTCCCTCATGCTGTCAGGATGCAGTGCTGCTGGCCAGTGAGGCCGCCAGGATGTGAAAACAACAAATTACCATCAACATGAAGCTGTTTTTTACACTGTACATCCTTAGTATTTTTACACATAAAATGTATATGATAGGGATGCACATTATTTTCCTTCTTACAGACAGCTTCAATAAAGCACTATGTCAATCTGCAGTAATGGTGTCGGCTTTTTGTTTCATTTATAACCTTCTGAACTTTCAGCTCGGTTAAAATGAAAAAACATGGTATCAGAAAACAATGTTCAAAATTAAGGGTTAACTATTTTCCATTTAAAAAAATTAGTTCACATTAAAATAAAAATGTAGGCTGTTCCAAAGACTGATTAGTGCACCAGTGATTTTATTTATTACATTTGTAAAAGAATTGAAAGATTAATGCTGAATACATCATCCTAGTACCTGTAACCGCTCAATACATCACAGTAACAGTCAAATGAACTGAAAAAAATGATTTTTCATTTACATTTACATAAGGTTTGTGACACAGTTTGTTCGTGTCTCCCTGCACATTGACATCAGTCAAAAAAGAAAAACAAGAATTTGTGTTCTGTTTTACATACAAACTGCAAAGCAGAGCAGTGGTGATGATGAGGAAGAGGAGGAAACAGGGAGGACAGACTCATGTGGACAGGGTATCGACTCGTCTAGTGTTGGGGACCTAGAAAGACAAACACAAACACTTTATCAGTAAACCTGGCATGTGAATAACCAACACACGTAACGTCTCTGATAATGAATCAGGACAAAATATAAATCAGACAGGATCATTAGTCATGAAGGGACAAACGTCTTCTCACTGATTTTAACTGACAACTATGAAGTGCTCCTGCAGAGAAACGACAACATCACAAATTCATTTGGTAACAGCAGTGAGTCACAAACAAACTGTGTGTGTGTGTGTGTGTGTGTGTGTGTGTGTGTGTGTGTGTGTGTGTGTGTGTGTGTGTGTGTGTGTGTGTGTGTGTGTGTGTGTGTGTGTGTGTACCTCTATGCGTAGGTTCTGCATCTCCTCGGTGAGTGTGTTTCTCTCCTGCATCAGCTGGTTCTGTTTGGCCAGCAGCTCACACACCTGCTGGGCGCTGCTCTGACAGTGACGGTCCAACTGCTGCAGCCTGCAACACACACACACAAAGACACATGATATTGACTTATACTGTGTGAGAAGAACATACCCTCCTGGCTGACAAAAAACCAAATGTTGTAAATATTGAAAGAGCGCTGGATCCACAAAGAGCTTTTAATATCACTGGACTTTGTGTTGATCAAATAATCAACACTGTCTACATGAATGAGACAGCAGTGTGTGTTTTATACTGTGAGTACAGACGTGCAGAAGGAGGTGAAGCAGGAGCTGAAAGACAGTGATGATCTGATACACCGAATCAGTATCATGGATAATACAACTCCAAATGAACTGATCAGATATTGGCCAGATGTGACTGATCCACATACTGCTGTCGAAAGACTGTGAGAAAAATATGTTATAAAACAGCACAGGTAACATGAGCACAAAAGGCTGTTTCTGTATGAACACCTCAGCTACAGCACATTCTCCTCCTCATCTGTATAGTTTTTTATAAATAAGTTAGAGAAAAGTTTCAGCTGATATCCTGAGAAAATCTAAATAAGGAAAGAAAGGAGAGAGGGAGGGGCTTGATGCTACTGAAAAGCACAAACACAAATGTGTCACTGTCACCGACAGGATTTTGGCACAACATGGATTGGCCTGACATACGCCAGCAATAATTGAGTGAACTCGTCGCACTATGTTTGGAGTGAAGTCATATTAAGTCATTTCACGGTGCCTTTCAAGAGGCTATGTCTCCAAGACAACACCTCATATGAAGTTTGTACGACATTTTTATGCATTAATACTATGACTTTTTTTTTTACTTTTTTATGCCTTACTATTCTATAATGTTTTATTCCTTACTATAATATGATGTTTTATGATATTTATGACTTATTATACTATGATGTTTTTTGATGTTGTTATGTTATTATACTATGACTTTTTTATGCCTTACTATACTATGACTTTTTTATGCCTTACTATACTATGAAGTTCTTTGACGTTTTAATGTCTTATTATGTTATGACATTTTATGCCTTATTATACTGTGAAGTTTTATGCCTTACAGGGGCGACACACAGTTTGAGCTTGAGATGCCTGCTGACGATGCGGTGAAAGGTTCCGGCAATGTGGTTGATTCAAAGAATACCATCATGGAAGATCTGCATCACCAGGTTAGCGTAGTTCCTGCAGTTGCTGCTAGTAGTAAAGCATCTTTGATGTTTACTTCACATTTTATGACTTACTATAATATGACGTTTTCATGCCTTACTATACTATGACGTCTTATTTCTGACTACAATGAACCATTTTAAGGCCAGCACTTTAGTAGAGTGGATAGAACTGTTGCATCACAATAGAAGGATCATAGGTTCGAACCCAGTCTGTGGATCATTCTATGTGGCATTTCAATTATCTCTCTATACTATGTTTTTTTAATGCCTTACTATACTATGACATTTTTTGACGTTTTTATGCCTTACTATACTATGTCGTTTTTTTGAATATTTTATGCCTTACTATGACGTTTTTATGCCTTACTATACTATGTCGTTTTTTTGAATATTTTATGCCTTACTATACTATGACGTCTATGTGTCACTACAATTTTCTGTTTTATGGCCAGCACTGTAGTAGAGTGGTTAGAGCTGTTGCATCACAATAGAATGATCATAGGTTCGAATCCAGTCTGAAGGTCATTTTGTGTGGATTTTAAATTATCTCTCTATACTACGTTGTTTTAATGCCTGACTATACTATGACGTTTTTTGACGTTTTCATGCCATACTATAATATGAAGTTTTTATGCCTTACTATAATATGAAGTTTTTATGCCTTACTATACTATGACGTTTTTTGAAGTTTTTATGTCTTATTATATTATGACATTTTTTGACATTTTTATGCCTTATTATACTATGACGTTTTCATGCCTTACTGTAGTATAACGTTTAATGCCTTACTCTACCATGACGTTTTTTGACGTTTTCATGCCTTACTGTAGTATAACGTTTAATGCCTTACTATACTATGACGTTTTTTGATGTTTTTATGCCTTATTATACTTTGGTGTTTTTTGACGTTTTTATGTCTTATTACATTATGACGTTTTTATGCCTTACTATTCTATTACGTTTTATGCCTTACTATACTATGACGTTTTTTGATGTTTTCATGCCTTACTATACTATGACACTTTTTGAGATTTTTATACCTTACTATACCATGTCGTTTTTTTGAATGTTTTTATGCCTTACTATACTATGACGTCTTATTTCTGACTACAATGAACCATTTTAAGGCCAGCACTTTAGTAGAGTGGTTAGAACTGTTGCATCACAATAGGAGGATCATAGGTTTGAACCCAGTCTGTGCATCATTCTATGTTGCATTTCAATTATCTCTCTATACTATGTTTTTTTAATGCCTTACTATACTATGACATTTTTTGACGTTTTTATGCCTTACTATACTATGTCGTTTTTTTGAATATTTTATGCCTTACTATACTATGACGTCTATGTGTCACTACAATTTTCTGTTTTATGGCCAGCACTGTAGTAGAGTGGTTAGAGCTGTTGCATCACAATAGAATGATCATAGGTTCGAATCCAGTCTGAAGGTCATTTTGTGTGGATTTTAAATTATCTCTCTATACTACGTTGTTTTAATGCCTGACTATACTATGACGTTTTTTGACGTTTTCATGCCATACTATAATATGAAGTTTTTATGCCTTACTATAA
The DNA here is from genome assembly GCF_021018895.1 of Seriola aureovittata. Classification (NCBI taxonomy): domain Eukaryota; kingdom Metazoa; phylum Chordata; class Actinopteri; order Carangiformes; family Carangidae; genus Seriola; species Seriola aureovittata. The sequence goes on from NC_079377.1 coordinate 18,685,668, forward strand.
TATGAAGTTTTTATGCCTTACTATACTATGACGTTTTTTGAAGTTTTTATGTCTTATTATATTCTGACATTTTTTGACATTTTTATGCCTTATTATACTATGACGTTTTCATGCCTTACTGTAGTATAACGTTTAATGCCTTACTCTACCATGACGTTTTTTGACGTTTTCATGCCTTACTGTAGTATAACGTTTTTATGTCTTATTATATTATGTCATTTTTTTGAATGTTTTTATGCCTTAGTATACTATGACGTGTTATTTGTCACTACAATTAACTATTTTATGGCCAGCACTTTAGTCGAGTGGTTAGAGCTGTTGCATCACAATAGGAGGATCATAGGTTCGAATCCAGTCTGTGAATCATTTTGTGTGGATTTTAAATTATCTCTCTATACTATGTTGTTTTAATGCCTGATTATACTATGACATTTTTTGACGTTTTTATGTCTTATTATATTATGACAGTTTTTGACGTTTTCATGCCTTACTATACTATGACGTTTTTATGCCTTACTATACTATGACGTTTTTTGAAGTTTTAATGCCATACTATAATATGACGTTTTTATGCCTTAATATACTATGATGTTTTTATGCCTAACTATACTATGACATTTTTTGACGTTTTTATGTCTTATTATAATATGACAGTTTTTGACGTTTTTATGCCTTACTATACTATGACGTTTTTTGACGTTTTCATGTCTTATTATATTATGACATTTTTTGACATTTTTATGCCTTACCATACTATGACGTTTTTATGTCTTATTATATTATGACAGTTTTTGACGTTTTTATGCCTTACTATACTATGACGTTTTTTGATGTTTTTATGTCTTATTATATTATGACAGTTTTTGACGTTTTTATGCCTTACTATACTATGACGTTTTTTGATGTTTTTATGTCTTATTATATTATGACAGTTTTTGAATGTTTTTATGCCTTACTATACTATGACGTGTTAGCTGTCAGTACAATTAACTGTTTTATGGCCAGCACTTTAGTAGAGTGGTTAGAGCTGTCACATCACAATAGGAGGATCATAGGTTCGAATCCAGTCTGTGAATCATTTTGTGTGGATTTTAAATTATCTCTCTATACTATGTTGTTTTAATGCCTGACTATACTATGACATTTTTTGACGTTTTTATGTCTTATTATATTATGACATTTTTGACGTTTTCATGCCTTACTATACTATGACGTTTTTATGCCTTACTATACTATGACGTTTTTTGACGTTTTCATGCCATACTATAATATGACATTTTTATGCCTGACTATACTATGACATTTTTATGCCTTATTATACTGTGACGTTTTTTGATGTTTTCATGTCTTACTATATTATGACATTTTTATGCCTGACTATACTATGACATTTTTATGTCTTATTATATTATGACAGTTTTTGACGTTTTCATGCCTTACTATACTATGACGTTTTTATGCCTTACTATACTATGACGTTTTTATGCCTAACTATACTATGATGTTTTTTTATGTTTTCATGTCTTCATATGTTGTTTTTTTGAATGTTTTTATGCCTTACTATGACATCTTATTTCTCATTACAATTAACCGTTTGCCAGCATTGTAGTAGAGTGGTTAGAGCTGTTGCATCACAATAGGAGGATCATAGGTTCGAACCCAGTCTGTGGATCATTCTGTGTGGATCTTAAATTATCTCTCTCTACTATGTTGTTTTAATGCCTGACTATACTATGACGTTTTTATGCCTAACCATAGTATGACATTTTTTGACATTTTTATGCCTTACTATACTATGACTTTTTCATGCCTTACTATACTATGATGTTTTTTGACATTTTCATGCCTTACTGTAGTATAACGTTTAATGCCTTACTATACTATGACATTTTTTGAGATTTTTATGCCTTACTATACCATGTCGTTTTTTTGAATGTTTTTATGCCTTACTATACTATGACGTCTTATTTCTGACTACAATGAACCATTTTACGGCCAGCACTTTAGTAGAGTGGTTAGAACTGTAGCATCACAATAGGAGGATCATAGGTTCGAATCCAGTCTGTGAATCATTTTGTGTGGATTTTAAATTATCTCTCTATACTATGTTGTTTTAATGCCTGACTATACTATGACATTTTTTGACGTTTTTATGTCTTATTATATTATGACAGTTTTTGACGTTTTCATGCCATACTATAATATGACGTTTTTATGCCTTACTATACTATGACGTTTTTATGCCTAACTATACTATGACATTTTTTGATGTTTTCATGTCTTATTATATTATGACATTTTTATGCCTTATTATACTATGACGTTTTGAGATGTTTTTATGTCTTATTATATTATGACATTTTTTGACGTTTTTATGCCTTACTAAACTATGACGTTTTCATGCCTTACTATACTATGATGTTTTTTGACATTTTCATGCCTTACTGTAGTATAACGTTTAATGCCTTACTATACTATGACATTTTTTGAGATTTTTATGCCTTCCTATACTATGACGTTTTTATGTCTTTTCATATTATGACGTTTTTATGCCTTACTATTCTATAACGTTTTATGCCTTACTATACTATGACGTTTTTTGACGTTTTCATGCCTTACTATACTATGTCGTTTTTTTGAATGTTTTTATGCCTTACTATACTATGTCATTTTTTTGAATGTTTTTATGCCTTACTATGACATCTTATTTCTCATTACAATTAACCGTTTGCCAGCATTGTAGTAGAGTGGTTAGAGCTGTTGCATCACAATAGGAGGATCATAGGTTCGAACCCAGTCTGCGGATCATTCTGTGTGGATCTTAAATTATCTCTCTCTACTATGTTGTTTTAATGCCTGACTATACTATGACAGTTTTTGACGTTTTCATGCCTTACTATACTATGACGTTTTTATGCCTAACCATAGTATGACGTTTTTTGACATTTTTATGCCTTATTATACTATGACGTTTTCATGCCTTACTATACTATGACATTTTTTCACGTTTTCATGCCATACTATAATATGACGTTTTTATGCCTTACTATACTATGACATTTTTTCACGTTTTCATGCCATACTATAATATGTCGTTTTTATGCCTTACTATACTATGACGTTTTTATGCCTAACTATACTATGATGTTTTTTTATGTTTTCATGTCTTAATATATTAGGACATTTTTATGCCTTATTATACTATCACGTTTTTTGAGATTTTTATGTCTTATTATATTATGACATTTTTTAAGTTTTTATGCCTTACTATACTATGACGTTTTTATGCCTTACCATAGTATGACGTTTTTTGACATTTTTATGCCTTATTATACTATGACGTTTTCATGCCTTACTATACTATGACATTTTTTCACGTTTTCATGCCATACTATAATATGACGTTTTTATGCCTTACTATACTATGACGTTTTTATGCCTAACTATACTATGACGTTTTTTGACGTTTTCATGTCTTATTATATTATGACATTTTTTGACATTTTTATGCCTTACCATACTATGACGTTTTTATGTCTTATTATATTATGACAGTTTTTGACGTTTTTATGCCTTACTATACTATGACGTTTTTTGATGTTTTTATGTCTTATTATATTATGACAGTTTTTGACGTTTTTATGCCTTACTATACTATGACGTGTTAGCTGTCAGTACAATTAACTGTTTTATGGCCAGCACTTTAGTAGAGTGGTTAGAGCTGTCACATCACAATAGGAGGATCATAGGTTCGAATCCAGTCTGTGAATCATTTTGTGTGGATTTTAAATTATCTCTCTATACTATGTTGTTTTAATGCCTGACTATACTATGACATTTTTTGACGTTTTTATGTCTTATTATATTATGACATTTTTGACGTTTTCATGCCTTACTATACTATGACGTTTTTATGCCTTACTATACTATGACGTTTTTTGACGTTTTCATGCCATACTATAATATGACATTTTTATGCCTGACTATACTATGATGTTTTTATGCCTAACTATACTATGACGTTTTTTGATGTTTTCATGTCTTATTATATTATGACATTTTTATGCCTTATTATACTGTGACGTTTTTTGATGTTTTCATGTCTTACTATATTATGACATTTTTATGCCTGACTATACTATGACATTTTTATGTCTTATTATATTATGACAGTTTTTGACGTTTTCATGCCTTACTATACTATGACGTTTTTATGCCTTACTATACTATGACGTTTTTTGACGTTTTCATGCCATACTATAATATGACGTTTTTATGCCTTACTATACTATGATGTGTTAGGTGTCAGTACAATTAACTGTTTTATGGCCAGCACTTTAGTAGAGTGGTTAGAGCTGTTGCATCACAATAGGAGGATCATAGGTTCGAATCCAGTCTGTGAATCATTTTGTGTGGATTTTAAATTATCTCTCTATACTATGTTGTTTTAATGCCTGACTATACTATGACATTTTTTGACGTTTTTATGTCTTATTATATTATGACAGTTTTTGACGTTTTCATGCCATACTATAATATGACGTTTTTATGCCTACTATACTATGACGTTTTTATGCCTAACTATACTATGACATTTTTTGATGTTTTCATGTCTTATTATATTATGACATTTTTATGCCTTATTATACTATGACGTTTTGAGATGTTTTTATGTCTTATTATATTATGACATTTTTTGACGTTTTTATGCCTTACTAAACTATGACGTTTTCATGCCTTACTATACTATGATGTTTTTTGACATTTTCATGCCTTACTGTAGTATAACGTTTAATGCCTTACTATACTATGACATTTTTTGAGATTTTTATGCCTTCCTATACTATGACGTTTTTATGTCTTTTCATATTATGACGTTTTTATGCCTTACTATTCTATAACGTTTTATGCCTTACTATACTATGACGTTTTTTGACGTTTTCATGCCTTACTATACTATGTCGTTTTTTTGAATGTTTTTATGCCTTACTATACTATGTCATTTTTTTGAATATTTTTATGCCTTACTATGACATCTTATTTCTCATTACAATTAACCGTTTGCCAGCATTGTAGTAGAGTGGTTAGAGCTGTTGCATCACAATAGGAGGATCATAGGTTCGAACCCAGTCTGTGGATCATTCTGTGTGGATCTTAAATTATCTCTCTCTACTATGTTGTTTTAATGCCTGACTATACTATGACAGTTTTTGACGTTTTCATGCCTTACTATACTATGACGTTTTTATGCCTAACCATAGTATGACGTTTTTTGACATTTTTATGCCTTATTATACTATGACGTTTTCATGCCTTACTATACTATGACATTTTTTCACGTTTTCATGCCATACTATAATATGTCGTTTTTATGCCTTACTATACTATGACGTTTTTATGCCTAACTATACTATGATGTTTTTTTATGTTTTCATGTCTTAATATATTAGGACATTTTTATGCCTTATTATACTATCACGTTTTTTGAGATTTTTATGTCTTATTATATTATGACATTTTTTAAGTTTTTATGCCTTACTATACTATGACGTTTTTATGCCTTACCATAGTATGACGTTTTTTGACATTTTCATGTCTTAATATACTATGACGTTTTTATGCCTTATTATAATATGACGTTTTTATGCCTTACTATACTATGACGTTTTTTGACGTTTTTATGCCTTACTATATTATGACGTTTTTTGACATTTTTATGCCTTACTATACCATGTCGTTTTTTTGAATGTTTTTATGCTTTACTATAATATGACGTCTTATTTCTGACTACAATGAACCATTTTACGGCCAGCACTTTAGTAGAGTGGTTAGAACTGTCGCATCACAATAGGAGGATCATAGGTTCGAATCCAGTCTGTGAATCATTTTGTGTGGATTTTAAATTATCTCTCTATACTATGTTGTTTTAATGCCTGACTATACTATGACATTTTTTGACGTTTTTATGTCTTATTATATTATGACAGTTTTTGACGTTTTCATGCCTTACTATGACGTTTTTATGCCTTACTATACTATGACATTTTTATGCCTTACTATACTATGACGTTTTTTGACGTTTTCATGCCATACTATAATATGACGTTTTTATGCCTTACTATACTATGACGTTTTTATGCCTAACTATACTATGACATTTTTTGATGTTTTCATGTCTTATTATATTATGACAGTTTTTGACGTTTTCATGCCTTACTATACTATGACATTTTTATGCCTTATTATACTATGACGTTTTGAGATGTTTTTATGTCTTATTATATTATGACATTTTTTGACGTTTTTATGCCTTACTAAACTATGACGTTTTCATGCCTTACTATACTATGATGTTTTTTGACATTTTCATGCCTTACTGTAGTATAACGTTTAATGCCTTACTATACTGACATTTTTTGAGATTTTTATGCCTTCCTATACTATGACGTTTTTATGTCTTTTCATATTATGACGTTTTTATGCCTTACTATTCTATAACGTTTTATGCCTTACTATACTATGACGTTTTTTGACGTTTTCATGCCTTACTATACTATGTCGTTTTTTTGAATGTTTTTATGCCTTACTATACTATGTCATTTTTTTGAATGTTTTTATGCCTTACTATGACATCTTATTTCTCATTACAATTAACCGTTTGCCAGCATTGTAGTAGAGTGGTTAGAGCTGTTGCATCACAATAGGAGGATCATAGGTTCGAACCCAGTCTGCGGATCATTCTGTGTGGATCTTAAATTATCTCTCTCTACTATGTTGTTTTAATGCCTGACTATACTATGACAGTTTTTGACGTTTTCATGCCTTACTATACTATGACGTTTTTATGCCTAACCATAGTATGACGTTTTTTGACATTTTTATGCCTTATTATACTATGACGTTTTCATGCCTTACTATACTATGACATTTTTTCACGTTTTCATGCCATACTATAATATGACGTTTTTATGCCTTACTATACTATGACGTTTTTATGCCTAACTATACTATGACGTTTTTTGACGTTTTCATGTCTTATTATATTATGACATTTTTTGACATTTTTATGCCTTACCATACTATGACGTTTTTATGTCTTATTATATTATGACAGTTTTTGACGTTTTTATGCCTTACTATACTATGACGTTTTTTGATGTTTTTATGTCTTATTATATCATGACAGTTTTTGACGTTTTTATGCCTTACTATACTATGACGTGTTAGCTGTCAGTACAATTAACTGTTTTATGGCCAGCACTTTAGTAGAGTGGTTAGAGCTGTCACATCACAATAGGAGGATCATAGGTTCGAATCCAGTCTGTGAATCATTTTGTGTGGATTTTAAATTATCTCTCTATACTATGTTGTTTTAATGCCTGACTATACTATGACATTTTTTGACGTTTTTATGTCTTATTATATTATGACATTTTTGACGTTTTCATGCCTTACTATACTATGACGTTTTTATGCCTTACTATACTATGACGTTTTTTGACGTTTTCATGCCATACTATAATATGACATTTTTATGCCTGACTATACTATGATGTTTTTATGCCTAACTATACTATGACGTTTTTTGATGTTTTCATGTCTTATTATATTATGACATTTTTATGCCTTATTATACTGTGACGTTTTTTGATGTTTTCATGTCTTACTATATTATGACATTTTTATGCCTGACTATACTATGACATTTTTATGTCTTATTATATTATGACAGTTTTTGACGTTTTCATGCCTTACTATACTATGACGTTTTTATGCCTTACTATACTATGACGTTTTTTGACGTTTTCATGCCATACTATAATATGACGTTTTTATGCCTTACTATACTATGATGTGTTAGGTGTCAGTACAATTAACTGTTTTATGGCCAGCACTTTAGTAGAGTGGTTAGAGCTGTTGCATCACAATAGGAGGATCATAGGTTCGAATCCAGTCTGTGAATCATTTTGTGTGGATTTTAAATTATCTCTCTATACTATGTTGTTTTAATGCCTGACTATACTATGACATTTTTTGACGTTTTTATGTCTTACTATACTATGACGTTTTTATGCCTTACTATACTGACGTTTTTTAACGTTTTCATGCGATACTATAATATGACGTTTTTATGCCTTACTATACTATGACATTTTTATACCTAACTATACTATGACACTCTTTGAGATTTTTATGCCTTACTATACTATGACGTATTATTTGTGACTACAATGAACCATTTTCCGGCCAGCACTTTAGTAGAGTGGTTAGAACTGTAGCATCACACTAGGAGGATCATAGGTTCGAATCCAGTCTGTGAGTCATTTTGTGTGGATTTTAAATTATCTCTCTATACTATGTTGTTTTAATGCCTGACTATACTATGACAGTTTTTGACGTTTTCATGCCTTACTATACTATGACGTTTTTATGCCTAACCATAGTATGACGTTTTTTGACATTTTTATGCCTTATTATATTATGACAGTTTTTGACGTTTTCATGCCTTACTATGACGTTTTTATGCCTAACTATACTATGACGTTTTTTGATGTTTTCATGTCTTATTATATTATGACATTTTTATGCCTTATTATACTGTGACGTTTTTTGATGTTTTTATGTCTTATTATATTATGACATTTTTTGACATTTTTATGCCTTACTATACTATGACGTTTTCATGCCTTACTATACTATGATGTTTTTTGACATTTTCATGCCTTACTGTAGTATAACGTTTAATGCCTTACTATACTATGACATTTTTTGAGATTTTTATGCCTTACTATACCATGTTGTTTTTTTGAATGTTTTTATGCCTTACTATACTATGACGTCTTATTTCTGACTACAATGAACCATTTTACGGCCAGCACTTTAGTAGAGTGGTTAGAACTGTAGCATCACAATAGGAGGATCATAAGTTCGAATCCAGTCTGTGAATCATTTTGTGTGGATTTTAAATTATCTCTCTATACTATGTTGTTTTAATGCCTGACTATACTATGACATTTTTTGACGTTTTTATGTCTTATTATATTATGACAGTTTTTGACGTTTTCATGCCATACTGTAATATGACGTTTTTATGCCTTACTATACTATGACGTTTTTATGCCTAACTATACTATGACGTTTTGAGATGTTTTTATGTCTTATTATATTATGACATTTTTTGACATTTTTATGCCTTACTATACTATGACGTTTTCATGCCTTACTATACTATGATGTTTTTTGACATTTTCATGCCTTACTGTAGTATAACGTTTAATGCCTTACTATACTATGACATTTTTTGAGATTTTTATGCCTTCCTATACTATGTCGTTTTTTTGAATGTTTTTATGCCTTACTATACTATGTCATTTTTTTGAATGTTTTTATGCCTTACTATGACATCTTATTTCTCATTACAATTAACCGTTTGCCAGCATTGTAGTAGAGTGGTTAGAGCTGTTGCATCACAATAGGAGGATCATAGGTTCGAACCCAGTCTGTGGATCATTCTGTGTGGATCTTAAATTATCTCTCTCTACTATGTTGTTTTAATGCCTGACTATACTATGACGTTTTTATGCCTAACCATAGTATGACATTTTTTGACATTTTTATGCCTTACTATACTATGACTTTTTCATGCCTTACTATACTATGATGTTTTTTGACATTTTCATGCCTTACTGTAGTATAACGTTTAATGCCTTACTATACTATGACATTTTTTGAGATTTTTATGCCTTACTATACCATGTCGTTTTTTTGAATGTTTTTATGCCTTACTATACTATGACGTCTTATTTCTGACTACAATGAACCATTTTACGGCCAGCACTTTAGTAGAGTGGTTAGAACTGTAGCATCACAATAGGAGGATCATAGGTTCGAATCCAGTCTGTGAATCATTTTGTGTGGATTTTAAATTATCTCTCTATACTATGTTGTTTTAATGCCTGACTATACTATGACATTTTTTGACGTTTTTATGTCTTATTATATTATGACAGTTTTTGACGTTTTCATGCCATACTATAATATGACGTTTTTATGCCTTACTATACTATGACATTTTTTGATGTTTTCATGTCTTATTATATTATGACATTTTTATGCCTTATTATACTATGACGTTTTGAGATGTTTTTATGTCTTATTATATTATGACATTTTTTGACGTTTTTATGCCTTACTAAACTATGACGTTTTCATGCCTTACTATACTATGATGTTTTTTGACATTTTCATGCCTTACTGTAGTATAACGTTTAATGCCTTACTATACTATGACATTTTTTGAGATTTTTATGCCTTCCTATACTATGACGTTTTTATGTCTTTTCATATTATGACGTTTTTATGCCTTACTATTCTATAACGTTTTATGCCTTACTATACTATGACGTTTTTTGACGTTTTCATGCCTTACTATACTATGTCGTTTTTTTGAATGTTTTTATGCCTTACTATACTATGTCATTTTTTTGAATGTTTTTATGCCTTACTATGACATCTTATTTCTCATTACAATTAACCGTTTGCCAGCATTGTAGTAGAGTGGTTAGAGCTGTTGCATCACAATAGGAGGATCATAGGTTCGAACCCAGTCTGTGGATCATTCTGTGTGGATCTTAAATTATCTCTCTCTACTATGTTGTTTTAATGCCTGACTATACTATGACAGTTTTTGACGTTTTCATGCCTTACTATACTATGACGTTTTTATGCCTAACCATAGTATGACGTTTTTTGACATTTTTATGCCTTATTATACTATGACGTTTTCATGCCTTACTATACTATGACATTTTTTCACGTTTTCATGCCATACTATAATATGTCGTTTTTATGCCTTACTATACTATGACGTTTTTATGCCTAACTATACTATGATGTTTTTTTATGTTTTCATGTCTTAATATATTAGGACATTTTTATGCCTTATTATACTATCACGTTTTTTGAGATTTTTATGTCTTATTATATTATGACATTTTTTAAGTTTTTATGCCTTACTATACTATGACGTTTTTATGCCTTACCATAGTATGACGTTTTTTGACATTTTCATGTCTTAATATACTATGACGTTTTTATGCCTTATTATAATATGACGTTTTTATGCCTTACTATACTATGACGTTTTTTGACGTTTTTATGCCTTACTATATTATGACGTTTTTTGACATTTTTATACCTTACTATACCATGTCGTTTTTTTGAATGTTTTTATGCTTTACTATAATATGACGTCTTATTTCTGACTACAATGAACCATTTTACGGCCAGCACTTTAGTAGAGTGGTTAGAACTGTCGCATCACAATAGGAGGATCATAGGTTCGAATCCAGTCTGTGAATCATTTTGTGTGGATTTTAAATTATCTCTCTATACTATGTTGTTTTAATGCCTGACTATACTATGACATTTTTTGACGTTTTTATGTCTTATTATATTATGACAGTTTTTGACGTTTTCATGCCTTACTATGACGTTTTTATGCCTTACTATACTATGACATTTTTATGCCTTACTATACTATGACGTTTTTTGACGTTTTCATGCCATACTATAATATGACGTTTTTATGCCTTACTATACTATGACGTTTTTATGCCTAACTATACTATGACATTTTTTGATGTTTTCATGTCTTATTATATTATGACAGTTTTTGACGTTTTCATGCCTTACTATACTATGACATTTTTATGCCTTATTATACTATGACGTTTTGAGATGTTTTTATGTCTTATTATATTATGACATTTTTTGACGTTTTTATGCCTTACTAAACTATGACGTTTTCATGCCTTACTATACTATGATGTTTTTTGACATTTTCATGCCTTACTGTAGTATAACGTTTAATGCCTTACTATACTATGACATTTTTTGAGATTTTATGCCTTCCTATACTATGACGTTTTTATGTCTTTTCATATTATGACGTTTTTATGCCTTACTATTCTATAACGTTTTATGCCTTACTATACTATGACGTTTTTTGACGTTTTCATGCCTTACTATACTATGTCGTTTTTTTGAATGTTTTTATGCCTTACTATACTATGTCATTTTTTTGAATGTTTTTATGCCTTACTATGACATCTTATTTCTCATTACAATTAACCGTTTGCCAGCATTGTAGTAGAGTGGTTAGAGCTGTTGCATCACAATAGGAGGATCATAGGTTCGAACCCAGTCTGCGGATCATTCTGTGTGGATCTTAAATTATCTCTCTCTACTATGTTGTTTTAATGCCTGACTATACTATGACAGTTTTTGACGTTTTCATGCCTTACTATACTATGACGTTTTTATGCCTAACCATAGTATGACGTTTTTTGACATTTTTATGCCTTATTATACTATGACGTTTTCATGCCTTACTATACTATGACATTTTTTCACGTTTTCATGCCATACTATAATATGACGTTTTTATGCCTTACTATACTATGACGTTTTTATGCCTAACTATACTATGACGTTTTTTTATGTTTTCATGTCTTAATATATTAGGACATTTTTATGCCTTATTATACTATCACGTTTTTTGAGATTTTTATGTCTTATTATATTATGACATTTTTTAAGTTTTTATGCCTTACTATACTATGACGTTTTTATGCCTTACCATAGTATGACGTTTTTTGACATTTTCATGTCTTAATATACTATGACGTTTTTATGCCTTATTATAATATGACGTTTTTATGCCTTACTATACTATGACGTTTTTTGACGTTTTTATGCCTTACTATATTATGACGTTTTTTGACATTTTTATACCTTACTATACCATGTCGTTTTTTTGAATGTTTTTATGCTTTACTATAATATGACGTCTTATTTCTGACTACAATGAACCATTTTACGGCCAGCACTTTAGTAGAGTGGTTAGAACTGTCGCATCACAATAGGAGGATCATAGGTTCGAATCCAGTCTGTGAATCATTTTGTGTGGATTTTAAATTATCTCTCTATACTATGTTGTTTTAATGCCTGACTATACTATGACATTTTTTGACGTTTTTATGTCTTATTATATTATGACAGTTTTTGACGTTTTCATGCCTTACTATGACGTTTTTATGCCTTACTATACTATGACATTTTTATGCCTTACTATACTATGACGTTTTTTGACGTTTTCATGCCATACTATAATATGACGTTTTTATGCCTTACTATACTATGACGTTTTTATGCCTAACTATACTATGACATTTTTTGATGTTTTCATGTCTTATTATATTATGACAGTTTTTGACGTTTTCATGCCTTACTATACTATGACATTTTTATGCCTTATTATACTATGACGTTTTGAGATGTTTTTATGTCTTATTATATTATGACATTTTTTGACGTTTTTATGCCTTACTAAACTATGACGTTTTCATGCCTTACTATACTATGATGTTTTTTGACATTTTCATGCCTTACTGTAGTATAACGTTTAATGCCTTACTATACTGACATTTTTTGAGATTTTATGCCTTCCTATACTATGACGTTTTTATGTCTTTTCATATTATGACGTTTTTATGCCTTACTATTCTATAACGTTTTATGCCTTACTATACTATGACGTTTTTTGACGTTTTCATGCCTTACTATACTATGTCGTTTTTTTGAATGTTTTTATGCCTTACTATACTATGTCATTTTTTTGAATGTTTTTATGCCTTACTATGACATCTTATTTCTCATTACAATTAACCGTTTGCCAGCATTGTAGTAGAGTGGTTAGAGCTGTTGCATCACAATAGGAGGATCATAGGTTCGAACCCAGTCTGCGGATCATTCTGTGTGGATCTTAAATTATCTCTCTCTACTATGTTGTTTTAATGCCTGACTATACTATGACAGTTTTTGACGTTTTCATGCCTTACTATACTATGACTTTTTTTGACGTTTTTATGCCTAACCATAGTATGACGTTTTTTGACATTTTTATGCCTTATTATACTATGACGTTTTCATGCCTTACTATACTATGACATTTTTTCACGTTTTCATGCCATACTATAATATGACGTTTTTATGCCTTACTATACTATGACGTTTTTATGCCTAACTATACTATGACGTTTTTTTATGTTTTCATGTCTTAATATATTAGGACATTTTTATGCCTTATTATACTATCACGTTTTTTGAGATTTTTATGTCTTATTATATTATGACATTTTCTAAGTTTTTATGCCTTACTATACTATGACGTTTTTATGCCTTACCATAGTATGACGTTTTTTGACATTTTCATGCCTTAATATACTATGACGTTTTTATGCCTTATTATAATATGACGTTTTTATGCCTTACTATACTATGACGTTTTTTGACGTTTTTATGCCTTACTATATTATGACGTTTTTTGACATTTTTATACCTTACTATACTATGACGTTTTTTGACGTTTTCATGCCTTACTATAATATGACGTTTTTATGCCTTACTATATTATGACGTTTTTTGACATTTTTATACCTTACTATACTATGACGTTTTTTGATGTTTTCATGCCTTACTATACTATGACTTTTTTTGACATTTTCATGCCTTACTATGACTTTAAATGTTATGTCTTATTATATTATGGCATTTTTTGAGATTTTATGCCTTACTATACTATGACGTTTTTTGACGTTTTCATGCCTTACTATACTATGACTTTTTTATGTCTTATTATATTATGACATTTTTTGACATTTTTATACCTTACTATACTATGACGTTTTTTGACATTTTTATGTCTTACTATTCTATAACGTTTTATGCCTTACTATACTATGACGTCTTATCTGTCACTACAATGAACCATTATATGACCAGCACTGTAGTAGAGTTGTTAGAGCTGTTCTATCACAATAGGAGGATCATAGGTTCGAACCCAGTCTGTGGATCATTCTGTGTGGATTTTAAATTATCTCTCTCTACTATGTTGTTTTAATGCCTGACTATACTATGACATTTTTTGACGTTTTGATGCCTTACTATACTATGACGTTTTTTGAGATTTTTATGTCTTATTATATTATGACATTTTTTACGTTTTTATGCCTTACTATAATATGACGTTTTTATGCCTTACTATACTATGACGTTTTTTGACGTTTTTATGCCTTACTATAATATGACGTTTTTATGCCTTACTATAATATGACGTTTTTATGCCTTACTATACTATGACGTTTTTTGACGTTTTATGCCTTACTATAATATGATGTTTTTATGCCTTACTATAATATGACGTTTTTATGCCTTATTATACTATGACGTTTTTTGACGTTTTTATGCCTTACTATAATATGACGTTTTTATGCCTTAATAGACTATGAAATTTTACGACGTGTTATGCTTTAGTATACTGACATTTTTATGACGTTTTATGCCTTAGTATACCATGATCAATGACATATATATATGACGTACATGTCCCTGTATCAAGAGTGATGTAACCATATATAGAAGACATATTAAATGACACATACTCTGGATATATGAAGACACAAGTTTATAACATATATTAAATACCTGCCCATTCTATATGTTTGTATATGATTTTTTTTAATGTCTTTTTAGAATCAGATTTATTTCTCACATTGCATTTCAGCATACATGGAAGTGCAGTATCATACTTCGTAGATCAGGTTGCATGTCACATTTAAAAACAACAAAAGACACATCATATACAGGACACAATATACGTGTGACATAATTAAAAAGCTTTTGTAAGAGCAGCTTAACATAAAAAGGTGCCAATGCAAACAGATGTCCTTAATAAACAGTCAAGTCAAGTGGACACTTGGAGGCAGGGATTGGGGGTAGTATTTTTAGGGATTTCATAGTTCTGATGGCTTGTGGAAAAAAGCTATTACACAGTCTGGTGGATAATGCATGGATGCTCTGGAGCCTCCTTCCAGATGGCAAGAGTGCAAAGAGGTGGTGGGAGGGGTCGGAGAGTATGTTGGTGGCCTTCCTGACACACCGGTCTGTGTAGATGTTTACCACTGAGGAGAGAGACACCTCAGATCTTCTCTGCCGCTCTCACTATTCTTTGCAGGAGCTTCTGCTCAGCAGCTGTGCAGTTCCTGGTGATGGTGATGTCGTGTGTCAGGATACTTTCGATGGTTCCACTGTAGAAAGTGTTTACAATGGATGAGGGGAAATCTGCGTCTCCTAAGGAAGTAGAGGCCTTGCTGGGGTTTTTCGGTGAGGGCTGTGGTGTTGATGGACCAGGTCAGGTCATCAGTGATGCGCACCCCCAAAAACTTAGTACTGCTCACTTTTTCTACAGCAGTGCCGTTGATGGTTAGCGAGGCATGCACACTGCGACTTTTCCTGAAGTCAACTACCATCTCCTTCGTCTTCTCCACATTCAAGGAGAGGTTGCTGTTGCTGCACCACATGTCCAGTTTCCCCACTTCCCCTCTGTAGTGTGCTTCATTGTCATTCGTGACAAGACCCACATGTCGTCAGTGAATTCAATGATGTGGTTGGAGCTGGATCTTATTTTATATTATTAATTTTACACATACAGCGTACATGTCTATCTTTTTTATTTACACCTATAATATGAACATATACTGACAGGCTTGGGGATGGAACAGAGCATTTCTTTTTCAGCACGTTATTTTAAATGTTCATAATGTCCATGGAGCTGTGGTGGTGGCGGCTCTGCAACAGGGAGGATGTGGCAGTGATTCCTCCTGTATGTTCTCCCGTTGGATTGGACGACTTGGACTTGTTATAGTGATGTTTCAGGGTGAGTCTTTTGTTGAGGAGCTGGGCATTGATCTGCTGGGTGTTCCACGGGGCTGGTTCCAGTAGTTTGGTACTTACAGGAATGGCTGCACGTGTCTGTTGTGACATCAGATGTTCAGGAAGGGAGCCTAATGTTGGATCACAAGGAATGTTTCTGAGGTTCAGGAGATTAAGGAAGACATCAGTCACATCTCTGGGTGATTTTTTTATCAGCTGGGACTGGGTGAAGATGAAGAGGCTGCTTTGGCTGGTAACACTTAGTGCTGTTGCATGCTGCACATGAGAACAACTCCTCAGTGATGTCATGTGACATTGTTGGCCAAAATATGATGCTTCTAGCTCCGTACTTGGTTGCTTCAACACCTGGGTGGCCTTTGTTCACAACAGTGATGTATTCACTGCGCAGAGATAGTACTGGTCTGCCGTTTTGCATGCATGCAACCCCAAGTCCATAGCATGATTCGTCAAAGGTGGGCGTGACTGGCTCATTGATGTTATAGTCTGCCAACACTGGCGAGCTTGACAGGCATGATATTAGGCGGTTGAATGCCTCCTGTTGTTGCTGAAACCAGCACCATGCTGTCTCCTTGTGGGTCAGTTTCCTCAGTGAAGCTGCAATGGCACTGAAGTTGGAATGTATTTGCCAAGGTAATTGACCATACCAAGGAAACGCTGTTGCTTAGTGACGTCTGTGGGGACTGGCATGTCAGTGATTGCTGCAGTTTCAGCAGGGTCAGCTTTTAGGCCATCACTTGGGAACATATGTCCCACATAGGCTACTTGGCCCAGTCGAAAATTTGCACTTTTCTGTAACTCGAGGTTGACCTCTCTCATTCGTTCGAGCACTCTCTTTAAGTTGGCATCATGGCATCATCCAATGATGATGTCATCGACAATGACTGAACAGGGACAACCTGCAAACAGCTGTTCCATAGAGCATTGAAATACCTAATTTGCTGAGTTGATACCAAAAGGCATTCGTAGGAATCTGTAGCGCCCAAATGGAGTACTGAATGTTGTTAACATGGAGGATTTCTTGTCGAGACGTACTATATCTGACACTTCTTCAATGCTGTGCATTGGATGGTGGGGCCTTTCTAGTGCTGTGTTGAGGTCTTTAGGACTGAAACACTTTCTTGTGTGCTGCCACCATGGAGGGCACCCAGTCTGTAAGCTCAGTATGGCTCAAACATGGTGTTATCACACCTATGCTTTGCATGCCGTTAAGTTGACTTTGTCTTGCATCGCAACGAGGATGACTGGGAGTTCACAGAACAGCTCCTTGTGCTGTGTGAGAAACTGTGTGCTGAAATCTGTGTCGCTCTCCATGGTGACTTGATGGACATCTGGGCTCATTTTGACAATTCCCATGTTTACGCACGCCCAAAATCCTAGAAGGGGTTGCAGCTCTCTGCCCAAAATGAAAAAAGATTACGCTGCTCCTTTAAAAAGCGCAACAGTGACTGTGCCAATGGTTTAAATTCTGGTGCCACCATAAGCAACAAGGTATGTGGCTTTACAGGTTTGTTGCCATCAGTCACTGGTTGAAAAGTCTCGTGACATCACATTGCATTTTGCTCCCGTCAACTTTTCATTGGGCTTGCCATTTATGTGAGGTGTAACAAATCCTTCACCCTGCTCGTTGGCTTGAGATTTCACACAGTCGACACAGCTGTCGACTGTGACACCATCCACATAAAACGTGTCATCTTCACATGCTGTGGGCTGATCCGCTGCCACTACATGCACTGGCTGTCTGTAAGTTTTACTGTGTGCATTATTTTGGCTCTGTGGTTTGGACTTGCAGTACTTTTTGTAGTGGTTTAGCTTTTTGCAATTATGGCATTGTTGTCCAAAGGCCAAGCACTTTTCCCATTTAGTGTGACTCCGTTGTGCGCGACTGTTTCCACAATTACTGTACTTTGTGATGGTCTGAGGGAATGATTGGGGTTTTGACTGGTGCTTTCTGTTTAAAACTGGCTTTACTGCATCAACACTGGTGGCTTGTGTGGCTAGCCTCTTGCTACTTTCCTCTGTCATTCCATGAATGCAGCAGATTGAAATGGCTTTGGCAAGCCTTAACTTGTTATCTCTCAACAAAGATTTTCTTAGAGGGTCACTGGTAATGCCACACACTACGCAGTCACGGAAGAGCTCGTCAGTCAAGTCTCCAAAATGGCACCTTTTACGTCTTCTCCTCAAATCACTGATGAATGATTTTATGCTCTCACCTTGTTTTTGATTCCTTGAATGAAACTTGTATCATTCCATCGTTCTGTTGCTCTGTGGATTGCAGATGTCACTAAAGCCGCCCGATGAGACAAAAATACTCACAGGCGAGAAGTCTGTAATGTATTCTGACATCATGTAGAAATTAGTGTATGTGAGTCAATGATCGCACTGACTTGGAGCAAACTGCAGGATTTATTAGAACGAGCAGACATACATACAAGCTAGAACCGCCGCTGTGCGCCAGTCCCAAACTTTGATTAGTTGATCGACAGAAAACAGCTAGATGCTTTTTTGATAACTGATTAATCATTGTTTGCCAAACATTTGCTTGTACCAGCTTCTAAAATGTCAGGAAGTGATGCTTTTTGATTATTGGACTGTTGGTTGATTAAAACAAGATGTCTTAAACACATCTCGTTGGACTGTGGGAAATTATACTGGACATTTTTCAGGGTTCTCTGTCATTCCATGGATAAAACCAATTAATTGTCTGTTTCATCCACTAACATGAAGTAAATTCTTTCAATACGATTTAGAATTGCAGGACAACATTGTCAAGGGAGACCAAACTTACGGCGATTTTAGTTCACATCAGCAGTGGTGGAAGAGGCACTCAGATCCTTTACTTAAGTAAAAGTACCAATACAACATTGTAAAAAAATACTCCATTATAAGTAAAAGTCCCGCATTCAAAAGCTTACTTATGTGTAAGTTTTATCAGCAGAATATACTTGAAAATGCACCTAGTTTTAGCTTCTTCATATGTAGCTAGATGGTTTAGTTTAGTTGTCAGATCACAAGATAAATGTGGGGTAGCACTGAAAAAGAAATCATACTTCTGCTACATAAATCTATATTTTTTGTGGTTTGGACTTTTTCTCTAATCTTTATTGTATTGCATTTGTGAAATATTAGATAATTTTGCCATTTTAGGACTTGAACAGTTATTTAAATGAGACCATTTGAGAAGCAGAACTGCAAACAGCTCATATCTGAAAGTTGTAATATGGGACTCAAAGTAAACACTGCTTTTTTTGTAAGGCATTTGTATTGTATTTTATCAGCAAATCGTGTTCTTTAATGTAAAATCTTATCTAGAAAAGTAACTAGAAACTTCAGCTTTCAGGTCAATGTAGTAAAGCATGAAGTGTTGTGGAGTAGAGGTATAAAGTAGCATAAAGTGAAATGCCAGTAAAATACAAATCCCTTTAAATAAGTTTCATATAATTTAGCCTTTTTCATTGTGTGAACACACAACAAAGTCTAGAAAGCTAAGGTGATAGATTTGTTCCTGAAATATAAGAAACAGCTCAATACAAGCAGAAGACATGTTACTTGTATTTTCACTGCACTCTTCATAGTGTGTCTAATCAATGGATCAATTGATCAGTATTACACTATATCACTACATAGTCCAACAGTCTGGTGAGAAAGTTGAGTGAGTGTTGTGTCATTACTGGGATGTCCCAATTAGTGTGTCCCCTCTGACAGAGCCGCTCCTGCAGACAATCAACTCACTGTTCACTGGTACACTGGGATCAGACACTGTGTGTGTGTGTGTGTGTGTGTGTGTGTGTGTGTTAGGGAGGTGGTGTTTTCCAGCTGGGATTTGGGGGTAAGAGTGTATGAATAGTGTGTGTATTGAGTGTGTGTTGAGGGGTGGGGGTTGTCTGTTAAGATATTTCCCACCAGCAGCTCATTATTTCATTCATTCATCCATCTATTCAGTCACTCATCCCCTCCTCTAATGCAGCGGTGAACTCATTCACACACGCACGCACGCACACACACCCACCCACACACACTGAATACACACGCACGCACACACACGCCTGATAATTAGACAGAGGAAACTCTCAGCACTGGAATCCACATTTGCATACTCAACTAGTCATCCATATTTACCCATCTCTGACCCCCCCCCCCCACACACACACACACACACACACACACACACACACGCGTTTCGTTTTCTATTAACACAATATCCTACAAGTTGGTTAAGATGTTTAGAAATAAAAGGGTATAAAACCATTCGTAAGGCTCCAGGAGCACAGTGGCCTCAATACTTGTCAGATGGAAGAAGTCTGGAACCACCAGGACTCTTCATGGAGAAACTGAGTAACCATGCAAGAAGAGCCTTGGTCAGGGAGGTGATCAAGAGCCCAACAGTCACTCTGACAGAGCTTCAGAAGTCCTCTGCAGAGATATGGCAGAACCTGCCAGAAGTACAGCAGCTCTCCATCAGTCAGGCCTTCATGACAGACTGCTCAGTTTGGTAAACGGCATTTAACAGACTCTGGTAACACAGGGAAAAAGACTGTGCTCTGATGAGTCATGATGTCACTCTTTAGTCAGAACTCATAATACACAAATGCTCCAGAGTGCATGCAACCTGAGACTGGCATGACAGTTCGTCTTTCAACAGGACAATGACCTGAAGCTAAGAAAACGCTGGAGTAGCACCAGGACAAGTCTGTCTGTCCTTGAGTGTCCCAGCCAAAGCCCAGACGTAAACCATAGAGCATCTGGGGAGAGACCTGAAGACGGCAATTCACGGACGCTTCTCATCCAATCTGACGGAGCTTGTTCTCCTCTCAAAGGAACACGTTGAAAAGAAAACGTCACGCTCAGGCTGAGCTGTTCAGCGCTCGTATGCAGCCTGTGACGAGGAATCAAGTGTAAAAGTCTGTTGGATATAAATGATCAAAAAGCAAAAAGCTTTGTAAAAATCAACTTGAAATATTATTGAGAATAATCATCTTTCACTTTTGTCCGTCATGGTTTCAACAGGTTCAGAAAGCAGGAATAATGTGTGATAAAGAGGAGGAGGAGGATGAAGAGAGTTGTGGCTTGGGGCAGAGGGAGGCAGAGAGAGGTAGCTAGGGGGGGAGACAGATGCCCCTGCCCTGCTGGTCATGTTGGCAGTGGCAGGGCTGCCTGTGTGTGACAGACGGGGGAAGCGAACATCCCAACTCTCCTCCACAATCTGCTCCCTACTCTCCCCCCACATTGTCCTCACTCTGCCCTGCGCTGTTTCCACCGCAGGCTTGAATCCCTCTTTTTTCAAGAACACCCCTCTCCTCCGTCATCATAAAGTGTCTCAGCATGCTTTTTCATCACCATCAGGCCTCCCTGCCTACACACAGCGACAACCTGCCCTCCCTGTGCAGTGCACCTCTCTCCGGTTTATCTCAGACCTGGAGGCTCCGTCCAGTCCTGGAGGCCGAGGGCGACGACTCCCCCTCCCCGCCTGGTGTTCCTACAGTTGGCTGCCAAGCTGTCCAGACCAGCCACCATCTCTCTCTCTCTCTCTCCACCCACTCTCCCTCTCTCCCTCCTACGCCATCACACAGCGGGGTACCGCCACGTCACACAATAACACACACACAGAAAGAGTCCTGCTGTGAGTGAAGACACAAGATACAGACACAACCGATGTGCTGCACACAAGGTGCAGGAGATATCAGCCAAACACACACACACACACACACACACACACACACACACACACACACACACACACACACACACACACACACACACACACACACACACACACACACACACACACACACACACACACACACACACACACACAGCGGAGGAGCTTAAGGTCAGAAACAGAACCTGGTGTTCTGAAGCTGTAAATGTTTGATGAGGGAAATGTCGGGAAAGTGTGGAGTTAAGGCCTTTAGCTCCACACCACCAAACTAATCGGAGTCACGCTGAGAAAAATGCCAAATTTTATCCAATCACAACCACAATGTGTGTGCGTGTGGATGGACCAGACAATGTGCTCTGGAAAGAGAATAAGCAGCAGTCAGAGATTTTGTGAGAATGAAATTCATGCTCAGTCTGCTCGTACGGATAAATGTGACTTTGTAGAGAGGAGTTATTTACTTATTTCTTCTGAGGTGAACCACAACCTGCTGTCACCTCAGCACAGGGACTGAACAGTCCTTCATTTGTGATGCTTACACATTTAAAATGTACGCTTAAATTCACCAGCAAAATCTCTTTCCAGAGACATCGGCCCTGTTGATCTGTATAATCCACAGAACAGACACCGCAGCAGACGTCTCAAAATATGGGTGAATAAAACCAAATCATCAACATAACTAGCTCTGATAGAGGTTTGTCATGTGGACGCACTGATCCTTCATTTACCACCGTTTCAAGTAAAACTGAATTCAAGAGGAGAGTTTAATTTAAACCTCGGTGAGAGAGCGAATGGTCAAAATTGAAGCAGCAAAAGCAGAGATAGTAGCTTAAAAAACAGTACCCTACATTTCCCATGATGCAACTTAATAGTGTCTTTCATGATACAGTACCTTACTTTCAAACTCCACATCCTCAAGTTTGTAACAAAGGGCCTCCTGTTAATATTGTCAGTCTGAGTCCAGGTCAAAATAATGATGACATCAGAGTTTTCTCAGCCACAGAGAAAAAACGAGAGTAACATTCCTCACAATGAGATATCAGTGAAGTCAAAAAATGTTAGTTTGATTTGTGTGTTTGTGTGAGAGCAAACTAGCCCTCATGTCTTTGATGTTTTTATTTACACTGATTTTCCACAAACTGAAGCACAAAGCAGTAAAATATCCAAAATACAAGCGTTTAGGAGAAATAGAAACTGCACAACATGATCTGCAAATGAGAGAAATGTCTGTAGTTTACGTCCAAACACTGCTGCTAAATGCCAGCAGGCTTTCAGACACACCTGTCTAACAGTAACTGAGCTGAACAGGCAGCCAGTAAATCAGTTGGTCAGGTCGTGGCCTGAGATGTTTAAAGCGGCTGCAGGTTGTAAGCTGCAGGTTTATGTAATGCAGTAACTAAAGCTTTGACCCTGGCACACACATAAACAACCACACACACTCAGTTTGTCTGGACAGAGAGCTGCCAACCTCTGGCCTTCTTATACAACACACACACACACACACACTAATATACACACATCCCCCCTCTGAGACAGGGTATGCAAGGTGAGACAGGAGGTGGATTAGAGAGTGTGTGTGTGTGTGTGTGTGTGTGTGTGTGTGTGATTATGGTAGCACTCCTTCCAGCAGCTAAAGCAGAAAATCCAATAACTGGCCTCTATCGACTGGCACACTCATTAATTAGGGCTTAATACGGCTTAATGCTCGGGCACTGCCCTACACTAACACACACACACACACACACACACACACACACACACACACACACACTGCAGGCTGGCTTGCCTCTGCCCGCTGCCTCGAACCAGTGAGGAAGGGAGGAAGCTTGGATGGACTGATGGATGAGCTGATGGCGAGACAAGTTAACGGGATGTTTAGGTGAGGAGGATCTGCAGCCAGTGAAAAACAAGGGATGACAGTTTGTTTGTGGTGTCGGCTGAGGTGCGGGACGGTACAGAACTGGACAGGACGGGACAGGAGACAGGGTGGAGGAGGGACGGAGAAACAAAGAGGCCGGAGGCTCCAGCTCAGTCAGCCAGGCCAGCAGCAGCAGGGAGGTGACGGCTGGCTGTGATGAGGGTGGGTTGGGGTGGGGTGGAGGGGTTCTTAGAGAAGAAGAGCCTCCCCCCACTGACCTAGTGAAAGGACACCACCTGCTGGATCCCATGGTTTACTGACACACACACAGACACACACACGACAAACACCTACACAGAAATAATTCCTCAATTATGCATTAAAAACACCTGAAACTGCTTCCAGAGTGAGTCGTGTTAGTCAGTGTGTGTTTTGCTCTCCAGCAGACATAATAAACGCAAGTTTTGCTGGGAGGCAGTTTGCAGTAATTTCCCCTGACGGCCCGATAATCAAACTCTGCACCTCGAACCGCTGCACTCTCTATTGACTGCTGCTACTAAGGAGATTAATTACAACACACACACACAGACACAGTTACCTCTCTGTGGTATACATCAGTCGTAGCCCACAGCTAGTGTCTAAACTCTGTTGTGTGTGTGTGTGTGTTTGTCTGTGTTTGCATATTTATTTACAGGTGGAAGCATATCTCCTCAAGGCACGGTCCAAAGGGAAAGTGCTAACATCACATCAGAGAAACAGAGAGACCGTAATAGAAAAAGAAGATCTGGAAGCAGCGTTCACGACTGTCATTCAAAAGCCCCATATGAATGTGTGTGTTTTTTTATTACCAAACAAATCCGCAAGTGGAGTGTGTCGCTTTAAGAAAATCACCTCAAGAAAAATATTTACTGGACAGCGCATACATTATTAAAATGGCACAAAAAAAAAAAAAAAGGCCACAGAGTAAAGTAATGTCTTACTGTACAATCTGCGCCTCTTTCCAGAAATAACTCAGCTCAGATTAAACTGAGGGACATTATTAGATTAAGTCTGGTGAATTTTTCCTTCATTTGCAGGAAAATAAAGATTAGAAGATCTGTGTGAAGATGAATGTGGGCTATAATTAGAGAGCAAATTTCAACAGTGTTCCTGTAATGAGATCTGCAACGTGAGAGACACAGGACAACACACACATGCACCCACTCTCACACAGACACGGCCACACTTTCAGAGACAGAAGAAATTAGGAAAATTAAATATCATGAAATCAAGTGTAAGAGTAAAGTCTAAAAGATAATGAAAAATCTTAACTGTGTGTGTGTGTGTGTGTGTGTGTGTGTGTGTGTGTGTTACATGCAGAGGGCCTAGGGGGTAAAGAATGCAGGCAGACGGTCTTGGCTTGCCTGGTTACAACAACAATGCCAGGGGCATGAAGGCTGCAGCTGCCACACACACACACACACACACACACACACACACACAAAACCATATTTTGCCCAATCCCAGACCCACCATCGCCACCCTCACACCCCAGCGCTCTAGCTAAATCTTGGCTGGCACACAACTGCACTCAAGAATGTGTGTGTGTGTGTGTGTGTGTGCGTGCGTGTGCCTGAAGGCCGTACCCCTCTTCCTCCCCACCAACCTGTCATGCCAGTTGTTGCTCTTGCTAACATGCACATTTGACATGGGAACACGATTGGTGACACTGTGTGTTTTGATCGGGATGAGACCGACATGCGCTCCCTCACTGTTATTTATTTATTAATTTATTTATTTATTTTCATTTTCTTCTGCTGTCTGTTCGTTCACTGTTCCAGAGACTTGGCTGAACTCTACTCTGCAAATGTACCGACAACGTAACATAACAGCATCATGTTTGCAGGGAGCCCGTTTTTACTTAAAAAGGTGACTGCAGCTGTCTGCCTGCTCACGACCTTCTCTGTAACTTCTCCTTCGCAGATCAAGTCACACCAACAAATACAACCCACACAAGATCAGCGTCTAAGTGCCTGAGTGCACAAGTAGACAGATATTATATATACTGTATATACTTGTGCTGTATTCATAAGACAACACAACAGTGTAATTAATTGTAAATCAGATAAATCCATTTTATTGAGTATTTAAAGTCCTCAGTCCTAAACATTCATCTGTCATTCACACTAATTGTCTAAAGGATAAAAATTCAGTAAAACACTACAAAATCAATATCAATATCAGAGCCACCTAACTTTAACATAACCAGGGGATCTATGAATGAAATATCATTCAGTTTCCAAAAAGAAAGGCCTTAGAGGATAGAAAAAAAGTCTTAAATTTCAAGTAGAAAAGTCTTACGTTTTCTTTTTCCTGTAGTAGACATTAATGTAAATTTTAATATGCTTTTTTATCCCACTGCTTCTACTTGAATGGACTTCAATGAATTAAGGTTTTTTTTTTTTAAACTTGGAAATCAATTTTAGAAATCGCCATCTTATGAGCCTGTGTGAGAACTGAGGACACTCTTCTCCCTTGATATCATCGTTTTCCAGCACACCACTGTTGAAGCTGCTGAACCCTGATGAGAAGGAAAAGAAAAAGATTTTCAGATGTTCCTCGTCGTCTGTGCCAGATGCCGATCACATGAACACTGCAGCTTATCTGCAACTGCGCTGTCATGTTTGAGTCGACACTGAACTTTTCCATAAAGGACAAATTTTGGAACTATATTTATTACCTCGAAACATTTCATCTTTCACTTCAGCTGAATTTTTTATTTTTTTTAACTTCTGAAGACTCACTTCTGTTCCTTCGCTTCTCTTGTCCAATATTTGTTTTTTTGTGTTTTATCGATTATATTTTGTTGCTGTTGAGTTTGTTACTATCCTGACTGTTTGATATTTGGTGCTTAATGATTTTATTGTGAAACAATTTCTAACTTTTGTTTGGAAATTTTTACCTGTAGATTTCCTGTCTGAAAGATGCAACTGATTAATGGGAGCGAAGATCAATTAATTAATGCCATTAATTGTCTTTATGACAATTTCATTAAGTAAGAAATCATCAATGGGCTATTTGTGTTTAATAATGTTAAAAAGGAATATACCAATGTTTTCTTTTTTTTATGTTCTCATCCATTTTACTGCAAATCCCATTTACTTTACATTAGTGCTACATTTTTTTTTATAGCTTGCTGTTGTGTTTTAAATCTTTGGATTTCAATTCAAATTGAAATGAAAATCAATTTGCAGTGATTTGAAACACTCCTTCATTAAATAACTGATCGTTATAAACATCATGTCTGCTTGTACTGTTGCCAGAGTTACATTACTGCTGAGTGGGGATGTGGCTGCAACAGTAAGTCTGCACTCTGACGGAAAATGATGATGTTACTTTTAAAATAAGATCAAACGAATCACCTGATCCCTGGACGACAGATTAAAACATTTAAAAATCTAAAGCACCATGGTTTCATTTTGAATGTGAATATTATTACAGGAATTGTTGTAAATGAGATACGAGAACCAGAAGATTGTTGTGGGCCCTTCACTCTTTTAACAGTTTATTAGTTGTTTCACATCAGTATCGTGCTACAATGCTGTGTTAAAATAAAGCACATGTTCTATTGAAACGTCTCCTATTGATCTGTAAGGCTGTATATTATCACAACTTTAACAAGCTGGCTGTCATGGGATTGGTCAAATTAGCTTCATACACAGCTACATACGCTGTTTAGAAGGACAGAACAGAGCTTATAGTCTAAACCTTTTTTTAAAAAAACTTCTGACTGATATCCTCTATTTTTAATTTTTTTTAATTTGATATAATTTCTTATTTCTGATATAATTTCTTCTTGGTTAAAATCTAAATGGGCTATAATCATCAGCAGGTTTGAGTCGAGCATTTTACCATCAAACTACATGTAGATCTGTCTTTCCTACTGACTAAATAAAGAGTAAAAATATTAAAGGTGAGACAGATTTCATAAAAATTAATAAATAAAAAGGTGATAAATGGAAAAAATAATTATTCTGTTCCAGATATACACCAAAGATCAAAATTAGTATTTGATCTGATGAAACTTCTGGCAGCCAGAATTCAGAACAAAGTCAAAATTAACAGCTTTAGTTACATTAAAACAGATTTGGGGGGTGTTTAGGAGGAATATCAGAAATACATTCTGACTCCAGCTTGAAAAAACAAAGCTGTAAATAGCAGAAGTCGTCTCTGTTTTCATTTTGTCCCTGTATGAACAGAGGTTTCCGAGCTGCTGCAGGCTGCTATATCATCTATTCAATGTCAAAGTGTTTGCTGCCGTGAGGCCTGCTGACTCTTTTTAAGTCTTGTGTTTAGTGTTTGCTTTCCTGGCATCAAAGTGTTTCAGCTGTTGTTACTTTTAACATTTTTCTAAAGAAGGGGCAGGTGTTTCTGCATGACTTTTCTAGTTGTAGTTTTATGAAGTAGTGTTAGCGAGTGTCACTGACTGGGGCTTGAGATGTGACGCTTTGCACAGTTAACGCTCCAGCTTGCAAGCCTCTGGCTACAGCCCGACATCTGAGCTGCAAATCTGTGCGTCTGTGTGTGTGTGTGTGCGTGTGTGCCTGTGTGCCTGTGCGTGTGATAGAGCTGTAAAGCCACCGTTTGACAATGCTCTTTCAGCAGGCCGCCCTGCATTCGCTCCCGGCTACAGAAGCCAGCTGGGCAATGCAGAGATAGAAACGATGAGAGGAGAAGGAGAGGAAGACGATGGGAGGAGAGAGGACGACTGATCAGCGCCATCCAGAGGTAAGAAGACGAGCGTGAGAGAAAAACGAAGAGAGGTTAAAGTGTGAACTGTGGACCAAACTGTTCCTTTCTGTCTTAATGTGGTTGACATTTCCCCACGATTGCAGGTGTTCAGTTCAAATCAAGTGCATCAATAATAATTATTATTAATATAGATGTCGGAAGATGTGAAGTAAACTCTCCAGAGCAGGTGTGCTGAGAATGTGCAGTACCAGCAAAAAAAAAAAAAAAAAAAAACTAAAACAAATACAGCTCCAACTGCTTTTAACATCATATCGTTCCTGAGTGTCTTTTCCTGCAATTTCTATAACAAACTCAACTTTTCTTCCAGGAAAAAAAAAAAAGAGCTGCTGTTTTGTCTGATTTTTAAAATGTATGAAGAAAAAAAAACTGTGCATATGTGTTCAGTAAAAAAGTAAAGAGGCGACAGCAGCGATGTTAATATTAACGATCTGTGGAACATGAACGTGAAGCGTAACGATTTTAATTGTAAGTGTGTAAAAGCTGCACCTCGCACACTGGGCCTTCTTCATTGTCATCTCACTCCTTTATCATCCCTCCATCTATCAGAACCTCTCAGATCACACACACAGTTGCAACTCATCATACACACAGATGCACACAAACATACCCGTATGCGTGCGTACACACGTACACACACACACACACACACACACACACACACACACGAGACAAATGAAAGCTGTCCTGTTTTCTTCGGCACAGCCTCTGCCAACTTCATTTGCAAATGAAAAGTTTTGCGAGGAGCGTCCTTTTGCTTCTGGGGCATGGCAGCACACTGTGTGTTTGGGGGTGGGGGGGTTGGGGTGAGGAGAGAAGAGGGTCTGACAGAGGGTGTGTGTGTGTGTGGCAGGAGCCCAGACGAAGCAGCCCTCGCCCGGGGCTTGCTGTCCGCCTGCGGTAGCGGCAAGCCTGTTCCTTCTTCCCCGGCCCGCCGCGACCATTTGTTCCATTAACCAATCTCCTGGAGCCTCTGGTGCAAACACACACACACATCCACAGGCATACATACTTCAACAACTGCTTGCACAGCTCATGCCACACATGGCCCTCCATCCTCCGCTCCATCCTGCCCTCCCTCCCCTTCTCTCCTCCAGACGCACGCACCATCTTTCTTCGTGGAGGCCATATGGCCCAGTGAAGCCTGTGGATCTACAGGCACATCTGCGTATATGTTGCTGCTCTCCTTAAAGGGCTGCACCGTGAGCTGTGGGCTCACATAAACACTCACACACACACACACCCAGGACTGATAAACACACTGCTGTCACTATGTGTGGATAAGCGAGCGTTGGTGTTATGTTGGTCTGTCGTACATGTGTGTCTGTGTGTGAGAGAGTCTGTGTATGTGACCTAAGTGTGTACATACGTAGTGATAATTGGTGAAACAGCCTGCGAACAGCTGTGGGGTGAGAAAAGGTTGCGTGGTGTTTGGTACAGAAAGCAAAGGGGAGGAGGAGAAGAGAGGAGAGGAGAAAGAGAAGAGAAGAGTAAAGTTGGAGAATAAAAGAAGGTCAAAGGGGAAAGGAAAGTGAAACGAGATGAAA
This sequence comes from Seriola aureovittata, assembly GCF_021018895.1. Lineage (NCBI taxonomy): Eukaryota > Metazoa > Chordata > Actinopteri > Carangiformes > Carangidae > Seriola > Seriola aureovittata. The sequence continues at coordinate 18,716,311 of NC_079377.1, forward strand.
AGCAGGGAAGAGGAGGACAGAGGGCAGAGGGGAGTACAGTTACAGCTGATGTAAATCTGAAGCATGAACAGAAAACAACAGAGAAAACTTTTCTCTCTGCATCAATCTTGTGAGAAAAAAAAAAAAAAGAGTAGTGGACTTCTAACAGTCTTTATTTCCTCTTATATAGAGATATACATTTTTTATATACAAAGAGAGAAATCATTTTCTTTCTCTAAAGGTGAATGAACCCTGAGAAAAAAAATTCTGATTTCCAGTCAAAAAAAAATACAAATACAGCAATCTGCACTACAGTGACACGGACAGTTGTACGTTTACTCTGACTGTGTCTCGTTCTTGTGTCTTTTCTAATTTTAATACTGTGGTTGTGTTCAGAACTGTTGCTGCAAACCAGATATTAATTCATCATTAATTCATTTTTTTTAATCATTATTTAAAGTATTATTTACACTAAGAGAAAGAACAGGTAATATTTTAGGAGCCATACTAACCTTCACAAGCGTTCCAAATATTTATTAATAGATGAGATTCTTTCTGCACAGTGATGTTCTCAATAATTTCTCTCTGAATTCATCGGCACTAAGAATTTTGCTTTTGTAAGAATGAATAAATAAGAATAAGAATGATAAAAAATGTCCAGTTACCTAAAGAAATCATAAACATAATGACGAGTCAAATTCATTTGGAAATAAAACTAATTTTGTCAGTTTGTTGTTTGTTTGCTGTTAAGATCTCAACTTTAAATCATTTGTAAAATAATATACATCCACTCCCTGCAGTTTCATTTTTGCATTTGTAATTCAATTGCTTGTATATATGACAAACATCACCTGCCCTCAGTGAGAAACAAGCCATCATCAATTTAAACTATATGAGGTTGAAAGAGATTTTTGTTTTTGTTTGTGTTTCCTCCGGTATAAAAGCATCGGGAAAATTACATAATAACTTAATCAAATGTCAAAAATTAAATTAAGAAAATTAAGTTGTAGATGGTTTGAAGAGTTCAAATAAAATCTGTGCTGAAAACATTTCTAGTTGTGCTCACATATAAAATTACTATTAACTTAATAAATTCAATGTGTTATTTCTTAAATTAAACTGCAGATAAAAAAGACATATAACCTTTAAATTAATCATTTACAGTAACTGGCTTTACATCTTCTCCAACTCGCTGCTCTCCTGCTCCATCTTTCCTCCCTCCTTCATTTCCAGGCAAAAAAACAAAAAAAACAACACAGAAATAGTGAAATAAATAATTAAATGGTGCAGCAAAACATTGTGTGCTAAAACCCCTGTGTAGTTTGGCAATCAGCTTGCCCATGTAAAAATAAATCAAGCTGATTTTCCAAATGTTTTGTGCGTGGTGCGCTGTTGCCGCTCTTCGCAGCACAGATTGCAGGCCGATGGAGAGGCTGTGGGGAGGGGCGGGGCGCTGGATATTGAACCCACTTGCACCAGCTTGTTAACACGTACACCTTAACCCCCGAGCGGCGGGGCAGGGAGCCCACCAAGCACTCAGGGCCTGCAGGGACCAACTAACATATACCCAATGTATGGATGCGCATGTGCGCACGCGCACACACACACACACACACACACACACACACACACACACACACACACACACACACACTGAGGATTACTAGAACATGCGTGCTATTTAATACAAGAACAGTACCATATGTAGAGAGACTGATATACCCGCTTATACATGAATATGTATACGTGCATACAAACATAACTACATATACACACACACACACACACACACACACACACACACACACACGAGATACACAAAGTTCTGTCAGAGAACCCGAAGTTCAGTCCTGTCTCTACAACTTAATCGAACTGCAAAACATGACTGTAATAAAGCCCTGATAAATACTGTGGATCTCTGTTTTTTAAAGTTAAAACCGATGTGATAACGTTATATTTGTGGCAGGACACCAGCTTTAGAGTTTGCCACCTGAGTAGGATCAGTACCACAAATACAATCACAACATCACAAAACTAAGTACCAGCTGCGACGTGGATCATCGTAAACGTGACTCATACCTCTCTCGCCTCGCAGTGTCTCCCTCATCTCTGTGCTGTACCTCCGTACAATAAGTCACCTAAAACATACAACATAAACGCCAAAAATACATGTATTTACTGATCAGAATCGAGGCGTTCCCAAACATACACACTTGTCTCTGACTATCAAATACAAAAACGTGGTCAAGCAGCTTAACAGTCACTCCAAAAGTGACCTCATGTAGAACTGAACTCAAGAGATTTAGAAATATCAGGAGGATTCATCAACCAACTAAGTGTCAAAGCAGAAAATAAAACTCACTTAATGCCAAGAGTGATTATTGTGGTTCAGATGGGAGAAGAGAGAAGTTAGGTGCCAACTTCCCAGCCAATCCACTTTTGGCAGCCAGATTCCTACTCTGCTAAACCTCCTGAGAACATGCAATAGCAACCCATACACACAGACACACACAAACAGACACACACACAGACAAAAAATACCACCATAACATATGTGCAGAAACATACAGAATATTCATACTTCACACTCCTTGACAACTTAGATTGTTTTTCTATGAAACACACAAAGAGAGTCACACACAACCAGGAGACAGCTGTGACTTGGTAAACTTTGTTTTTTGGCAGCGTCTGACTGTCGACAGGTTAACACCGGTGGGTGGTAGACAATATGTGGTGTCAGTGATGGAGCAGGAGAGAAGGGTGAGCGAGTGTGTGCGCGTGTGTATGTGAGTGTGTTTGGTTGGTTGTGTGTAAGATGAAGGTGGAGTTGGGGGGGTAGAGATCCTGCAGAGTGGGGCAACAACACCCACACACTCTTGCCCACATTGGCAGAGCCAGGCTGTATGCCAGGCGCCCCGTGGAGACACACACCAACTGGGCTCCACACTCAGGGAGGAAGAGACCCCCGCAACGCACACACACCCTCTTCATGTACAGATACTGTAGCATAAGCCAAAGATGGAAGTACTTTTAGCTGTAGTTTTTATAAGTCGGCATTTTCTTAGTTTACTTTTTGCGACTGTAATTGAGTTTCACATTTACAAATGTAAAATGTACGCGCTCGATACTTTCTTGAAGCTGGTACCAACAGCAGATGCAATACTTTATTGCTGCAACTCAAAATTATTTTCATTATTGGTTAATCTGTTGATTATCTTCTAATAATTAATAATAATCTAACTGATGAATTGTTTGGTTCATAAAATGTCTGAAAATAGCAGAAAATGCCTTCACTAAGTCCAAAGTGGCATCATTCAGACTGTTTGTTTTGTCCAACAAACAGTCTCATACCCAGATATATTCCGTCTACTATCATAGAGGTCTAAATGCAAATATTCATAATTAAGAGGAGTGCCTCAGTGGCTCACCTGGTAGAGCGTGTATCACATGGGCTTAGTCCCAACCGCAGCGGCCACTGGTTCGAATCTGACCCATGGTCCTTTGCTGCATGTCATCCCCTCTCTCCCTGACTTTCCTGTCTCTCTCACTTCACTATCTGAATAAATGCAAAAAAATGCCCCCAAAAAATAACTTGAAAAAAAAAAAAAAAAATTCATAATTAAGAAGCTAAAACCAGTGATCAATCAAATTAGCAGCTGATTAATTTCTCTCGATTCATTAATCAATTAATCAAATAATCCTTTCAGCTCTGCACCACTTTTCTTACCAGTGCCTTTGAGCTTGATAGACATGTAAGTCACCGTTGTAATTAACAGTAGACCTGTCAGGGATGATTCATAGGTATCTGAAATCTCAATTTACTGATTATTACAGAGTGAACTGTTAAGTGGAAATAGTGAATGAATGAATGAATTATGGGACATTGTCTACTTATGCCTGTGTTATTGTGAATCCAGCTTTTGAGCCTAACCGGTACATCACTTTTGAGCTCAGTTAGTTCAGATGCCACCAAACCAGACACAATTTATCATGAATTACCTCCTTGTTAAATTATTCATTTGAGCCATGGAGGCGTGAAACAACACAGCCATAAATAAATAATCTGATATAAGACCACTTCACACCCTAATTTTAAGGCCTAACCATTTTTCTGTGTTTCATCTAGTGCACATTTAGTAATTGCTAGACATTAATGCAGTTATAGAGCTCAGTGGATCGCCACAAGTGACTGATGGGAGTCTATGACTAGTTTATTCTCTCCACCACATTATATATGAAAAAAGGTTGTGGTTTTTCATCAGAGAACAGCAGCCTGATGAAGCAGACAGCAGGAGAATAAACTGCTGATGACACAAAAAACGCTGTGTCAACAAATATTAAAACAATCCTTATAAAAATTTTTTTAAAAAATCAACATTAGATGTAGAGCGGATGGACTGTTTGGGGACAGATTGTGAAGAAAACTGTTCTTTTTTCTAAGGCCTGCGCTAATCCCTGATGATACACAAACATAGGATGCTTTTTGCAAAAGCAAAAATGTTTAAAAATATTACTGGAAACGCAACCTTGACTGAGGAATTAACAAATCATCACTGTACAGATCAGGTGTTTATTTGCTTGTAAACAACACATGAAATGTCTCTAAAAATGTGATAAGGATGTCAAAAACTGTACTTTTACTCTGGTGTATGTACGGTTTTTGGTTGTATTATGTGTATTTGCGCACCTGTCCTTCATGCGCTGGTGCATTCGACCATGCTGGACACACTGTTCCTCCATGTCAGAGCAGCGAGCTCTCAGACTCTTCACCGTCTCCTCTAGGTGTTGCTTCTCCAGGGCCACCTGCTCTAGTTCACTCCTGTGCACGCACGCACACACACACACAAGCGTGCACACACACAAGCGTGCACACACACACACACACACACACACACACACACACACACACACACACACACACACACACACACACACACACACACACACACACACACACACACACACACACACACACACACACACACACACAGAGTTTATACCTTTCTAGATGAGATGTTACAAAGTGCTTCATAATATAAGACAAAAGAAAGGCATAAAACAGACACAATATAATGTAATAAGTAAAATACCTTAACAAAACTAAAGCAAACTAAAGTATAAAAGTATGAACACATTTTAAAGGAGTCTACAGTGGTCTGTGGTTATTCCTTGTTGACAAGCTCAATGCTTGTTAAGATTTTTTGTAGAAGTATGTTATTGATTGAACATATATTGATGTGCAGGGTAAAAAGCTTAAATCATGTCTTTCAGTTGATAAGTGCAATCAAATACAATCAACTTTTCTGTGTAAGTTGAGTAGTATATTTAATACACTGACTGATTGCAAACCAACACCTGATTTAAAGATTTTTTCATATTTTGCCCTTATTTGGTGCTGACAATAGAAACAGGCAGGAAATATGGAGTGAACAATTTGTCAGAGTTCTCTAATTCATCTTGCTGCAACTGTCTCGGTGTAACCTCACTCAGCCTGACTGAGACCATCCAGCAGGACTTTAACCGCTACACTAGGCTTAAACTCCAGGAGCTCAAACAGCCCAAGGCACCAAACACACCAACACCACACTGCTGCTTAACTACATGACACACACACTTTGTAGCATTGTGTCAGCATGTATGTGAAATCCTAGGCTTAAAGATACATTAAAAGGAGGTAGTAAATACTGTGTACATATATGTGTATACTGCTGATGTCCATCCGTAGGAAAATACAGTGTATTTCAGTGTGTATGTTGTGTGCACGTGTCCTGTGGCTGGTGAGGCCAGTGCGGTCTGGCAGGGCCAGATTGGGGGCTGTCATGTGACTAATGTGCAGCACAGCTCCAACAGCTGACAGGACACTGGGCCCAGGGTCACTCTCATACATACATACACACACACATGCACATACACACACAAAAACACACAGGCAGCCCAGATGGAGAGCTGTGCAGGCCTGCTGTGACTACTGTAGCATCAGGTTAACAAGAAAACAGGTCAGACTGGAAAGCAGTATGTAGTATGTTGAAATGCTCTGTCCAAACTGCCTGAATAGATGATGCTTCATGAAATGATGACATGGATGTCCAACAGATCAGGGGGATAAACCAATGGAAGAGAGGAGCTGTGTGTATCTACACAAGTACATTTTGACTAACCATATGAAAACATTTTCATGGGAAAATAGACAAATGAATAAGTTAAGATGTCAACCACTGGGTCAGAAAGTGGAACAAAATAAAATCATAATTGAGTGAATGTACAAAAAGAGGAAATGTGATGACGGAATCAAACAGAAAACACTGACCTGCTGTTCTCTGTCAGCTCTTCTAGTTTGGCCGCCAGTTTGCAGCATTCCTCCTTCAGCTTCCTAATCAGGGAATTCTGGGAACTCAGCAGACCATCCAGCTCTCCAACTGCAATCAGTTATGGGAAAAGCTTCAGTGACGGTGGGGGTTAACCATCGCAGGTGAATCCCTGTAGCTTTCAGAGATCCTAGCTGCACAGAAACTGATAGAGATTCAAGCAATTCACGCTCACACTGAAGTTCAGACGTCGTCAAACTCAACAAGCTGCCTCGAGGATCTGTTGTCAGTGGACACCAGCATCTACCACCCTAATAATCAACCCTTGATTAGCGTATATGCAGACGCTCCTAACACTTAATTTAATAGCAGATTTTTTTAAACCATCAATTATTAGAAAGTGTAATCTGGTTTCAGCATCAATAACTGCTAAGAGCATCTGTGTCATTTTGAGTCGTAGACACAGTATATTACCGTCTGTGTTTATTTCCCATAACCATTTACTGTGTTGTTTACTACATGTACTATGTTCATCTTTTACTCTAGTAAATCTTGAGCCAACCCCAACTAACTACTTCTAACTTAACACCTAAACATGCTGTTTTTAAGCTTAATGTCGAGACCTTACAATACTTCAACTTCTTCTGAAACTGTGTAGCAGTTGTTTACTCTTCTTGCTTCTCATCAGTAGTTAACATATCTTGAAACGAACTGCTGTCCTACTGAAACAAGCACATTTGTAAGACAATAAGAGTGAGAAGTGTCGGCTCAAACTTGGCATAATGAAATAACCACAAAACAAAAAGTCTAACAAAAATGAGACTTTATATTTAGTGTGTTGCAAGTTTCAAGATACTGTAATGGGCATTAACATAAGGAGAAAGAAGGACAAACTATATTTATATTTGTAATTCCGATTTTTGGTATAAGAAAACCAAGTGAATTAAATTGTAAAGTACTTGGACAGAAAACATTGGTGGATGACTGTTCACAAGCCCACACAGGGAATCCGTGCACAAACAAAATCTGACATCACACACAAAAGTTAAATAACACTTTAAAATGAGATTTATCAGTTGCAGTATACTTCAGAGCTGTAATGAAGCGCCAGAGTTTCTTTGTCACAATGTGAAGACCAAAACTGTGACTAAGATTTGTGTGATCCTTTCTGATATGCATATTTTATGAGGAGAAAAAAAACGTTTGAATTATCATTTTATTTCAAATTCAAAGATCAGAGTAAGTTGCAGAACGAGCTTGAGTTTGAGGTTATACACTACCTCTTCATTTCAGTGTAGCATACAGAATGTGTCTGTTTTTTGACATTTTTTTTAATTGACAAATGAAATTCTAAATTTTAGGTTACTTCACTGACCCAGGATTTTGTTTTGTTTATGCTTTCATTTAACTTAAGTTACATTTCAGGAGAAAAAAGGCTGATGTTACTGTACTAAGAGCACGCCAGCCAAACAGCCTCACATACCAGAGGAACACATCTACGTTGAGCTGAGCAATTAAATCTATTGTAACAAATCCTGCAGCGAAAGCAAGATACATATGTCTCTTTGAATGGACTCCCAAAAAATGCTTTTGTCGACATTCGCATTAGAATCAAAACAGTTCAAACAACAGGAGGAGATGTACAGAGAAAAACAGAAGTACAGAGAATGGAGAATGGAAATATAAAGTGTGTGAGTGGGGTAAAACGAGATGGAGAAAGAGAGGGGACTGTTGTTTGAAAGCGCTTTCTTTCTCCTTTCCACCCTTCCTGCCACGTCCTCAACCGCTCATGGGGGCCTCTTTCTGAACAATCCAACACTGGGCTTTCATCATTCCTTTGAAATGATCCACGTTCCGCTCTCCAACATATGTCTGCTCTTTTAAAATAACAATGGCTGCCGTTTGGATTGAGGCAATGATCCACCTGCTCCGGCATTCTGTTACAGTCAACCGAAACCAAAAACACCAAGGACTTGCAGTCTTTGAAAAGTAACTCAGACTTGTGAAGAGTTTTGTTTTTTTTGCATACAGTAGATATTGGGGGGAAAAGAAAGATAGAAAAAAAAGGTAGAGGAGCCATGACGGTAGATCTCTGCGCTATGATGCAAACAATTTACCTGCAGGAAATTTGACTTTTGTCATCTATGTGTTACAGAAATGCAATTAAAATACAAAGAAGGTGATTATGACTGGGAGAGGTGTAAAGGCCAATGAATGTATTATTATTCTGTTTTTACTGGCTGCACATTGTACCTTCAAAGTGGGTTACTACTAACCTTTTTTATTCTATGCAGTCACCGTCCTTAAAATCACTGCCATAGATAATGCATGGAGGGCAGAGACTTGAAACTAAACTACACAAACTCGCAGACGTGTACACACACGTACACTCAACAAAGTTTGGTCAGTGCTGGAAAAGTTGCATGAAGAATGCTAATTAGCGGAACAGGCTTTGAATGCGTCTGGCCATGCGTAGTCCAAAAAGAACCCTGGGACACAGAAACACAGCAGAACTGGCACTGGAAACAAACAGAGGAAAAATGAGGGAGGGAAGAGGCATGGCAGGGGAGGGAGGGACGGAGAGAAACAAATATCTGATATCATCTAGAGGCTGCTCTGTACGCATTTACTCAAAAAAGAAACATGAAAAAAAAAAATTCAGAAAAAAGGTGGGAGGGAGCGGAGAAGAAGGGAGAGGGGGACGGATGGATGGAAGGACAAACGGATGGACAGAGAGGCGGGATTTGGAGAGCAAGAAAGCTAATTATCCAGCTCGTCTGTTGGGTTGCACGGGGAGAGGAAGTGATGCGAGCTACTAAAGGACGTCCACCCCTCCATCCCCTCCCCATCCACAGTTTCCTGCTGTGCTCTGATGTCAGCTCTCTTTAGACAACATGTGTGCTGCCGACACGCGCCAGAAACAGACCCTTTGTTTATCCCCACCCCCCTTCCCTCCCTCCATCCATTCCTCCCTCTATACCCTCCATCTTTGTTCTGCTTACCAGCAGGCTCCCTGTTTGTTGAAGTTAACCACAGGTAAATAAAAAGATAGGAGAAGGGAGGGAGGGAGAGAGAGAGAGTAGTTGAGGGTGGGTGGCGGGTGCGAGGGGGGGGCGTCCAGATGGTGCAACAGATGTGCTAGCAGCAGCAGCTCTGCTGTGCAGGCAGACAGGGAGCTCTGAGCTGGGTCTCTCTGCACTGCTCCCATCACCTTCCCTCTGCTCTGCCCTGCTATTCTCTCCTCTCCTCTTGTGGCTTCTGTTCTGCTCTTTTGAGGTCACTTCAGCTCAGTCTTGTTCAGCTCAGATGATTTGTGTTCCTGTCCATCCCCTCCCACTCTGGTCATGTTGTGATGGAGGTTAGCGAGGTGGCACAGTGAGATGGAAAAACCATTCTTCAACTGGAAGATGCAGGTTCAAGACCCTGTTCCAGCAAAGATCCTCCCTGCTGAAGCGTCCTTGAGGAAGAGACACAGTCCCAGCTCAAGGGCTGTGATTCTGTAGCTGACCCTGATCAACTCTGTTGTCGCCGTTTTGCTCCTTGCAGTTCTGGATATTCTGACTCTGCATGCTTCATCCTATTGAGTTCGGCTTTATTCTCCTCTGCTTACATCACCCTCCCATCTACGTAAGACAGCTAATATGCCTGTGTGCTGCAATTGCGTACAATAAACCTACTGATATGCAAATTTGAGAAATTTCTACTATGCAGCCGTGTGAAGAAGCTCTCTCTCATTGGTGTGTGGATCTCCACTGAAAACCTTTTAATGCCCCTCTTTGACAAGTCTGACCCATAATATCCCCCGGATGTGGCTCCATCATGGCTTCCAGACACGATCTGTTGTCATTCTAGCTGTTGTGCCAATGGCCACCAGAGACATAACTGAAACATCTCAGTGGACTGAAATGCACTTACTCATATTTAATGCTACGTCACATTAATTTAATGTGTAGTGGTGCATTTCATTAATTATAGATTTTGTCTTATCATACATACAAAACTACCTTTTCTCCTTTGTTTATGTCTCTTCCACCACAATGTCTGTCAGTCTGTCTAGCAATACACACTGTTCAGGAAATACAAATAGAAAATTAAGATAAGAGAACAGTAATTAAACCAACAAACTATCTATATTAGCTTGTTTATCATAAATGAGCTGCAAATGTGTATTCAATAAGTTTATAAAATGCAAAATGTTGGCTAAACAACTGGAAACAAAATGTGGCTGCTGAAGGACAGACTATTTGAAAATGGCCTACCTCTGAAATGCCTCAGTGAACAGTCAAATGACAAAAGAGACGTGACAGAGCCGATGTCGTGATGCAGCCACATACAGTGAACACCCAGTGTGAGGCTCCATCACACAAGAATCTAAATTAAAAGGTCAATATGCTGATGAAAACAATATGGAGGGCAAAGGAAATATGGGTCTAGAGAGATACTCAGAGGACAAACAGGTGAGCTATATTTGATAAAGTCAGAGAGGTGGGGAGGAGACAGTGATCTAGGACGAGTGGACAGTATTTTTAGCCAAGACCACTGTTGAAGCCAAGCCCAGTGCTGCTGCTGTGGATGGAAGCACTCACCTCTCTGCTGGTGTTGCGCCTCTGTTTGCTCCAACAACACAGTCAGCTCTCTCTCCCTTTCCCGTGCTGAGAGGGTTGCAGATGTCATTTCCTCCTCGTGAGCCCGTTCTGCGCTCTCTCTATCCTGTCTGGGGAAACAGACCACAACCGTTCTTATAATAAACAGCAGGGATGAACTGATCTCTGTTACAAATCCATCTCGGCTGATCACTAATCTGTCCATTCACTATAAGAATGATTTCTCCCTATTTCCTATTAAGATTGGCATATTTGTTTCACACAAAAGTAGCATTGCTTGGCTACCTACAGTACGGGTAATTTCACTAAATGTTAGTGTGTGCTTGAGACTGATTACTCATGTTCTGCTAGTGGTGGAGCATGAAAAACATTTCCACATACCGCCAGCTACAACTTCTGTCTTAACCATATTTATTTTATCATGTAAATTTGAGGTGTATTTGGATACATAATTATAGAATCTGTTTGGTTTTTTTCAACCCCTGTTAAGAAAACAACACTGATGTAAACAAACTAATAATCACTTTACTGTTCAGTCAGTGCACTTAAAGACATGTCAATCAATCCTAGAGTGACAGCAGATTCCAGTCTTGTTTTGTTGGTAGGGGTGTCCAAATCACAGATTGTGTCTATAAGTGGCTTCTAATTAAACAGACTACTACATAAAAACGTCATATACTGTATATGAGCAGCTGTGAAAGCAGTGCATTTAATAATCACTCTCAAAATGAAATGTGCTAGCTGAGAGTGAAATGAAATGCCTTGGATGACACGGCACAAATGTGCAAGTGTGCATTTTCACTGTGATCAGGGACAGTTATCAGACAAATACCAGTGACCTGTTCAGCACACACACACACACACATATATATAGCGTTCAGCAGCTGATAGATAAGTACATTCAGTCATACTTGACTCCTGTTTCTGGTACAAGATAGGGAGGTGGAGGATATCAGTGATGCGAAAAAGAAAAACTGATAGATGAAACACAGAGGTGAGGGAGAAAGCAGGAGGAGAACACACACTGTCCAACAAGAGAATTAAAGAGAGGACAGAAAGGAGAATGACAGATAAGACTCAGGGGGTAGAAGGGTAGAAGTGTCAGGCCACTGTCAGCTTGAAGACCCCTGAGTGATACTGCAGCTGTCTACAAAACACACACACACACACACACACACACACACACACACACACACACACACACACACACACATACACACACACACACACAGCTCCATTACAGACCAGCCAGACGGAAAGCTTCATTCTCTGATTGAATAAAAGTCAAGGATACATTTCTGAACACAATGAGACAAGAAAAGGTCTGTGCTGTGGTCATTCTTTGCTTAAGCTAAATGTCATCCTGTGCATTTACTGTACAACTTTCAATCTAGGTGTGCATCTACTACTCTCAGTTGATCAGTAATATCTACTTTGTACATGATATTTGTCCTTATAGAAGGTCTATATATAAATAACTGCATGACTTCCTTCCTAGTAAACACCGTTCTTAGACATATTTGGTAGCGATAAAATCGGTTTAATCTCCACTTTCATTCGTCTCAATATCAAAACTGAGCAGGTAAGATGCAAGTTAAGGTGCTAATCCCCGCTGCCTTTGAACAACACTGCATTTTACTCCTGTTTGAACCAAACTTTCTAACTCAACTAAGTCCAAACGTACCCAAACAACAGAGGAACAGACAAAGAAGGAAAGAAGAGAAAAACTACAAAGACAGAAAAATCGAACAAATAAACAGAACTCTTCCTGAAGTCCAAAGGCGCTAATGAAGAGAGAATTCTCCAGTTTAAGTGAAAACTTTTCTCCCCTACAGTGCTTGGCCTGCATCTCTAAAGTGACCGCGTCTGTCTGTTCCTTCGTGTGTGTGTGTGTTCTCCTGCTGTCCTGCTGTCTGGGGTGTGAAAGCGGGTGGCGGGTGTGCAGGGGACACAAGGAGACTGTGTGTGTCTGTACGCGTATGAGTGTGTGTATGTGTGTGTGTGTGTGTGTGTGTGTGTGTGTGAGAGAGTGAGTGAATGAACCCCCGCTGGGCTTGAACAGCAGCCTGAGCCACCAAAGCGCACACCAGGGCTCAGCGGGAGATGGCGGGCAGGCGTTGCCAGCCATTTGGTCCTGCAAGAGGTTCCAGGGGGCCGTGTGTATTTGTGTATGTCTATGTGTGAGTGTTTGTGTGCGACTGGGGGGCGGGTGGGTGGGTGGGGGGGGACTCTCACCAGACCTGTTTACCCACCAATTAGCATCAGACAGACCGCCAGAAAGTTCCAGCAGTCAGCAATAGAGTGGTGGTGAGGAAGAGGAGTGTGACAAAAAAAAACAAAAAAAAAACAGAAGATAGAAAAGCAAAAAGACAGAGCGTTACACATTTGGCATCTGTTTGGTCTTGCTGATCTACTGAACCTACATTTTAAGTAAGTCCTAACAAACTTGTTCAAAAGAGAACAGAACAGACTTTAGGCCTTCATTTCTGCATGAAGACGACCATGATTTTAAGTGTTGGTTTAATTCATCAGGCCTGAGAGTTCATCTCCTGTTTCAAAGGCCTGAGAGCCTCACTGACGGTCAAGTTCAAACTGAAGGTCGGGCTAAGTTAGGCGGTTCCTTCCCCTACGCCATTTTGTATTCCCAATCAAATCGAACATGTTTATTTGCAGAATGCTCTCACAAAATGGCTGCTGATGAGCACTGTCAAATTAAAGCATAAAAAAGAGAAAGCAAAGGAGAGACATCAGTGGAGAGCCAAGCCCTGGAGCAAGCGTTAAGGGCGACGGGTAGAGCAGAGGCTGAATGTGTGGGGCTGGAGCTGGATAATTCTCCCTGGACAATAATCTGCCTTCCAGCTAATTGGTGAATGGGCTCTGGGTTGCTGCCTGTGGCAGGAACTCTTGTTTGGGCCTAGGAGGCAATAGACTGAATATTCAGTTAGAGGATGGCTGGGCCTGTTTGTATATGCCTGGCCTGATGCGCTGTAGGACAGCTTGATAAGTATGGCGAGAGCTGCATGGGCCAGGGGCCTAAGGTAGGCTGGAATGGCTCTGGGGCTGCGGCCAGGTACAGTGGCTGCTGGGTAAGTGGGAGGTGGCAGAGGCGGTGGCTGGCTGGCTAGATGGCTGGAGTGGTGAGGAAGAAGAGGGGGCCCAGTCCGCACTGCCTGCCTAAGTGGGCACTATTCAAGCTGTTGCCCATTAGATGTGGGGTGCCAGGGCCTGACCAAGCGCGGAGTTTGCAGCACCCCATGGTGCAGCCGGCATCCCACGCCAGAACCACCAAATGCCGCGGTTTATCAGAGAACGAGCACAAATTGGAGTCAGACGGTGGACTTGGAGGAACAGAAGACATTTGCCAACGCCAGACACCACTGACCGCTGCTTGGACTAAAGTAAAGAAGACTATATTCTCTCCCTGTAAACACAATATCACTCAGAGATACACATACATACAAACTGAAGTCACATACACAGGTAGCTGTGTGTGTTCATAAACACACAAATAATAAGGGCAAATCTTCGCGTACATGTAAAATACACAAAATATACAACATATTTTGTTGTAATTTCAAATATGAAAAAAACAATGTGACTGATGAAGCTCTGTTCAAAGTTGAGTTACTTTTTGGAAGCATTCAGTTGCCAAAACCAAGGTAAAGGAGTAAAGATAAATAATGTCTATATATTCTAAACATGAAAACTAATGGAAAACTAAAGCGAACAATTGCGGAAATAAATACATATTGATATTTATGCTCTGTAATGACCCTGTGCTGCAAAATAACAGGTGTGGAATTACCATACAGGTGATCAGACTGTGAACCCGGCCTATAGCAAAAACATACAAACACACAAGCTTTGTTCGCGACAAACGAGACCGATTGTTTTAAGACACTGATGATCACTGCAAAGAGATGAGGAGGAAATGATACTGTTTCTGTTATAGAGGACCATCTATACCAATAAGTTATACTGTGACAGTATTTGAGTTGATAACTCCATCATCTTCTCTATATTTAAATATCAATAATTTTAAATTTGTCTTTTATAAAGTATCAGACTTTTACAGATTTGTGAATTACCTGTCATATCTTCACCTGCTTTCATCTAAGATCTAAATAACAATATCAACAGAAATAAAAACACTCTTGATTGTATTTTTTTAAGATACATTTGAAATTAAACTGATACATTTAACTATATACGTAGATTAAAAAAAAAAAAAACAGTATTCAAATCAATTATGAAAACTGATGCACCCAAAGCTATTATTTGACTTTGATGTTGACACAATGTTACTGACACTGTACTATAAAATTACAACTGTTTGCTATTTGCTCGCATCTCAAATGCTCAAAAATGGTGACAACCCTGATGATTCATTCTTGTGGAGGAATTCCAGTGGATCCACAGCTATTTATGATGGACTGCATCAATCAGACAACATTAATATTCAACAGTTTGATATGCAGAACTACAAATATGATTCCTGCTTATGTGTGAGTGTGCTTTTTTCATGTGTGCGACTGAGAGATGGTGAGACAGAGGCCTCGTGCAGGCCTGTCTAACCGATACTGCCAACAATAGACGAGAAAATAAAGTGACATATTGAACATTTGCTGTGCTGCATATCAGCGATGCTGCGTACAATAAACATCTGAATTGTTTTGTGTAGCAGGCGACACACGGTGTCACACAATTTTTTCTCACGCACCTCGATGTGTTTTAGCACGTTTTTATTAAACCTCGGGGTGATGTAAGTCAATCACTCTGCTCCCCTCTCTTCATCTTGCCGCTCTACCTTATGAAACAAACACATCAAACGCAGAGGTAGCCTGATGTAGCCTCACTGTTCGTTTGCTCTCTGCCCAGCCCATATTTCCATCTACAATATCTGTCTATCTATCCGTCCAGAGCGTTCTCATCTCTGCTCCGATCTTTTTTTTCTGCTGTTTCCATCTCTCCCTGCTCCCTCCTCTTTTCCCTCCCACCCTTTTTTTCCTGTAACTAAACTGGCTGTGTCTCTCTCCATCTGCTGGTTCTTCCTTCAGCGGCCCTGCACCTGTTCACACCTCCTCTCCTGTTGGCCACCTCTTCCCCCCCCCCCCTTTATCTCTCTCTTTCGCTCTCTCTCTCTCTCTCTCCCTCCCTCTCTCTCTGCTCAGTGCGATGCTGCCAGGCCCATTCCTGGCTCAGTTAGCCTCTCTGTCATTCAATCCATCTGTCGGCAAGTCAACTTTGTTTACAGCGGGCGGCCCAAGCCTCTTTTCTTCTTCAAGGAGCGCTAAAGCCCCCCCACCACCACCAAGGTCAGTGGCGAGCCAATTGTGCCCGAAAAACAGAAAACTGCAAATGTTAAATTAGCAAAAAAAAAAAAAAAAAAAAGAAATATGCTCCCCCCAACAAACACACACACACACACACACACACACACACAACACACACACACACACACACACACACACACACACACACACACTATGGACAATAACACTCTTGAAATATGCACATCTTAAAAGCTGTTTTTAACTCTCTCATGCATATGAATAAATGCATGCATATATAACAGACAGTTATAAATACTCATGACCCTCACAGAAACAAACATTTGCTGTTAAAGCACACACTCGCTCAGAGAAAAACCAGCTCTAGATTGAAGTAATTAGCTGCTGATTGGCCTCTGTCATCATCTATCTGCTCTGAAAACAGAGCGAGAGAAGTTTAAAAGTCTTAATTGGCACAGATGATTGGTGGTCGTAACACAGGAAGAGCGGACTGGCAGCACAGGCATCTGTGATTTTTAAAAATAAACACAGAGCATACGTACAATATGCTCCCCTGCTGACCCAATCCAGAAACCCAGGACGCAACGTCAGTGTCAAATCTGTGCCCTACAGAAATAGTTGTGGGTAGCATATGTGGTAGAGCTGGGGGTCAAATCAATTTCAGCTGAGAAGGTAAACGACTGCCGAAAATTAATTATTTCAATCAGGATAACAGTTTAAAAATACTTCTCATTACATTTGAGCGTATCATACATGTTAGACGATATGAAAGTTTTGATATAAATATATTAACAAATACTGTATATTGTAATATATTAAATAATAAGATTGTGACAGGAAAAAATTATTGAATTAAAAAAAATATTTGCATGTTTACAAACATACAAGTGCATTTCAAGGTGATGTTCAATAATAAATCTGGATGCAACACATGTCAATTTTTCTAATAGAAAAAAAAAAGATTACAGAGAAAGTTTTATATGAGGAAAAAAACAAATCATTGAGAGAGAGAGGTGTGCAAACTCAAACTTTGTACCACATGGAGTGTTCTCTCCTGGTGTGAGCACAATCCACCTGTGTTGGAATTCACTTCACACCTGAGACATAGCTGATGTTGTTTCAAATGCCCCTCACTCCTCCCACTCAGTTATAAACTTGGGGGCAACTGGCAGGAAGGAACATGCGCCATCTCTCTCCAAACCCACTCCTCATAATCTTTGGTGAACTCCTCCTGAATCTGCTTACTTGCCCACCTCTTTTCCTCATTTCTTCCACACCCTATGCAAACTCATCTCCTCTCCTGTCCTCTGTGTCTGTACTCCTGGGCCATTAGATCAAATGCCTAGTGAGGGAGAGGTGGTCATTGAGGTGGAAAACAAAGAGAGGCTTTTTTAAACTCAGCAGGAGGGACTAGGGCTGGAGATGGCACTGTAGGGGGGCTTGTGCCCACCTGGTGCCCGCCATTATATACACACCATCACTAGCCTCACAGCTTTTTGTCCTATGCTCCCTTCTGCCTCCTCTATGCCATCCACTCACTTGTCTCTCAATAAAAACTTCCTCTGGATTCTCCTAAAACCTCTTCTCCACATAATTTCCATATCTCCTCTACTTCTTTATTCTCAGCTACATCTACCTTTGTCTGTTTGCCCTGCCTTCCATTTCCAGCTTCACCTCTAGTGTCATCTTCTTCATATTTATTCTGCCATGTCTTTACCTATATCTCCTTACTAACAGACTGCATTAAACAGCATCACTGTCAGGGTCGTGTGTCATCCTTCAACCTTTTTCACACAGCGCTTCGGTTTGAATGATGAGAAACTATGGTATTTGACAATGGGCATAATTATTAACAACAAGCTGTAATTGAGCAACAGGCCTTTTGAAGTATGTTCATCTCTTTGAAAAATGCAAAGGCTTTTTTTTTTTCACAAGCTATATGGATTGTCTTCATTTTATGATTGCTTATGATAATGATTACACCAGAGACAATAAACAGCAACACTGCTTCTTATCATTTCAATGGATAATGTGTGGAAGCACTAAAAACTAACACTGCAATTGTTTATTTTGTTTTAGGTTTCTCTCAGATGTCATGGAACATAAACATAGCGCCAAAAGTGGACCAGCATAACTGATTTCATAGACGGCATTCCTTCAATAGCTGATGGCAAAGCCTCACATCCAGTGCCAGATGCATGTTTCCTGTCCACTGCTTCTATTATATAACGCCGTCCTTAACTCACTCTCTTCTCTACCATAATTCTTCATGTATCTTCCACATCTCCACTCAGCTGCTACATTGCTCCAGTCTTATCCTCATCCCTCCTATCTCTTGTGCCTGTCTTTTTGATCATCCAGATAAAATCTGCAGATGGGGGCAGTGTCATACTACCTATAAGGCACTGCTTGGCAGTGTTGTGCCCACAAAGGGCAACAGAGAGAAAGGGATGGATTGAAGACAAGAGACAAAAAAGAGAACAAAGTGCAGCTATATGAAGGATAAAAAAATGAAAAGAAAAGAGGATGAAAAGATAAAAGGACAGATCAATCAGGTAAAAGAGAGTGAGTGAGGTAAAAGAGAGAAATGAGGGGAAAAGAAGAGCAGAGAGAGGTTCTGTCATGTTGGATGAAAGCTGTGCCTACTGGGCAGTGGGCACAGTGTAGAGTCACTGATGGTGCCACCCTCACAGCAGGGATGTGTGAAGGCACAAAGTTGACCAGATGACACACACACACACACACACACACACACACACACACACACAACACACACACACACACACACACACACACACACACACACACACACACACACACACACACACACAGACACACACACACAGACACACACACAGACACACACAAAGATCCATGCTCACTGCGACCACAATCCAGTAACATGCAGTACAACCCACTAAAACGAAGAAATCCCCTGGTAAACTTGTCACTATATCCTTTTTAACCAACACCGCCGGAGACAGCCAGGGATTTTTTTTTCAGAACATTTCAAGTTGTTCCATAAACAAACAGATACATGCATAGTTTGAAGAGGTGGTTTTATGCATGTATTGCATGAGAGGGAAGGCAAGAACAGATGAACCCAGAATCAGGTACAAAGTGGATGGTGAATGGAAGACAGAGAGCTGGTGCTCTCCCTTTCGTTCTCTGTCCTCCAGCCGTAGTGTGTGTATGTAGGCCAGTGTCCCAGGGCACACTTGGCTGGGGTGACAACAGTTGTAGCCGACAGATTTGCCTCCATCTTGCCTGAGGTCTCCCAGTCAGCGATCTGTCTATTCCATCCATTCCCAGCCCCGCAGGATGGACAGATTACAGCTCTGCTTAATAATCCTGGTACTTATGGTGTATGATTTTCCACTGCTGAATTCATAGCGTCCACATTTTAACCATTATTATATTTTTCTAGTGTAATTAAGTTGATGCAGTTACAGAGTTAGAGTTAGCAAGGTAAGCTCAGGGGGGCTCATGGTATCATTTATGCTCTGATAAAATAGAGATGGTGGATGGATGTAAGGAGGTGTGGAGAGATGGGCACTCGTCTCCTGGCACTTAGCAGCATCTACCTACAATATATGGCTTGCATGAGTGAACAATAAAGGAAACAATGCAAAAGATAAGAAAAAGATGTACACAGGTGAAATGACTGTGACAAGGAAGAACAAGGAATAAAGCTATTTGTTGGATATGCTTGTCATAACTACACTACTGTTTCCCCCAGATGTAAATATTCATCCTTCACTCATCTTGAAACAGATTCAAATCTCTATGACATTACTGATTTAATAATATTAGTTGTATAAAATCAATTCAAATGTAATCCAAACACTCGAACTGAAATAAGAATTTGAAAATCAAAACATTACAATCTTGAGATTTGGTCTTTTTTGTTTTAGAGATCATGGACTACTTGATAAAAAGGACTGATGTTAAATACAACACTCAGTGTTGAAGATCAGTTAGTGAAGCTAAGCAGTTTCATGAGCTACAAGAATCATGACCTCACTCTCAGGTGTCTTATGTTTAGTGTATTTGCTGTAACTGTGGACATACTACAACAGGGTGAAAGTGATAGTGGAAGACCAGAATCATAAGCAGGGGAATGGAAACAACACAACACGATGAGAGCATTTAATTAGATAAGGGCTGCATTAGAAGAAGTCTGTGCTTTTTTTTTGTTGTTCTCCAAGTTTTTCACAAACAAACACAGAAGAGACTCACTTGATCAATGTCAACATGTGTACAACATTGAAAGCTTTTGAAATTATGAAAACACGATATGCTTAATGTTAGGATAGAGGAAATGTTCCTGCTCAAGAAGCCATGTTTTTAAAAAGGCTTTTTAATGAACTAATAAAATAGTGTTTTCTTACCCAGCTTGACAAAAACACACATTGTTTTAATTACTGTCACGTCAACTAAATTAACACAAATAAACTTACAATCAAAAGACCAACGAAAGAAAGATGCAGCAGAGAGTAAGACAGAAAGACAGTGTGACAGAGAGACAAAAGGAAATGAAGGGTCAAAGAAACTAAAAGAAAGATAAAAGACCAAGCAGGTCTCAACAGACTGAGCAAGAGAGACAGCAAGAGTGCGAGAGAGAGAGGTGAGAAGGCAGGATGGCAGAGAGGGCACTCCGACAGCGAGGAGAGAAGAACGCGGCAAGGTCTCGTCACCAGGCCAACGGGCCCACCACTGTCAACATCATGGCACTCTGTGGTACACACACACACACATACACACACACGGCTGGCCGACGGCCCTCCCAGCTGCCCTATCCGTAACTGTCTGATTAGTTGTGCTAAGCAGCCCCTCCCCTGCCAACCATGGTGCCATCTGCTACCCAACAACATGGCTGCCGACCAGACAAGCACACGCGCACACAAACACACACGCAATCACACAAAAACACACAGCAAGCCTCATACCTGGCACTGCCCCGCTGCTGTCACACAGAGACACACACATCAAACTTAACAGACACAGGTGTAGCCCAAAGGTATCAACACTTAACATTTGCACAAAGGCGTGCAAGCAAACTCATCTAACTGCACGCTCACACAGGAGTCAAAATGCATCACAAAACAAGGACACTTCAAACATGTGCTCACGCACACGCAGAAAGTCACACAAACATAGTTGCTGTAGAGGTTGTGTGCATGCATGTGTGTGTTGACAGTGGTTAGGCACTGTTAATGCCAGGTAGAAAGAAAGATGCTGTGCTCAAGTGTGTGCGCACTCGCTGGCAGCGCTTGAAGGTTCATTATGGCCCCCACCTCTCCTGAGCGACTGCAGCCCGCATGGCGCCCCGGCCCTTTTATTCCGGGCCGTGATTGGACAAGGGCCTCCCACCGAGTTGGTTTGCAGCAGTTTTGTCGCGCCCAGATTTCACTCGCTGCTCAAAGCGAGCCTCTGGCGGGACGCGGCATCTGCTGCCTCACCTTCCTCATTTACACTTCTCCGCCCTCACACACATACACACGGTTCTGTTCACCGCCTTTCCAGACCTTGCTATCATGATGTACAACTGAGGGAAGAAAAAAAGAGAGAGAGAACCAAGTAGAAGTACAGAGAGAGAGAGCAGCAGCGTGACATGTTTAATAGAGTTTGGGGAACTTTGTGAACAAGAGTCACAGCGGTTGGTCTCGAGCTTTGTCTTGACTCTCTCTTTCTACCTCTTCCTCTCTCTTTTCACTTCTTATCATCTATCTTTGGATTTCATGTAAAAGAAAGGAGTGTGGCCTTAAAACTCAGGAACTATGTATCTCCTCCTAGCCTGTCTGTTTTAACCACAACTTTATTAATGTTGATCAATATGCATGATCTGTCATCTCATACCATTTTCTCTAAGTGTTGAACCCATTTCGTACTGTTCATACTGTGTTAACACCTCATCTCTTCTCTCCTAACTAGACGTGGGTGAAACTGTATAGGGCATGACAATAAATGCATTCAAAGATCTCAGCATCCAGTCAACAACACTTCCCTTTACAACTGTAACACTATCTGAGCTGCTCTGACACAATGAAACTAATATCAGCTTGTCTGCCATGCTCTAATTGTTGAAAATATGCGATGTCAAAGTTGGTAGAGGTCATACATTATAGAGTTTGTTCACTATTGATTCCATTGCAAGGGAAGCCCAACTTCCCAAACCACAGATCCCACTGCATTCCCAGGACAGGTGGGACAATCAGTATAATCCCTTCAGTGTGTTAGATTTGCCATGGCGTCTCCTCCTCCCACTTGGAAATGCCCCGCATATCTCCACAGGGAGGCGTCCCACATTGCCACAGTGATCTCTGCCGGAGAGGTGGGCAAAGTTGTCCCTGTGTCTCAATACTCATCCATCCCATGTAGGTTCAAAAGATCCTTAAAGTGTAACACTGCTTAACAATAATCAAGGTCTGCAGTTCTTCTTGAGAACAGTCTAGTTAAGCTCATTCATCCTTTTCCTAGTATCTGACAGTTTTCCATTCATTCTTTGAGGAGTTTCCCCATGCCCCCCCCATACTCCTTCCACACCTGAGGTTTTGCTTCAAAGACCATAAAAGCTTCAATCCTCTGGGCTACCCAAGCCCATAAAGCTTCCTTCAGCTGACAGCTTCCTCCACTTCTGGTGTCCATCAACAGTTTCTTGGGTTGCCGCCACTGCAAGCACCCATGCAAGTTTCATTGCATCGGATCTGCCTGCCAGCCTCCACGCCTCCTGATCAAATTCACTACCAGAGGGTTTTAGCTGAAAGCTCTACTGTTCACGACAAACAGACGCAGATCAAATTATATGAACAGTCATGTTTGGACATTTCCTGGCCCAGGAATCCAGTTAGAAGTTCTAGGTGAAAAAGTGATTGCAAGCTAACTTATTCACTGAAGTATTTTCAGCTTCAGGTCCGTCTACAGCTCTAAGCAAGTGTCCTCATGAACATGGATGCTTGATTTCATGGGGATAACAGAACTGGTGGAAGATTTGGGGCTTCGCAGACATTTGACTTATCCCAAACACAAAGCAGGCCTCAGGTCTCATCTAACAATGGATACACTAACGCATGCAAACACACATCTATCCATTCAAGCCTATCTGGCATGTGTAGAAACAGAAGTTATGCTGGGCAGTTTTCACGATGGCCTTTGGGATCTGTGATCACAACACAGGGAGAGAGAAGGCCGGATGGAGACAAGGAAAGAAGAAAAGAAAGAAAGTGAAGAAAGACAGGAGCAAACAAACAAAACAAACTTAGTAAAGCCCTCTGCTGGGCTGGGGCTGGGACTGGAGTGTGTGTGTGTATGTGTGTGTGTATGTGAGGCGATGTGAACAGAGTGGCAGGGATTAGGACAGATCCTGGGCTGTCCAACTCACAGCTGGCTGATGATCCAATCCTGGAGCACAGCACAGCGCACCAGCCGCCATGGGACCCACGGATGCGTGCATGCATCTGTGTGTGTGCGTGTGTGTGTGTGTCTGTGTGCGTGTGCGTTTTTGTCTGTGTATACAGGCATGTGGATTCGACTGATGTGCATATCAGTGTGCACATTTGCAAGTATGCAATTGTACAAACCAATATGTGTGTGTATGTGTGCATAAGTATGTGTTTATTAGAAAGGAAGGAAGGGCTATCAAAAATCAAACAGAGGCTGGCTGTGCTTCATGTCCCCTGTTTGAAGACGGGCTGTGATCATTTGGGCCACGAGAGGAGGACAGAATGAAAGGGGAGAGCGAGCAAGTTGCAAAGAGAGAATCAAAGAGCTGCCTTCGATGGCTGGTCATACAAATGCCTTCAAGCCTCACGACTCACTCTCTACCAACACACTCAAACACAGTTACACAAACCAGCCCACTAAGGCTACAAAGACTCGTGCATGACTCTGTAGTGAACAACGAGAGAGGGCAAACAGAGGCATGACTACGAATAAACTACATGTGGTTCTGCATAACCCCAGAAGGCCCACAGATGGACAGACAGAGAGCAAAAGAGACAGAGGCAGAGAGAGGGAGGGAGGGAAGGGGACAATCGCTTGAGGTCTATTCATGTAGGTTGGAGCAGCATGACAGAAAAGCAACAGAGATCATGACAAGTGAGTAAAAAAACCAAAAAGGGTGAAAAAACACAATGCTCGCCTGAAGAGGGACAAAGGCTGTGACAAAATTTCAGCAGGTGTGTATGCGACAAGTGGATGTGTGTGGGTGTGTGCTGCTGTGTTTGATGCTTGATTTGCTCGCTATGCTGCTCCAAAAATGTCCACGGTCCCCATTTTGTTAGATGCCCTCCTTCATCTGCATGTATCTCAAAAAGACAGTTTAATATATCTTTATCTTTATTGTGATATTATAGCAATAGACAATGGCTGGATCAATGGATAGATGGGAAGACTTTATGGCCCTCTAAAAAACAGGTTTGGGAAAAGTAGCCTGCTGGACAGCTTAAGTGTGATGAGACCAGAAAACAAAATCCTCATTGAGTTTCTTTCCGTATTCACAATGCTATGCAACTTGATGATGAACATAATATCAAAAAGTGACCTAGTGATGACCCGCAGCTGCTCTAAAGCTAAAAAAGTAATTTGTACATATTGTATCTTTCTAAAGGCATCAGTATGTTTCAACCCAAAAGCTTGTCAGATGATCAAACATTGTCTAAACTCCCATCTGTCCACACCTTTTGTCTCACACATTCAGCCAGGTGTGCAGAGGTGAGAAAGTAAGCAGAGTTCGAAATTCTCTCTCAAGCTCTCTGTTTGTAATTGATCACACAGTTATGAATGCCTTTGTTAGAAGAAAGATTGTTCGAACGTGTACGCCGTTATCTCAATACTTGAACAATTATTACCCCTTCAAGTCTGACTGTTCAGAAGAGCTATTAACCCATTTACCAAAAGTGGTGGTACAACATGGCATAGTTATTTAGTGTGTTAGTTTTTTTTCTCCAGGGATTTGTAGTTTTTATGATGGTTATCCCTGTGCCCTCCATTTTCTGTGAATTACATTATGACAATTCTGCTTTTTAAAAGTTCTAGCACTGTGATACTGCATGTGAACATGTGAACCTTCTTCTCATGCAGTACTGTAGGAAAAGGAATTACATATTAAATCAGTATCAGAAGTGGCTTTCACTGCTAATGACCAAAATTGAATTTGAATGGCTACACGCTCAGCCAAGTCAACAGCTGTCAAACATCTAGTATGCATCTGCGGACAGATAAAACTATAAACTCTCTCATGCACATACACCCGCACACATGGCAGTAAAATGGTTTAGTCCAGTGACTCCTCTAGCACAGGTCAAAGTCATCATGTTGCCACATTAATATGCATGTCATTCTCCACAGCTGGCTGCAAAATACACACACAAACACACACACACACACACACACACACACACACACACACACACAAACACACACATACACATGCTCCTTGCTTCATCCCTTAAAACACATCACAGCCCGCCATGCAGCCAGTGTGTCAGCGCTGGCCAGCTGACAGAAAAACACACTTAAACACAGATCAGAGCCAGGAGCAGCAGTGGACACAAACACACACACCACCAGGCTGACGGACACATAAACCAAAATACACACAAATATACACAAACACACACACACACACACACACACACACACACACACACACACACACACACACACACACACAGACTGAACAAACTTGTCTCCCGCAGCCTTCAGCACCACAGGGCACCACCGCCACATCTGTGCCCATCTCAGACACCTCGGCTGTGGGCAGCGGGGGTGAGAGAGTGCCCTGGGCGGCTGGCATGGGCTGGCATGGCCCTGGCAGTGGATGGTGTGGAAGAGAACAGCAGCCAGCGAATGACAGGAGAGATAGAAGGAAGGAAAGGAGAAAAGAGGAATGCAGGAGGACAGGAGAGATGGGATGGAGAGGACAATGAAAGATGAGATGACAGTGAGAAAAGAAAAGGAATTATTTAAATAATAGAGGATGATAAGGAAAAACAGCTAAAGACATGAAGACAAAAAGATGGACAAAAGATAAATGTATGGCTGGATGGGTAGGATGAATATATAAAAGAGGAACAGAGGAAATGATACAGGGAAAAAAATGGGATGGAAAGATGCAGCAATAGAAAGAAAGATAGAAGATGGAGATAACAGGGGGAGAGCCGGTAGCGCCCGTCGTGAGAACGGGTGCAGGGCACTGGCAGGTGGCACGGAGGCCAGGCTGTCCAGTGACCATCAGCCACACTTTTCTGTGTGTATGTGTGTGTGTGTGTGTGTGTGTGTGTGTGTGTGTGTGTGTGTGTGTGTGTGTGTGTGTGTGTGTGTGTGTGTGTGTGCACGCCAGGGACAGAAGAAAGGCTCAGACGCCATTTTGGCTCTGCTGGAGCTGTTGCTGGGCTGGGCACTGGCCTAGTGGCACAGAGCGGGAAGTGTGTTTGTGTGTGTATATATGTGTATGTGTGTGTGTATTGCATTATGTTGTGGCATGCTTAACAGGATTAGAGGTGACCTGGTGAGGTCCAGTTGGTACCGGGACCATGGCACAGTGGCGCGCATGTGTGTTTATGTGTGTGTGGTTTGTATAATAGGATTAGCTGTTACCTGGTGCGGTACAGTTGGTGTGCTGGTCTGAACTGGACTGGACTGGGCTGAGCTGGGCAGGAGCTGGGCAGAGGGGAGCGCTGTGTGTATGTGTGTGTGCGTGAGTGTGGTGGCATGTATAATAGGATTAGGTACTACCTGGTGAGGTGCAGTTGGCGCTGGGCATTTGCCAGCTGTTCTGCTAGGCTCAGGGCTTCGGCCTGCCATTGGCTCCCATCCTTTTGGACCGCCTCCAGATGCTGCCGACAGCCAACCAGCTCTGAGCTCAGCCTTTCCACTTCCTGTCCCGCAGAGATGGAAGGAGAGAGGGAAGAGGTGGTAAGGAAATCTTTCACAACAATCTACCTCATGCCCTCAAACAAACACAATGTCAAAGGCTGATTACAACGTCATGTAAAGGTTGACAGGGAAATGATTCGAGGTTTAATCTTCTAAAATTAAAAATGTTTGATTCCAAACGGTAAAACTGTATTTTTTATTTATTTTTAAATCAGAGCAGTTCATATTTTGTATGAAGGATTCTAATTCACAAGGGCTGTGTCACTGAAAAGTGTAACCAGGACTTTTCTTGCACTGCATTCTTATCTTTATTCCCACTGGACTGTCTATATAATAAATTCTTCTTCAAATTATTTGGAATAAATGTGAAAGTTTGACCATAAACATTTGAGGGGATCTTGATTTTGCTTCTTGCACGTCAGTATAGCTTCCTGAAAAAATGGTGACTGCTTACTAAATAATCAACAAATTAATTGATAACTTGGATAACTTTAAAGTTACTGACCTAATCTAATTCATCTAATAAATCTCAACTAATCAATGGGTTGAACGCAGACGTACCTGGGCAGCTTTTTCCATCTGTCTGTTGGTCTTAGTGTTGAGCTCTCGGAGCTCTCTCTCTGCCTCATCTTTCTTCAATTGGGCCTGGCTGAGTTGATATCGGAGCTCCACACTCACCTAGAGATGACAAGGACTGATTAAAAACAGCCAGTCCTTTTATTAACAAATATTACTTCCTGTCCATTTTTTCTTTTTATCATCCTTCCCCATCCTTATCTTGATGATCACTCATTTGAATCATCAGATGAGTGTTTTTTTCCAGTGTAAGGCTCAGTGTTCAAATACAGTATGTTATAGTACTCTAATGACTGTTTCTATCTTCATTATATTTAAAATAACTACACTATGTGCTTCGATAATTTTATCACTATCATTTATTACTAATAATAAAAAAAAAAACAAAATCACTTAATTGTGAGGATATAAAATTGTGAGGAATTGCTCACAAGCTAAAGTTGGTAAGGATTCACTGTCTTCACGACACTTTAGCAGGGCATCAAATTTGTTGAAATGAAATGCTTGAAATGCCAGAGTCTTTCAGTTTAAGCCAAACCCTGCAGCCCACTAGGGAATTTAGTCAATGCTTTTCTACCATTTGCATGCATATATACCCAAATTGTACATTACAACATTATTAAACCATAAACTAAGCATGGGTCTTTACTTTACCTTAAACTTATTTATGCACTCATGTTGAATTTATTCCTCCCACAACAGCCAGAAAATAAATTGAACTGAAATAGATAAAACTCTGCTACCATCCAGTGGATTTCAAGAGGCATTACAAGTAGACAGCACAAAAGTATCAGGAGTGTTCTTCACCTCTGTTCCATCAAAGCTAAAGCCATCTCTTGTTAGGTGCTGGTCAAGCAGCATTTCAATCTTTCATTGAAGTAAGGTAGCTGTATTTTCCTAAAGCTGAAACAGCCTTAACAGTTGTCCTGGATCATGTTGATTCAGACTGCACAATGCAAAATATGGGCAACATAAGCACCAATGATATCTAACAATACATGTTGACTTAATGCCTTCTTGCACAATGCACACACACCGCACCTTGGTATTGTCTTGTTCCTGATTGGTGAGTTTGCGAAGAGTGTCTTCCAGCTGATTGGTCAGGGAGGTCTTGTCTCTGTGAGCTCTGTCTAGTTGCCCTTCCAACTCAGCAACACGCTGTGAGAGGCTGGACACCTGGAACACACAATTTTTCCATGGACATTTCATAAAAAAGTAATAACATTCATGTTTGCTTTTTACAGAAACTTAAAGACCTTCAATAAAAACTGCCACTATACATGGACTCCATACAGTTAAACACAACAAATAGTAAATATTTCGATATTTGTACTACGCAATCGAATAAAAAACATTTAATTTAATATTTCTGCCAAACAATTTAAGTACTTCCCTCTTGTGGTTGTTAATCTCATTGAAGTATGAGGGCTCATTTTCAATTTGTGCATTAATATTCAAGTAGAGTTCAGTATTTCAAGAGAAGCAGAACTTTGGATTGGTACTACATCCACATAAAATAGTTCCAGTCCAGAGTTCTCTATACACACAAATAGAGAATAAGTAGGATTTACTGTATGTGCCAGCTCGTCTTTCTGTTTGCGGGCCTCAGCACGGCCCTCTTCTCTGGCCTCTGCCAGTCTCTCCTGCAAGGCCTGTGCTTCTCGTTCCAGCTGTTCCCTCTGTCGAATCAGCTCCCTGGACAACTGCTCACACTGCACCTCCACCTGCATGCATACAGATACAGTCAGTTTGCCAGGAGTAACCAGCCACAGAAAGAAGAGGAAACACAATATCAGAGGACAACTCAGGAGGAATCTTCTGGCTGAGTCAAAGAGCTTTAGAAATAAAAATGCTGTTTGAGTGAACACAGCTGGAAAGGTGTGTGTATGTTTCCCATACCCTAGCTTTGTGCAGATTTGCTTCTTCCGCCATCTCCACGGCCTGTTTGACCTGGAGACAGGCAGACCACTCCCTCTGTTGCGCCTCCTGCTGACTAGCCCTCACAGCACGCAGAGCCACCAGTAACTCATCACGCTCTCTGGAAGATCAACAGACAAGAAAATGCTCAACCAGCTTTAAAACAACATGGGGGCCCTTATTTTCGTATCTCTCTGTCTTTGTACATGTTTAGTATTTTGCTATGCACATGTAATAACTAATAAAAACAGGTGATCACATAAAAACATGATCTATAAGAAAATCTCCTACAGACACATAATTAATGAACAAAAAATATTCAGGGTACAATAATGTAATCAGAAATTTAAACCTTAAATTACAAGGTATGAAGAATCGGTCCACTGTGGATAACTTGTGATGATCTGCAAAATGTAGTGTGTGTGTGCGTGTGTGTGTGTGTGTGTGTGTGTGTGTGTGTGTGTGTGTACTGACTTTGTGAGCCTGTCAATAGCCTGGACATGCAGATTTGTGTGAGTCCCAGCCAACACAGCTTCATGCTGTGCACACTTTAGACACAATCCTGCCACACGGGGAGCCCCATCAGCCCTCAGTGCATCCACAGCCTGCTTCTCCCTGTGTCTCAGACGAACCTTCACATCTTCACACTCCTTGTGACTGACTGACAGATCCTTCCTGTCGATGGAAGCAAAAGATCAGATGGAGAAACAGAGGGGGAAAAGGGGGCAGGAGATGAGTACTGTTCTCTTAATGCTTAAAAAAACAAAAAAAAAGGAAAAAGCCTGAGTTACTGGCTACACTGGCTTCACAGCATAGCATGGTAGTACACTGACCTTAGGGAGATGACCTGGGCCTCCAAGCTTTCAACCTGGGCCTGGTAGATAACTTTCAATTGTTCCTGAGGAACATAAACATTTTCAGAACATATATATGTGGCTTTGGATCACAATGAATTAAACAGGATGCGATGGTATGAGATTATGATTCCACAACAGGTTTTCAGAACAATTAATGGCTGTTTTTTCCAGTTTTAAAGAGTTTCAAAGAGGTCACATTGCAAAGGACTGCACAAAATAAGCTGGAAATACAATTTGGTACATATATATATATATAAACATTTTTTTAGTAAAGTAAGTAAAGTAACACATGGGCAAAATGGGAATTTCCCAAAAATTTCTTGTCTTGACCATAAAGATAGAAACCTATGATACTGAAATTCTATGACTGCTGAGACCCATGTGGGATGAAGATGGAAGATGAGAAGTGAACAGTAACTAGAAGAAAGGGGAGCACAGGTCGATTATCCCTACCAGTTCATTTTTCCATGTGGAGTGTTCTGCTCTCTGCAGCACGCTGTGGCCTATATTTGAGGTTATGTGGCCGTTGGCTGCCATACTCTCATTAACCTGAGGAACACATCAGGACAGATAATGAGCCACTTTTCCACAGGTGATCATTTAATCAACAATGCCTGTGTTATTTAGAGTTTAAGGTTATTAACACCTATTTATGTGTAGTTTACATTTATTTTGATCACTTTGCAATGCTTGTTGGATATAATGACATTTACTCAGTTTCTGTCTTCACACTACGAAATACTGCATGAAACAACAGCCATCATGGCTGACAAAAATTTCCTCAAATTATTTTCCTTTGGATGTCAAGTGATGGACAGAAAAGGTTAAAACAAGTAAGAGAATAACAGAATAACACACCGATATGAAAATACTGCTATGAAAATATTCAACTCAAGCACAACTGCCTGCATAACAATGAAATAAAACACACACTATTTACCAAAAACACCCAAATCATACACAAATGTATGATTTGGCTTTTCGAACACACACACATACACACACAGTACCATGGAGTTGCGGATCGTGTACTCTTTCAGAGATTCATCCACAGCTTTGGATTTCAGCTCAGATTGCAGCTTCTCATTCTCCACAACCACCACTCTGATTCGCTGTTTCATCCCCTGCAGCTCTTCCTGAAGTCACACACACACACAGAAATTAATCGAAACTTGTGTCTATATATAGACACACACGTACATTTGTGCACATACCTTGCAGAGATTGACCTCAGCCTCCAGGTGTTGAATGTACTCTGATTGGTTGTGAATCATTGGGACCAAATCCTGAAAGGCAGGCAAACTGGTCCTTCCTTCATGTTGGCCTCTCTAACAAGGGTAAGAAGAGTGACAATGAAAAATGAGACACAACACAGCAAATGGCATGCAAAATACTGATACCATCGGAAAGCCTGAATGATTTACCACATTTTACAATGGAGAATGTAGCATAACAGATCATTCTGTAATAGGCTTTTTGGTCTAATGCATTTAAATGGTTTGCCATGCAAAGCTGCATATTCTACCTTGGGTGGAGACTGTGTCTTTGAAGGAGAGAGAGGAGCAGGAATTTCTCTGCACTGCTTCAGTAGAAGGCTCTTCAGTTGATTAACTTCAGTACCAAAAGACACACAAGAAATTATTATAGATTTGTGTACTGTCTGTCAACAAGATTATGCAGAGGGAAATCTCCAGGTGCTGCTCTATAAGGTCAGAGCCTCTGTCAAACTGCTGTCAAAACTAATCACTGAGTCACCTGCTTCGCTCTGTGTCTTTTGGCTCCATACTGCCTTGTCCTCTTCTGCCATGGCAGAGAATAGGCTGCCATCACTGCCTCTGACCTCCTCCACCTCTTGCTCCAGAGCACTGCTCAGCTGCTGGATATTCTGGTTGGCTCGCTCTGAAACCAATATACACACAGAGACATTTCTTTCACTATATCATTTCTGTGCCACGTGACAGTTGAGTTGGTGTTTTTCAACTTTCTCCAATTTTTTAAACTTATAAATTGAAGAAAAGAACCACAGAAGCACCACCTTGGGTTTTGGGAATACATGATTGGCTTTTGTCACCCTTTTTCTGACACTTAAAAGGAAAAAACCTCCTCAAATGATCAAGAAAATAATCTTAACCAAAATAATCAGATTACTTGATAATGGAAATAATCATTAGTTGCAGCCCCATTTCATTCAAATACTTTCTAACCAACAGTCAATTTTTTTTGCTTAAAAAACTTTAACAATTAATCAACTGTCAAAATTGTTGACCATTAATCTTTCTATCAACCAACTAATCAATTAATCAACTAATCATTTCAGCTTTAGAGCATTGGTTGGTTTTCCAGAGCCTGGGTAAATAATGTACCTGCCATGTACAGTCGGGCCCAACAAATAATTTGAAGCCCCTGGCCCCTCAGGAGGTAATCTGGCCATGGTTAGTGGGACACTTCCTTATAAAAAGATTTGTACTTTTTTATCATTTGAAGTTTGAATATCTAATGTAAACCAAGTCAATTCAATATCAGTTTTGGCCAAATATAGCCACATTAATGAAGGTGGATTTCTAAAACATATAATAGCTGTTACTCAGCTTCACTATCAATTTACACACGTTGGTGGCAAATGTTTTTGGCCACCATTACCATTACTTGGTAATGGTGAAATAATGTTAGCTATCTGAAATTAGAGCACGATAGATTAATGTTTGTTTTCATGATAATGTAGCCTTACCTAGCCCAGGACGCTTGTTCGTTAATTAGACTGAGGAATCAGCAACAGGTGGCAGTGACACTGCTTAATAATAGTGGTGTCGGTGACATTGCTCTAACGCTACGGCTGTAAGTATAATTGAGACATTCACCTTTTATGACACCTAGCTATAACAAAGCTAGGCTACTGTATGTAATTTACAATTTAGCTGCTCATTATGTAAAGAACTTAAGTTAGCAAATTTAGCAAGGTAAAACGTCAATTTACGTCTCAGTTCTTTCAGGTAAGCACCCAGCTGCTCCGGTTCCTCCTCGTCTGAGTCCAACGGTTTCATTGATGTATAACTGACGTTATTTCACGTTATCTTACTAACCAAACATGCTAGGCTAACTAAACATGCACAACTACAACAACAACAACGATCATATTTCGCACGTCGTAACGGTCATCGGTTCTCAACGTTGATGTGTTTGTTTTATAAAACCTGTGTGCCCCGGGATGGTTTTCTTCCACCATGTAACCTATGTGACCGCCCCGCGCGGAGTTCAGTCAGTGTGTACATGAATACCAAAACGAGGCAACCATCTGCCAACGGCTCCCACTTCCGAATTCGGAGATGCTGGGAGTTGTAGTCATTGTGTCTCGTCACAATTAGTAGTTTCACGGCTGCGGCCCTGTGGTGAATACGGCGTATTGCAACTTAACACACAAAACCTCAGCAGACTTCAGTGGTACGAGCAATGAAGAAGTACTCAGAATACCACAGTGTTACAATACTTACAAAGTACTGCATTCAAAGTCCCACTTAAGTAAAAATACAGAAGACCTGACATGATAATCATCACATTATCAATATGCAGGTAGATTTGTCTCAATATTATCTGTGTGAACAGATTGACAATCCGTTAAATGTGTGATCTGTAAATATAAAACCTTACACAAATACAAAAAATACATTTGTAAACCCACATAAATAAAATATAAAAAGGATTTGCATATTTCCCAACCTGTGGGTCTGTCCCATCCAAACAAGATATATCGGAGGGGTAATTAAATAAGTAATGGTGAAGAAAAGAAGAAAAATTTATATAATTCTGTTTTGGTTTTTTTTTAGGACTTTTGTCAAAGTTTTTCTTTTTTGTAAAATATTTGAGAGTTTTATTACCTATTTGGGCCTGAATCAGCTATTTTAATGAAACAATGTGAGACATTTAGAGGAGAACAACTCATAGATATCTGACAGATGACAAGGGCCCCCAACAAGACACTTCTTTTTTGTAAGGGGACACAAGAAGAAGGCTGGGAACCACAGGAGAGTATTAAAATGAATTTAAATAGATGGACTTAAAGTAAAATGTTACTGTGTATGAGCCCCATATGTAATAGGCCTATTTGTTATATATTTGGCATCTGAACAAAATACAGTTACGGCAAGCCCTTGGTATCAGAAAATAAATCAGCCCTACCTTATACATGAGCTATAACAACACAAAAGGCTCATGGTGATTTGCAGGGGTGTTTCTTTGAAGAGTGATTTGGAGTTTGTGCCCTGTAGTGGTCAAAAATACAAGTAGTTATTTTGGACAATTTTCTGGACATCTAGGTAATTTCCAGTCTCATTTGTTAATTACATTTGACAAGAAAAAGCTTCAATGATTGCCATAGGGAAATTACTGCTGCAATAGAGAATATGATGCAGATAAGAATATAAACCGCAAGAGAACTATTAATGCAATAAAAATAGCTTGAGAACAATACTGCAGACAAAGAAAGTTAAGAGTCCTGTAGCTATGGGGTTAAAGTTCCCCTGGTGTTTGGCACTGATCTGCTGCACATTGCCCTCTGTCACTTTCACTTTTTTCATGGCAGGCCAGTGAGTCACCATCAGACAACTGCGTGCAGAGGCATGCGAACAAAGATCAGATTGCTGATACAAGGTGAATAACAGGGTGATCACTTAGGGGATTATTCAGAACTGCTTTCAAATAGGCAATTTGGTTGTGAAATTGTGGACATTTTACATGAAGAAATGGGCAGGCCTATCACTTTATTTCAACCCCTCTATTTAGCATTTATAAGAAGCAAATGGTTATAACACACCATAATGTCATATTAAGCATTTATAAGGTGTTTTTAAAGTGTTTAACGATATATTCAACTATCTATTTTAACTCCTCTTGTGATGCAGTCACAACTGTTTAAAAGGAAAATGAATTATTGACAGTGATTAACATAATGTAACAGCTGTAACAGTTATAATCATGTAAAACAAGTTCAAGAATATGAAATGTGAAGTATTTGTTTGTTATACTTATTTTTCTTCCTTATTTCCTCTCTGGACCCTCTATAACCTCAGATGTGGAAGTTGGCTCAAGTTCCTGGCAAATATTAAACAGACCTGGGGGAGTTTCAAATGACATAGTCATGAAAATATTTTTTTAGGCAATGCTCATATATATGTGTGTGTATGTGTGCGCGCAATGCCGTTCAGTGGAAGGGTGTTTCTCAGATGCTTGTTGCAGCTTACAAAAGGGTCAGACAAAGGTAACCATGGATACACCCTCTTCCTATTGCACAGTAAAAGATAACTTCCTCTCGAATGAGTCTTGTCTGTACTTTTGATTTTTGTGACATTTTAGTTTTTCTGAGGAAGAGGCAGTGAGTCAGACCTCGGCGGGTTCATTCATGAAGAGACATTGTGTTGTAATCCAGATTTGACAGTCTCATTCACAGTTTATTGTGACAGCTCCGGCAGTTGTTGTGTATGTTTGAGTTTACCGTTTTCTTTTTGCCCTGAAAAAAAGGCATATTCCAGAGACATTGGAGTGCACCTCACTGTTACATCATGTTAGGGCACTGATAGAGGTTTGGTATCCCCTGGATCAAGGCTGGATTACAAACTGGGCAAAGGAGGCAGGGCCACAGACCCACAGGTGCCCCAAAGCTCCCCATTTATCACATGACAGTGGGTTTGTTAAGCTAATTGTACCACTAAACTACCAGTGTTGGAAGTACATGTAGTCCTGTACTTAAGTAGCATTTAAGTAACATAATACATGTATGAAGGACATGAATATCCACCTGTAGTCCTCCACCCAATAGGACTAGGCATTAACTTGATCTTTCTATTTATCTCTTGTGACCTCTTCAGTCCACATTTCTGATTCCATGCAAACTGAACTTAAGAACTTAAAAGTGGAACAAAGTTCATTGTATTGAACATCAGTTTGATTGTTTTACATATGATCTTTTCATACTGATTTCAACACCATTTCACACAGTTTTTTAGGTAATCTGTCTTCTCTTGAACACACAGCTCCGTATCTGTCATTTAAATGAATAGTATTTCTTGGGACTGCGTGTCGTTGTGTGTGCTACACAACTCTGCATCTTTTTCATTACAGACCACCACTTTTCTGATCAAAATTTTTGAATACGGTTCTTATCTTTGTAATTCATACGCTTGCTTCATAGAATCACTTTTACATGACGCTTGCATAGTGAGATTCAATGCACCACATCAGTGAAGCGTTAACACGTCAAGTCAAACAGCGCTCGTCTGCAAAGGTACACTTGTAGGGAGTGTTTGCATGCTGGGGTATTTCCAGGAAACCACATCAGCTTACCAATCTGACTGTGGTAGGAGCCCACGTAAAACCCTGCAGTCCCACACTTGTTAAATGTCACCTCTGGCCATGTATACATTTTCTGGCCACATTTATACATATATATATATATATGTATATATGTCACTGCTATACCCCCCCCCCCCTTCTCCAAACTCCCCCCTCCCACTGAATGATCCACTCCTCCTGAGAGTGGGGGTTCTCTTTTCTTTTTTTCTCAAAGCATGACACTAACATAAGTCTGGAAAGAACTAAATAGAGAAAGAAAGCACCTAAGAAAAACATCATTTGAACTTTTTTTTGTATGGAAATGTGTAACAATGAGAAAAAGAAATAAGAACAACGGAGGCGGAGAGAAGAAAAAGAGAAGAAGAGCTATAACCCAGTTTAGCATTGGAAAATGGTGCACTCCGCCACATCTAACCAAGGCCTCAGTGATCAGTTTATCTGATGGCTTTTGCAGCACCCACTGTACTTCCTACACTGGTGATGGACTCGGTGCCAGTGGTGAGCAAATGCTTCTCAGCAAAAACAGATTTAGGCAATGCATGGCGTATAGCAGAGGAAGACAATGCTGTAATAAGAGTGCAATGTTGAATTCTGAAAGAGCTCACACAAGCACACTGTATGTGCAAGTGCTTGTAGGAAAGCACACAACGTGGTTGTGTCGTATATTCCGTGACAGTGCAAGTGCGCGCGCACACACACACACACACATACTTTCTCTCCCGCTTAACCAGCCACACTTGCACGCGCATGCACACACACACACACACACACACACACACACACACACACACACACACACACACAGACAGACAGAACTACAGAGACAAGAACCACATTAGACAGATTTCAGATTTCTTAATAAAAATAATTCATTTCAGGACGACATATAAATAATTATTGAATCACACAATACAGATATTTTGATATGAATAAATACTTAACAAATAAAACCAGGCTTTTTTTCATACAATACCCTATTGTCGAAAGGTCACACAAAGAAACTTCCACACTGTTTGCATGTTTTGTTACACCTTCTGCTCATAAGCGGATGCTCTTCCTACTGTTGGAATGTCCCTAAGCGAGTCGGAGTACCATTCCTAAATGCCTCAGCAGCTTCGACAAGTCATGTGCAACTTATGTGATCATCTCTCAGTCAAACTCGGTCGGAGCCCCGAAATACTTGTTAAGGGGTCCTGATGAGCTGACCACAAATTGGCCTTTAAATTGATTAAGGTTTGTCTAGAGGTGATTAAAGCACACAGAGATCTACGTACAGGCCGTCAACACGTGGACTGGCCTGATAGCTTTAGATACAGTTGAATGAAAAGGCAGACCGAGAGCCTGTTTGTCTATGCTTTTCTAACTAGAGCCACAGATACACGTCTGCCGACTGCAGTGGAATTCTTCAGCAGAATTGTGATGGGAATAATCCACTTCATATCACATTTGAGTTAACGTTTTATGCTTGAGGTTATCAATGCAGATAAATAGTTCTTCGCATTCAGCTAAAATAGACACTCATGGAAAGATGGTACCCATTTGTGGATTTTCAACATGGGGAGAGCTTGATGAGCTCTAATTTCCTGTTACACAGAACTGGAGATGTCTATCTGTGGCACTCTAGTTAGTACAGAATGGTCCAGGCTGGCCATTTTTAAGGAGGTAACAACAACTGTTTGGCGATTGATGGCACATGTATTTTTTTTTTTTTGGCAGAAATAAAACCAAATATATCAAAATACAATAAAAAATCCCCAAACAAATAAAAAAAATCAAAAAAACAAAACAGGAATGTCAGTTTTGCGTATTCCAGACGCACACATGCGCGCGTTGTGTGTGTGTGTTGGAGATGAGGCATCGGGTTGGAAGGTCCTACAATATGGACCAAGATCCATATTCACAAAAGCATTTTATAGGTGGGGGCACTGATCCAGGATCACTGATCAGGCCCCTCTGGTCCATAAAATTGTAATCACTACTTAAAGGCAAAACTTATCGAGGATCAGCCTCAATACTGTGCTGTTGTAGCAGCAGCACAAAACACATTCAGATAAACAAGATTAGCCAAAGCAGGCAATGGGATTGCTCTCTGAAGTTTTGAAATTGTCGCCTTGGCACATCCAGTGGGGTGGAGCAGAGAGGAATGAATTCTCTGTGGGTTTGTTTACCTGCACATCACCTCAGGCTGGGGTGGGGCGTGTACAATCTCACAGAGCAGTGTTTGCGTGTGTGTGTGTGTGTGTGTGTGCATATGTGTGTCATGTTCTCAGTTCTTTCCATAGTTGGCAATCCCCTTGACAGGACTGGAACTACTACATTTGTGTGGATTTGTGTAGGTATATGTGCACATGTGTCTATGCGTTTCTAGGTGCTTAAGTGGTCAGTAAACAGGAAAACAACGTCCAAGGCAACAGATCTGTTTTGGAGAAGGGGGGAAGGGGGGGAGGAAAGGAGGAATAGAAAGAGAATGAGTCCTGTCTCTGCTGTGTTCTCTGCCCTCTGTCTGCTGACACTGCCAGCGTGTTGGCTACAATGGAGAGGCTTGTATTTCTGTACATGTAGCACCAAAACTAGCAGGGGCCTGCCCTGTCTGTCTCGCACTGTTCAGACGCATGGTCTGTTCTGACTTTTCATATCAAGCAAGTTCACAATGACAACTTCATGTAACAGATAAGTCATAATACTAAGGTTAATTTGCCTCAAAATATAAACTAACACTGCTATTGACTAATGGAAGAAAATCAATTCTTGATCATTCTACAATATTGATTGCAAGAGGCTTTTCTGGCAAATCTCTCTCTAAATGACTGATTTTGGAGAACTAAGCTAAACAGCGGTGAACACCATTTTATTTTACTTTCTAGCACTTCACCCGCTTTGCTTTGGCCCAGTTTGCCTCACTTCTGCTTACGACTTCCACAGATTTGTCGCTGGGCTTCCCCAACTGCTGCATCCCTCACTCTACAGAGCAAATGCTAGACAGACAGGCAGACAGATACACAGGTTGGTTAAGACAGACAGACAGACGGGGGGTATAAATCCTTGGCTGTGGTCTAGAAAGCAATGTCAGATGCTTCTCGTTATGTCAACATACAATCATTTTGTCCGGCACGATTCACTACGTACCTCTAAATACATATTGTACACAAGAGTTAAGTCAGTTGCTCTGACATGTAGCCAAACCTCTCACCGTGTTAAGTGCACAGGGCACATCAGATGATAATAATTGCACAAAGAGGTATTCTGGAGGCCATGTCTACTGCGAACACACACACACACTCACTCCCCCCCACGTACACACATTCTCTCTTCACATTCTACATGGGGGGTTTGATTTTCAGGCCATAAGGTTACTAGTTAGTCACTAGCTAGTTAGTTAGTTGGTTAGTTAGTATCAGAGGTGCATTGACTGGCATGGGGCGCCCACAGCAGGGCAGCGGCTCTAGCGTGCTAGCGATGTGTCATCATCGTTGTTGCGTGCATGGGTACGTATGTGGTCAGCCGCGGTAAATCTGTTTGAAGTGGTCACACTCGTTGCAGTAGCCCTGTTTCTCTTGGTTGGCGTAGTGGTCGCAGCCCTGCGTCCGGCACCGCTGCTTGGACTTTTCCTTGGGCGCCTGCGCCCGCCTGCCCACCTCTCTGCCCTGGCCTCGTGTGTGGCACTCTGGGCAAAGGTCTGTGCAACCCGGAGACACATTACTGCAGCCACTCCGCCGGCACTGTGTCTGGGTCTGGGTCTGGGATTGCTGCGAAGATCTGGGTTTGGCTGCTCGGTCACGCTTTTTGTACAGAGAAAGAGAGGGAGAGCAAAGAGAAGGAGAAGAAATGTCAACTGTGCACCAGCAGGATATTGCAATTGTTGAAAAAGTAAGTGATAATCACAGAAAAAAAAACAAACACAAAGAAGACACTGGAAGAATAAGACACAAATAACAGATGAGAAAGGTGAAGTACAGTGCAGCAAAAGAGACGGAGTTAAGAAGCTGTGGCAGAGCCCTACCATGACTAGAGGAGGGGAGTGTGGCGTGCGATGTGCCACTTGGTTGAGCCGTGCGCTTTGCTCTTTGACATAGCACTTGTCGCAGTAGCCCTCCAACATTGCCTTGCCAACCGCACCACACCCAGGCCCACGACACCGCGAGGCGTTCTGGAAGCCTGCCTCCAAACCATGCCGGTTCTGGACCGGTGCAGGAGGAGGGGTCATGTCTGAAACAGACAGTGGCCAACGTAAGCAATGTCCCGTATGATTTTAAATTTGAGTTAAGAAAGACAGAAATCCAATTAAACATTACATATCAACAATTCCTACAAAGCAAAAACAAAAACAAACTGACAAAGACTTTTTTTTTTTTTTAAATAACTTTAATTTCTATGTCTGAAAATCCTACAACATCATAGAAGTTTTCCAGTTTCATTTCAGGACTTACGGTGGTTGGTCTGATAGTCTACGTAGCAAATAGTGCAGAAACCCAACTTCTCTGGTGTCCCAAAGAACTGGCAACCAGATCTTTTACAAGGCCGGGCCAGAGGGGCCTGCCAGGCTGAGGTGTGCCCTGGGGTTAGGGTGAGGCATGGCCGCTCAGCGTCCCTGGCCTGGCTCCAAGCTGAAGACGAGGCCTCAGTTCTGGGGTTGCTCTGCTGTGGCTCTCCCCTCTCTGGAGCCTGCTGTCTCTGCATGCAGGGTGGACACAGGCCATTGAATATCCTGAACGCCTCCTGTCTACACATGCTGCAGCGTTCTGTCTCTGTCTCACAGCCCCCCCACTGGGTCCAGCCGGAACCCTGGGCCGGGTGAGGGACTACAGGCCCCCCATTGGGGCTTGGGAGTACTGTAGCAGCCGTTCCAGCTCCAGGGGGTCCATGGTTCTGCCTGGAGTTGAAGCAGCGTTCACAAAGTCCATCATGTTCCACACTAAGGGTGAAGACGCAGCCGGGTGTCTTGCACTTCATGGCATGAGTTTCACTGTACAGGCTGAGGCTGGGAGCAGTGGGTGGGGCTGAGCGGGGGCTGGATACCACCACCCCTCTCCCAGACGAGGAGGATGGGGGGCTCCCGCTTTGGGCTCCTCTAGAGCTCACCTCAGTGTCTGATCCCCCTATCACACCTACCCCACCTTGTACCCCTCCTCCCTTGGTCTGTACTACCCCTTCTATCCTTGCTCCTCCACCTGTAGTGGCCTGTCGCTTCTCAAAGCATTCGTGGCAATGAGGCTGCGTGTCCACAGAGACATAGAAGGTGCATCGTGGTGTGGCACAGCGGATCTCGATGAGGGAGAGCTGGGAGACAGAGAAGGGTGGTGGGCGCTGTGGCTGGGCGGCCCATGCCTGCTCCTTGTCCTCCTGCCAGCGCTGGTACTCATGGTTGACAAGCTGCAGGTAGTCCTCCATCAGGTTCATGTCTTCAGGGAGATTGCCTTCATCCAGCCTTAGGACAGAGACGGACAATGTGGTTCATGACTGCACTAAAACCATTAAACCATTTGAATCTTCTAACTGAGTCGCAACATGCAAAACTACGTCGGGGACCAAGCATATTGTCTGTAAGTACCTTGCAGCATTGATGATCCGTAGGACGTTGTGGCACAAGCCTATGACGGGGATCTCTATCAGTAACAGGTAGTCTTTGAGAAGCCTCTCTTTCTGCTGCTGTTCTTTCTCCATCAGGAAGTGAACCTTCAGCTCCTCAAAGTCCCCTCGTCCAGGGTTGATCAGCGGTACTGCTCGGATCTCTGGAAAATTCAGAGCACAAATCATAAAAACATGAGCAACCTCATACAAGGCCTTTGTCATTCTCTGTTTATTGTGTCAGCTGCATAAACACCGTCCCTCTTCTAGTTTTTCTTACCTGGACCACTGTCTTTGATGGTGATGAGGGGTGCAAAGTGCTGGGAGTCGTAGCCGAGCACTATTGGGTATTTGTAGCACTCTGTGGGCTGCCAGTGTAGCGGCAGATAAATCCCACCAACATTCAAAGGAGAGATGGAGGAGCCAGATTTCATACTCCTGACCACCTGGTCTGTTGGAAGAACAGCGATTTAAAAGTTACTAGGGATTTAAAAAATAATTGTCCAAGAACAAGTTAAAGATGTTTTTAGTCCACATTTTATGAGACAAACTGTTTGATTGTTGGAAAATAGGGAAACTCTAATATGGTTTAAAACAAGTTTCTGCAAATTTACCCTGCATACAGTTCATAAAGTACAAAGGAGGTGATACAGTGAAATCAAACACCACGGAGACTTCAAAACAACTAACAGAAAAATGTTGAGGCTCTGGCGGTTGAGTAGATACCTTCATCTTCTCTATCACTGAGAGACTTGTTGAAACAAGACCAGCGAGTCTTTGATGGCTAACAAAGAGCAGGAAACATCCTTTGTGATGATAAAAAGTGACTACCTGCGATAACGATGATGGGTCTGCGGAGAATGTTGGAGAGGATGAAGATGTGAATGTCCTCCAGAGAGTCAAACTGGAGGCCGTTGCTACTGGAGACCGGAGACGCCATCTTCACAATCTTTTCCCACTCCTCCTCCCAGTTCTGAAATGGAGTACACACACACACACACACACACACACACACACACACACACACACACACACACACACACACACACACACACACACACACACACACACACACACACACGCACGCACACAAGAGTTAGGATATAAACTTGTGCACACTTGTGTAATCAATTCAATTTTAGTAAAAGCTAGAACATAGGTTGTGTTTTTTTTTAGCTAAGGCTTAATACAAAGTAAAGGAAAAGGCTTTTGACATGGGAAATCATTCCATCTTCATACCATGGTGGTGTATCGGAGTCCGGTCTGGGTGAACTCCTGGGACTGGAGCAGCTCTGCCTGGAAGCGAGCTCTAAAGACGCCAGTGTCTGTCTCTTTCAAAACACCATGGAGGGCTTTCCGAAGCACCAGGTCTGTGTCTTGAACGCCCAGCATGTACTGAGAGGCTGCATGGAGCAAACAATTCCCATCTCCTATAGACACACACAGAAAAGGCAGGCAAACATATATGATGTTAGCACTTCAGGTAGTTTATTTTATAAATGGGACACAAACTTTTAAAACTGTGCAAGGGGTCATGCATGTGCACACGCAAAAGCAGTGTACAAAGCACACACATCAGACAACTGCAGGGTACACACACACAGACACAGACACAGACACACACGCGCGTAACAAAAGTCTGGGGATTTCCAGGCCGTCGGGCTGGTTGTTGAGCTATCTGGTGTCTGGGCTATTATATGACCACACATACGTACATGTACACGAGTACACACACACACACACACACACACACACACACACACACACACACACACACACACACACACACACACACACACACACACACACACACACACACACATTATAGACAAAGCTAATGTTTCTACACAGCTGGCCTGAGAAAAATGGCCCTTAATTTATCGGAAATACGTTTTTTAAAAATGAAATATCCATGCTTTAAAACCTTAATCTGCCCAAAAAAAATCTCAAACAATATATTATCTAGCTTCATGTCAAAGAAAACTACTTCTATGTATTCCAGAGGGATAAAGAGTTGGTTTCTCAAAAGGAATGTGTGTGTGAGAGAGCACGGCCAAATAAAAACCTTGGAATTTTATTTGGTCTCCTATAGCAGCACTGGGTCTTTTTCTCATTGTGAAACAGGAGAGCCCATGTTTGTCAATGTGTGTATCGCTTAAAAAATAAAAAAAAAACCTGTTGCCACACTAAACACAGGAATTTCCCTGCGCTAACTTCTGCCTTTTGTGCGTGTGTGCGCGTTCCCCTCCAGTGATCCCAACGCATCAGTGCTGTTCAGCTGGTCCTGGACTTTCCACAGGGGCGTGGCTTGGACAGGATGGAACGTTATCTTTTCAAGTACTGCTATCAACATGAGATAATATGTGCAGTTGCATGCACAAACCTATACAAATGCACAGTAATGTGCATATTCGACTCTATGATCTGTTGGTCTGTTTTCTGATTTTGACCTGGCAAAAGTTCACACGCACCTGAAGCATACACACCTTTCTCTGTAATAATACTGCTGCATCAAAAAGAAACTTTCAGAGCAAGATAAACCTAATATAAAAGTTGTTCACATTGCAAGAACTAATCTTTCTACAGGAAAAGTTAAGCTAAGAAAATGTTAACCTACACTACAAGGCTTCTAAAAGCCCATGATTAG
This sequence comes from Seriola aureovittata, assembly GCF_021018895.1. Classification (NCBI taxonomy): domain Eukaryota; kingdom Metazoa; phylum Chordata; class Actinopteri; order Carangiformes; family Carangidae; genus Seriola; species Seriola aureovittata. Next base: position 18,761,272 of record NC_079377.1, read on the forward strand.
TGTCATGCCACAGGCCAAACTATGATTAACTACAACTAACTGTGGTGCAAGGTGACTGTAATGTGAGATACAGTTGTTTTCATTCAATCAAAAAGAACACCCCACTGTAAAATAACACATCTGCTTCTGTTTCAGCCTAGCTACAGCTGTTGTTGCATTTCGGCGCTCTTGCATCACTCTCACCGAAAAAATAAAATGCACGGCTCTCTAGTGAGCGGAGGCATCCTCAACAGCACCTCATTCTCAACAAAAATACTGTACATTCGCAGGCGTACATAAATAGGCACAAACACCAAAACATACATGTGTAATTAGTTCCTCTTGTGCACAAAAACACACAGACTTTTGACCCTGAATTGAGCTGCCTGACGACTAAGGATGAAAGAGTGGGCTGCTGGTCCCATCAGTCTATATATAGACACTTCCTCTGTGGCAAGCTGGGACACTTCCTGAAAACACACGAGCATAGGACCACACTCAATCCTCATCTGTTTGCCATCCAGGTGATACAAGTTTGCAATATTGTGGTTTCCAATTGGGGTCTAGGTTTTTGTCACACATCACCACTATTCCACTCATTGTCTGAAAGCTATCTATTACAACAAGTCGAGTGTTTGGTGCCTAATAATGTGAATACTTCATTATGACGAGAAACCTGAAGTCTGTATTTTTATAAGGCAGAACACAGTGGCAGTGTGTGTGTGTGTGTGTGTGTGTGTCCTCTCTGATACTCCAGTATGCAGAATAAGTGTTATGTTGCTGAACAAATCCCGCCTGTTGGGGACACATGACAGACATGGGATGCTGTTCGGGAAAAACCCACGGATGAGTTCTAGACATTCAAGACAGAAGACACACTGAATTTCAATAACGCATTTCTTCAGTGGATGGAAAAGTTGCACAAAACAGGAAAACAGATATGACCATGTTATTTTAATTGCGAGGGAATAAACATTTAACAAGGATGTTTCTTTTTAATTTCTCAGTCTAGCCTCAGATATTGGGAATAGAAGATATGGGAATTGAAAAGAATTGAGAGGTTTTGATCTTTTCTAAATCACATAAAGACCTGAGAAAAATACTTTCGGTCAATGAGTAAATTTTAGTCCCAGACGACGTGGAGACTGATCTTGTACCAATTTTATGAGAAGCTTGATTAATGTGACCTGCTCTGACTAGACGTTCAGTGATGGACTTCTCCTCTCTCACGTTCTCTGTGTGTATGTGTGTGTCTGCTGAGCTCCAATGACTCAGCAGCAGTCAGTCAGTCAGTCCTCTGTATGTGTGTCTGTGTGTTGTCCGTCCTCTGCTCAAAGTCACGTCTGGGTCCTTCAGAGTTAGACACTCCGGCTCTACATTCTGTCTCATCTTTCTGACATCATCTTTGCAAGCCAGGAAATTCCGTCCAGGTTACTGGCAGCAGAAGTCAGTCAGAGTTTGTCATCAATTCAGGGGTCTTTTTCTAAAGGGGAACAATGGGTTCCACTAACTACTTTAGCGATTACTAACTTCAGAATCGGCAGGGCTTCTCACAAAGAGTTTCACTATTTCTGAAAAACGAGCACATGGACGTGACATGAAACATCACGTACGTTCTTCATCCATCCAGTAACCGTTCAAAGAAAATACTGGCATGAGATCCATATAGGGATTTCTCACTGCTAAGTGTTAATTGCTTCCTGTAAGAAAGAAAGAGACTATTTCCTCTGGAAACTCACATGTTTAATACAAACTCAACACTGCTTGATTTCCGCTTCCTACTTCTGTTGTGAATGCTATGGTTTCCCTTCAAAAATTGTTTTTTCCTCTTACCTAAAAATAGACCTACACACCACGTGTTTAAGTTCTTGCAATATAAATAAAAAGGCCAACAGAAACAGTGACACACAGTTGGTCACAGTTGGGTTTGGTCACATTTGATTATACAAGGCCTGTTGAGCTGTGACACATCTGATAGTCACAAAGACAGAGACGTAAACCTACATCAGTTGGGCAGGTGGGGAACTTAAGGTGAATTTTTTCTTTTATGATGTTTTAAGATCCACTGACATTCACACTCCTTACACGCCTACACAGAAAAAGAGGGGACATACCCCAAAGGTTGTAAATGAAAAACTGTGGAAATACTGGGTCTGAAACATCATCATCAGTAAATAACAGTCCAGCATGTGACGACAGAGAATTTCCCAGTACTGAGCTATGATCAGAAGTAATCAGGCCCATGTCTGAATGTTTAACTACCCTGGGATGTTCCCGTGTTACAACATCCACGTAACAGAAAACATGACTTAGCAATGGGCTGACTGAACTTAGAGTAAAACCAAGGGGGCTGCTAAATGAATGTATGTGAAAGCGGAACCTGTGTCCCTCAATTGCTGTCATTTACAGTAACCCGGCTTGTGAGTAATGACATCTCAGAATTAACATATCCAAAAGCTCTGGCTCATAAATACACGCCTCCTCTCTATCATAGAAAATGAAACAAAAGTAAAACACATCCTCCCCCCCTTGAGCAATGAACATCATCACTACAATTCCTGAAATCAAGGAAAAAAAGTTTGGCATCAGCTCTGTGACCGACTGTTGAATCTGTTGAACTTTGCATTAAATGTCACCAGAACCTGCTGCTCCACAATCCACAATTTAGACCTTGAAAACTAAAATGCTCACAACTTTATGGATCTTCACCCACAAGTAGAAAAATCATAGAAACCTGGTTTACAGTAGACTCCAGTACAATTCCTAAACATCAGTGAAATCTTTCTTACCATTGGTACGTAAAGGCACCATCTTCTTCACCTCCCGACACCAGTTGAGCTTCTTCTCCTGCTCCAATGAGGCCTGCATGGCTCGGTCCAGGATGGCGGCCTGCACCACCTCCCTGAAGGCCTGTGGGAAGTGGTTCATGGCGATCATCTCCAGAGTGTACCTGTGCATACCCCGCAGGTGGTGCATCAGGCCGCCGCTGGCAGCCGGCTTCACCACGTCGTTGGGCACTCGCTGACGGATCTTCACCGCCTTCAGCAGGTTGGAGACAAACAGGAATTTGGGGAGGAAGTTCTGACCCTGCGACATGGTGGATGGGTGGCCAGGTGGATGGAAGGGGGGGAGGAAGAGGAACGAGGAGAAGGAAAGGAGGAGGAGGAGGAGGAGGAGGAGGGACCAACTGCCGATGACCAAACAACGTGGAAACTGGATGGAGAGAAGAGGAGCAAGGGAGTGGATATGTTATTTTTGCTGTAAGGTACAGTAGAAATGAAAAGAACAGACTGGTGGGACTGGGGGGAAATTTTCATTGGAGATTCCCCTTCCTTATTAAATGAGGTTTCAGACACAACTTAATTTACAGTTTGTTCGGGAAATCACCCAAAACACAGGATCATCCCACTGTGGAGGCTGGGGCTTTTTCACTGGAGATTCTGGTGGGCCAAATAGAATAAAGTACACAAAGAATCCTTTGTATCCTTGTTTGTTCTTTTAATTCTCCTTTTCATCTTGATGGGTTTTGAGAGTTTCCCCCCAACAGGGCATCCCAGTGTCCCACTGAGCTCAAAGCCTTCCAACAATAAATTGGTGTTTTCCAGACTTCGACTGAAGGCCACCCAGGGCTTCCCAGGCTGCTGGGAAGGTCACACTGACTGCCCCAAAGCCTCGTCCCTCGCCCACACCTTTCTCTAGAGGGCAAAACTGTCGGCCTGCATTAAGTCTTTGTTCAAAACGTGGGGTAAGTCCGGGAAATGTTCGAAAAATTTCGATACCTGTGCCAGCACAAATATCAAAACAATACTGTTTTCCATAGCATAGCTTGAGGAAGATAAACATTTTTTTTTCCATCAAACAAAAATATGTGAACCTCCCAATAAATCATTTCATGTTGTCTGAACACAAGGAGCTAAAGTTTGCAAAGTTTTCTGATTTTAATTTGAAAATTTCAGTTTAAAGGATAAATAAAAAAGGCTAAGAATATGACTAATCATTTGATCCCAGTACTTAAAAAGGTTCAAAGTCCAGCCTGATATTAGAAGTATATTGGAAAAGCAGAGTGACTGATTAAGTGTGACACTCTTTTAAAAGGTTATAAAGGAATATTTCAGCCTCAATGAAGAGCGAGCTGGCACATTTTCAGCTCACAGGAAGTAGAAAGTGATGGTCAGCAAGTACGGCCTGGAGTTTTGCTGACTTTTTAACTTGCAACAACATCCTCAAATCAACCACGTAGAAGCTTCCAGTCAGTTGATACTGCTTAAGTTCCCAATTGCAACACCTGAATATTTAGCTTACAGTGGCCTCTGTGCCTTTACTACTCAAGCAGAAGCAGGTGCAACAACAGACTAGGCCATGCTAAAGGGCTACTCAGTCACATGAGGAACATGACAACAGACACCTGGATGTCAGTGAGCGCGTTGACACCAGTCATTAATCGGTGTTTGGTGTGTTGGCACCGCTCAAAGACTTTCAGCAGACAGACAGCGGCACAGTGGTGGACGCTGCGGTTTAGGATGGCTGGCTACACAAAAACACAATAACAGGAGACTTTGCTGACGTTAAAGGCTTACGTAATTCCAATGACAACTACCTTTGAAACAATGTAGCGTTGAATCGCGTCTCACACCGCGGGTATTGACACAGTGCAGCGGCGCCGATGCCACATTTCGGCTGTTTAAATGCCCAGTAATCCGCTCGAGGGTGACGTCTTTGTAAACAATGGCTGTCAAAGCCACTGTCGTGAGCAGGCTTCAAGCTTCCTCCATGTCCCCAGAAACACGACCATACATTACTCAAGGCCCAGACGTGTTGTACAAGCCAAGTCTCACCCCCTTTGGAAAGAAACGTTGTCCACATGGGGAGGCACGGGGATGGAGGACGGGTGTCTTACCTGTGTAATATGTCGGGGTAATAACAAAGCCCTCCCGGATGCTCAGGCTAGTCCTCTCTCAGCCACTTCACTCAGCCTCACCGCAGCGGTCCTCGGCGCCATTCAACCTTCTCTTTCCTTCACTACCAGATCTATTTTGGAGCCCTCGCAGCTTGCGAAGCCTTTCAAAAGAGTACACACTAACGTTACGTGTACTAACGTTAGTTTTTCTAAAAAAAAAAAAAAAAAAAAAAAAAGGAAACAGCCCGAGTCAAGGGGATTTCCACACGGGGACTTTCCGTCCACCCATTTTCCTCTCTCTCTCTCTCTCTCTCTCTCGCTCTCTCTCGCTCTCTCTCTCTCTCTCGCTCTCTCTCTCTCTCGCTCTCTCTCTCTCCTCAGTCACAACCTGGAGTTACAGCTCAGCGCCGCCAGGGGGCGTCTCTATCTGTCTGAGTCAATACTGAAAAGCAATTCCCACCTACTGTGCACAAAGGAGCGCCACTGAGGGAGACAGACAGGTCGCGTCATATTCCATTTCATGAGACAGCCTTAGAAATAAATCATTAGCCTGCAGCGAGACCAGCCTCAGCAAATGAGTAAGGGAACCGAAAGACAAACTCATCACTTGACTATAAGTAGACTTTGACTCGCCGATGTATGCGTGTGTGCGTTTATTTATGTAGGCTATTTGTGTTTGGATGAGTGCAGGTATTGCAATGATGATGTGATACTGTTCTGACTGTCAGGAAATTATGTTGTAAAATAGACTTTCTGGCGCTCAGAGAGACTTGATGTCTTGCGCAAGGACACTTCAGAAGCAGATCTGTGCTACCATGGCGGATGCAGAGGTGCATGATTCATTCAGCTCATCTGCTTCTCCCTGTCTCTTTCTGTCAGTAGTTAGTGAGATAGTTTATTATACCATTTATAGTTTAATACGCATTCAAGTTCAGTAAGTTGGTTATGTTGTTTATTTTTTTCATCTGCATTGAAGTTCCCAGCCCCCCAAAACTAAAAAAAAAAAAAATACAGTTGCAGCAGTGAAAATAACATAACTTCTTACATACAACATTACATTCCAAACACCATCTTTGTCTCATGTGCAAAGTCTACAAATAAAAATGTGTTCCATTCTTCTTCCCAAAAAACAGCAAAACAACAAAAAGGCTTAATTATATAATGAGTAATAATTCATGAAACAGAGTTTGTCTTCAATCTCTCCTAAATCAGATTAAACCAACTGCATCCATAGCTAATTGCAATGTACTTGAACGTGACTAGACACACAGAAACCTTTGACTCCTCTGCTTCACATATGGCTCTACAAGTTAGCTGTTTTTCTTAATTTAGTTTTGCACCAAACATTGACAGACCTCATCATCTTCCCTCATACATATTAAACAAAAAGGCACAGCATGCGTCACCCGACATCCAGCCTGACTGTGGCTGTCAGAGAAGTTAAGACACTTAAACTCTGCATGTGTCAAATCACAAGTACCTTTGTACACCTGCAGTTATGGTGGTTAACAAGCTGTTTTATCAGTGGCTGAGTGTGGCAAAGTACACCAACTGTTTTTCTGCGGTCTACCAATATAGAAGCTACAGTAGAGGAGCTGTCACAACTCTTTTGTTCCAACTGTCACAATCGACTTGCTGGTGTTGCACGTGTGAGCATGATCGGTGAGATTGAAAGGCATGATGCATTTAGTTCAACAATTTGCTTGGATGTAGAATTGTGTGTGTGTGTGTGTGTGTGTGTGTGTGTGTGTGTAGAGATAGAGAGAGAGAAAGGTCAGTGTTTGCCTATATAGATTATTCATGCTTGTGCCCATAGTTCCCACACATTTTAAAATGTATTCGCTGCAACAAGTTATTTTCATTAGTTTCATTAGTTTTCAATTCATCATTTAGCCGTGAGCCAAGATTGTTCTTTATCTGTCTGACCAATACCCTAAAATCCCAAAGTTTTCAATGATATTAAACAGAGTTAAGGAGCAAAGCTTCCCCACTGCATCTGGAAACACTATTTGGTATTTTGCTTGACGAAGGACTATCACTGTTCACTATCACAGTTTTTGTCATTAATTTTTTTCCTCAGTTGACTGATAAATTAATCAATTAATCGATTTATCTTTTCATTGCTAAGAATGCTGCCATGACACACAGCACATTTCACATCATCTTTATTTTTAAAAAGCCTAACAGTAATTCAAAGCAGCTTTACCGAGAATCTGTCCTCCAGATGTTTGATATACAAAGTGGAAAATCATCCTAACTGTGGAGTAAAACTTCACTGTGGACAGTTTCCCAGATTTACCAGTGCCAGGGCAAAAATTTTTATCTTATCTATACCTGTTGTTATCCATCTAAAGCGGACAAACAACTGTGCTGACTCACTCCTCACTTTCTATTTTCTTTTCCCTTCCCTGTGGGAAGACTCCTTGTTCCGTGTTGTGCCCAAAACACTGGAAACCACAGTTGCTTTCCCACCTACTCATGTGGGGAACAGAAACTCTGACAATCACCTGACCGCATGGATTCTTGTGGAATGAGTTCACTGATTCGGCCTCACCTTTAACGCTCCAAATGGGCAGGATGGCCTTGCCCCAAAGTTGACATTAGACATACACATCAGTCTGAACAAATACAATGCCACAAATGCCTTCTGAATCAGCGTTTGATAAATTCCTGACACACTTGAAAAATGCTCTGATGAGGCTATTTACGAGGCTATTATTATTAATGCTGATGATTTAACTGTTTACAGGTTCCTTGCGGGATCACATGCTGGCTGACTCACAGGTTAGGATGATCAATACTAGCTGGTTGTGGAAGCGGTGAGAGCCAAACACCACAGTCATCAGCACATGGGAAACCCCCGAATAGTACAATGGCCCACTTCGTTTGTTCCAAATCACCAGGTGGTTCAATATGAGCAATATTATTAGTTCCTTGCTGTCCAAATCTTTCACAGCATTACCGTACATGGGATGATCAGATCCAACGCTTGCTGAGAAGAGTGTCAAAAAGAAATCACCCCTGGATTATTTCTGAGTGTGAAAGAATCTCTCAAGAATCCCCCCAAATGTATCGATGAAGTTGAACTTTCCACTAATTAGATGTCCTATGTCAGACCTACCTGCCATACTACAGCAAGTCATATGTATGTAAGTGTAGTTATAGTCATGCAACTCAACTTTGGTACTGTGAATTTCCTCATAAATTCAGTCTGGAAAGATTAAAAAAAAAGATTTAAATCTAGTATAATTTCTTAAAAACTTTCTACTCAAATTTGAATGTCACATCTTTCCTTTACACACAGCAAAACATCCTTTGGCATGTCACTATGTCTGGTATTGTTACTGTAGCACAACTGAAAATCCTTATTTTTCTTTAATCAGCATAACTATCGTGCAGTGGTGGAATGTAGCCAAGTACATGAATGTAAAGTACTGTGAGTACTGAGAGGAAAATATTGTTTATTTTTACTTCACTACATGTATTTAACAGCAGTAGTTATTTTACAAATTAGACTTTCACACAGAAAACATATAAGCTCAAAGGGGGCAAATAGGAAGCATTGTTCAAAATAGAAAAGATAAAAGTTCTCACGCTGCAGTTGAAGTTGGCTCAGTGTTGTTCTGCCATTTTTACCTAAGATACCTGCCTCCTCCACCGCTAATTTGAAAGCACCGTGCTATTTACATATCCTGTTGTGCTGGTAAATATGGTTTGACAACAACTGTTTTTAACTTTCTTTTTTAATAAACCTGAACTGTGATACTTTGATTCCCATTAATAGGAGGCTATCATGACTTGATGTCTGAAAGTGCTTTTGATGATGTGATCCCGTCTTCAATCAAAAACATCAGCAATAATAATTGCTGCCTTGGCCGGCTATAAAACACCTCATATTAGAGAGTTGGCAAAGAAGCCAGTCCTCAGTCACGTCAATGTCATCTGACTGATCTATGCAAAGGAAGCAGAGGTCACAGGCAAGATGTTCGGAAACATGCTAAAACATGAGTTGAGTCTGACTCACTGGGGCTTTGACTGATCATAACCTTGACAATGTAAAAAAATAAAAAAAGGGACACCAGCTTTGGCTCCTGAGTGGCAGCGATCTCTTGAATCCAGCATGGACCTGCCACATGTCGTCTTCTTCATCTTCTCCCAGTGTTTTCTGTTTCTCTCTCTTTACTGTGCAAAGCAAAACATAATCAAAACAAGTCTAAGCTTTAAATGAGCTGCTGCAGTCTACTTTGTGCTCTATATGAAAAGTGCATATATGCACAGCACATTCTCCTCCTCTATTTAAAATGCACAGGACAACTGGAACTGAGGTTTATGATGATCACAAACATGTTGGCATATTACACGACTGTCTACTACTAATCCAGGTACTTTACATTAATGTATATAAGCCTCATAATACGCACCTATGTACACCCTCCAGAGTCATATGTCTCTTGTGTTCTGACAGTGTGGCCCGTCCCTCAGAGTGACTTCTGAACCCAGATCGTTCCATCAGAGCCCCATAAGCCTCGGGGCCCTGTCCCGGTATGAGGTGGCAGAACAGTGGGGAGAACCCTGGGGAGAACTGTGAAGGGGAACATCTCAATGTTCTTATGGCTCTTCTTCTCAGTGGAAAGCACCTCGGAGGCGGATTGAAACCAACCCCGCACTGACAATCACTTGACACAGCTTTGTGTAGGGGTGACATTCACTTCACATTGTTTCATTGTCATATATCTCTTTTTTTTTTGGGCCACTACTCGACAGACACCTCTGAAAGGTCAGGTTAACCTGGAGAGAGGAAGCGATGTGGGTTGGATAGGTTGGAGGATGAAAGACCCAAAGAAGCTAATTTCCTGATCAAGCCTGACCTCTACTGGCAGTAATGTAGAAGCACATATAAAAAAGCAAACAATGACCTAGACTGTGATGATCTCCAGTGGTGGAAAGAAACAAAGTACATTTACTCAAATTCTGTACCTGAGTATGATTTTGAGGTGTATTTTCTTAACTGGAGTTTGCTGAAGATCTCTGCTTTATTTCACCAAGCTAATAATCAGCTGCTGCTGCTGCTGCTGCTGTTGCTGCTGCTGCTGATTTGCATCACGAGTGGTATTAGCTCTTGATTGACAACGTCATGAAGCTGTCATCTGCTGGTTGTTGAACTGCTCTCCTGCAGCTCTACCTGCGTTTTAGTGTCCACTGGCTGCTTGTTTCTGCTGTTCTTCAGGTGCCATTTAGCTGCCTGTGATTAACTACAGCTGCAAATATTAATCAATCAGTTGATTGACAGTTTCTTTTAAAGCAAAAATTCCAAACATTTGCTGGATCCAGCCTCTCAAAAGTGAAGATTTGATGCTTTTCTGTGTCACATATGGGTTCTGGAGCGCTGATTGGATAAAACAATCACCTTGGGCAGTAAGAAATTTAACAGGCCACTATTTTCTTACATGTTATAGACAAAATGATGAATCCAGAAACACATAATTATGCTTTCATGTACTTTGTGGGGAAATGTTCTGTAAATATTCATATCTGAGTGTCAGGAGTGATCTGAGCTGAATTGGCTTTGCAGTGTATTACCTTTCTGGTTGTGCCCCCTCCACCCCCCTCCCATTCTGTATATCTCTAATTTATAGCTGCTACATGGGCGACAGGCTTGAACATGTGAATCTGCTCAGGGCATAATGGAGCAGCGGTTTTCTGCCCCGTGATTTTATGTAAAGTAAAATGAGACAGGACACAACATGAACATGTATAATGGGTGAAACGAAGTACAGTCAGTTAGTTTGGCCTGGAGGAAAGCACTGACCAATTTTTTACTTTACTTTTTTATTTCCTTCCCTTCTCAAACCCTCTCTGCTTTCAGTCATTTACTTCTCCTTACCCTCTGTCCCCCTCTCCCGTTCACTGTATTCCTCACCCTTGTGTCATTTTCTCCTCTCCCTCCCTTCCACCCTCACAGAGAAACCAGGGCTTTCCAGGACTTGCCAAACATGTCTAATACTCAGACCTTTCCCAGGGTGTGGCTCTCTGGGTGTGTACGAGTCATAATTCATGACTCACATCTGGGGATCTGTGTGTTATAATCTTCTGCGTTCCTCTATGTGTGTGTGTGTGTGTGGTGACGATCCCTGAGACTTGAGTGTGACTGAGACATGAACATTGTTTACGGTACAGATACATGTTTTTGTTTGTTTGTCTGAGGCTTCAGCTCTTTCAGTTTGAAATAAGATAAGGCACACTATATAAAAGTGCTCAAGAAATGTTGTCCAATGAGTTTTGATGCCTTTGACTGAATTTGAGCTCCAGTACACCTCTGCATCCGTCCTGTTGCTTCTGTCACACATGCACAGATAAGGTGCTGGCTTTGGGTCATGAGCTGTTCCTCCTCACTTTCCCATTTCCATAATCTTGATAGAGGTTGAGTTTGTTTCATCAGCTCATAGAACTTTGTCCCAGAACAAACCTTCTCTCGATCGTTGACAAATAAACATGTCCACCTACGTCTTGGGCGAGCGCTCTCGACTTGCTGTGCAGTCATAAAGGGGTTTTCCACAAGATCTGTGCTCCTTGTTTCTACCAGGTTGTTTGCCATTTTCTACTTTTCCTGTGAGCAACTGTTGTTTTAAACTTTACACAACTGCTGAGTTCGGCAAACCAACCACTTTTTATTTTTAGCCTCATTAATATCTTCTTCATTTGCATGGTCACCTCTTTACTCCTCGTATTGATAGACAACTGCACCTGTGAGCTCCTTGTGTATGAACCAAAGTCTATACTGATGTAAACCTATTTCAATTAAAGCTGAGACTTGGCACTTTAATACAGTATACATTATTTTATTTCAAATTAAATGTGCACAGAGCCAAAACAACAAAAACTTGTAAACATACCTATAGTCTGTACTGTAGATGCAGGCAGCAGCCGGTTTCGCTGACAGTGTTTGCATGCACACAAAAAACTCAAATGACCCTTTTCCCTTTTCTCCTCTTTATCCTTCTCTCATGTTCCTCCATCTTTAACCCTCCAAACATAAACACGGTCACTGAAAAAAAAGAACAGTCAAAAAAATGTAACCTCTTCAAAAAAGAAACTCTTTATTGAATAAAAATACACAGACTACCAAAAATAATCAATTCATACTACAGCAGAAAAATAGCTGGGTGATTTCCAGCAGTGGGTGAAAGTAAATAAGACAGTCTCAATAGAACAGTATATACCCACACAGTGACTAATGATGATTTAAAAAAAAAAAGCTGGCGCTGCAAATAGTATTAGGCCTGTAGATAAACATGTCTTTCACCTCAACTTTGAGACACAACAGGCAGTTTCTTCAAGTGTAAACCTGCCTGAGTCTGTCCTTATACATCCTCGGGTGAAACTTACAGCACCAGTCAAAAGCTTGGGACACACTTGACTGGTGCTGTATATGTCAGCAGTTGTTTATGCAGCAATTAGCTGCATAAACAACTTGAAAGACTCCAAGTCAGATAATAAAATCTTAGGTTGGGTTGTGGACTTTGACTGTTAAGAATAAAGAGTCAGGAAAACCGGACTGCCCAGTTTGATAAAAACACTGAAGGATTCAACGACACGACACTGAAGATCTAAGGCACAAGTTTGACACACAGAAGTCAGAAGTGTCTCATCAAACAGCAAATGGCTCGAAAATTACAAATGCTTTTAGAAAATACATGATTGGACATGTGTCTGTGTCTGAAAGTCTTTCCAAGGAATTCTAATGAAAAATCTTTTAGTCTTCTCTCTGAATGCCCTTACTTTGAGGCAATGAGACATGAGCTTCTGCGTTTATATTGTTCCCTTTAAACCAATTTGCTTTGACATTTGACATCATGATTAAACAAGGCAGCTCGCATGAGTTTGGACTGTTGCGTACAGAAGATGGATCCAGGTTTCTTGATAATTTTGCCACAAATTAAAAAAAAAAAAAAAAAAAAAAAAAAAAAAAAAAAAAAACTTCCTGTAGAAGGAAATATTATGAAAAAAAGTCAGTACTCGAGAAAGTTTCTGAGCGAGACGATGGAAAATCATCTACATTTAGCTTCCAGCTTAGTGTGACACACAAGCAACAACTGCTGCTTCCTTGGTATCATATCAGCCATCGCACCGCTGTGCCCACTCATGTGGTATATTTTTAGTAGTGTTCAAAACAGATACAAAGACAGCACAGCAAACTCCCACAGTTATACCCCTTTGGTAATAAGTCAATAAGAACATAAAATTCTTGGAAACAGCAGATGAGAATTATCAACAAAAAAAAAAAAAAAAAAAAAAATGCATGAAAAGGTGCAAACACGACTATTAAACTACATATACATCTCCATATATATATAGATTACATTCAGCTGCTCAGTCCAAGCCTTTGCTTCCATCTTACCTGCACAGCAACATACAGAGTAAAAGACACACGAAGAAAGAACTGAGAAAAGCTCATTTTAACGCACAGGACTAAACCAGATGATGATTAACGATTCCTTTTGCATCCTGTGCAAGTATTTTAGCAAGATAAATCAAGGTAAGGTTATTCTTTACACTAAATGACATCCCTTAGGTTAAGTGCACTTGGGTGATCTTGCATTGAGAATTACAGGTAAAAAAGTACAGATAAAATGAGGAATATGTTTTACTCAAATGCAGAATGTGAAAAAATATGGCAGAAACCATTTATGATGGTTACTTAATCTAATATATATATAGGATCTATATATCAAAGCAGATGTAACATCCAATCCACAGTCCACTTCCTGTAAGAACAACCCCTTGTTTCCCAGATGGTAGAGGAGGGGTTTTCCACCGTTGAACCAAATCTAACTGAGCCGAGCCATCGTGGATCTTTGGTGAAATGGGACAGTGTAAAAATGTTTAATGGCCAGCGCAGATCGCGCTCAGAGTGAAAACTGGAAATGGCTGCAGTTGGGTGGGTGTGCAGGTTTTGTCTTTAAGCGGAGGAGTAGATGTATTTGGTCTTGGCCAGGCCGGTCAGCTCATCCTCGTAGCGTGGCAGGCAGCAGAAGAGAATGGCGCAGCCGATGCAGAGGATGGTGGCGCCCCAGCCGAAGCCGTAGGCCCAGGTGTAGTAATAGTGACCTTCGAAGATCTGCTCGTTGAACTTGACGGGGTAGACGATCAGAGCGATGACCTGGAGAATCACTGCAGGGAGAGACAGATGAAAAAGGTTAGGAAACAGAGGTGGTAAACACTAAACACACATTTTTTTTTCTTTTTGTTCAATAAGCTGCAGCACGCATCCCATGTGCAAAATGTTTATAAGCCCTAACAACCTTCAAATAGATTTTTGACTTTAGATGTAAATGTAATATAACCGACTGAACAAGTAGTGCTGAAGTTAAACCTTAGGAAGAAAGCATCCTTAATTATTATTTAGTTCAACCCTCAGTATGTAACCATGAATGTGACATCACCTGTTTCCAACTGTGCCACAACCAGAGAGAACAGACAGAAATCTGATGTAAATTAATCGTCATCATTTTGACAGAAAACGTTGTGATCATGTAGAAGCCACTCACTCACAGTAAGAAGGGATTTAAATCATCACAATTACAACAAAATGCACCACAATGAAAATCTGTTATTGCATCTTAATCATTTTTTGCTTTTATTTCGATAGCGAGAGAGAGACAGGAAGAGAGGGGATGACATGCAGCAAAGGGCCACAGGTCGGACTCGAACCTTCGGCCGCTGCAGTTAGGACTAAGCCTTAGTAAGTGCTCTACCAGGTGAGCCACATCACTGACATCTCTTCTGATTGGTTAGTTTTCACCACCGAAGTAAAACTCGCTCATAAAAATTGAATTCCAGCACATAAGTTAGAAAAGCATTAGGAAATTAGTAAACAGAAACCATTTGGCCTGTCATGCAGCTGATTGGACAAACAGACGATACTGACGCTAACAGCAGGGTGTGGAACTACCATCGCACGAGTGTGTAAAATTTGCATCAATAGAATAACATAACACAACAGATGGAAGTGACTCGGTATCAGACCTGACACTGTGACACAGTGTTGGCACTAATGCTTGACTGTCAGTTGTTCCAAGGAAGGTGTGACGCGGATTTGTCCGACGGTACAGTTTTCAGGAACTGTCATCAAAAGGTTGATGAATAGGTAGGTAGGTTTGATTTCATCAGAAAGAACCCTGATTATCTCTGGCTTTTTCTCAAACAACTTTATCAGCTTTTTTTGTCCTGTGAGGCCAGTAGTGTGTCACCATTCACCCAACAGGAGTGACATGATCATATTAACCTTATTTTTGGCCCATTCGCTACAAATCCTCCACATTACTGCTGACTATTTTGAAATGCATAACATAGAGGGTTTAGAGTTTTCATTATCAATTAGTCTGTTATTTTTTTTCTATTAATCCATTAGTCATTTTGTCTAAAAAATGCCAGAGGACAGTGAGAAATGCTGTAATGACGATGATGTCATAATTTCCCATTGACTCAGGTGATATCTTCAAATTGTCTTGATTTGTTCACTTTCGACATAGAAAAGCATGAAATCTTCATATTTGAGAAGTTAATAGCAAATATTTGATGTTTTTGCTTAAAAAAAATGACTAAAATGATTATTCAAAATAGTTGCTGTTTTCTGCCAATCCACTAATCGACTGGTCAATTAATCGATTAATGGATTACTTACTGCAGTTCTAAGCTCTGAGAAGTGATATCTACAAATATTCTGTAGTGTTTATTTTGGTGCCAAAGTTTGAGGACTTGGTGCCAAAAAGTAAAAAATAATGATTTATATTTTACTACCCAAAACACTGCAGCTCACCAGCTGAATAATTAGACACACATTTTAGTCATCATTTGTCTTTAACAGTCACCACATGACTTTAAATGAGTGAAAAGCTTAAGAATACCAGAAGACTTTATGCAGCTGTCAACCCTCTTAACCCCTCCAGTGCTGGTTGATCAGTCACACAAAGCTTTGCTCCGCAGCCAAAGTTTATCCAAACCCACGTAGCTTCATCTTGACTTGTAGTAGAGACCCCAAACTCTTCTAAAGATACCTTTTATATGTCGGTAAAGTGTGGAAATGTGCATTAAAAGATATCGAGAACATTTCAATTTGATGGAATAGTAGAGAAAAAAAAACCACCAAGTCTTGAGTTTGAATATTTCATCCACTGTAAAAAATCATGTAACTGTGATACAATGATCTGAATTTGATTTGTATGATCCACGGAGGGAAACTGGAAGTGTAGTTATGATCTCATTATTCTTTTCTTATCTCTGTCTTTCTACATTCTTACTGATATACGAGTCACTTCTAGGAGCCAAGTGCTAAATGTCTCTGTAGCTACAACAGTGTGAGGCAATTTCACACTGAACAAAACTCCCTCCAGCACATTTAAAACTGACATCACATTACCTGTGAATTATGACTGGCTGCTTCACCTGTCAGTTTGGCAGCCAAAAGCTGTATGATTGTGTGTGTTTGCGTCTGCATGGGGTGACTGAGTCAGATGAATATACTAAGCCAGAACGAGCCGCGGTAACGCCTCACCAAAACCTCACCCTTCCCTCCTCCCATCGAAAACGTCCGACTCGCTTTCTGCTTTTTCCGCTTCATCACTCTCTTCTTTGTTTTGCGTCACATTTGCACACATCGTCATGTTCGGCCTTGCTCCCACCGAACATCCATTCCTGAATAGTACAATTACAATTTCCAAACGATTCCCAGCTGTGTTCACCACTAGTGGTGTCATGCAGATAGTTTCAGTTTCACGTACCAAGATTGTGAGACATCTGCCACCACCACGAATTTAGAGTGTGGCTCAGTGCAATTAAAAATCATATTTGAAAGTAAAGAGTCGTCTCAATGAAAACTGTCGGCAGCAATGGTTCCTGTCCTCTGTTCCCTGAAAATGCAGTTAAATTGCTAAACCGTTTAAAGCTAACACATGCAAGCCTAAACATGTCCTCTGAGGATCGAATATCACTGTACTGTACTGGTAAAAACTGAGGCTCGTGGTATCACTTACAGTTCATCTCAGTTATTTTAGTACAACTGAAACCAGGTGAGTCTGGATGCCACATTTCACATGTCTTAAATTTTTACTTAAAATCTTTATATCTGTGTGTGTGTGTGTGTGTGTGTGTGTGTGTGTGTGTGTGTGTGTGTCTTACCAACAACAATCAACAGTCCTCCTATGAAGGGCAGAAGACTGATGTTGAGCGAGCAGCACAGAGCCACACAGGAGATGATGAAGGCGATGATGAGGATGATGAGGCCGATGATCATCAGAGCAGCCACAGCCTGAGCCCAAGCTGGAGTCCAACACAAACAAACAAACAAATTAGTTACATGCTCGCAAATGTAAATAATAAACACCTAAGTTATAACTTGTAATGTGTTTTAATTGGCTTTTAGGAATCTGGGCATCTATAAACGTTTCAGTGGATAAACTGAATTGTAAATAGTCGTCGAACTAAAAATAATAGTTCTGGCATGTCTATCCTGAAACGTTAAGTGGACACAATATACGTTTTTACACCACAGTGACACTGCTAGTGTAGAAATGTGGGAACATAATAAATACATGTAGATTTTAATCAGGGCAGAAAAGCTGGTGTCATATTTTTATTTACAGTTAATATTCTATTTATAAGATACTAGAAATAAACAGAATAGACGTATTAGGGATCTGTGAAGGAAAATGAGATGACTTTAGGGTCAGTGCCTTACTAACACAGATATTTACATAGCACTTCTTTCTTTCTTGATGTTACGCCACCATGTTACCACTGCTTATTACATTACATTTCATGTATGACGCAATTATAACATCATTATTTCTGTCTGAATAGTAAGTGGGTAACTGTTAGATTTAGGTAGGGGATTATTTTGGCTTTGTTTCTGGGAATAAATCAGTCATCTATCATGTGGTGTGTCTGTGTGGTCGTTAGTCATTGTTGCAGCTCTCTCACACTCACACACACACACACACACACACACACACACACACACACACACACACACACACACACACACACACACACACACACACACACACACACACACAGCACTTACAGCATGGACACATGACGGCACATTCCACAAGTGTACTAAGGTTCAAGCAGGATATGGAGAGAGGGAGAGAGAGAGAGAGAGAGACAGGAGCGGCCCACTTGCTGCACACACCCGCCACACCCTTCACAACACATTCGCCTCGGTCGTCAACTCCCTGACGCTCTCAGGACACGGACTCTATAATTATAAAGTACCTTGAGGCACCGATGCAGCCTGCGGAGAGCAACTCACACAGTTTGTAGAGCAGCTTTTACCGTGTATAATAACATTTGCTAGGAAAATATCTCAGTCCTCTTAAAACACATATTTGGAAGTTTGATTGTGCTCTGAACAGGTTTATCGTGCCCTCTGGGATCAAAATAAAAACCATCCTGTGCATCTGATCTTAAACACACGGGTCAAATTTCAACACACAAAGCCATGATTAAGCTAACGTACACTGATGCAGATACTCCTAACATTTTTCTGCATATGACTCCTGCCAAGCCCACTGTGTGAATTTTCAACACACTGTTACACCCAATTCACTGTAACAGGAGCAGCCAACACCCTAAATTATTCACACCTGTGTGTTTGTGTTCCGAGTATTGCCCTACCTGCCTCGGCCTGAGGCTTTTCCCTCATCACGCATCAGACTAGTTCTACTGGTTTGAGCTTCTCCTTTATGCACAATAATGTTAAGTGGCGTTCAAGAAAAACCAGCAACACACTGCTACTTTCATGTCAGGACCAGTTCAACTAAATCACTCATCCTGAGCTTAAATGATAAAACTTACTATTATAGTGTGAAAGTAACAGTTGCACACTAGGGGAACAAATGTGCGCTAAAATAATGATACACTGCTGTTGTAAAAGTTTTTATGTGCATACTGGTGACTGAATGTGATCATGATTTCACATTGTTACGCTATGATTGTATGAATAATGAATTACATGATCACAAATACAAATGATTGTAATATCGTCGCTCTTGAGTTGTGAAAACTGTCTTAACTAAAGCACAGTCATACACCCACAGGCAAAAAAAAATTTTTAATTTAATTTGACAAACTCCAGCTACACCACAGTTTGTTTTAATTATCTCTCTCCCAGATTAGACTGTCCGGCAAAATAACATGTGACTGATAACATCCATCCCAGAAGACTCACTTTCCCACAGACCATGATCGCCTGCATGACAGTTATGGCCAAAGACGTATCATACAATGGCAGAAATTAGCTTGCTACACTTTTACTACCATGAAAACCTTAATGCAGATTCAGGCTGATTGTTTCTTTTTAAAGCGTACGGTTGTTATTCCTCCTAAAGGAACATGAAGAAACATGAGGATAAAAACAAAACGCTGAATATGATCAGCTTAGCATTCCAGCTGTGGTTTTGAGACACAGTTATAATTCATCTGCACTGTGGTGAATTTAAAAACATTTTAATGTGATAAAGATGCGTCTGCACTACACTTTTCGAGCTCACAAACTGGAGATAGTGATGTGCAACCTGGAGAGTTTGGATTTCAAATTAAAATATTCATATTCATGGGAAAAACACCGGAAGGAAAGGGCTCCACTTGGTGCATTTATATTAAAATTCTGTATTTTCTTCAAATGTTTTTCTTTTTATTAAACCATTAGCAACAGTGCACACACATACAGATGTTCCAGGCTTCATCAGAGTGTGTGTGTACTACAGCTTAGCATTGTTGTATTGTGTCCTCACGCCGGTGTTTTTGTTTTTGTTTTAAGCCAGGAAATGTTAAAATATCTGGGTGTGTGCCCATCCTGATTACCCTTGTTTAATGCTGTCCAGCTGTTCAACATCTGTTTTCCCCTTCAGATCAAATGTAAAGAGATTAGGCTGCATCGCTACACGTTTACTCAGTCAGCACAGACGCAGGAACATGTTCTTACCTGTAGCTTTACTACAAGGCTTTTATGAATTCTACCAATGCAGACACACGCCAACTCTCCCACACATATTGCATAAAGACTTGGCGCCAACAAATGCGTTTGTTCTACAACTGGGGAGATTTCTATTTTAAAAAAATTTTTTTTTTTTTTTAAAACCTTCAGCTCTGGTCTTAGAGTCACGGATAATATTCATCAAACCTCTTAGAAAAAGGCTTTCAAGCAGGCAGCAGGGATCAAGTCGACACCCCGTGCTTTCCTTGAAAAGATTTTAATGGGACACCTGCCCAGCCAGCAGCTCTGGGAGCTGCACCAGTGCTTCAATTCATACTTTAGAAAGTGTTTTTTTTTTTTGACTTGCTCAGTTAAAAATGAAAACCTTTCACAGTTTCAAATCAGCTGACAAATTCAGTGACAGAGGTGGTCGTGAGGGAGTGAGGACTTTGGTCGTTCATGTAGGAGTGGATGATGGAGAAAATCTCCTGAGAGCTGACACAATCATTCGAACAGTCAATGAACAAAATATCAACCAACAACTATTCTGATACTCAATTAACTGTTTCAGTCTCTCTCTGGTTGTTCTCTGGTTTCAGTCTCTCAAATGTTGAGATGTTATGTTCATTAAAATGTATATTTTGGGATTTTGGACTGGAATTTGAATTTGACGCCACTATTTTTCATCACTCTCACATTTTCTGGACAAAACAATAAGATTGAGAAAATGGTTGGCAGATAAACCAATAATGGTTTTCTGCATTATTTGTTGCATGGCTCATTGGTGCCTGTTTTTGGATAATCCACCAAATTTAATTAAGGTATTTATTTCCTCTCATGGAACATATTGTCATATCGCCCTACCCTTGTGCGGTGAGTCATGTCACATGAACCTAGTAATTAATTACAGTCCAAATGTTGTCCAAATGATGCAGGACAAAACATGTTTATTCCTGCTGTTCATATCAAAGCTGCACTTTCTTTGACTAATATCCGTCCCATCTACACAAGCAGAGGTCTGAAGACAATGACAGGGAGTCTGTTCGGTCTGATGGAGGCATTCACTACATCCTACATCCGCACACATCATCTGCGCTGGTCGTGTTTGTTTCCAAAGTTTTTAGTTCACCAACGTTTCCCCACAAGTATTTAGACCAGAGCTGTGATACAAGAATGTTAAGAGGAACTTCAGGGCAAAAATGCATCAAACATCCAGCCAGTGGACTTCTGGCAGCGGTGGTTGTCTTTTGTTTGACTACTTAAGTCCTGCTGAGACTAAAGGAGACACAGCCAGAAAGTTTCTTTTCCAAGTATTTTTTTTCAGGCCTCAGTCTGGATCTATGGCAACACCTTCACAACAGTTTACATTATGAGAACTAAATTTAAAAAAAATTGTGTTTGTTAATCAGTTTTGAGGTTGAGTCACAAGCTGACGTCATGAAATGTGTTGTCTGACAGTCAAACTTCCTCAAAACTTTAATCCACCATAATGTATCTGAGAACATAGAATCACCAAATATTTGCCATTTTTGCTTGAAACCCAACCAAAGCAATTAACCAATTATCAAGATATTTGCAAACATAATTTTATTTCGATCAATTAACTGACTGCAGCCCAACACTGTAACATATTAGATAATTTTGATTCGTGTAGCAGAGCTTGACAGGAGTCAACAAAGGCTCGCTTCAAACAGCCTAGAGATCGGGATCAAGGGTTAGCACTCAGGTTATGTAGAAATATCTTGAAATACTGGATCGTTGGAGCTTTGATCAAGGACTCTCCAGACGCACTTCTACCATTAACCTGGCTGTGACATGGCCTCCTCTGATACAAGTGTATGTTTAGTGCAGAGGAGGTGTGTGTACACTGGTCAAATTCACTAAAATGAATGCTAGAAATGTTCATAATGTTGCCCGTGTCTCAGAGAACATTTATATCTTCTGCAGGTCACAATACAGAGCTACACGCTATGAGCGAGGCGACTTCCACAGTATATGATAAGGGCAACAGTGCTGTCTTTGTTTGGGACTTTGGGCGTGGAACAACACAAATACGACCTGAGAGGGGGAGAGAGTGAGAGCACAAGTCTGATCTGCTCACAGTTATTCTTCAACAAAACCCATTAAGCGTTTGTCTATAAATAGTCTTATCTGTGTTTCCATGTCTGACAGGTATCCAGCCGTCTGGAAATCTGCTTCTCAACCTGTTTGTGTGGAACGGAGATCACAAACTATTTGTGAACAACTAAGTTTCCACAGATCCCAGATGTTTTTATTTGTTAGTGATATTAGAAGTAGTTCTAGCAGTAGCAATACAAGTTTTAAAAGAAAGAATAAACGCAGCAACAGAAGAGCCTTCAAGTACATCAATAGAGATTTAATGGCTGGGAATGCACTGCCATTGACTGTTACACAAGATTTTATCAGTGTATTACTGCAACAGTCTGATATGACTCTGGCCCGCAGCTCGTATTAAATCACAATGTGTATGAAAATCTGATAAAGGAGAAATCATCGCATATTTACTAGCAGTAGTCGGTTTATTAAGAAGGGCTTTTAGACTTTTTAACCAGAGCAATTTATTTTTGATTATATAAATCTGAGGTCAAATTAGAGGAAATAATAATAATGATAATAATAATAATAATAATAATAAGCCCATGTTGTGTCTTTTAACCTTCTGTTTTGAGTTTTTCATACAAATGTATCAAGTTTCTGTCCATTTTCTGTAGCTTTCATTTTCTACCCCTGGCTCTTCTAGCACTCATATGAGGAGGGAGTACCTGTGTTTGAATTGCTTTCTTTCTTTTCTTTTTCTTTCTTTCTTTTTTCTTTCTTTTTTTAAAGCTTCTCCTTGTTGGAAACATTGGTATCATGGGCCTTAAAACCCGCTGAACACTGGGCAATTTAAATACACTGAGCTTAAAATGAAGAAGTAAGTCCAATAAATATTTCCCTCAGCACCGAACAATTACATTTGACTTGGAAAAGAGGCTTTTTACAAACGACCTGCATTAAACCCCCCTCCTCTCTACTGTTTTTGTCCAGGCTGGAAAAGATAAAAGACCAGGGAATAACAGTGAAGACCAAAGTTCAGTCTCTCCAGGACTGTAGGCCTTCCTCCTCCCTTCAGCCTGGAGTTTGTGGTTGTTGTCAGAGGTCGAGTCCTTCGAGTTACAATATGCCAATGTTGAATTTTACATCCCAGCGAGACATGCAGTGAATCAGGTCACGTTATTAGCTCTGTTTAACCATGTAGCCTATTTTCCCGATTGTCACAGAATTCGCTATTTGTTGTCGGTGTTTCAGCGACCTATTGTGTGTTAATGTGCACTGTAAACCGATACTTACAGAACTCCATGAGCGACTTGCAATCCCAGTCGTCATTCCTGCCTCGGCACCGCTCCCACATATTGGCGTAGTCAGACTTGCCGTCCTCGTCCTCCACCCATCCCGATGTGGCGGCGATGGCGATAATGTCAAAAATAATGGCGAAGAGCAGCAGCAGGGGCACGATCCACCTGCATCGGGGGTAAGCGATCCCACAGCGAAACATGACGGACGGTCGGAGAGCGAGGAGCGAGATGGAGAGATGGAGGAGCAGCTGGCGACCGCGGTGCACACCGTCCGATTATATACCTACTGTCTTCGTGCGTCTTCACGCGAAGAGTGAGTGGGTGTAGCGTGGATACCAAATAAAAGCCCCACCCGACAGTGTAATGCAACCTGTGTCAAGACCTGGAGGGCTGGGCTTGTCTGGCTGTTAAAGCTGAGTCAGGTCACGCCCAGCCCCATGCACTGTGTCATATTACACCCTGAAAGAAACACACTGTTTTCCTGTAAGCGCCTGTTTAACCCAAGTCCTAACCCCCAGAATTTATTTTTAATGATAAACTTGATTTCTGAGTTACGGGATACAACAGGTAGCTACTGACTGGGCTGTGAGTGGGTGGGGTGTGAGAGGCAAGGTAGAAAAGGAGAGAAAAAGGAGCCACTGAAATGATGCAGTACATACAGTTGCCACAAGACGTCACCCATCTCTCTCCAACAGCAAAAGGAAACCTATGATTACTGAGAAAATACATAAAAAAATAAATCTAATTCACATAATTATAGTATTTTTCTAGTTTATGCATTTTTGACCACATAAACCTGAGATACTGACTTAAAGTTCAATACCAACATCAGATAATTTGTCTAAACTCATCATCTTAATTAATTTTTGTGTTATTCATATATGTATTGATTTTTTTGGATGGTTTTATTTGTACTAATTTTACATATGGAAATAAATCTTGGATCTTAGCTTTATGCTTGACCTGGTGCTTTACCCATCACATTTTAATTCCTGCAAGTGCAATTTTTCTTTTTAAAACTATTTTTTGTCTTTATTTCTTACAACTTGTGGTGTATTTTGTGCCTTTTACTTTATTTATAAATAGACGATGTTCAGAATGTACATATCACATAGTTTTACTTTAAAGTTTAAACTATGTAAAATACAATATAATTTTTTTTAATTTTCTTTAAAAAGTGAAAAACAAAGGAAAACTGAGGCTGGAAGCACATCTACACTGAAGCATAATGCATTCACCTAAGAAAAAAAATCTGCTCTGTTTTCTGAATTAACGCGATTATCTCAGAATTCTGAGAAAAGTTTTCTTTGACAAAATCCTCTGGTTTTCTAAATTTACGAGATCATATCTCAGAGCTCTGAGATAATAACCTCGTTAATGCAGAATACTACCAGAGCAGATTTTTTTTTCTCAAGTAAATACATTACACCTCAGTACATCTACAATTACTTTCTCAATGAGAAAGATCTTACCCCGCCCACTACGCTTACTTCCTGATTGAGAAATTCCAGGCCTTTTGCCCCGCCCACCACCTCTGCTTGCGCGAGGATAACAGGTGAAACACGGTTGCTATCAAGATGGTCAGTGGAGGAATCATGGGAGAGACTCGGGCACGTTTGAGCTTCAGTCAGAGCCAGAGTTTTTCAGGAGTTTTTTGTTCAACAAAACTGGCGACTAGAAGACGTATCAGAACCGTAAGTGTAGTTAATTGGTTAATGTTGTTTGTTAGCTTGTAATTGGCAGTGGCTGACACAGTGTCAGTGGCTGTGCTAATGCAAACTCTTGCTCTCTGTATTGACAAGGTTTCGCTGACCGGTGAAAGAGGAGTGTGTGTCCAGATAGTTAGTGGAGGAAACATCAGATAGACTCAGCTACATGTTTGAGCCAGTCTTTCGGCAACTAGCAGACACATAGGAACAGTTAGCGAAGTTAGCATTTGTTTATGTTGTTTGTTAGCTGGCAAATGGCCTTGGCTGACAGTGTTAGTGGTCGTGCTAATACATGACGTATGAATCCCTGTCTGTCTGAATCAGTTTAATGAGACTGTCATTGGTTCACTGCAGTTCCTGGGTTTAAATAGGCAGTCAGGACTATTATTTAAAAAAACATCACATGGACATGTTAACAAGGTTTAAAAAGCTCCAGTATAGATTAGAAACCAACACCGTTCTACAGTGTCCTATGTTCTACAGAATCAGACTAGGGCTGGGACGATTATCCGACGTAATCGACGTTGTCGATTATAAAAATTATTTGAACTGGAATTTTAGTGTCGACGCGTCGTGTAAAACCACACAGGGTAAATGTTCATAGAACAAAACCGGAACTTTCTAATGGGACCGTTTATATCCATCGTCTTTGGTTTACCCGGATACAAGCGCAGCGCACGGACTGGGACAACGCGGTGACGTAATTGAAGTCATTGACTACGTGAATGATTTGCGTCTGTGTAATCTATTTCAACAACACGGCGGCGTCTACCAGCAGTACGACGGAGCGTGTGGAGCAATACGCGGCAAAAAAGGCTCGCACACGGTCCTCCAAAGTTTGGGAATACTTTAATCTTGACACCAACGGTGCGGTAGACTGCAGACTCTGCAAAGTGCATCTGGCATATCTCTCTAGCACGACAGTCATGCACGAGCACATAAAGAGGTAACACCACGGTGCAGCGAGTCAAGATGTTGGACGGGGGAAATTGTTATATTAAATAACTAACTGGAAAATAATTGCAATAAAATTACTGTTAGGTTAATAAAAAAAATAATCGTCAGATTAGTCGAATAATTGAAAAAATAATCGCTAGATTAATCGTTTAAAAAATAATCGTTTGGGACAGCCCTAAATCAGACAACATCAATAACTTTAATGTTTTCAAATTTTCTTGCTTGTATCAACAGGCCTGCCAGTCACTATGGTCATGATGCAGGTTCAGTTTCCCGTATTTCAAATTTTGCTGCTTGAAAAACCCTGTTTTGTGCAGTGTCTTTAAATTTGAATGGCAGAGAGATAAGGCGATACTGACAATAACAGTTAGATCCAATCTGTAGCTGCTGTAACCTGTCTACATTCAAATAAAACTGATTCTGATGCAACACCTCAGATAAAATTTGTATGAGGCAACAGAGTCTGCCACTGATTCACTGTCAAAAGTTGTCACTACATGACATTATCAATTCAACTGCTAATACTCTGATGTCCACAGTGGGGAGACAGAGGGTCATATTTAACAGCGCAATGGAAATTACATTTTTAGACAGATATTATCTTAAACATTGTAAGTAGCTGGTGTTGTAAGGTGAGCCCTTGTTGTTGGTGTCAGGTGAGCAGTTTAACACACACACACACACATATATATGTATATATATATATATATCACATAATATAAAAACACTTAAAATGGTATGGATTCTTTTAATTAGACTGTGATATATAACAATGATTTTATGACATGGTAGGAAAAGGACTTTGACAGCCCTGGATATAATGCAATTTTGGGGATATTTAGGATAAAAAATTTTTTTTTAAAAGATAACAGGACGAAAACAAACATGCTAAAATGCACAGTTTGTGTAGAGAATGTCTTCTAAACATCTTCACATAAACCAGGGATACATAATACCGATTTTTTGGCATTATAAAGCCAACAATAATTCATGGTTTTAAACTTAAACATAGTTGCTTACCTGAGTACATTTTTGTCCCTTTATTTTCAAAGATATTGCACAAAAGGATGTCATAAACTTACAAGTGGCAGCCCACGTTGGCCAAAAGTAACAGTACAAAGGATTGCGTTGAGATAACAATAAAGATACAATGATTTTTTACCTATGAATAGCACGTTTCGTATTTTTAAAGGGCAATTATCCAAGAGGTTCAAAATAACATCAGTCTAAATTTGGAAAGATGGTATTTTCCCACTTATTATCACAGTTATTGCCCATTTAAATATGAAAAAAATAGTAAGAGTTCATGGTCAACTTCACTGAAACAAAATCCTTATCCAGTGCTGATATGTAGTTTTTTTTTTTTTTTTTTTCTTCAAACAGCCAACTACCATAGGACAGGATGTTTTCACAGTCACAGTTTTAACTTCCTGCCTAGATTAAGACCAGAAAAACTGTTCTCCAATCTCAGCATCTGTCAACACTCATGTGCCTTTGTGTCATCTAGTGTATCTCTGTGTCTTCCTCTCTTTCTGATCTCCTCGCCCTCACTTCTGCTCAACACAACGGCAAACATCACACCATTAGGAATCTGTCCAGTCCTTTTTTTCAAACAGTAGCCAGACTTCAGTTACTGTTGGTGCTGCATTGATAAGCAGATTGTGCTCCTTTGGGACTACTTCCATACAATGTATTGTGCTAACAGGCGTAGGAATGTGTATTATCTGTTCATGTGATTTAAGGATATTTTTCACTTGTGTCCCCACACCTTTTTCCTGTTTGCTTTGTTTTCATTTTTCCCCGTGTCCTCGATATGATGCTTTCTTTATTTTAATGTCTCATCAGTTATTCATATATGACTAAAACCAGGTTTTAGCCCAGCTTGTTCATGCACACACCCACGTAGTGAAAAAATAGAGTACAAGTACTAGCTTTTAAACAAGTCTAATGCTAGGCAGTCAAATGTGGAATGTGAACTTGACAACTTCATCCCCTTTCAAGTGTAAGGAAATGGGTGCTCACAGTTTTCTGCTCCCAACAGCATTAATCATTCACAACTTATTGATTTAAGCTAAGCACGTTGTCAGCAGAAAACAGAAAGCAAGCATTTCCTTATTTTCCTTATTGGGTGTAACATCTCTCCGTCCCGTCTTCCCCCTGGGCTGGCTCACTCAACTCATGGGAGAGCGATGTCCATGTTGGTGCTACTGCTGGAAGATCTGAAGTCTTGGCATATAACAACCAACCTGTATAGGTTCAGTATGACCACCAGGAAGTTTTTGATGGCGAAGAAACCCAGCATCTGGTGGAAGATGCTGAAGTAGGTCATGACGGTGAGCCTGACCACTAGAAAAGGCCCGTCCTGGATGAATAAGGCCTCCACGATGCTCCATATGTCTGTACTGTGTTTAGTCAAGAGGGAAGTCTCCTGGGTGCCCTGCTCACCCTCACCGCTTGGCTTGGAGGTGACCACTTTAAAAATAAATAAATAAATAAATAAAGAGACAAAAACAGACAAAGTTAATGGAAGGAGGAAACTGGGGAAAAGTTTGGGAAGTTGTCAAGAGCAGGGGAAATCTGTTACAGTGCACATTTGCTTTTTATACTAGCTTTTCCTTCCTGCCTTTTGTCTGGACTGGTAACATACAACCAGCTTGGCAGTAAGTTAATACTTGAAGTCACAAACTTGACAGCAGAGACAAAAATACTTTATTTGATATCATTTCTTTCTTTAGTTGTTTTAACCTGAATTTAAAAGCCTAACCCAGAACAGAGGTTTGAAATTAAATCACAAGACTGAATGTGATTGACCAGCATCATGTTGATGGATGAGGTAACTGAAGTTACACTGTTATGGTTTGATTAAAAACTATATTTGAGACTATAGACTATGTTTGATTGTATAGTGCTGGCACAGCACTAAAACAGAGTGTGAAGATAGGTCTGGCTATGTGTTTCACTAACGTTATTGTACTGATATCGTCTGGCAGGGGGTTGAGACAACGATGATCCTTACCTAACCTCATAAACATGATAGTAGTGGGATGAGTAACATTATACTGTAGATAAGGCACATAAACTCTACAAAGTAACAGGCTGTGAAGAACAGACGTTTTGTTTTGTGCTCCATTTCGAAGCTAACGTTAGCTAGTGCTTAAGGTAACAATGGGCGAGAGGCTCCTTTAAGTGCTCAGGAAAAATGGAAATGTGAACATCTGCAGTTCTGTGAGAAGTGGACAAATTCCATCTACTAATGAAGACCATGTTATATGATCAAAAGCTCTGAGGCAGCTATTAAATGGACCTAACTTTTCTCAGCTACTGTTTCTAGACTAGAATGAACTTTGAGACTCAAGATGTATGAACATGTTGTGCGTGTATGTCAACACTTTCTGTGTTTACTTGGAATTCAAACATAATGGACATGACCGCACCCTCACACTAACACAAAGGAACACCCACATGAGTAGACGCAAACACAAATCCACACACTGTACATGCTGAAGGAAAAGCATTTTCATTTATAGGAGCAAGAGCACTGTACATTGAAGTACTAAGGGCTCTAAATGCATTGTGATGGTAAAGACAACCATAATGGAATCATTATTAAGAATCTTAACATCCATTTGTAAATTATTAAGGATCCGGTTATGAATAATTTAAATAATTATTGAGGGTTGTCTTTTCCAAGAACACAATTGCGTTATTTTAATCTCATTATTCACGTACTGTATATCACAATCTGCTTCCTCTGTTCCCCTGTGCTCCTGTCTCCAGCCCATTTCACTTCTCCCAGGACACTTTTTCTCCCTTTCAGACTTTCCCTTACTCATCCATACACCAGATGTCCTCAGACTTTCCTCCTCATTCCCATTAACCTGACTGCCCCGCCCATCCACACACCTGTTCCCACTTATCAGCCCTGCAGTCACCTGAGCTCTCCCCACCTGCACCCCATTAAACCAATCAGCTAAGTCTCTTCCTTTGTGCCTTGCCAGAGCGTCATGTTGTGTTCCGTGTATTTTTTGGCTTCCCTTACCTGAATATGACGCTTTTGCCTGTTTGCTGGACTTTGGATTCCTGCCTTTTCATTATTGGAAAAGCAAGCCTCTGTTCCTCTTTGTTTGTAAATGACTGAACTTTTGCCTCTGGTGTCTGCATTTCGGCCCTGTGTCCTTGTTAAATTGCTTGCAGTTGTGACAATTACAATGTTCTTTCTTTCATGAAACTCTATACTTTGTTCCTTCAGACATGAGAAGAAACATTTACATTGTTTTTGGTGCTCAATGTAGTTAGTTTCATAGAAAAACTACACAGTTGGGATTCACCTGATAACGGTTTCCCCATAATGGTTTCCCCTTATCAGCCAAGATGTGAAGTTGAGACTTTGTCTGCACAAATATTTACGTAATTGAGACTGGATTTCCTTCTAAAGGCACGTTATTTATACAAACTTCAAGTATACCATTCCTGTTTCTTTTTGTGGATAGTCTGTTTTTAGAACCATATAGGTCTGAAAGAAGGGACTTCACAAAGTCTCTGATAAAGCTCTTGTGGTTTATACAAGGCTCGGGAAATGAAAACAGATTTTTGGGTTAATAATTTGACATTGCTGGGCAAGTGATTTTCGCTAAACTGACTTTCACTGTTTACTTACAGCACTGGTGTGGATGCTGTTGACTTTAGTGATGTTTTGACAATTTCTAAACACATCCTTTATATTGTCCCACACTGTCAGGAGGTTATGTACAACAATACACAGCCGTAACTGCATAATGCACACAAAAGTTGTTGGTTTAATACATAAAAACACACTGACCCGCCAGATGTAGGGGGAACTGCAACATACTCCAAGTCCACACAGCTAAGACGATGTAAACCAGCAGAGGACTATTGTCTCTGCAAAAGACACATGGAAAATATAGTAAAAGTCAGTCCCATGCTGCTGGGATGCTGCTTTCTTCAGTTAATGCACTGATATCATGTCAACACTTCAGGGATAGGATATGGGGGCACAGATTGGGTAACTTAATCCTAAAAGTGTGAACATACTCGTATGCATGCAATGTAGAAAACTCTGAAACATATTAATGAAAAACAGGCAATAGCCTATGATTAGACACCCACTTGACATCTGACAGCGTCTCACTCGTAAATTCGAGGATGTCTGCCGCCGTGCCAACAAAAATTAGGAGAAGCTGTGAGAGCTCGTCACGGGTGACTCCGCCTCCCAGAGGGAGCAGCCACTTCCCCACGATGAGGAGGATGAGCAGGATCTGATGAAGAGCCAGGATCCAATCATTGGCACAGACAGCTGATAACCCCTGCTTAAAATTCTGGGCAAGGGAGAGAGATTCAGAGTTATTTCTTTGTCGACAATTTAAGAGGTGTTCTGGGACGGCTGCATCGTTTCAGTCAGGTAGTTCTCAGCTCATGCAGTGCTATCTGTTTTGGGTAATTATCGCTCTATCAGTTTAGATTTAATATCTCTGTTATCATTGAGGTTTATACTAACTTGGTAATGCTTGCTGTTCAAACCTCACTTTTTACAGCATTTGTGGACCTTGGTCTGCTAAATGTCCGTATCCAATAAATCATTATACAAAGAATGTCTCTGGTGATGTTCTATATTTTTCTTTTGACAAAAAATCCTCTGAAAAGACCAAAACCAAAAATGTGTTAACGTGTCACAAAACCTTCCAACCAATTTTAGCTCTTTAATTCTTCTGGGCTAAATGGGTGTGGTGGTGGTCTTGCTGTGGTTTATATAACAGCTTATTTCAAATGGTCTCCTCTCACTATTACTGACCATATTGGTTTTTAAGGCTGTTATGTTTGCTATTAATGGTAGAAACTGTGTGTGTTAGACTGTGGTCTATTGCCACACCTTCCTAATTTCCTCAACTTTACTACTGCTGTGGTTGCAAAGTGAGTGTAGTTTATTTTAGTTTTCATGTCGATGTTAGTGCTTCGCTCACATGAAGAAGTCTGTTGTTTTATATGTGGCAGTTTGCAGTGCAAGTCTCTGCCCTCTCATTTGAATGACTTGGTAAATGGTTTGAATAATGCTTACCATGCTGCTTTACATTTTGCAGCACTGGGTTTAATTCTTAGGTCTATCTCTAAAGCCAACTTCTAGACTGGTTTTAATCCGAGGCAAAGCAAAAATACGGCTCCTATTGCCATCAGATCACAATGACAGTTACATTTGTGTTCATCTTGATTTAAGTGCTGCTGTTGATATTGTGATGATAATATTTTACTAGTTTGTCTGAGAAAGTGGGCTGGGATATCTTGCACAGTGAGTAGTTTTCTTAAATGCAGATTCTTTGTATGTATTGCTGACATGTTGTTTTACTTGGCTTCTCTAATCTGTGGTGTTGCTCAGGGGTCAATTCTTGGTCCTCTTATTTTCTCTCTACATGCAGCTTCAATGGAACACTATCTCTTATCACCCCTATGCTGGTGGTATTCAGTGTAGGTATAAAGCTTAATGGTTTCTTGCTTCTTTACACAACTGTCTTGATTAATTCAGTGACTGAATGACTCATAACTTTTTTACTTAATTACAGCAAAATTGAAATTCTTGTTTTTCTGCCCTCGATCAGATCTCTGGAAATATTCACCTCCATGTCACATATTTAGTCCTGTTATTTCCAGTTGTAATATATTAAGTTAAAACTCCTCGTATCACTTCAAAATTCAAAGCAATTCCACAGGAGCATTTAAGCATGTAAATAACCCAACTAATGGCATGCATCATCTGAATCATGATGAAGGATTCCTTTGTACCGAAATTATTATTGTATTAGGAAAATAAATAACTGTGAACTCTAATATTGACTGGAGAAACTGATCAAACTAAAATCTCTTGTAGGTTCCTATTTTATATGCAAAATAGGAATGCTTTTGAACAAA
The DNA here is from genome assembly GCF_021018895.1 of Seriola aureovittata. Classification (NCBI taxonomy): domain Eukaryota; kingdom Metazoa; phylum Chordata; class Actinopteri; order Carangiformes; family Carangidae; genus Seriola; species Seriola aureovittata. The sequence goes on from NC_079377.1 coordinate 18,794,065, forward strand.
TCAACCATCAACAAATTACTTTTTATTTGATTTTCTTGCTGGCTGCATTAAAGATTCTTTAGACCCCCACATCAATCCTGTTATTTCGCGCAATAACCTTATCTCAAAATAGAGATGAGGAAGAGAGGAGTACCTTAGCGTACCTTGGGAATATCCCTTATCTTGCCCATTGGTGAGTTCTTTCTGAATTCCTCAGGCCTGCAGCTGCATCCGGCTTTTAATCCCTTGATGTTCATAGTTATCCCTTCCCAATTCAATCAAAACTGGAAATCTGCTCCTTGGATACCAAGTAAGTGTCCTATGGGATCCCATATTACCCTGACATTGACTTCTAATCAGATTTACAGACAGAACTTTGCCATTGAAGAGCTAGAGAGCAACAGTTAAACCTGAGTTCACATTTGGCTTTAAAAAAAAAAAAAAAAAAAAAAAAAAAAAAAGACAGAAATTTCCTATATATGATATATGGACACAAGAGTATGAGTGATAGTATACGGTGATAGGACTATATACAGTGTATACAGGGAGGTTATGTCTGGGGCAGTGACTTCCTGGAGTCTGACTTCCCGACAGCCTCATGATGATGACAAGACAGCTATGATTGAACTCTGAATCACAGTACAATCACAGTAAAGTGAGATACATAAGCAATTTTCCCCAGAGTTTCTTGAGAGATTGGTGCTTTTACATTACATTTACTCATTTGGCAGACGCTTTTATCCAAAGCGAGTGAGTGACAATTGCTTTGTTGGAAGTTGGAGTTCTTGTTTACATAATGTCCATAATCCAAACTGCAGTGTTAGTGATTTCCAGGAAATACATGATTAAAAAAAAAATCTGAGTCATTGTTTTCATTCTTGTTAATTTCTGTTCTCTGCAGGCATATCATATGAGACAAACTAATTTTTCATTCATTCACTCTTACCTCCAGGTACGTGAGGTTTCTCAAGGTCTCGTTCTGACTTGCCACGCTACGAATGTAAGAGTAGTCGATTTTTTTGCACTGAAAAGAGACAAAGGAGGCTTTTTACAGGCTGAATTTCACAAGCTACTTGTACTTTTCACTGCAGCTAACACTCATAACCTTAAAGTTTAAAAGCAAATGTAGTATATGATGGAATCAAGAAATTATTGAATTATATGCAAAGAGCTGGAGTTTTTGCAACCTTCCCACCCACTAACATCTGTCATTAGGTTTTGTGTTTGGAAAACATGAGAACTGTTGTTTTAAGCAGTTACATAGTGAATAAGAATTTCTGTTTCTGGCGTGGAATACCTCAACAGGTTCGCTGACTTTGTGCCGGTGGTGGAGCTCCAGGAGCCAGATGGAGGGAATGATACTGATGAGAAACAGAAAGATAGGAGGAGAAAACCTGGAAGAAAACCAACAGAGCTTTGTCAGCACAAGAAGTGAAGATGCCTAGAATTAATTCTCCATTTAATATTGGTTAGTGATTATTACAGTTATGTAGAGCTGAATGACTACTTGACTACTGGACCTTGGACTCTGGGAAGTCGTGATGGGCTTTTTTGTCTTATTTTATATACCAAACGATTAATCTAAAAAATATTAATCTAATCTAAAAAAAAATAGGCAGATTAATCAATAATGAAATTAATCAATTGCAGCCCTACAGCTGTGTATTTCATTGTCACTTTGCTTTCAGTTGAATACCACGATACTCCCACACAAACATCTGTTTCTTGTAAGGCTAAATAATTTAACTGGATGATAACATTTAGTGAGTGGGTGTATGCTTATCTTGGAAACAAATGTGCAGTGTAACATCGCACTGGTTTTTATTACATGTGATGTTAAAATGTAAGCTGATATTAATGATTCAACAAATAACTATACACATCAAGAGAATGAAATATTGTTTAAAGGTTAAGTTTATCCATGGAGGAAGACTGCTCGGGGCAGTAGAAGGGGTACCACCCCATCCTCACTGTCCCTGGAGCGGTTAAACAATAGCAGCAGAGGGACAAGCAGGATGCAGGGTATCTGGGGAGTTGGGGAAAGGGGTGAAGGCAGGGAAGAGATAACGAAATCTTAATGTCTAAATGTATTACTCAGGAAATTTATTGAAACCCAACAGTTGTGATAAGTTTTACACAAAAAATACATAACTTACTTTCAAGGTGTTAAGTACCCCAAGGATACCCAATTCTGTTAATTACAATATTACAACATATTTACAAATACTTATTTGCATGCACCTCATCTTACCATTTGTAATCTTTTCCCTTTCGCCTCTTCAGAGTTATAATCATTTCAATGACAAGCGGCAGAAAGAGGACAGTCAGGGACCAGTAGTGATCACTCTTCACCGTTGTCACCCTCCAGACCCCGATCAGGGAGACCAGGATAAAAAGCGCTCTTGTAATGATCGCACACGTAAACTTAATCACACCCATCACTGCGGCTGGTTGCAGATCAGTGTAGTGTACCGTAGCTTTGCCGTTATCCGTCAAAGTTCAACCAGCGACTGCTGCGCTGCGTTGCATGTAGTTTTTCGAAGAAGGGTCCCAAAGTTGAAGCCCCGCCTATAGAGAGAAAGTCACATTTAGTTTTTCCTGACAGGGGATCAGATAGTGAAGAGTAATGGCGCTGCTGGATAAATCACAGCTCCGGAAGCTGCAGTTCCACAGAGCTTATTCCGGTGAATTGTATATGTCATCATGAGCCGTTCACAAACTCCATGCAGAGGGTCTCAAGCTTTTTCTGGCATGCCCCCCCCCCCCAACTTCAGAAGACGAAAATGTCCATTCCCCCACACCCCACAACTTTATATCAGTCATTAATGACACCCCCCCCCCCCCCCCCCCCCAAAACAGGTAAAAACAATAGTTTGGGGGTTGAAACATTCATATAATCTTCTTGCATGTAATTGTAAATACTACAATATATTTCCCATATCTATATCTGGAAGAATCTTGTGACACCCCAATAGTGGACTATAGTTTGGTCTGCCTGCCTCACTAGCTTGACTATTTAGCTTGTTTAATATACTTTCTTACCTTCAGAGTTTCTGAATTAGATTGTGTCAAGTATCTATGAATGAACACTAATGTTAGCTAGTTTCTAACATAAGCTTTAAGTTACAATTTAGCTAACTAATGTTTGCTAGTTTCTAACTTTAGCTTTAAGTTACAGTTTAGCTAACTAATGTTAACTAGCTGCAAACTTTCAGTTCCAATGTTAGCTTGTCATGTTATTACCAATATTAAATGTCATACATGATCTTATTTTAGCAAACACTGGTGCTCAGTCAAGAGCAGTGAAACAACAGAGGATTAGTTATTGTAGAGGTACATTTTGACATCAGTATAGTGTTTATTATTTCATTTGGTGTGGCGGTTAAGTAGTCTTTTACTTTACATTGTATTTTATAATAGGTATCCTCTTTGTTATCACTGAGGAATTCGGGAGTTTTACCTGTTGGGTCAATGATTAGTATTAAAATACATGTGTGTCCAACACCTCAGTTCACTGAAGCATGTGCCTACGCTGTACTGCTTTCACCCTGGAGAAATAGTTGACCCCCCCTTATCATCATTGTAGAATTCACACTCTTAAGACAACAGATCAAGAAGAATCCATGTTGAATTTTAGGGTTACATCAGGACAATAGGAAGTTTGTTTATTTTCCCTTCGTAAATCAAACACGTTCACCTTAGTTTCACTCTCGGTCATCACTGCAATCACTGCCTAGGCTATTGTTTGTACAGGAGAGGGCAGTATCACGTCATCTGTGCATTCACCAGGAATAACAACATCAAGAGAACTTCCTCTGCAGTTTTAATTCCAGGAAACACTAATTTACGACTTTGAACTGAAGTAAGATTGAAAGTCATCACATTTACTTTTCTAATATATGATATATAGCCTACTTATATGATCTATATAGATTTTAAACTTTTAATCTGAAATGTAACTTTTAACTATAGCTGTCAAATAAAGTTAGTGTAGAGGAAAAAGTGACTCTGACATGTTGAGTACAAGTATAAAGAATGGTGAAAATGTAAATACAAGTACCTCCAACTTGTATTTTAGTGCAATAGGCTACTTGTTCAAATGCACCTAGTTACATTCCACCAATTCCACCAATGGAAGCATAATTGCCTGAATTATGTTCATATGCTCCAGCTACTATGCAAACATGAAAAAAAGAAAAGATTTTCACAACATTTAGACCATATACACACACACGTACGTGCATAGAAAAGCAATACAAAAACAATAAAAAGCTATATAAAAAACAAAACATAAAAACATGTAAAGCGCATGATGTTGTTTTAATCAGTTGATTCTTTCATTCTTGCCATTGGCCATTAGGACTTTGTCCAACATAACACCATGATCATGTAGTCTAATCACATATCTTATTATCTCCCCATCCAGGAAAAACATTAGACCAAGTCCACCCTGGGTTTCTAAGTCTACACGCAGTCACGCGCGCACACACACACACACTGTATACACACACACACACACACACACTGTACACACACACACACACACACACACACACACACACACACACACACAGTACACACACTGTACACACACTGTACACACTCTCACAAGTCATTTTGCCCTACTTGGCTGCATGCTGAGTTGATTTATATTCAAATCAGTCTGGCCAGCCAGTGCAGGAGCGAGTAAACAGTAGAAAGGCCTGTGACCTTGGAAAGGAGACAAACTTTTCCTGTCTTTGTTCCAAATTGTCTGTCATCATCCCTGGGTTTGGATCACGTGAAATCACAATGAGAATTTCAGGCTATGAATAAAAGGAGGGTAGAGAGTATCCAGATGCATAGAAGAAGAGCTGTGTCACACACTGCGTCAGAAAACACTGTGGGTTGAGTTTTTATGCTTCTGCACTGGTGACAGGTGATGACGGAGGCATTATGTTTTCGGGTTGTCGGTCTGTCCCATTCTCTTGAACATGATATCTCAGGAACATCCTTCAAATTTGGCACAAATGTTCACTTTGATTCAAAGATGAACTGATTTAGAATTCAGTGGTCAAGGGTCAAAGGTCAAGGTCACTGTGACCTCACACCCTTCCCATTATTGTATGTGTAATATATCAGGAATGCCTGGGAGGAATTTTATTACATCTGGCACAAACGCCCACTTGGACTCTAAGATTTATTGATTTAGAATTTGGTTGTCATAGGTTAAAGGTCACTGTGACTCAAGAATTCATACACTAATTATGATAAAAATACACTTGATACCTTTTGTTGAATTCTTTCAAAGTCTTCAGTATGCATATCACATGAGTCTGGATGGACGTAGATGTAAACAGCGACTTGCCTGGTTGGGGCAGGCATAAAACCGCAAGGCAGTGATTGTAGTTCAAGAAAGCAGGTGTGTTTTTTATGTAGCATGTCAAAAAAAATGACAAAAAAGTTGCACTGAAACAAAAATCAAACCAATTTTAGTAAAGAGTGTTCCCCCTTGACTCCACCATCTTACTCTGTCAGAGAGTGAGAGACGGTCAGTAAGACAGTCATAAACAGAAACAAATGCTGCTCTGTTGACTAAGACAGAAAGGCCATCCAACATCATACCCCGTCACCCAGTGATTATGTGTGAGGGTGCTGTTCAAGACCCAGCTCTTGGCTGTGTGTGGATGATAATGACAGAGATGGCCGAGGGGCTCTGGTCACTGATCACAGAACAGTGATTCCCTCTATGCTGCTGCTTCAGTCAGCACTGATACAATACTACAGAGCTGCACTGTTTGCTGCATCAGCGCAAAAATAATAATCTGTGCCATGTTGAAGAGTGTAAAATGGACCACAGTGGTGCAATAATCTGTACTGTGAGATCAGTGTTTGAAATATTGCTGGTGACAATCACTTAGCAACTGTAATGGATGATTAAATATAAAATAGAATTGAAAACTACAATCAGATGAACTCATGGGGGCAGACATACAATCAAAATTGCCTCAGTGAAAGTTATGTTTACATAACAGAAAAGAACATGTAGAGGCTTGATTCCATTTTTCTCTACTAGAATGATACCTAAACTTGGTTGTGTTTGCATTCCTACTGCACACCACAGTTTCTAACTTTGAGACTCAGCAAGATGCAGAGCAGAGAGAGCATCAACATAAATCCCTTAAAATATTTTCAGCTCTCTCGTGTTCATCAGACTAGTGTCTGAGGTTATTGTGGTTAACATCTGGGAAATACAACATCAGGTAATATCCTGATGGAGACAATCTTTTTATTTTCATGGCGTGTTCATCGATTGATATTCTTTTAGAATGTTTGTCTCTGGCATGGCCACAGTTTTGTTATTACAGTGACAAAAATTGGTCACGTCTGGCTGTAAATACTGTCAATACAAAGGCTGGATCACCAACTGGGCAAAACAGGCAACTCCCCCAGAGGCCCTAGCTCCACAGCAGCCCCCAAAACCCTGGGTTTACTGTGTTAATTTTTTGTTTTGTTTTGTTTTTGGTAATTTGGTTATCTGCAAATTTGTTAGGGAATTTACCCTACTAAATTACAAATCACCTAAGGTGGTCTCTTCATTATTAGCTGATGTTGTGGTCCTGTCTTGCAGAGCGGAGCTGTGTTAAGACCTTAATTGTTTTGGATATTGATATTCATTCAAAAGAACATTGTGCTCACTAACTAATTGACACAGAACCCCTAATAGGTAAATCTGGCCATAATCAGTGCCAAACCAGTTTATATGATTGGCACATCCATATATGGCACCATCATATATGCTTTATATGTTGTGTGCATATTTTAATTCTGTGACTCTAAGTATTTAAGATACACAAATTTCTGTATTTTTGCATAGTTGTCATCACATAATATATATTTCTATGAATGAGCTCTTGGTTTAAAGCCCTATTTAGCCTTGAGTTTCCCTTGTGGTAAAATAGATGTGTTGAGTCATCTCGCCTTACAAATCTGCTAACCCTCAGAGATTTTCATTTGCTTTGGCCTTAGCAGACAGTTTAATAATTGCATGCCTGAGCAGGTGTTAAAAGGTTTTTTTTTCACCATGATGAGAAGAAAATTCAAGTAGAAACACTGATGTTTCAAGCAACAAAATAGTAATATTAACAGCACACCAGGAACCAGCTAAATATTAGAGGCATTTCAGGTTGTAGTCTGCAACCTGTCTTTGGAAATATATTTTTAGAGAGTTAAAAGCCAAAACTATAGACCAGCTTTTATCAGCATTTTGTGACCAGCGGCTGCGCCTCTCCCAAGACTGGCTAATTAATAACTTAGCTATTATGTAACGCTGTAAATTACCCTTGTAATCCTGTGTAATACAGCTGTAACCACACTCTGTGTTATTACTGTTGTAACCCAACAGGTGGCACTCAACACCACAGCTTCCAGGAGGAGCAGAGCAAAAACAGTCTCTGAAAGTCACACATTTATTAGTCAAGCTGATATTTCTGCCAATGGACTAAAAGCTCAGCATGTTATGTAAAGAGGAGGGGGCGAGACTGATGAGGTGTTATTAAAATTAGAAGCTATTGCTCAATGAGTGTGTCAATTTATTTTTAGGGATGAAAAAATGTTTTGTTTTGACATTGCACAGTTACCACAGTTCAGTGGATATAACTCATATTTTCCAAAAGAGAGCTCCTTTTAAGGAGAGACTGCTGAATCCACTCCCCTGTTGTTTATTCATTTAATTTCATGGCAGCTGCGCCTGCTTTCAAGCCTCGTCAGAAACAACACGAGTGGATTGTTTCCCCAAATATAAACTTTCTTTAAGCAGAGCAGGTCATGGGGGGAAGCAGGTGGCTAAATGGTCACACAGCTCTGCCCTTGATTCTCTCCCCTCATTTCAAAAATACTGTTTTGACTTAGGGCTCGGCAGAGTCACACATGTCAGGCATTTGCATGGGAGAAATTGGACTTAAATGGGTAACACATGACTCATTCTGTCTCAGCCCCGACAGCTGCAACAGGCCAAGCAGTTATTGGACAAATATGATTCGCCTCAGAACAGAGCGAGTCTTCAAAGCTTTCCCAGTGTGGAATCTTTGACGTAAGCCGAAAAATAAAGCGATATTGAAGGGGATTTAGTGTGAAACATATTGAGTTACATTCAAAACATATCATGAGTATTAATTTTCCTTTCACTCGGTGGATTTTTTCGGACCTTATTCTGACAACTGTTATGAATTCTGCATTAGCAATCAAAACAAAAGACCATTATGCAGCACAGCGCTGGTTGCTACTTGCTGCTCGGCTCATATTCCCTGTACAGTAAACAGCCCACAGATGTTTTACATTGATATTAACAACCTTAATTTGTCCTGTGCAGAAAAAGGCCAAGCATAGCGTGGGGATTAAGTTCTCAGCCATGTATCACACACAGCACAGACAGCAATCTCATTTAGCTTGAGTGAAGTTTACAGTGAGTGGGTTTTGCATAGGTCATTAGTTGTCTCAAAATACCCCCCTGTCACCATAGCAACTTCAAGTGACTGCTAAATTGCCTTATAAAATGAGATAAATTATTAATGCTGCGAGTTTTTTTTTCTTTAATATGTGTGCACAGGCTCTGGGCTCTGAATAAAATACTGTATTTTGTCTCCTGCACTGCTGTAATGGAACAATTCAGCAGTTGTCAGTAATATTTCATAATTTATCTTTCGTCTCCATTCTTAAATAGGTTGGGTGCTTTGTCCTGATTTGCAGATATATCAAAGGGATTACACAGATTACAACTGAAACTGTTATTCAAATAGAATATCTTATGACAAATCTTGAAAATTGCTTGTTTAAATGACTGCATTGTAATTGCCTATACACAGTTATTTGACGTATACATAATACATGCAGTACTCTCAGCCCAGATGGGAGGTTGACACGCACCAGTGAATAATCTGATTATAGATGTCTGCTGACATTTATGCCTATTTTATAACAATCCAGTGTTTGACAGAAAAGGCAGTGGTGATGCATTACACAGATGGTAAATGCTGAGGTCACTGTCCTCAGTGACTTCATAGCCAATGATAGTTTGACCACTGGGTGTAATAAAGTGAGTGATGTTTGAAACGCACCGAGCAAATCATAAATGCTTAGATCAGGTTCTGTATTAATGTTTTCCTCAGATGTGGAGGTGACACCGACTTCTTTTTTATTTTTTTAAGTTTTTAGTGGTGCTCGCTTCACTGCCTGCACTGAAAACATCCATAACTCGCAGGCAGCTGTAACTCAATCTAACAAAATGCCTTTTCAATCACTCTCATCTTTTATAGTTATACCCATCAGACATTTACATAAATACATTATTCATGGTTCTAATCCCGGTTTCAGATGGGGAGATATAAAATGCGACTGTGCATTTGTGTGTACGTGTATGTATGTGTGTGTGCGTCCTGATGCAGATGGAATGAAGCAGCCTATTTTGTTTGTGGTTTGCACATTTCTGATTCAGCTGAGCACTTTCCATCAATGAGGCAAATTTACATTTGCTGCGGCAGTAATAACCCAAAACCCATAGTGATGTTAACACTTATATACACTCGAATTCACGTTGCCCTGCCGCATGATTACATTTGTGTGGCGCTTAATAAAATGACTCACTTGACATTATCAAACAATTCAGCTGTAATAGTGGCCCATGAATGTGAAATTGTGTTTTGCAGGCAATTAGTTCATTGTCATGGCAGTTATTCAGTCTGAGCCAACCAGTGTTTGCCTTATGAATTACTAGGCTTAACACACATATAATATATGATATTAAGTATGATCAATAGCCACAGCAATGAATGGATACAATGGATGGTTTGTTTGAAATGAGGCACCTCAATGTTGAATAATGTAATTGAAAAAGTGGATTGTGGAAACTGTATATTATGCATAAAACATGATGAGGTATGGTAGCTCAGATAAACGAGTGTGATATTAGATAAGAAGAAAAAGAGAGAAATGTTTTTTTTTTATTATTTCAAGAGGCTTTCTATTCTGCTGTGAACAGTAATAATCCACACAGTTCACTGCATGCGGTAGCGCCTTTGATGTTCTGAAGATATCACTGCATCACAGATATTTATGAGCTAAGTCAGTTAATATTCAGCCTACAGTACAGTGGCTGACACCTGCTAATACACACAGAAATCATCTCAAATAGCCTCCAGACGAACATGTTGAACTTAAGTCCTGATTAAAAGTGATCCTTTCCATAAACTAATTGGATTTCTTGTGCCTGTGCTGTCCACTGTAGGTGGACTCGTATGTGATTGAATAGAGAGAAATGTAACACCGTGTTATAATGAGTCTAAGAGGCTAAAATTAGCCCGGCGACATCACTCAGATCTCCTCTTACCTTTCCTAAAGTCATGCTGCAGACGAGAGGCATTGTCATGTGATTACAGCAGCACAAAGACGCAGGTGTAAAGTTACTATTGAAACGTGTTCCTGTGGACAAATTTACTTGATGGATTTTTAATGTCCCAGGGCTTTCCATTGATGATAGATGGATATCCACTGGGTAATGCAATTGCGCATGTGGAATGAGTACGAGATAGAGTGTGTTGCCTTAATTTCTCTGAAGCTTTCTTGCTTTAGTCATGTAGATTTCCACGATGCCTGACAGTTTGATTAGAAATGTGGATCCTCACGTCACCTTGAGGGCTTTCACTGTATGTAGAAATGATGTTTGGCCATGTTCATATAAGTATACATCCCCTTTCTGCCCAATGCTGCTGAAGAAGTCTGATTTGCGCTCTAGGGGTATTTCCAAAACTTTATTAGATAATTAATGTAGTAGGCTAAAATGTGAAGTTTTTAGGTGTTTTCTTTTTACCCTTTAATGATTTTCTCTTCTTTGGTAGAGCATGTTTTACACAGTTCACATCGTAACTACGTATATCTACTGAAGTAGGCTACTGTACTTATGTACAATTTTTAGATTCTTGAACTATCATTGAAATAGTACATTTATATTTTAGATACTTGTACTTACGTCTGCTGTCTACTCTTACTCCATAACATTTATCTGAAGCCAAGGTTACAGTTTCAAATATCTTCATGTCAAAAAATAAAATAAAAAATTCAGTTTGTAATAATCTAAAGCTATAAAACAGACATTTTCGCAATGGTGCTCATAATTTAAAAAAAAAAAAGTTTCTTTTGTTGATACTTATACAATATAATACTTACTTACTCCCACGCTTTCTGTGGGACCATCAAAGTTTTGATTTGAATTTATCTCTGCAGCTGTCTATCCGTGGATTTCCTACCTGCAGCTCTGTGGCAACTTAAATGGTTAATTATATTTTAAAGATTATTCTAATTAGAATTCATATTCATCATTCAGACATGTCAACATATGGTCACAATTATGTAGGAATATGCTATTTTAATGGCTTTTGTATTGCTTTGCTGTGGTTCAAACTGTAACCCCAGCTCTCCATTTTGAGGTGGCTTTCCAACCACATTTGTGGCTCCCTGCTGAGGCTGCCTCATTATGTGGAATGTGGAACACCTGTGCTGAGAGAAACTAACGCTTTACCACTTATCCAGCCATTGTGTGTTTCTGCTATAGGCAACAAATAAGCAAGTGTCCGCCAGTTTTTCTTTTATTTCCCATAACAAGGCCCTTTTTGTGCCTACCTTTGTGAAAGATTTTCCAGCCGTCTTTGCTCACTCATGCAGACGGTCAACACACATTAGCAGCAGTAAGAGCAGTTTGGTGTCACAGCTTTTTGAAAATGAAACAAAGAATATTCATATAGTGAGTGGTTTTCTTTCACTCAGCCGCTGAGCAAACTGCGCCGAAAACGTGGAAAATACTGCTTAAGAACGTAAACTGAGCCCGAATTGGAAAAACCTGAAAGATTCATAGCCCACATGCGGCTGGACTCACAGGGGGTTACTTTCAGATTTACTAAAGGGGATTTGAGCTGCCACACTTTAGCATGGATATGGTGTGTAACACGTTTAATTCTTACCGCTGTGCCTGAAATTGATGTTCAGCTGTTCAATATGGCTTACAGCACATTTCTCAAGCTACTTATTTGTCTATACACTAATGCAGAAAATCTCTGGGACCCTTATTCTTTTCATTCATGTTCATTCATGAGGTGAAACCATGTGTCTTATTAATAAATCCTTATTAAATATATCTCATCATAAAGATGTGACATATAGAGAAGCAGGTGAGATTGTACATTTAGATTCTAATATTCAACGTGTCTTATGCATCATGTGCTATCACTCAGTTTTAAGAAAATATCCCTCGCTCTCTTTCAACACATGCTTTTTCATTTGCTTTCAGTAAAGATTTCTCAGTGTGATGCTCCATTCGCACCAATTCACATCAATATCTGCATCACAATGTTGCAGTCGCTGCTGGGCTCTGGCTGTTGACAAGCAAACACTTGCAATTGCCAGATAAGAGCTCGAGTGGTGCCATTGATTAACCAAGGACTTCATTATAGTGGCTGCCATTAACAATGCAACCCCATTGATTCAGCCACTGAAATGGCTGTGAGAGAAATCAGGAAAGATAACACTAAGAGCTGCGGTTTATATTGGATTCACTGCAGGAATCCCAACGCTGCTGCAGCCGCATGTAAGACAATGAGCCTCTGTGTAATCCACCTTTTACTCCAAACAGATGCTCCAAACTGGTAGTTAAAATATCTGACTGTCACAGAACATTGCCTCAGCTATTTTAGTATTAATACACTGTGTTCTGCTGCTTCTTTGAATGGAGGACAGTGGGGAGAAACACAGATGACACATGTATTCATATGTTGTTGCCAAATATTCAATGTTATATTAAATTATTTGCTAAGTCCCATTGATATAATAGGTGGAAATCATTATCCATGAGCCATGATGGCACTGATTCTTCATTATCAGTCTCAGTTTATCTTTAGGATAAATACCAGACAGCCAATTCATAAGAGCAGCAGAACCAGAAAGAAGAAAACGTGTTAGTTTGTTAGACAGGAAAACACAACTGGATGTGAATCAATGCGCCTGTATGCTCTGCCCGTCATTTCTGGAAAAAAAAAAAAAAAAAAAAAAAAAAGCGCATTGCGTAATACTGTACTTGAAATAGCTGGTGTCAGAAGTAGGCCTATGTCGCTGTTGCATGCTCTGTGATCTGAGTGGTGGATAAATGCAGGGCAAAGGGGGGATGACAGTGGAGGAACAGCACAGCGCTGTGGACTGAGCGGGTACTTCTCAATACATGAACAACTCCAGGCAGCAGATAAAATACAGCTGACACATTCAGCCGGCGGAGCCCGAAAGGACAATGAGACCACAGATGTAAATAGATACCGTGAAGTTTTTGTAACTTGGTGTAAATATAGCGACAATTAATAATTCATAGGTTAATATTTGTCTCCTAATAACTCGACTATGTTGCCTAATGCTCTGGTGTTTATAACGATAAATATTTATCAACATAATTATGTAAGAGGCTTTGATTGTGCAAATGTAACCCATGTCAAATATAGGCTATATCCCGCTGTCTTCACAAGGTCAGCGCAGCGTTTTAACGTGATTTATGTCTGGATAATGGACCGCCTCGTGAATTCTGTCTCGTGACGCCCCGCTTTCTAACTCGGCCAATTTTGTCTTTTCATGCTCGCCTCAAAAAATACATAAAGGCCATTATTTTCAGCATTAAAGCCAACCTGCGCGCCTGAGCCATAACGCATACCAAGTTCCGCTCGAAGCAAAGCCGGCACCTCACGGGTCCCACATTGCCTTTTGAGGAATCATTTGATAACCCTATTAACTTTCATGTAACATTGTTTCTTGAAGGCATCCACAGCAAGCGCCTCAGTGTCATTACTGTGAGAAATGTGCTTTCATACTGAACGTCTTTTACAGAAGTCCTGGAAGACACATAGTCGCAGAAAAGCCCATAAACACGGAATATTAGCACAAATTAAGCTTTTGAAGGCAGTGAAATTTTCGAAAATGGTATTTTATCCTTTTATATAAAACTATTTCCCACTGGTGATTGAAAAGTCTTGATATTTTTATAGTTATGTGATAATATTTTGCCTAAACACCTGATTACGCTGAATATAAATACACTAAAAAATAATTATCATATATTTACTGCATTAAATTAAAAACAGACTTACAAAATGGTTCCTGTAGGGTATTTAATTCCAAACCATATTTTTCTACGACTCTTTATCGACTATACACGATGTTTTAAACTCTGCAGAAATATGTCCCTTGCAGGACCTTCGGCAATCCATTCAAGCCAGCAAGTTTGGAGAGCGTGTTGAGTTTAATCAATTCATAACGTCGAGATGGAGCCGAACTCACTGAAGGTAACGTTTGTTATCAGCCGTCGATTTATTTCATTTTCGCATTGCGCTAATCGTCACCGACTGTAAAATGTACTCATGTGTCTAATCCACCAAACTTTGACACACTGCATTTAGTATGACCACATCTGTGTCATATGTTGAACATCTAAAAATAGTTACATGATAGTGATTGTGTGCAAAAAAACAGAGATATTCTAATGTGATGTTTGCCAGCCGCGCAGGGATGTTTGAAATGTTTATGTCCACCTAGTTACGATTTGTTTACCAAATGACTCGATAAGCCATTCATTAATTTCTCCGTTTGTGTTTTTCCTCTACAGTGGGTGGGCTCGTCTTGCGGTTTACATGGACCATATATATTCTATAAAGCCTTTAAATTTAACCGGGACGGCAAACCGAGGATTCTGTCTCTCGGAGACTTTTTCTTCGTCAGATGTAAACCGGAGGATCCTATTTGCATAGCGGAGCTTCAGTTGCTCTGGGAAGAAAGAACAAGCAAGCAACTTTTATCAAGCTCCAAACTTTATTTTCTACCCGAGGATACTCCCCAGGGACGGACAGTCACTCATGGAGAGGTAGGAATATTCATCGCCTGGTGAATAATTGTGCGTTATTGGTGTTTTTCCGTGTTTGTTCTGTGTGTATGTGTGCGTGTGTCTGCGTGTGTGTGCGTGTGTGTGTGTTCTCCCTTGTTCGCGAGCATTTTATTAAACAGCATCTTCACTGCATTAAGAGTTTGCAGTGGATGTGTGTGTAGTCTCTGGTGACACAGGCGTCCGTAAACGCACGCATTGCTATTGACGTTGATGTATCCGAGCAGTTAAAGGTTTGACCTACAGCGGTATTTTTGTTCTCCAGTTTTACTTGAGCCTATTTGTCTATTGTGGTGTCAACTGCTGAATGTGCACTTGTCCAGCTGCGCTCAATAAGGCTGCCGCTGCGCTCTATGGGGTTAATTGTGTTATAAAGGGGGAAAATCCGCAAGAATCCAGCGCCGAGGCTCTGTCATTTCATTTCTTGGTAAAGCGTGTCAAATACTGACATATGGGCGGAAATTGCGAAACGGTAATGAATGCACGGGATCAAACTGGCTCAGATCGGTCGCTACGATAGTTATTAGATATTTTGTAATGCCGCCTGATGTTGAAAGAGGCAGAGCGAGTAATAAAGCGTGGCAGAGCAAAGCCAGCGCTGACACGTTTTAACTACTCTCCACGCTTTGCATAATTTTCCATGTGGACATTTCCATCCTCAACAATGTGAAACGGCTCTGTGTTACATTAAGGCGTTGTTGGCACAGAAAAGCAATAGCTATGATTGACTGTGGCCATATGTGGCGCTTGTGATCCGGTTACATCGTTGCACTGAATGGCATTACTCTGATTATTGAGTTTTTCTCACCGGCTATAAAACAAATGATGTTTTGTTTCCTCTCTGATATTCTTCAGCCAGCGACAACAGCACTTTAATTACTACTCTCTGCTTTTGATCACTCGCGGCTGGATGGAAATTATTCTCTGCTGCTGTTATATTGTTTATAGGGAAGGACAAAGCCGTGTTTGTACTTGACTCTTCCGCTGATGGTTTACTTACATTCTTTCCTCTTGAGTAATAGAGTGGCTATCACATTTCCCTTTCATGAGAAAGATGGCTATTTATGGCCATTTGCGGCAGAATTCTTCTATGAGCGGGTATCATCTCCTGAAGCGCTCTCGCTTTAGCCTTTAACACGCTGCAATTATTTAGTAATTACTTTGAGTGCATGCATCGCCGATTCTGAGGCCACACTTGCGCAACGCCATGTCAACTCCGCCCCTTTCCCAAAGACTTATTTGCATTGCAAAGTGCTTACATTCCAGTCCATTGGGTATATCTACCAGGAGGACTGCACTGCCAATGCAAATAAAAAATTCTCAAAGAATTTGGGATATAAAGAAAAGCACAGAATCATACAAGAGGAAAAGCATCTGCTGCAGTTTGTGTGTTTGATAACAGAAGAGGAATAAAAGTCATTTCCCTGCATGAATTATGTAGCAACTTGCATCACAGCACACAATCCTGCAGACACCAGAGACAGATGCTCTCGCTTTGAAGTTGCACTCTGATTACAGAACAGGCCCAGACTATAAAATAATATAATTTGGAGATGATACGTTTAAGTGCAATGTAGGTGCCTGCAGGCTGATCTCAATTAAAAGGCTTGGCAAACCTCCTGCTCTCAGCAAATCAGACTAGCCTACTTACTGTATATTACACAGTGGAAATTGCCCTGACAACTTCAAGTCAGTTTATGACCTTCACTGAGCCCATTCAGATTCTCGCTGACTTTGCCCCATAACACTAATCTGCACTGCATGAGTCAGCTAGGAGCGCTTACAGACGCAACCCATAATCCACAAAACAAACAGGAAGGGTAAACCAGCCTCACAAAAAAGCTGTGATATTAAAACTCTCTGGCTGAGTGATGTATGTGTGAAAAGATTGTTTGTTTTTGAAATGTAAACAGTAGAGAGGAGTTCATTTTTAGGCACACTGGGAAGTGGAGTTTATAAACCGCACATTAGTCAGTTTTCTTCAGGGCTCATAAATATAGATTAATGGCTCTGGAGTTACACTGAACTGTAAATCTGTAATTGACCGTCTGAAAATCAGGAGTTCAAATTACCCTACTGACTCACACAGATAAGGACGTGATAACTTACAGCTCGCAGGAAGTGTGCTATTTTCAAAAGCGTTTAGTGCTAAACAAGCGCAGACAGCATCATGAGCTAAAGCCACAGCTTGGTATCATTGAGGCCCATGACATTTATTCTTAGATCATGTTAGATTTACTCTTGAATATTTTCACACAACATAAAACAGAAACAGTTTGTGACATTTGGCACATAAACAGCCGCTGCTGCGTCGCTCCCTTTCTCTTATGTGATCACGCTTCATATCTTGTAGATAGCTATTATCTGGAGCCTGAAGCCAATATCCTCCAAATACCAAAAGGAACAACTTTTTCAAGACTTGAGAACAGGCTTTTATTGAACTAGCTCACCAGAATTGGATTACTGATTCACTTGTGTTCTCAGTGACGAGATATGATGTAATTTCCTGGTTATTTCTCAGGTATTTGTTTGCTCTCAGACTCTCCTGTGCTGTGTTTTGCTGTGCTGTGCAGTGACAAGAGGAACCAACCCGTGACCTACTGTGCTTGTTTTTCTTCTGTCACAGGGTTGGAGGTCAATTCCTTTTAAACGCAGCCAGCTTTAAAATCCACTCTGCTTTGGCTGGAAATAAAAATAGTGATTCATTGAATAAACCTCACTCTCGGCGCCCGTGTTTGCTGAATAGGTGATAAACAGATCCGGGGAAAATGTATTAATCTATTTATACTGAGTTAATTATTAAGTCCATATGCGGAGGAAGCTCTATTTTTCATTGTATCTCCGCCTGACAAGCAGTGTTTACCCTCACCAGTTGAGCTCTGCTTGCTCTTTAAACAGGCTTTGTGTCGAGCTGCTCACCCATTATGACAAACCCTCTATTGGGGCCTCTGCTCTATTTGTCTGCCTGCAAACTGCCACCGACTAAACAGTCACATGTGTTTTAAAACTCACTGAGTGACACATTATTTCTTCTCACTCCAAATGGCCTGCCTCTCCTGCCGGTACTGCTCACCGCCTGTAATACTTTCTGTTTTTGGACCCCCCATTTCAGGAGAGAGCTGTTGGAGATAACAGCTCACCGCACACAACACCCACTTATTGTATACTCTGCTTCAGGCGGTTAATTGCTTATGCTTATCTTACACTATATATCCCACTTTACTGCAAATACAGCAAGGAGCTCTTAATGGGAATTCACAACCTCGGAGAATATTTCTGGATCATGTTATATTAATGTGCTATTATCATCACCTCTGATTTCATCTGACCTCTCTTCTCCTCTATTCTGTCCCTCTAGCTGACAAGGCTTGGCGCACACACATACACACACACACACACACACACACACTGACAGGCTGGGGACTGCAGCACTAGGCCAGTATTGATTGCTGTGGAAAACACTTTGGCATGCGTCCAGAGCCATTTCTTCAGTACATGGCAGTAGTCCATGCATGTGTTTCAGTGCTTGGAAAGCCAGCTTGTAGGGAAATTAGATTGTATTCATTTGCTGCTTCTTTGATTTTTCCTAAGGGAAAAACCCTGAATGGGTAATTCAGGCATCTGGGATGCTAGTTGTGTTAAGTGTAAGTGGCTTAGATATGCGACCAGCATTTTGATGGATAAGGTCATTCAGCTGAATGACTGTAGTGTAAATGTGATATGGCACTTTTTTTTTCTTTTTTTTTTTTTTTTTACAGTGATCTTTTTAAGAACATCCATACTGCTCTCTGGTCTTGGCCAGTCTGTGCATTATACCAAATCTCCCCATTCACACAACAATGGCAGGAATTTAGAGGTGGTGGTAGTGGTGGTGTGTGTGTGTGTGGGGGGGGTTAGTGTGTATTTGTGGCGTGCGCGCATGTGTGCCTCCTCCTGCCGCAGAACAAGTCATTAACTCTGAACACTGCCCTCCAGTGAATTCCTCACCATTGCTGAAATAGCATGTAAATTATTACCAGCTTTTTAGGAAAGTGTAATTTAAAACCTTTAAAATGGAATACCCTGGACTTCAAAGGCTATAAAAAAAAAAAACACCCCACTAACATTTCCCATTTCTTTAGGAGTTGTCATTCCTGTCCTTCAAGATCTTCTGATTCTTTTCACCAAACTGTTTTGTGTCTTCGCAGCCTAAGTAATGATATGTTCCAGCAGCGCCCAGTTTGTCAACACACAGGAGACTTTTGGTGCTCTTTAGCTGGGTTTTTTTCCACTTTGTCATTGACTAACCACTTGAACAGGCAAACATTTGCCTTGATGCATGACTCCAGTGCCCCCAGCTACAGTGGATCGTTATTATAACCTTTGAGAGAATGTAGCCACACATGAGAAGCTCTTGCTTAATACTCCAGTTTATATTATTCAGTCTTAACTGTAGTTTCTCAGATGGAGCATTTTGAATCATCATGCATTTACTCTTTTCTTTTGTGCGTGTGTGTGTGTGTGTGTGTGTGTGTGTGTGTTTGAGTGTGTGTGTTTGTGTGCGTTCGCTAAAATACAAGGGTACAAAGCTGCAGTGATTCAAGGGAGCTGACGCAGCTTTTTTGTGGTGTCACCTTACATGATGGATGCCTCTCCCACTTTCAGGAAGGCTTTGAAAACTCCTGTTATCTCGCTATTTTTCTCTGTCATTATAGCTGTGCAAGAATGCTAAGTTCATATATCACCTCGGCTCATGTAAGAGCAATCTCTTAATGGAATCAGTGAATAAAAGATGAGTTCAGCACCCCGCAGATATTACAGCAACTTTTATGCATATGAATAAACTGCATGCATCAAGTGCCAGAACATTATGTACAATAATTCTCACCTTTTAAATGTTGTACCTTGAACTCTTTGTGGTCTTAAGGCGGTCTCATAAAAAAAAAAAAAAAAAAAAACATATTCTAATTCAATTGTCCCTGGCTTACTCCCCAGAGCTCCTGTTTAATTCCCAGATAAGTTTGTTTTGGGACACTGAAGCCAAGGTCAGTCATGGGGAGGGGAGATAGATAATGAACTCATATTGTGTTTCATACCCTCGTTCTCTTCTCTCTCCCGCTCCTTCTTTTTCTCCACTTCTCCTCCTCTGTCTCCCTCTCTGTCTCCTCATTGTCCATGTCACCATGTCCATTACTCAATTACTAATCTCCTTTGGCCTGAGGAATTCCAGCGCTGACCTCTCTGAGGCAGCAGGCTGAAACCTTCCCAGCGTGACAGGAGCACTGTGTGTGTGTGTGTGTGTGTGTGTGTGTGTGTGTGTGTGTGTGTGTGTGTGTGTGTGTGTGTGTGTGTGTGTGTGTGCATGCATGTCAATGTGGGTACCCACAGTATAGAAAGACACCCACCCACTGGGAGCGTGCACCCCTTGACTCCCAAGCTGAAAGTCCTGTCCGAGCGATGAGACGCTCCTCCCCAGAACGCTGACAGTCAGGAATGTCTGCCTCACTGGATTTTCTCGCGGGGAATTGTTTCGGAGTGATATGGAATATTTCAGGGTGCATTGTTTCTAATTGGATCACCGAATATAGAATTTGGAGTGTCCCTTATGTTCTTGTTTTGCCACCAGTACACCGCTGCATCCATATAAATAGAATGATATGGATTTTAGCGAGTTTAATTTCAATGAGATTGCTGGAGTCATGGGTTGCTGGAACAGAGTTATCTACAGTTTCACAGCAGAAGTCTGTTTTTCTCCACTTTGAGTCCATTATGTGCAGTCATAGCAATAAATTCACTCAGTAATGTTTTTGGAGATATCATGCTGCTGCAATAATAACATGAATTATTGATAGAAGAACGGAGGCAGAATGCAACATTCGGCTGTTAATGTGTTACCTTGCATTTTAACTCAATCATAAAATGAGCAGTTAGAGAGTGTGTGCGTTTTATTGACATACCCGGGGTAAAATGATGGTGACACATTAAGACATTGAGTGTGGGATTCAGAGTGTATAAATGCTCTTAATGCATCGGTGTAGGAAATGTCACTGAAATGACACCCGGCTGTTTGGTATGTTGCTGATGTGGAGTGTCACCTCTTGGCTGTGGGCTTGCAGTCCTCTGACCTATATTATCAAGTGGCCTGCTGGCTGTGTCTGCTGCTTTGTTAAACTATAAGCTGCCTAACGCGAAATGACAGCACAGTGTGGATGTGCGGCATTTACAGAAGAGCAAGGCCCCAAGTTTCTAACGCACATCTTTGAAACCCCGAAAATCCAAGTATGGAGCAGAAGACCCCCGCAACGCTGATGAATACCACTGGAATGATAAATCTGGTAGAGTCGCATCTAGAGCTGAAACAATGAGTCGATTCATTGACTTCACAGAAAACTAATCAACAACTATATTAGTTACACATGAATTTATTAAACAAAAAGGTAGGGGTACAATTAACTTAACGTATAGTATTCTAATCATCAATCAGTGTTTGATTGATTTAGGACAAGAAAATAGTCCAAGTTGAAACCTTTAAATTAGTTGTTTTGTCCAGGCAACAATATAGAACCCCAATATATTCAGTTTAGTCTTATGATGGACCAAGAAAACCAGCAAGTACTCACAGTTAATACGTCAAAACTAGAGTTTTTGTCACTTTTGTTAAAAAAAACTTAGGACTTCAAATAATTTATTGACTATTTTTCATTTTCTTTTCTGTCAGTTCACTAATTGATTAATAGACATGTGTCGGCTCTACAAAAAACCTTCACTGGTTCCAGCTTCTCAGATGTCAGATATTCGCTGCTTTATCTGATTGTGGATTGAATATCTGTTCCTCTTGGACGCTTCTAGTTAGACAAGAGGAACTTGGTCTCTTTTCTCACTGTTTTCTGGGTCTCTAGAAACTAAGATATTAACTGAATTGACAGATGATAGAAAAATGAAAATAATAGTTGCGGCTCTAGTTTGGTGTTGGTATTTAGAAATCCTTCAGTTTTCTTCCAATAAAAGTTGAATCAAGTTGAAGACGTTTCACGTCTCGTCCAACGGGCTTCTTCAGTTCTGTTTTTTATTTTATCATGGCAAACCAGGCTGGTGCAATGTGGTTGTTGTGATCGTTTCTCAATAACTGACTGGGTTGGCTAGTTCTCAGAAAACCTCTTACGTAGAGGCACGGCACATTTCTTAATTCTGCAGCGTTTGCTTTCAGATTTCTCAATCATATATCGTGACGTATGGAAACCATAAGTCAGTCCTCAGCTTCCTGACTGGATGTGCCGTATCACACATCACCAACAGACTTCAGGCCGGCGTGAAGCTGGCTGGTAAAGTTTAAAAATAAATAAATAAATAAAAAAAAGACAGTATATGGGAAAGCTAATGGATGTAGCCTGTTTTTAGAGCTGCGGCTCTGTTCATAGAGTGATTATATTCTGGACTGTGTTGACAGCTGCTGAATTGCTCTCACCTGTTGTGTTTTGCTCTCAAGCCGAACAAGTCCCCAAACAGGATCTGTTGACACTCACACAAGGCACCATGTCATTCAGCTGATTGATATGGAGGCAATGGCTGTGTGTTTTTAAGATTTGCTGCTGCTGTGTCTATGCTCTGGTGTGCTATTGAATTACTTGAAGTATTGCTATTTGACTCACACATCATCAGCAGCAGAACACTCAGTGCATTATTTTTGTTTCGAGTGGACTGAACTGGAATATTTCACAGTTTTGTTTCTCTATGTGCTGTCAGCGCATCGCATCAAAGTACAGTAGCTAATTCTGAAGAGATACAGTACAATGTGTTTTTTTTTTTGGCTGCAGGCTGAATGCTATTTACTGTTGCTCTACATTATTCAAATGGCCTGCTTTTTCTGAAGGCAGAAACAGCAGTCAGTTTTTCATTGCATGGAAAGCTGGTTACAAGCACCCGCCACCACTTGACAGCTGAAGACAGCTCATTATAAGAAGACCGAAAACCCATGTTTGATGTTTCTACTTAGTGAGGGAGGCACAGCTATATCAAGCTATCCCTCGCAGGCTTTTCCTTTATAAGGAAATACTGTCTCCAACTGGTTGGGATTTGATATGCCTGTAGTTGCAGATGATGTGAGAACTGAATATGGGTAATTGTATAGACGGAGCAGTCAGAGAGAATCAGAAAAGCTGAAAAGTCATGTGTTCATGTGTTTGTATTGAGAATATGGAGATAAAATTGGAGGAACACTTTGAAATAATGATTTAAAACATGTGAAATGCAGCTTTAATGCCAACAAAAAACTAAAACTTGACATTTTAAGTTCCACAAAGGAGGGATTTTACGGCAGAGCTGGGCTTTTGGATTTTATTAGATTGTATAGGTGTAGCCTATATGTGTTTATTGCGTCCACCCTTTATGCATTCATACAGGCCGTGCGTAAATATGTCAACAATACATAAGTGAGTGTTATTTTATGTCAGTAATATGCAGGCTCTTTGAGGGGAAATGTGTACAAGCAGACAGATGCCTGGTAAATTGGAGATAACCAAGTTAAACATCAGAGACCTACTCAGAGTGTCTGTGTTTCTGCCTGCACACATCTGTCCTCCAGATTTCCCTGTTTCTGTAATAGCCATCGTCCAGCACACCACTCCACTCTGTTGGTAACAAGCACTTCATCCATTAGTCCTTCAAATGGAAACACATTTAAGCATCTCCTCTTCCTTCCCTCTCCGTTCAACTTGTATTTCTTTTAAGTACGAGAGTTATTAAAAGGGGCTGAATCAACGTTATGAACAGAATAAAGCAGATACACAAAACCGCCACAGCTATTTTCAGCCTCGGTGTCAGCCCCTGCACGTGACTGCTATAGATTTACATTTATAGTTTCCTGACAGTGTCACATTAATTTTATTGTGTGTCAGGGAGACCACTGGCTCACAGCTTTCTCCAGTTCATTCATTACACCCTTGCTGTAACAAATTGCATTTCTTCTTCTCCTCTCCTCTTTGAAGGTGTAATCATAGCCACTGAGTGTGACTTGTGATTTAAAAGCGTAAAATCTCAGCATTCACGGTGAATATCAGGAGCCCGACTTTCTAAATGCTAATCAAAAAGTCTAAAACATCTACGTCCTCATTGACATTGATTTAACTGCTGGCATAAATTCAATTCAGCAATCATCCACATCATCCATATTCATGCTGCCGTAATTTACTTACATGAATGTGTGTCCACAGCCGCAACACTACTTGACGCACATACCAATTTAGTTGATAAATGAGGACGTTCTGTTGTTTGTCCTGTTTCTTCTACTGGCTCGGATTTGAAACCTCTTTTTGACCCAACCTTTGATCCTGAATCTGACACATTATCCGGCCACACATTACTTACCAGTGGTGGAATTTAACGGAAGTGCAAATTTGGGTTATTTGTTCTTTACTTGACTATTTCCATTTTATTCTACTTTATACTTCACCTCCACTTTGTTTGACGCTTTTAGTGACTTTTCAGATTAAGATTTTCCATAAAAACATGATACACTTATATATTATGATGCAGTTCTATGCTGTTTATCTACCTAATAGTATATAAAGTCTAAAATTATATTAGTATTTCTACTTTTCCTTAACTAAATGATCTTTATACTATTAGAGCAGGGATAGTGTACAAATAATCTGATGATGAATGGTTGTGCTTTTCGGTCTGTAGAAAAAAAAAAGTTTTCTATTGGTTGCATTGTTTTCTAAAACACTGTTTGTTGGGAGCATTTTTTTTATGTGTTCTTTTCATCCCAAATTTTTTTGCACAAGTATGTTCAGCGTGGAATAGTTCTCTCTAGATTTCAATTTTAAAATTCCAATGTCAGTTATGCGTACCTGCGTACCTCCCTGTGTCTATTCAACAAAACTACTTCAAACAAAGTCATTAAAATGGTTGTACTAGAAAATGACCTTGGCACACTTGCATTTATATAACTCCCTTTATGTTCCTCTGATTGTAATTGGGATTCTGCCCTGCCTCCTTTCAGCACGAGGTAATTGCAGTGTCTGAGAAGGTGATTGTGCGGCTGGAGGACCTGGTGAAGTGGACGGTACCAGACTTCTCAGGATGGGCCCACGGTCTGAAGGCCGAGCCTCTCAAACCCTCCGTGCTCCGGGAGCTGGGGACCAACGGGAGGCGGGAGGCCCTCCACCGTTACCGAGAGAGCACCCTGACCAGCGGTCTCAACTTCAAGGATGTCCAGAGGGAGAGGGCGCAGCTAGGTGAGCGCAGGCAGAATCCTCCATTTCTTTTAGTCTTCTTTTGAGGGTATTTTTTAAAGCATCTCTTTATTCTGAAAGGTTGCTGCAGTGTTTCCAGTCTCTCTGTGCTGCCGTGTTGAGGGTTTATGTATTTGTGTCCCGTCTCCACCATAAATCAGCTTATGTTTATTGTCCTTTGGTTGGTTTAACAAGTGTTGTCTTGACTGGAGTAATTCATCAGTATGTTGTTGGAATTCCTCCCGATATAATGAGCTGAGAATCACACTAATAGAGGCAAGCTAGAGGTAATGGCAGCGTGTTTGCCAACGCATTACCATCCCACAGTATAACAGCTCTGTTTTCCAAGTGTGACAACAACAAAGGCAGCATTGCAAAAAATCACATAATTCAGCTTGTAATGTCTTTAAATAACCGAGTCGCATCAAACTGCAGTCTACAGCACCTCTGATACCTCTTTATATCCATCAGTTCAGATCATAATTGTGTCTGTGCATCTCAGCAGCTTTAAGGATCATTGCTGTGTGCGTCTGAATGGTTGTCTGGAGTATTCATCATGTACATGGTGCCATTAAGTGTCAGCGAGTGTTTGATTCTTGCACCGGGCTCTTGGGGTCTCTCTACAGCATTACCCATGAATCAGGCCTGACATAGAGCTGGATGTCTCTGCAGATGACTCACCTGATGCAAATAGGAAACTCTGGCATTTGAGCCTAATAATCAGAAAGAACATAATGTTCCCTTTGAAGCCGTTTCCCACTTATTTGCCTCTCTCTCACATGGCTGTGATGTAATGCCTAATGCTGATTATAATGGTATAATGTAGCTTAGCAAACATGCTAAAAATACCATGGGAATTACAGTACCTCTTGTCAGGTTATAAGTATGTATCCTGGTGAGTAAAGCCAGAATTTAAGCTTTATGATCCTCTATTAAGTCATTTTTAATAATCATTTTATGCCCAAAGCCTATGTGGAAGTTAAACTGCCATAGGTTTTAAAATATGAGCCTATTTTTTTGTAGTAAATGGTGGTTTATCGACGACTCTTGTACTGCTTTCTGCCTGAGATCTTCCAGCAAGCCAAGCTGTTGTGTTTGTGTCTGTGTGATGCTGTAATGCCCTTGATTACTCGGCATTGCTTGAATCTCATACGCAGAAAGGACAAGAGGATCAATAATGGAAGCTTTGTTGTTATTCCAGTAATCAATACAGTTTGATTGTGCTTGTGGGCGTGTATGTGATTGCTTGCTTTCATAAACAGATTTGTCAGCCCGTTTCTTAAATGATATTATGTTCCATATCATGGTTTTCTATAAATGTGCTGTATCGTCCAGATTTTATAGATTTAGCTGTTGTCAGTGTAATAACCTGGCGATGACGCTATTGTTACCGAGGGGTTGTGTGTGTGTGTGTGTGTGTGTGTGTGTGTGTGTGTGTGTGTGTGTGTGTGTGTGTGTGTGTGTGTGTGTGTGTGTGTGTGTGTGCGTGTGTGTGTGTGCGTGCGTGCACGCCTGTGCGTGCGTGTTTTGCTAATGAGCGGCGCTGCCGTTAATGACTCCATCAGGCTGTTTCTAAATGCACTTGTCACTCCGATGGGACACTCCGCCAGAGAATCTGCCCACTCAGCAGAACGGGCTCAGACTCTGGCAGGGCACCAGAGACACAGGCATACACACACTTTGACACACACACACACAGATGGACACGTGCACACATGCTACACACCGACAATCAGTGGTGTGCACTCACTTATCCATTTGTTTGTTTGTTCACTACATCTTTGGCGTGTGTCAGTTGTTGACAGTCTGACAATATGAGAGGGGCAGAGTTTGTGAGAGAGAGAGAGAGAGAGAGAGAGAGATCACTTATTCATCAAGGCAAATGCATGTTACTCTGAGCAAGGGTTTGCATAGAAATATGAAATGTGCCACTGCAATGCTGCTGACTACTGAAATGAAATATTCATGCCACAGCAGCAGATCAGATATAAAAGTACCCTTAAAGCATCCTGTAGCTGAATGTCCGTAATTCTGTGTAATATGTTGGCTCATTGACTAAACTGGCTTTTTTATGATAGTGCTATATAAAGTTTTTTTTTTTTTTTTTTGGATTGTATATATGAACAGAATAGCCCAGAGTGGTTGAATGATGTATTTGCTGATTGTTATTCTCTGGCTGATCTGTAACTATGTCAGAGGAATTGGATTGTTCCCCATAACAGGATACTGCAGCAATACCACAAGCTGCACAGAAAACCATTGTGAGCTAAAGAGCAATAAAGTGTGCCATTGTTATCGAGGGAAACTGTTCTTTTTTTTTTTCCAAGTACATATCCTAACTTTTCCTGGCATGCTGCCATTGTGAATTAAGTGCACTGTTATGTGTTTGTGTCTCATAGGCAACATATGAAATACTACAAGACATATGTGGCTCAAATCGCAGAATGCAATATTGTATTGTTCTTGATCTGCATTACACAGGGAATTATAGTTTGGTGAGTGAACAAAGCTCTATTCTGTCCTCAGAAATGCATCGAGACATGAAAGCAAACATGCACACACAAATTAAAGTAATTAATTAGAGAAACAAGTGACCTTCACTGCTGTCCTGCAGCATCCACAACTGTGATTCTCCAAAACCTGCAAGGCAGAGAGATGATTGGCATCATAATTGAAATGCCAACTTTAGTCAGGCTTTGAGACTGTTTTTAAAAGAGCAGTTGACTAAGCATACAAAGACCTTTTTATTACAGTCCTTTAAAAACATTTATTCATTTTCTAAAGTTAAAGAAACATCTGGGATCAGTCTGTTGACGGAATAGTCTGACATTTTGAGAAATATGTGCAGTTGCTTTCTTACTAAGACTTAAATATGTCTTTACAGTAAATTGTGAAGCTACCACAAGCAGCTGTTTAGCTAAGCTTAGCATAAAGAGTGGAAACAGGGGAAAATAGCTAATATGGTTAGCATGGTAGCAAAATCTGCTTTAGCAACACAACCTATCTTGTTTAGATGTAAAAACACCATGCTGTGGTTATGTGCTGAATTATGTTTTGGCTGGGCGCAGTAACTTCTTCCTCTTGTTGACCCTGTAAGGTTGCCACAGTCTTTATGTTAGGCTAAGCTAATCAGCTGCTGGCTGCAGCTTCATATTTAGCGCACAGACATGAGAGTGGTATCAATTTTCTCATCTCACTCTTGGCAAGCCATCGAACAAGTTTATTTAGCAAATTGTTACAACTATTTCTTTGTATTGTTTATTGTTTTTTTAAAGTATCCCACGGACTTTTAATTAGGCTACATTAAACACGTTAAACGCTTCATAAAAAAGACTATTAAACTGAATTACATAAGCTTCAAATTCCAAGAGAACAGGACAAAGACAGCATATTGCTATGAGTGCTTGGAGTATTTTACAATCCTTACATAATGCGTAATGTAATCCACTTAATCAGGTGATGCAAAGTGTCCACTCAGTTTATCTTGTATTGGAGTGAGTATTAGAGCTTCTTTTTACAGTTAAAGCCACCAGGGATGGCTTGCCAGGGAAGTTTACATTCTGCCCCTCTATCTCTCCCCGGAGAACTGGCCTGATTCTTTTTTTTTTCATTGCTGCCTGCCGAAATTGGTTTCTGGTCGTATACTACGAGGCCGAGCGTCGGAGAGCTGTATCTGCTGATACAGTTTGTTGGCTTGTGCCGGGAGAAACAGAGAGCCATAGATGGAAAATAATAAAAAAAAAAAAATAGAAAAAAAAAAACACATACTCACAAAGGATGGCTCTTGCTCACAAAATAGCTCAATAGGTTTTCTGTCTTGTCTTTCCTCAATTGAAGCCTTCAGTGCAGAAACCGGTGAGTAGATTGTGAGTTAAGATGATGTGAAGGATTATATAAGGTCATAGATTGTGACTCTTGCATTCAAAGAACATAGAAGGTGTTCCTGACTCCTGCCCTCACCTATAGTATCATCTGTTGCTGGCTCATCCCTCACTGCTGCGAGGATCAGGGCTCTCTGAGAAAACATCCTGACGGGAAAAAGTAACCATGCAGGCAGAAAAAAAATATACAGTTGCTTGTAAAAGCATTCACCCCTCCCCTTGACTTTGTATACAATTTTTGTACTGCAGCACCTTTTGAAAAGCAAACACACGACAACATAAAATTATAAAGAAAATGTCAGTGGGTTTATTCATATCTTTAAAGATCACAGACATTTGTTGAAAATGTTCCTGCTGCGTTGCGTATTAAAGCTGTTGTAATTGTGCTGTTTGACCCACCAAATGCATAGAGTGGATCACGCTAAACTGGAGGCTGCATGATGGATTAAATATCAGAAAACATTAACATTTTCATGGAATATTCAGCAAGTGATGGTGATGAAGGTCAGTTATTATTATTCAAGGAAAGACGTGCTCGCATGAGGCTCTTTGCTGCGTGAAAAGCTGCAAATGGTCGATGTTTTCCATCCAATATATTCATCAACGTGCAGAGAAAAATATGACATTGTAGCTCTGAATCAAAATGCACTTTGCTGTGAGTTGACGTAATGGATTTTTTTTACATAATCCATAATAACTGACCTTCATCTATATTTCAAGTGTATTACACTCATTTGGCTGGTGCTTTTGTTCACAGCGAGGTTTTTTGTCATACATATACATCAGGAGTAATTTGAGGGTAGTGAGTCTTGCTCAAGGACACTTCAACCTGTGGATAGGAGAAGTTTAGGATTAAGCCGCCAACCTTATGAGAAACTGTCATATGTATAGTGCGTAGAATTCAAGAAATCAACACATTTCACCGGTTTGTAATAATGAAACTGCAACTTTAGAATGACACTAGGTGTTTTCCAAGTCTGTCTAAGTTCACTAAGAGTCAATATGAGGTTTCAATTAAGTACAAACTTATGGTCTTTTTTGTGCTAAATTCTCTCTTTGTGTTTCCCTGGAAAGTGTTTCTGTGCAGCGTCTGTGATGGAGGACTAAACTAAAAGGGTATTTTGTACTAAAAAAAAAATCTCTGGGAGATATTCACTTGATCTCTTCAGGCTGCCGAGGCCTCATATCAACTCCAGATAAACTCTGGGATGTATTTTTGCATAGAGCGAGGACTGTGGATTTTGTTCCCCACCACTTACATTGAAAGCATGTTAGGAACAGATCTCTTGGTGGTCAGTATTAACAGGAAGAATGGTTTCAGTAAGCAAAATCTGTTTCAATGTGCTTATGGACACCTAACTATTGTTTCAAAATTGAGGAACTGTCCTTTAAACCTCACAAACAGAGATCAAATTTTAATTATTTTTCTATTTTTTTTCTTGGGGCTGTTTCACAACCCTCCACAATTAGTTTGAATTTTTTGCAGCTGTCCTCTGTTTCCTTTGTGCATTGCATTGTGCAACAATAGAGTCCATCAGCAGCACATTCAAAAATCAAGCCTTTCTTTTTTTTTTTTTTTTTTTTTTTTTGAAGTCTGAATACATTTACTTGATTTACTCATTTTTCCAGCATGAACACTCTTCATACATAAAAGCTGCTTAGAATTAGTGTGCAGCATCAGATTGGAAGACATTTAAACATTACTTTATGTGATCAGAGCTAAACTTACATTGACTGAGCTTGAGGCACAGAGCGATATTATTGCATTTCAAGATTCTTTACAGCCTCGCCTGCTCGGGGGAAAGAACCACTGTATTTCCCTCTGATGCAACATCTGATCTGTATGCCAGGCTTGGCACATATACGCCGTGTTGATATCCCAACAATATTTCAGTCGGAACATTTCAATTTGATGTAGAGGGTAGATTCTGTCCCTTTTCAGAGACTGTTCAGAGCATCACCAAATGTTTATGCGGGTAGGAACTGGTGATAAGGAAACAGACAGATGCTGTCTTCTCATGGTTGATTTGTCTTGGTGACAATACAGAACAATATTTGGGACTTTGAGTCACTATCACACATGAAAATGTTTTATGTTTCGACTGCAACGTGGGAAGGAGTAAGCGGTTTCTTGGAAAAGATAAAGAGAACGTGTCGTGGTGGTACAAGAGTAATGGTATGTTGTGACTCTGACAGAGAAAGAATGCCACGCTTTTGTAAGACACGCCACACTGTATTCCTCTATTCAGAATATGTGGCAGATTGTATCGTTTACACTTGTTTGCTTTCCGCCCCTCAAACATATTTGCTTCCCCTTCTGCTTTTTTCTGCAGAACTAATCCTACAAACTGTCCAAAATCTCTTTTGAAGTAATTTAATGGAGTGTTTGTATTGATTATGTTTCTCTCTCTCACCCCCCTTCCCCTCTCTCTCTCTCTCCTGCGCTGGTATGTTTTTTTCTTTTTGGTGGTGTTGAGAGAGGGGTGGGGGGGTGCGGGTGGGGTGGGGGGGTGGGTTATGGCAGTATCTTCTTCATTATGCTCAGACCTGTAGGAGAGAGAATCACAAGCTGTTTTTCCTCACTGATGTGCTCATATCATTAATTCCCTTCTGACTGTGGCCTGGCCGGAAGCCAGAGAATTCTAAATCTGTAAGCAGTAAATTGTGTGCCGGGGTGGAAAAATCTATTAGATGTTTGAGCATGCCTCGAATTTGAATAGGAGAAAGAGAGAGAAAGACACACTGTGAGAGAGAGAGAGAGAGAGAGAGAGGGGGGGGGGGGGACCACCCAGCACCCCAGCCATATCCTGTTATGGCTCACACCGTAATCAAATTTAGCTTCTTCGGATAGCTATATTCATTAATAATTTGTGTTATTTTATTTCTGGAATGTCACATAATGTGTTTTTCGACTTGTGCGAGGGAGGGGGGGGGGGGGGGGGGCGAAGGCTGGTGGATGGTTAAACAATGAGAATGGCCTCAGAGGAAATGAAGAGCTCCGTCTCTCCATTAGCGAGCTCTGCAACAACAGTTGTGTCTCTCTTCTCTCCATTAGTCAGGTCTGGAACAACAGAGATGCTATTGATGTGACCTCTGCCAGGCATCTTAAACAGGCAGAAAAGGAGCAAGGTTCTGTCATAACACACTAACTCATCTGCCTCTAGCTCAAATTTCCCGATATTTATTTAATATTAGTTGTTTTGTTATTTTTAGTGAAATGCTTTAAAATCTGACGGATCAGGAGGTTTTATCTGAGGCTGTGTGTTGGTTTAGGAACATTTCCTCTCTTTTCTTAAACAAATTGCGTGCCATTTCCAGTTATACTCTGACTCATACTTAAGTGTTACCCAACCAGCAGCCATTCTGGAGAGATTTCTGTATCCGTCTTACTCACAATGATGCTCATTTCAAGTATTACAGCAACATTAATATTTTAGCGCAGACTTGCCTTTTGTACATGTCTCCCTGATATGTTTCTTTCTTCCTGACAGTTTCACATTCTGCCTTCAGATAGATAGATACGGATGATTCTGTGCTGCTCAGTAGGCACTCTAGACATCACAGATTGTACAGTTAATAACTCTGCATATTTTATGAGCATGCCAGTCCATCTGCTTTATGAATGCTTGTAAAACTCTTCTCTTCTGAGCGTCCTGTTGTGCACAAAACGGACTTGAAAGTCAAATCAACATTAAGAAAATCACTCAAGATGATGAGGCGTCATGAACAGTGGTGGAATTTAACTTGGCACATTCACTCAAGTGCTGTGGCTCTTGTAGTTTACTTAAGTATTTTCCATTTTATGCCACTTTATACTCTACTACAAATCAAAGGGAAATATTGTACTTTATAAAATATTGTAGTTTATGAAATATGATGCATTTTTACTGATTAAACTACCCAACAGTATATAAAATAACTATCTTACACATTAACACATCAGTAATAATAATCCAAAAATAGCATAATACTCACAGGAGGATTTACTTTTCCAATGCAGGGCTTTTACGACTATATCAATAGCATGGGCTCAACTATTCCTGGTGGAGACGCAACATGATTCAGATTATTGTATTATCTTTGACAAGTGAACAGAAATGTGAAGATAAATTGCATTGTTCAACAATAAGCAAGATTTACTGTCTGTACAGTTCATTCTTATGAACAAACCCAAACACGCACTTCATCAGTTTATTGTGAGTTTCTGATTTAATGTGAGCGTAAAAAGATCCAGTTCTGTTTTGTTAATAACACCAGCGACTTGAACGTTGGCTCACCTTCTTCAAGCTTTTCTTCTACCTGATTTAATAAAACTGACCTGCGCACAATGACAATAATAGCTTGACTTTTTAAGTATGTGAAGTGTGTGTGTGTGTGTGTGTGTGTGTGTGTGTGTGTGTGTGTGTGTGACAAATTACCTCTCACATTAAATACTAATTTAATTCTACCTCTGCATTACAGTGTTGGAAAAGCACTTTGAATAAGACTTGTGCCAAAGGTAAAAATAGCTCTCGCAGCTGATTGCAGATCAGCTTCTCAACATCCACTGAATATTTGTCATAATCTGTAAAGCAGAACTGATGTAAGAGGGTCACACAGCCAGGCTGCAGGATATATACTGTACTACACAGTATGGAAGATAGACTCCTAACCTTGTAGGAATAACATAGTGTTCATTTCACAGCACAGAGGTAATGCATTTTTCCTGCATTGGAAGGTAATTGCAATGGGGGCTTTGATAGATTCCAGACCTTTGGTGGGAGTGTGTGTGTGTGTGTGTGTGTGTGTGTGTGTGTGTGTGTGTGTGTGTGTGTGTGTGTGTGTGTGTGTGTGTGTGTGTGTGTGTGTTGCATGCTCATACATGCTTGCTTGGATACATAACTGCTCTTAATGCTTTTATTAAGCCAAAAAAATACAAATGACATAATTTGTGTGTCTAAAATATCTGGGTGCAGATGGTGTAATATATTTTGCTTTCTTTGATATATTGACTGCCAGGGGAGTTGGAAGGAGTGCCTTGGCTCCAAACAATAGATCATTGATGCCTCTCTGTCCTCTTTCTCAACCTGTCAGTCCATTTCCTTGTTATGTACTGGCCTGAGGAGCACTTGGCAAAATGAGAGGCATTCAGCCAGTCTTGTTTTTTCCCCCTGATTTTCCCCTCAGCCATTACTCAGGGAAAAGCTGTTGTTTCACTCTATGTGTCAGAGGATAATATCTAAAGTTAACAATAGTCTAGTCACAGTGTACAGTTAGAGTGTAGGTACAACTTTGATTTATCTTGCTGAAGATAATTGTTGAATTTGAGAAAGAAAAGCGGAGGGACGGATTCGCAGTAAACTACCCCAGTATGTCAGTGTTTGTCTTTCATGAGGAGCAAATCGATTCTAGTAGCATTTCTGATCATTTATAGCCTTATGACACACACATGTTGCCAGTCATCATTAGGGCTGGCAAGTTCTTACATAAGAGAAAGCTTTGGCAAATCATTTCTATGATTCATGTTGTTTTCATTCCATGTTACCTCTCACTGCGCATTACACCGTATACACCGGGGGATCTCCCAATATGTCGCTACCATAAGCTCGCTCCCTATTGTGTAGTAGCTCGCCCAAAGGTTCAGAGGATGTAGTGCGAACCGAAGTGCAAACATTCAGCAACATAACCTCGCTGAGTAATTCTGCTCCAAGAACATTCAAATCAAATACACACACTCCCCCCCCCGTCTCTGACACCAAGTAATCATTTGTTAAACAGATGTCAGTCAAACGAGTTTCGCTGCTGTCGAGCTTGTTTACTTCAGGTATGCCGTAGGCGACATCCCGTGTTAGCAACACTTTTGAATAATGTTACATAAGAAGTTAAAAGTCTTCATTTATGTGAACAAATATAAACTAAACTAAATTTTTGTTTCCATAGATGAAGTGAGTTTTGCTGCAGGCTACAACATGATCCCTGTTTTTAAACATTTTTTTTTTTTTGCCTATGTTTATTTACATTTTGAAGAATTAATTACGCTGAATTATCTATTATAAGTTCCTGTTTGTTGTGTACCATTGGATGCACTGACGGCTATCACCTGATTACTTTGATACTGAAGAAAACATGATGATTCCCAGGCAAGTTCTGGAGTTATAAGGAACTTCTTTTCTCTCTGATTTCTAAGCTGATTTATGGACGTTTATTTGAAATGCAAATTGGACATAATTGTTTTCTTGGAAAGTGTAAGTCGCACTGAATCTAAAAATATGTGTATCATGTCTGTATGTTTTATTCTTGGTACCAAAGGGGAGTTGTGGATATTGATATTTGATGACCGGTTACACAAAAACATAGCGTATTCATCAGGTTTGGTTTGGAGATCAGTTTGAGTGTTTTGATACGATGTGTGAATGAATGTAACCGGTGATATATAAGACATGAGTAGCTCTCAGCCACTTTCATTTTGTCAAAGTAGCTCTCAGAGGGGAAAAAAGGTTGGAGACCCCCAGGTATACACAACACGTAACAGTCCTTTGATGGCTTTCATAAAATAAAATGACCGACTGAGGAATAAACAAAATAAGCACATGAACAAAAATATCTCCCACTGTCATTTTCAACTCTGAGTGATGTAAAAAAACCAAAAACAAAAACACAGAAATATTACAGAGAGATATAACAAGCATTTTTTTGGCAAGAGTGACCAGAGAACATAAACTTGTTATCGCAGCTCGTAGATATTCTCCACTGAAGTTCTTATCTTCCCTGTGCAATGTGAGACAAGCAGCTCCAAACACTGTATGTGCTGCATTACAGTGATTACAGCTCTGCTGAGTAAAAACGGAGGTTTGCCACATCTGAGGTCGCGCTCTGCAATCTGGAATGAATGAACTTCAAGCCAAGCTGGTTGCAGTTTTATCAGAAATTACCTGCTTGTTTAGCCAGATACTGTGTCTGTCACATGCATAACACGGCGGTCTTGTGAAAACAGTTTGTGCAGGACCGAGCTGGGGAACTTCAAACGGAGATCATTAGGGCTTGTGGAGAGAAAACAATTGTTAGTGGTCGTTTTCTTCTTTTTTGTGGTGCTGTTAGAATGTGTAATCACAACTAATTGCACGGCTAAGTATGCAAGAGAAAATCCTGCAGTTTGCATTTCTGGGATTTGCTTTTGTGTTTTCAATACGCTTTATATCCATGACAGCACATAAACAAGAAATCTGAACAGATGGCGCTGGTTTTTAATGACATATTGCTATCTGTAAAGTCTCCCTCTAAGCCGTAGACTAAAACGTCTCCCCTTGGGGAGCGCACCGCTCTAGTTGTTATCATCCGCCGCTAATGTCACTCTTTTCTTTGCTACATTGTCAAGTCCTTAAGCTAAATAAATGCAATGTAAATTGAGTATTGTGCTGGATATAATTATTGAAAAGGGTTCCAGTTGGCTTAACTCAACGGGCTGTTTATTTAAAGCCTTCCTCCTCCGTACAGATCTGACGATAGAGCGAGAGAGGGAGAAGGAGAGGTTCTTATATAATGACAGGAATTTACAATGCAGCCATGCTGAATGACAACCCCCCCTCACCCCCCCACCCACCCCCCCCCACACACACATACATACACACATACAAAAAAAAAAATATATATATATATCTCCAACAAATACACCCCCTCCCTCCCCCCCTCCCTCCCTCCCTCCCTCTCTTCTCTTTCTCATTACAGTTTTACCATTGGGAAACATGCCTGTCCCAAATAGCCTTCAGTATTATTCTTTTCCCCCCACTCCTCCTGCTTTTTCTTTTCGCTTCATTCTTTTACTGAAAACATATTAAATCATTTTTTCCTTTTACACAGTATACACCCTGAGAAATAAGTCTGAGTTGATAATGAGGGGCCCTTCTTTGAGGAAATACACACAGCAACTTTGATCCAGAATGGCATGTAATTCCTTGCCTGACCCAATTCCCAATCTCCTGATAAGATGTTTTTTTTTCTCTCTCTCCCTCTCCCTCTCTTGCTCTA
This sequence comes from Seriola aureovittata, assembly GCF_021018895.1. Classification (NCBI taxonomy): domain Eukaryota; kingdom Metazoa; phylum Chordata; class Actinopteri; order Carangiformes; family Carangidae; genus Seriola; species Seriola aureovittata. The sequence goes on from NC_079377.1 coordinate 18,831,078, forward strand.
ACCTTCCCGCAGAACTCACTCAAATGGGAACTTGCTGTCCCATTAAAGATACATTTAAAGCCAAACATGTCATCCATTTAATTCTGCAGGAGGAGGATGTGTGGGGTTGAAAACGCTATCTAATACAGGTTGTTGAGTAGAGGAAACTATGTATCCCTCTTCCTCTCTTTGGGTGACAACCTCTGAGATCTCTGATCACAGCTGCTCAATTGAGTTTGTGTCGGACAGAGCTGCGTGACAAATGAGAGTGGCCGTCATAGCAGATAGAGTATCATCACCTGGGTGTAAAAGCTTTTAGGCTTGTTTGAGGCAAGCGAGAGGGACATGGAGAGAGAGTTTCTCTTGTTTGTGTAGTCAAAAGGCAGCTGCATTTCTGCAACCAAAGATAGTTGATTAAATTTGCTCCCTGTGGTATTTGCACATTTTGGGTTCTTGCAGAGCAGCTTGTTTTTACTCCCAGAATTGACTGCGCCATAAGTGGATTGACCCCCAAAACCCAGCAGTAGTCTTTCATTAGTCAGGATGCAGCCGGGGACCAGACAGCGAACAGTGTTTAGGGCCAATCCATCACTACACAAAAGGGGATCAACATGGCACAAACTTGTCTTTCTCATCTTAAGTGACAACGTGGCCTCTAACCTTGTAGTAATCATGACTTCAGCTTTCCTTCCTCATGACTGTGATAATTTTGAGGGGCCAAATCTACGTATAATTTCATCCCAGGCTCAAAAGGGGCCCATTGGGGCTTTCTGATAGCTCATTTGTTACAAGGCCCCCTTGTTTTTTGATAGTCTAAGGAACCAATTTGGGTTTTTGACAAGGAGCCTCTCTGAATAATTCCTTCATGTATTACAGGACCTATTAAATGCAAACTTTTCAATCTGGCAATCAATAAGGCAGGCAGCTTTCCCTGGCCCCGTGCCAGACACATTAGGGCTGCGAGCGATGGTTGCTAGGGAGCTGAGCCTGCTCAGGGGAAAGAATGTTTAATGTAATAGAATCACATAAATCAACTGGAGGAAAGTGCTTGTGTTGTTTCTTCTTCTCTTCTTTTCTCTTCTCTTCTTTTCTCTTCTCTTCTCTTCCCTTCTCTGTTTAACTGAAAACATTTAATATGGGTGTGTGTTTTTGAAAATGTGGTACAGCCCCCCCCCCCCCCCCCCCCCCCCCCCCCCCCCCCCCCCGTCAACCACAAGAACATCTGGGATGGAATTAAACTGAGGGAAGTTGAATTTTCTTCATGTTTATGTGTGTGTGTGTCTGTGTGTGTCTGTGTTTGTGTGTGTGTTTGTTTGTGTACACTCCTTATGAGGGTGAATTCTAGTTGAGTGTGTGTGTGTGTGTGTGAGTGCATGTATGTGTGCACATGCACATGCCTTCTGTATGCATCGCTGTGTCCTCAATCTTTGTGCTGCACACTTGAATAAATTGAGGTGAAAATTATATAAACGTTTTATTTTTTTTGTTTTTTTCTTTATCACAGGCCGCTGCCCCACCCTGCTGAAATGAATGAGGCACTTTAGTGCTTTACTATAATTAAGAACAGGAGCCAGCATGCATGGAGGGCTCTCTCTCTCTCTCTCTCTCTCTCTCTCTCTCTCTCTCTCTCTGTGTTAGCCTCTCTCTGTCCTCTGTACACTTTCAATAGAACATTTCCTCTGGGTGTTTGTGCCCTTTTGTGAGACTATGATTCTCTTAGAAGAATTAGCAACAGACAAGTCATACTCCACCCATTGTATCTGATGCTCTGATATTTTCAATATCAGACCTGAAAATGTTTCTATCATAGACAGCGACAGATCAGCTGATTCCCCCCCAGAGAAACTTCTCAAACAATTCCCCCAGCACAAACCACTTCTCCTGCTTCCATTCATAATCTCAGTGTGTCCCCAACATTCATATTTAACCATAATATGTCTAAATACACTGCTAGTGTCCCAGTCGTCTGACAAACCAGCCTCCCACTTGTTTATTGGTCTGAAATTGCTCCTGGGTTTGACAGATAAACAGTTGCTTGCTCAATAAACAAAAAATTCAAACTGGAGACAGCCATGTTTGACAGACTTGTGTTAAAATTTAAATGTGTTTGGAACATAGTGAGTTTTATGAATGAACAAAAGATTATGCTGCTGCTTCTACACTTTGATGCTGTTTTCCACCGAAAACCGATCATAGAAATCAAATGTTCCAATAAATTGTTATTGTTTTACAAAGTGATGCTGTTAAATTAATGATTTTGAACAAATATTAATTGAAAACTTGGGAGTAAAATGACCCATAAACAGAACACTGATATATTAAAGCCTGTTAGCAAACAGCACTTTATACACCCAGAGCAACGTTAGCATTCATGTAGAGTTATGTTTCCTGCCACGTGATGAATGTTGTTCCTATATTCACTTGTCTTCCAACTCTATGTTGGTCTCCACCAACTCGTGAGAAAAACATCACACCATGCTATCTGCTGTTTGGTGCTGTGTGCAGTGGTGGGGTTTTTGGTGCAAACAGCTGCTGCTGCTGCTGGAAATGAGGTTGAAGAGAGCAGTAACAGTGAACCAAAACAGTTAACTTGTGGGCCCTAAAACCACAACAATGAAAAGATGCTGATGGGACCGACAGACTCAGGTGATGGTTCATCACTATGAGCGACTCCTTTAACAATACACATAGTCATTTGATCCATTGTTAATATAAAATATTGATTAGTGCAGCCTTAGCACATGGGAAGAGCTTTGTCTGATGTAATGCCTAACAGAGCAGAGTTAATTGGCTCGATCATCAGTTTTATTATTTATATGTGACATATGGAAGATATTAATATGAATGTGGTATGTGGAAATTAATTCTTGATATTGACTCCAGTCATATTTATATTGCCCAGTTCAATTAGATAGTCAGAGGGTTGATTTTAGGCGGAGTATCCCTTTAAATGGTGTGTTGTGTGCATTGTGTGTTTGGTATATATGAGCACAGCTTGCAGCTGATATGATGAACAGGGGAAAGGCGAGTCAGTGTGTGTGACTGATGTGATGCTGATGACGGACGGCCGCTGAGTCATTTGCAAACACAGTATGTTCCTCTATGCAGATCTATAAAGTAAATCTGAAATATTAATCGAGTTTTGCTCCCTTTGATCAAAATAAGCTGAGTGACGGTGACACACTGTGTGATTACTTTGCTTTGTTTTACCCCAATGTAGTGATTTATTGATGCGGCATCCTGCGTGTGATTAATGGGGTTTTGTTTACAGCACAGACTATCTTGTAATTAGCGAAATGTTCTTGCACATTTTGTTTTATTCAAGATGGTGTAGTCATTCACAGATTGGGCGAGCAGTGAATCATGCAAATTCTCTGAATTTATTTCATTGTTTTATGTAATTCTCTCTTGGTAGGAAACACAAGGTTGCCTCTGGTGCGAGTGTGACGCCTCCACTCCACCACCCCCCCCCCCATACACCCTACACCCTACACCCACCCACCCCACGCATCATTTCCATTTGGTGTCATTGACAGATGCTGTTCCCTCTTTATTTGGTCAGATTTCAATAACATGAAACCAATAGCCAGATCGGGCGCCTGCTGCTGCTTATATGGCCCCCTCTCAGTGTCATGTCCCGTCATTGAGAAGTGTGAGAGAAAGAGAGAGAGAGAGAAGAGGCGGATGAATCAGAGATGTGTTATATATTATGAGGTTAAATGGAAACAGGGCAACCTCGGAGATCAATACGGAGCACAGAGTGGAGGGCCCGCAGGATGGAGTGAGAATACCAAACGAGAACCTTCTCCTCTCTCCCTTTCTCTCTCTCTTCTATCCATCTTTTCTGTTACTTTCTGCCTTAAAGCTTTTGGACTTATTTTGGTGTTACAACTAGTGTTAAAGCAAAAAACAAAAGAAAACATCAAATATGAAAGTGACATTATTGGCTCTGGGTTACATGCCTTGCCATTTCTTGCCAACCCCACAAAAGCAGCAGGGGGATCCAGTAAATTCCTTGGCCGAGCAGATAATGTGGAAATGTTGACAACAGCAAATTTGAGCCGAGTGAGTGATTTAAGGACTTCAGCGGGTGACAGAGAGCAAGCATGAGAGTAATGGTTTTCAGCTTTTTCCTGCTCGTCTGTGACAAGAGAAATGAGCACACTTGCCTGAGAGATCTTGTCAGAGCTTGTGGGCAGTTTGAATATTTTTAAGCCTGGTTGAATGTAAATGACACAGTTTACTTGAGTCACATTTGGTTTTTAATTAGCCAGCACAGATCTGCTTTTAACTGTCACCAGGCCTCATATTACGACGTAGCCACTGCTAGAAATTCTCCTACAGAGGATCTCAGACCTTTTTTTTTTTTTTTCTTTCATTTTTCTGTTTTGAAATTCAATGATAACAGTGATGTTTCATCTAATATTGTAGTAGCTATTCATCCAGCGGAGCAGCTGCTTCAACCACAATTAATGACTTTCATGCCGTACGCAGCATTTCTGAGATTTTGATTATGACGAGTAATTTATCATGCTTGTTATGGAAGAGAAACAGAAATTTTTCCTCTGGTGTAATTGCACAAAATACTCTTTAATTCTTTAATATAGTGTCAGAGCCTGTTCTCATCATACTTATTTCCACTCCTGTTTCTCTCATACACAGTGTGGCTGCGTTACACTACAGTCTGCTCACTTCCCTTTTCACTGAGCGCTGAGTTTTTCCTCAGAGGAAGAGCTGGCTCACTGGAACGTTTCTCCCACAAATATCGCATCCACGCTGTGCTGTTAAATATAATTTTGTCATATTTATGAACCAAAAATTGCGCACATATATTACAGCATGTTGCTTTTACTATGTTGGAGTAGATTGAGATCTGTGTTTTTACTGTGCAGAGTGTCTCATGCCAGCCACTGTAGCTAATGACTTTCCCAGTCCGCTGTGGACTGCAGCAGCAGTGTCGTTTACAGTGTAGTCTGATACATTAGTGCAGTATTCCCCATTTAACATGTTTTAAAGGACTATACTGTTACTATTGCAAGTTTTGGCTCATTAACTGTGACTCTCCTATACATCACAAACTTTTTCCTAAACATGCAACACCATCATGTCTCGGTGGTTTCATTCAGGGCTGAGACTAGTGATTATTTTTTATCATTCATCATTCTCTTGATTATTTTTGCGATTAATTGAGCAGTTATTTCACAACTACAGGAAATGAAAAGAGAAATGTGTAAAATGTCCTTCACCATTTCAAACCCAAGTTTGTATGTCTGTTTGTTTTTTGTTGGGGTTTTTTTTTTTTTTTTTTTTTACCAAAACGCAAAGATATTCTCATCTGAGGATACCTGAGATATTTTCTTACAAGAAAAGCAGCAGATCTTCACATTTGAGAAGCTGGAACCAGAAAAACAATAAGTCACTTAAACATAATTGTTTCAGCACTGGTGTCATTTCATGTCAGCACAGTAAGAATATCAACTTACAGAGACTTAAAACCAGCTATTATTCATGTGCATTTGTGAGTGATTTGTCTGTTTTGAAACGCATCGATGTGTTCGAGGGAAATTCAAGAATTTAAAAGTCAGCTGCTAAAAGCATCTCAATTCTCGAGGCTTTTTGAGAGGAATCAGATTTTTGGAGGACGGGGCAGGAAGCCGGCACAGATGTTGTGAAAAGGATGATATGAGTTTGGCATTAAAAAGTTGCTGTTTGGCAGGCGACTCTCAAATTTTCTTGTTTTCTTTAACGCAGCACCAAATGTATTATTAGCAACTTAAAAGGCTCTGCAAGTCATACTGCTCTGAATAGAAAACAGTGGCTGCCTGGAAGCCAGGAAATGAGTACAATCAACAGCAGCAGTATGATCCCTTTTTACAGTTGTTTTATTTCACGTCTTCAAATCAGCAAAACAAAAGCTCTGCACTGGAATTATTCATTTTGCTCACTGTTTGCGCTCTGCTCCACATCTCTGCTTGTAAAGGTTTTGATGAAAAGAAGAGGAAGAGCAATATTGCTCAGTGATGTTTGTATGCTTTTGTCTTCAGAAAATCAACAGATACAGCTTTCTTTGGCTTCTCTCCTCTTTCATTTGTGTGGCATCCGTCGTATCCCTTGGGTCACGATTCATAGCAAAGCACAATCCTACAAAACCACAGCAGTAACATCCTGTATTGATTCATTGTACAGTTTCTTTAATGCCACCGTTGGTCAAAACAATACCTGAAACACTAATATGTTTCTCTGAATGAGAAACAGAAAGCTACTCTCAGTAATGTGTTTCCTGACTGATGTCATGTTAAGGTATTCCAAGCCTCAAGTGATTTTAACAGACCATTCTTTTTATATAATTGTCTCCCAGACATCAGTGGGTGGCTCGAACCTCAAGAAACATACCTTTAAATCATTGGTCCTGACGCTCACACATGCACTTCAGTAGCTTTGTTCTCTCGCTCTTGTCACATAATTCCTGCATATTAAAATAAAAAAGTACATTAGAAAACTGGTTCAGTCACACGTCTTTAATCTCTGGGATGTTAGTAAGATCAGATCTATCCTGTCATCTCTAGACACAGTGAAACTCATCCATGCCTCTGTCACATCCTGGTCGCATTATTGTAATGTACTTTTTACTTGAGCTTCTCAGTCACCCGTGACGTGTCTACAGCTCGAACAAAGTTCCTCTTCCAGACTCTTAAATGAGACAAAACGTATGATAATATCACTCCTACATTTGCTTCTGTCAACCAACCATCAGTACATGCTAGCTAACTGATTTTAAAATAACAAACTAAAAGTCACACGTAGAAGCAGTAAAAAAACAAAAACAAAGCTCAGCTGAACTGATGCGGGCTGCCTGTCTGTCTGCCTGTCTGCCTGTCTGCCTGTCTGTCTGCCTGTCTGTCTGTCTGACAGGAACTAAATAAAAATGTCGGAACAAGAATTTCTATTTTTAGCTCCAAAACTGTATGCATCACTATAATGTCAGAAATGTGTCTGTGCTTTTAAATCACAGTTGACATCTCACCTGTACAGCACATATTGTTCATCTTCTTACCCTGTTCTGCACTGCAGCCCTCTGATCGTATCATACATCTGTTATCTATTTGTATTTTCTCCTTTTTTGTTATTTGTAAACCATTTAAGATAATAGAAGTGCAACACAGATTAAGGCGGTACTCCTGAAGTTTAGCATTAGATTAATACAAAGCCGCGGGACTCAACAAGAGACTTTAGGATTTAAAAAGAAAAAAAAAAAAGAGCGGACAAAATTGAAGCAACAGGGGTCGAAATATTCTGACTTTTAATCCCTAGGATGAGTCAAGCTCCAAAAACACTGGATCCTACATAAAGCAACTCGATAGCATCTTTCAATAGGGCTCTCTTAGCTCGTAAAACCCCATGTCATTTATAATCCACGCCCCCCCTCCCTCTCCAGTTTGTAACACAGACTCTCTGGTATGAGTTTGTATTGTGAAGAGTTATTTTTTTTTTAGAAAGAGCCACACAAGACATTATACAACTAATATTACTAACCATGACAAGCACGGGGCACAGATCATGAAATGTATGGTCATAAATATATTGCTTAACTGTTGGTGGACTTCATGGGTTTACTGTATGTTGTACTGTAATAGAGTTTATTGAGTGCTGCACTGGCTGAGTGGTTGTAACGTCAGCTGTCCCGTAGAGCAGTTATGACCCTGACACTATTGTTGTTTATGAGGTCAGGAGCTTTACAGCGTGTTCTGAAAATAATCTGCCGCGCCACAGCTGTTTGATCAACACGCTATACTTCCGCCAGGACAGACAGACAGACAGACAGACAGACAGACAGACAGAAGGACAAATAGAAAAGAGGTCCAGCGAGAGAGAAGAGCGAGAGAGAGACAAATTGCATAATGTTCTCACTGTGTCTTCCAGCTCTCCAGTGATGCAGCCGCAGCCCAAACCAATTAGAAAGCTTGCGTACAGATAAGGACGTCCTTTATTCTGAAAGGTCGGGCTGTAAGAACAAAAGGAATTTTTAAAGTCTATATACACTCAATGTACATTACACGCACCGACACACACACACACCCTGACATGCATACTTTACAACGCCTTTGTACCATTATTAATGCCCTGCAGCTCTCTCTCCAAATTGAATCTAATCAAGTGAAATGCTGTGAGGGTCCTCAGGAGAAAGAGCAGGTCTGACGGTGACCGCTTACAATAAAATCCCTGACATTTGGAAACAAAGCCTGCCCTACCTCTGAGCTGTAATTGCACACGACAACTGCCGCAATCTTTGATGAATGTGTGTGTCCGCAGCGTGATATGCTTGTGCATGTATGCAGGAATATGTGTGATTATACATCTCTGGGCTTTGTGGCTCCTACCTCTGCATATGCTGTCTATGTCTGTGTGTGTGTGTGTGTGTGTGTGTGTGTGTGTGTGTGTGTGCTGGTTGAATGGCTTTAATAATTTCTTTTGAAGTGGTCGTCATATTGGAGTACAGTGGAACTAATTGCGCTGATTGTCGGGAATGCAGCTGCTGTAAATATGTCATGAATTCTGTCCTTTCTGGCCTGTTTCTGCTGCACATTTCAGTGATTTTTATCAGCCTCCAGTTTGATAAAATAACAGCAAAGAAAAAAAAAAGGAAAAATAAATTTTTTGAATGGACCTGTTAAAACTGACTGTACATCAAGGTGAAATGCTGGCTAGTTATCCTCCCCTGAAATATTAACTTACCAGCAGAAATTCCCATGAATGTCCTGTCCAAGGGCTTTGTAAGAGCGGACAGCACGGTGAATAATTCATATAAAAATCATGTTTCAAACTGTCTGACTCCGCTCCATCAGCTGTTGAACCGTGTAGTCAGCTTTGTAAGCTAGGAAAATATTAGCTCTCTCCTTTCAGACAACAGTTTATAAGAGCGAATGAGTCCACGAAATGTGACATTGACTGAAGCTTTAAGGAACAATGCACATGCTCAGATTGTCCGTGTGTTATGATTTGGGCCAATTTCAAATCACTGTGCTGTATTGTCCTGTGTTGTATCACCCCTGCTGAGGTCATGAGTCATTTTCTTATCATATAATCACAAGATTAGAAACCTGTTATGGTCACATTCTCAGGTTAATACCCATGGGAGCTTTGGACCAGTGACACCATAGTTTATTATCTTGTATCAGTGGTTTCTGCCTCTTGAATGTGAGTGTTTGCTGGTTTTCTTAGTCCTCTATCATATTAAACTGAATACTTGTTGGACTGTTGCTCAGATAAAACAAGGCTTTAGAAAATGTCCATGTTGGCTTTTGGAAATTATGACTGTGGCATTTCTTTTGTACTTTCTGACATTTCATGGACTAAACAATTAATCGGTTCTTGGGGAAAATAATTGAAAGTCTAATCGATAGTGAAAACAATAATGGACTGCTGGCCTGTATCATATTATATTATGTGTTATCTCTTTGTGTATACTGTTACATGTCATGCAAAGTTGTACTACATAGTGTCATAGTAAGATCATTTCCTTTCAGTTTTGTTTACTTTTATTGGCAGATAAAACTAATCAGATTTAGTAATCCAATATCATCTTTAAAAATTGGGAAATGTATTTTCTGAACCTTCAAATGAGCTCAATAGTATTTATTTCCTTCAGTGCTTTATTTACCCAGTTCCATCCCCTGGTGCATAAAAAATAATAATTGGACATGTAATTAGAAATTATATTTCTGTTATGTGGGTGGCAGGAGAGAAGGTCTGCATAAGAACTGCAACCTATAGTAACCTGTGGCCTTTTGCAGCTAACTCTGTGTTAGTGCATCAACTCCACATACAGAAGCTGACATACTGTGAGAACAGGTTTTTATTGAAGCAAAATAAAGTGGCCACATTTAATAAAATGTATAGTCTGCTGGTTCGAGGCAGGTATTGAACAGATATTATCAATAGCACTTAGTTTATCATGTTAAGTCCTGTATCTGCAACCAGAGCATAGTTTTTCATTAATCTCTTAATTCTCTTAAACATTCCTGCAGTAACTTGTTTGACACTTGTATTTGCAACTGTTTTAAGTTGCAATAATAACAGCATACTTTCTGTGGCAACTATTCAACAGTGAGTTTATGGTATTTTTATTACTCAGGGATGAAAGTGTTTTGGCCCGGACTGAAATATCTCAAGAACTATTTGATGGATTGTGATGAAACTTGCTGCAGACTTTCATGTTCCCCTCTGGATGAAATGCAAAAACTTTGGTGATCCCTTAACGCTCATTTACCGTGGCACCATCAGCACAAGTCAAAATCTCTGTTTATCTGGTACTTTGGTTTGTGAATATATACTAGCAAACCTACTCCCAAAACACTCCTGTCAAACATTATGCATGCTGAACAAGAACTTCACATTTAACTCAAAGCACAGTTGTACCTACATAACAGCCTCACCGAGCTCTCAGCACGGCAATAGACTCTGACGTGGTATCAGTGTAATATTAGCAGTTTGATTTGTCTATCAGTACATCCTCCTGGCTTTTATGGTACTTTATTGTTTCAGCTCAGGCTTTACTTCCTGTCCTGAGGTTCTCCAAATAATGGAAAATGTTTCTTTGCCAGTTAGCTGTCGCAGGTGATAATGCATTAATCAAACTTACACCCTGTCAGTGGAATACTAATCACACACCCACATCAGAAGCAACACCGCCAAGGTGGTGGTAAAGCCAGTGCGCTGATGGGAGGTTTCACTACTGCCTGAGAGGAACAGCGAGCTGTGTCATCAAGCAGCGTTGCCAGATTACTACTTTACTTTAGTTGTTATTGCTTGTTTTTCTCATAATTTCCCAGCAGGTATCAATAGCTTTATACATTTAGGTGATTGGTGGGTGACAAGGTCAGCAGTCAGGAGCACATCGCACACACATATACACACTTTTTGTCTAAATTGCTGAGGATTTCCCACTAGGAACTTGCTTGTTTATAAATAAATAAATAAATAAAAAAAACCCTGTCAAACAAAATAGCTGGCATGTAGCTCTTGACATTCCTCTTGTCAGCCTAACAGCAGTGCATGTCATGAATCTCAGACATGCAGCCCAACCACATATGTCATATGCACAGCAGACATGTATACATTATTATTATAGGACAGGGTGTGAGACTTTACACTAAGAAACTATTAAAAGTCAGAGTGAAAGCGGTGTCACAAAATGTTGCTTCCATAATGTCACGCATTTCCTGAAACACACGTCATTGTGACAGGATATATCGGGTAGCATGAGAGTTCAACCGTTCCAAAATCAAGGTTGATACTGGAGGAATTAACATGTAGCAGAGAGGTATTACTGTTTAGGGATTATTGAAAATAAATAACGTTTTTAGTAAAATATACATAAAAAATCTCACATTTAACTTTAATCTCATACTTAACAAAAATTACAAAAGGAATTTATGTAAAGTCTAAGATCTCATTCACAGGTTACAGGAAACCTTACAGTTTAAGGCCAGTGGTGAGGAGTAAAAGGACCGTATTCACCTTACACTGGCAGCAGATGAGTCAGAATATAATAGCAGCTAAAGAATGATGTATGAGAGAGAGTAAAGTAATAAAATGTGAACAGAAATGGAAGAATGAGTGTGTCCTGTAAAATTAAGTGGTGCCATTCTCAAATCTTACAGGAGCACTTGAGAAACAAAACGTTCTCTGTTTCCCTTTAAAGAATTCCCTGCTGAATGATGAATGAAACTCATCTCTGTGGACCCTCTAAACCTCTGTCTGTATTCTGTGTGTGTTTTTCAGGCCAGGAGGAGGATGGGCGGAAGGTTTTGGTCCTCAGTTACCCCCAGTATTGCCGCTACCGCTCAGTTCTGGCGCGGCTCAGAGAGCAGCCGTCCTCTCTGCTCATAGACCACACGGTGCTGGCGCTGGGCGGCATCGCTGCGTTGGGCGGGAACACGAGGATCCTGTACTGCCGGGACACCTTCGAACACCCCGCCCTGCTGCAGAACGAGAGCATCTGTGACGAGTTTGGTGAGTGTGGATTTGATTGTAGCCTTTTAGATAAGTTATCATATTAGCTCATCTGAAATACTCACAGCCATTACAGCGGCAGTGGTTTATGGCATTTGGAGTGTTGCACATGGCCCCATGAATCAAACTCCTCATGTCCTGAGCTCTGAATGTAGGCATGCACTTAAAACTCATTCTCACAGTAGGGTTCAGCTCAAACTTTCAATTATGTCATTTTGGTTACCCTGACCATTTGTTCAAGTCTGCTTTTAGTGGAAAATGGACAGTGTTTGCACTTTTTGGGCCAAGTGATTTCATTCCATTTCAGAAAAAAATACCTGAGTCCATTTAAAATTTTAATTTGTTTAAGGGCTGCCTATCAAAATGAAGACCATCAATGAACAAAGAACAGAAAAGAAAAGTGTATCATTTGGGCCAAATACAGCTGCTGTGTCTGAAAACATGTATCTCCAACACAACAGTATGTCATGAGCTGGGAACAGCAGTGCTGCTTTAAGGGTTTGTGATGATGCATTTCTCACATAATCCAGTGGGTTTTTCAAAGGGCAAGTGCACTGATTTTACACATCAAAGCCAGTTTACAGGCAATGGGGAATACTAATACATACAGTGTGTGAAAAAAGTCCCTCAAATCTCCAGAGGGAGCCGCACGATATGTCACCTGAGTCAGCGCCTGTTGGGTCTAAAAACTACAAGTTTTAAAAATGAAAACTGCAGATTGTGGGGTTAGAAAGACGTGACCTTACCAGACCTCTGTAACCTGCTCCTCACCTCTGCTTGAGGCTAGCAGCCTGAGGCTACACGACGTTAGCAGCTACTGGCATAACACACCTGAATCTTCCACTGAACTGTCGGTGGTCAAATTGCATTTTGGGTAATGTAGGCACAAGGTTTTGACAAGGAAGAAGAATGCATGGAAAAAAGACTGGCCATAATCTGCTGCACCAAATTTAATAGTTTTTTTTAATGCTATATTTAGCTAAAGAAGTACAAAGATTTTTTCATTCCAAAGTCAAATAACCCTTCAGTTTTTCTAAAAAAAATTAAAAAAAATAAAAATCACAAAATTTACTGGACAGCTTCTAAACAATCCCCAAACTCAGTCTTTTATACAACCTGTCACTTGGCTTTGATGTAAAAAAAAAAAAAAAAAAAAAAAGGCAGACAAAGGAGTTTTAAACAATATGAGGAAGTCTGTAGCTGTAATTTGGATTTGTGTAGAGATCATTAGTTTGTGTGCTGTGGTTTCATTTCCTCCATCACTTGTTAATGTTGCAGCTCTTCTCTTCATCCTTTTGGACGTTTCATTGCCCCACATGGACTGAAGCCATATAAACCGAACATGCCTTTGATCAATGTTGTTTTAGTTTAGTCAATCAAGAGTAGAAGTGAAATTCAATACAACACAATTGACCATCATTTGCTTTTCAATATGCTTTTCAATAAGTTTTTCATTTAGAGTCAGTTCATTTGTCCCCAGAGGGGGTCTGTCTGTGTACGAACAGAAGCGACCACCATCCAAACGCCGTTACACCTACAGAAAACATTCTGTGATTCCAGTGAGGAATGAAGTCTGAAGTGCTGAAACATGTCTATTTGCCATTCACTGTGCTTTCCCCGCTGCTCATGAACCCAGACATTTTATTAACCTCGAGCCGGGCTAAGACAAAGGAATAATGGTGATTCATCTCTCTTTATATTTCCTGTGTTTGGTAGCACAGTGGAGCTCAGCGGGCTCTTGTGCAACATCAATTTGACATTCACAGTAACGGCTCCTCTGGTCAAAAGTCATTGTTTTTCTTTTCCTGTAAATTTACCAGTAGGTAATTGCATTTTAAGAGAGCAGCAGAGGTGAGAGCAGAAGGGAAAACGGTTTTAGGCATAGGAAAATAAGTTATGAATAGTAACGCTAACATCCTGTGGCTGCTGTTGCTCATTCACTTGGCTCAATAATGCCATTCCTGTGTGAGCCACATTTAAGCTAAAGGTTTATTTTCAGAGCCTAAGGGAGTTCTACTTTTTCTTTTTTTTTTTTGACTAAGGCAACCAGATTTCTGATGTTATTCACATGAAGGTTTACTAGGTTTGAAGCAGGTTTTTATTTCTGCTTGAATTGCTGCTAGGAGACTTGTTTGTGATTTGTTTCAAAACAGCAGAGCTAAGTAATTTCCATCATTCTGCCAAGCGAACTAAGGCCTCAAGGGCGTCTTACTTTTGGGCACAAACAACACAGATGAATGTTTGCACATATGTATGAAGAAACAGCTGCTGAGTAAAGTTCTGCCATTTATGGGCTCCATATGAAAAAGCAGCTATAAATGCCACATTAAATCCACCTTTATTAGGATAAATACCAGCACTGTGGACATGTAAGAAGTAATACTGGGCAGCTGTGAAATATTAAAAAGTTAAAAATTGATCTGGGGAACAATTTTAGGACTTTCTTCGATGCTTCCCTCAATGCTAATTCTGACCTTTTGGATTCAGCCAAATCTGCTGTGGCAGCTCTAATAGCCGTCCGTCTTGTCTAGGCTAATTCATGAAAGTGTGTCAAGCTACCTCGGGGGGTAGAGAAGGCGAGGAGGGCTCAGGCAAAAAAAAGAAAGAAAGAAAAAAAGTGCTATTGCAAAGTTTCAGCCAGCCTGTTGGTACAGTATGGTGTGAACTGCAGCCATCAGATGAAAGCTGGGTGGTGAAATCCAGTCTATTCTTGGTAGCCTGGTTATGAATTCAACACTACAGTAGGTGTATTTACATCATAATCATTGTGCAGATTTATTATATAATCAGCAGCATATGTTCTTTTTTTATTTGAGCATGCACAAAAATACAAATAAATCTCATTCTGATTTATTTGTATTTTTGGAGGTGAGTAATGAAACGTCGGCGTGCTCCTGTTTACATAATGACATTGACATCCTCAGTATTTGCTCTGACTTTTACTGGATGATGTAAGGTCCTTCCTGGTGTGACAGTGACAGTCATCAGAGATTGTTCTTTATCTAACTTCATCTATATTCAGGTTTTTTGTTGTTGTTTTTTTTTTTTTGTGTGTGTGTGTGCCCGCGTCACCATTGGCATCCTTTTCCTTGGGAGCCAGCTTGAGCAAAACTGCAGTTGTGTCAGTTACCAGATCTTTAGTCCTGTGATCCATATTCATGTTCAGCATTGCCTGTCACCCCTGCAGCTGCTTCCCTCATGGGGAATGACACAGTTTTTGTTTATAATTATCATGCATTCTCTGCCAGCATGGATTGATTATACCCGTGCTACTTTGTGTCCCCAATTTAATTTCTTGCCAGGAGGAATGTAATATCGCCACAGCACAATCGCAGAAAAGGAAATAAAAGTTTGTGCCGAAGACCTCCTTGGTACAAATATTCCTTCGCTGATGTGCTGAATGAAAAACAAGCTCTTATATAAAGGAGGTGTTACATACTCAACTGTACTATAATAATATTGGCATTACTGACGCTCCTGTGCTGTGTGAAAAAGCCAGAAATAGTTTGAGTGGGCCTGGCCTCTGCAGCACTGAATGACAGATGACAAGGTTCAAGGTTTTGTTATTAGCTGGCATAGTTCTGTTGAGTATTACTCACATTCATTTGGCAGGGATACTGTGTGTGTGTGCTACGAAGCAATAATGTAAACATTTGTAAGCTCGACACAGAGGTGCCGCATATCATATATTTAAACAAGATGTGCAACGCATAGCTGCGGAGCGTCTTGACAGCCGCTCGTTTGGCCGTCTGTTCGGGAAAATATTATCATCAACATTTTTCCCAATTTCTCTGATTCCGAAGTTTATGCTCCCAAACTGCTGACCTTCCTACCCCCCCCCCCCCCTTCAGAAACCTAACACCCTGTGTGTGCACATTGCTTAAATCAACAGTATTTTTGAAAGTTAGTGAGGCAATCATGTTTGAGGCAAAGCAGTTAAGAAGAGCTGCACCCCCCCAGCCCACCACCTCCCCTGCTCTTTCTCATTTGTCCTATATTCCCCAGGTCTCTTTCCTTAGCACAGAAACTATATATTTCATGCTCAGCTCAGTGTGTTTTGTTTGAAATATCTCTCACTCGGCGCTGGTTTGATTTTTATTAAAAAGAAACATTTCCAGTGCAATGCTTAGGAATCAGTTTCTGTAATCCTCCAGGGTGGGATCAGTATAACAAACAGTTTATTGCTTCAATATATTAACAATGTCCAGATGCACTGATCATAAACAGAATTTAACAGTCTATTTTTGTAATGTGGTGCGTGTGTGATAGTTTTGTACATCTGCGGCTGCATTTGGTCGTGCTTCATGTGTATTTACGAGGGTGATTTCCTATTTGGTCAAACGTCTTCTCACTGAAACTGATACTGAAAATTAAACTGTACCAGAGAAGAAGACGACATGAGGGAAAGTGAAAGGTAAAAAGCAGCAAACATGCTAAAATCTTAGCCCTGAACTTTGAGATAATATCTTTAAAAAACATTCAGTCCTGCTTGCTTGATTGGGTTGGGTCACCAGACGACCATACAGTATGATGTCATTGTTTCCACAACTTGAACCACTTTCTCGCTCGCTCTTTAAACATGAAATCAGATTAGATGAAATATGCATACGCCAGTATCATCCCATGACAGCCCCGTCTGTTAATGTAATAGGCAAATTGCTTGCTAAGCTCATGTTTTCCCATCTCCACTGCAGATTTGTGTTAACCACCAGCCCATGAATTTTTCATCGTCCATATGTCATGGTATACAGAGGCCATAGAGCGGGAATTTAGAGGAGAAAGGAGCACATATTGTAGCATTATAGTCAGATTTCATAATCAGGACATGGACTGTATAGTCAGTATAATGTACTGAACATCCAGTGAAAGGCCACTTATATTGCACGCTGTCATGTCCTTACATATCTGTAAAATGAGGCTTTTACAAGAAATGAAAGATAGACATTTTTACACTGCAGGCTACACACACACACCATATAACTTAACATGTCGTTCTGTATGAGTAGCCTTAATGCACTGTGATCAGGAGGTGTCTTATTTACTGCTCTATACACAGACAGAGTTAATGCCACACTGCTATTTTGACTAAAAGCACCGTCTTCCACTGGCTTCAGCAGCGTTAGCATTAGCATTAGCAGAACTTCTCGGCTATTCCCTGTTATGTCATTAGCAACACCCCAGCTCTTCACACATTCCTTTGCACTGCTGCTTATCAATTATAAGCAAACAGAGAGCAGGGAGATGAATAAGCTTTTCAGAGGTCTGGGCCTGTTATTTCCAGTGCAAAGGTTTCTGAGAAGCAGTGCTGATCAGGGATAATTGACTAGTAGAGGAAGAAAGAACACCCAGGCATACTCTTACTTCATTTAAAGTATCGACATATAAAGGATTTATATGTTGTGTTGAGTGCAAATCACAGAATTTAGACGACTAAAATCTCTCTAAACAGAGTCCTCTGACAGTCCAGCAAATCTAAATCCAGATTAGATATGAGAGGAGTCATAAAAATGTTGATATACTCAACTTAGTCGCCTTCAATTATTAACATGTGCGTTTACAACAATAGACTTAGTGAGTTATTTGCTAACTTTCTTTGCCTGTGTTTCGCCTCTCAGGCCACATACAACCTACTCCTGACCCACTGAGAGAAACACAGCAGTCACTCCTCTAGGTTCAAAAAATATTGTAATCTCCTCTGCATGTTTTTGTGTACAAAAAAAAATCAACTCTATATTTTTATACAGCCAATATTCCCCTAAAACACTAGAATTGCACATAAATCAAATATTGAATATGATACGAGCTACAGTAGACAGTAAAGAACGGATATATGATATAATTCCCGTAAAGTGTGAAAGTTATTTATGCAGCATTCTCAATGTTTTCTTTTATTATTCATTTGATGGGAAGCAGGATATTACCAATGTTATAAAAATATGTTATCTTCTAGATTGATAAAATCATGTGAGGTGCAGGAAGTAGCGTTCACATATTTTAAGTTTCTCCTGAAAGCCAAACGTCTGCCCTTGAATATTTTACATTCAATATTACAGAGATAACCTAAAGTTTGTAGATGAAGAGATTTCTTACTTTTCAGGCAGGTATTGTGTTTTTTTTTTTGTTTTTTTTTCATGTCACTACAGTATGAAATACTTGAGGTGATCCAACACAGTTAGTCACCTCTTTACGTCACACATCTCATGTTATTGCAGCTGCAAGCAGTGACTGTTTTGAAATCTCTCCCTGCTGCTGCATGTACAGACACCACGACACCCACTTTTTCAGAGTTATCCGCCAAACGTGAACTACTTTAAATGAGAGTAACATTAAAATTCACATTATCCTGTTATATATGGTTTTCTGTGAACACACTGTAAGTCATGAATGCAGTTTTTTATTTTCAGCAGACTTTCAAATATTTGAATGTTGGAGTGTCCTTGAACGAAGACAGTTTTCTGGCTTCTGCTTGCCACAGGATGTGACTATCATAATAAAGGTGCTTAGTGTAAATGATAGATAAACCTATGAAGTATATAAGGTATAGTTAAATAACATATAGCTCACAGAAAATAAACAGTTATATGTTCTGCATGAACTAAACTTGTCTTGTTGTCAGTGATTAACAGATGTGGCATAATAAGTGCAAATAATTTGACAGGTCACCGGAGATAAAAAAGCTAGCATAAGAGATTTTTTTTCTTCTCCAAAGCAGTTGTGTAATTTAAAACTCTGATAAACTGCAGAGCATGTCATTAATTACTTTGCACTTCAGCTGGCCAGGCCGGGTTGACCTCGTTCATAATGGCTTAGATGATTATTCCATTAATACACTTGTCAAACGTGGAAGAGTCACTGTCGATGAGCAAGGTTTAACTTGAGCAAGATTGTATTTACATGATAAAAAGATTTGGTTGGTTTGTAGCTGTAAGTGAGTCATATTTCCACAAAAATCCCAGATGTGAGTTGGTGATACAGGTCCTAATAAAAAATGATAGAACAGCATGTTGCAACCTGGAGTGAACAGGTCTGACTCATCAGTGTAACTGTAGATCCTGTTTACAAAGTCTGTCTCTGCCAGTGAGGCTGGTGTAGAAACAGCTCATGAATGCAGCCTCGTAGCCCCGGTTGCTGCGTTAAATGTCAAGCATCGTTCTCATGTCTGCAGGTTGAGGCTTGTTGTCGGCTGTTGTTTCTGAAAAGAGCTTTTGTAGCTTAAGTGACGTCAAAAAATCATTGTTACACGGCTGATGGATGACGTTGGCAAAGCGAGGATTATAGTGTATGTGATGACTTTGATTGATATTTCCTTTTTTTTTTTTTTTTCCAAAATGATGACGAAATTTCTTGGAAAAGAGAGAGTCTGCTTAAACAGTGTCACTGCTGGCAACTGCTTTAGATATTTGTTTACAAGTGTAACTTTTTTTCTTTTTAATTATGCACCTACTTACCCATAAAATAGAAAGAACAGGAGCGAGCTTGTTGTGTTGTGTTCTTTAAATTATTTGTAGATTTTTGGAATGAACTCCTTAAATCCCTATAATGCAATAAATTAGCATATAAGCAAGAAAAAAAAGAACAGAAAGATAAAAGTACCCATTGGCCTATTTTGTTATGGGAATGATGATTATTTATAATCACCATGGCTTAATGCTGTGTAGCTTTTCAAAATGATAAAGTCCCTATGATTGGGCTCATTGGCCGATTCAATCCCATCAAGTGTAAGTAGAGCGTGATCTATTAGAATACATATGTTTTATTGATGTATGGGCTCCGTGTTTATCCTGGCATTCATTTATTTATAGGACGATGCTGTGATTTTTTTTTTTTTTTTCTCCTCCAGTAATGAATAGGATAAGCCTTGAAGCTTATCCACTGCTCCCTTTCATCTCCCCCCCATTCCCTCCCTCTATCTGTCCCTCTCTCTCTCTCTCTCTCTCTCTCTCTCTCTCTCTCTCTCTCTCTCTCTCTCTCTCTCCCTCAAAAGCCAAATTGAAATACTGTATTTTTTAAAGCCCCGGTCCTACTGAGTTGTTGCTGCAGTCTGTCAGTATCAATGATGTGGAAGTGTTTGAAGGTTATCCCGTTTTTAGCAAATCCTCCACATTATATAACTTTGACTCTGTTTTACATTTGGCACTCTTGGAACAACAGGGTGTGTACGTATTTGGGACAGTCCCTCCGCATGCTCTTAACATTTCTTTGGAAAATGGGATTTATTTTTTAATTTCCTATCCTGGAACAATAGACATTAAAAGCCACTTGCCAACACTTGGGCACAAGGAAAAGCTGGAGTGACATGTTCACTCGTCAGATATTACAGCCTTTATTGTGTTGTAGTGTATTTGTTGTATTTTTGGCCTAGACAGCTGTGAGTTATTACACACAGAAAAATAAAAATATTGTGCCTTGTTGGACTTAAGCCAACACTGGACAGTTTTTTCTTTCATTGTACAAGTACACTGTGTGTATATATATGTGTGTGTGTGTGTGTGTGTGTGTGTGTGTGTGTGTGTGTGTGTGTGTGTGTGTGTGTGTGTGTGTGTGTGTGTGTTGAGCTAAATAGGGTGAAATTATTAAGCTCTCCAGGGGTCAGAGGTCATTGCATTCCTCAGTGTATGTGTCAGTCAGAGGATCTGGGTTAAGATTAAACCCAGCCATGTCTTGAATGTGATGTGTGTTAATAAGTACTTAACAGGCGATGCTACCATCATGAGGCGATCACATGAGGTGGACAGAACAAAGAAAGAGAGAGGGAACGAAAGAAGAAAACAAGAGATTTGGGGGAACGATTTGCTCCCTGTAATTGCGGCTTATTTTGACTATAAATTGAGTTTGTGAAATTTCTCTTGTAAAACATGTAACACTGTGACTGCGTACCATAATTTCCTATTTACTTTGCAAATGGAAAGCTTGAGTCGACAGCCCTTTATGAGTTTGCGCAGTGGTAAAGTACACACATTCACACCCCTGTCGAAACACACACCCCAATGAATCCGATGAGAATGATTTCATAATCCGTCGCAATAATAAACTTCTTTGAACAGTTTAATTGGCTCTTCCTGGAACGGCACGGCTTCGCTTCATTTGATCTGATGAAAGAGTAATGTTGCTTCTCCCCAGGGGGAGCATGCACAACGGCGCACAAATAATGAATTAAGAACACTACCCTTTTTTTTTTTTTTTTCCAAATGACTGCCATAATAAAGCAGGAAAATTCATACTGCACTTACACCCGTTTCTCCCTAAATTGCTTTCATGTTTACTTGCTTATGTATTTAATTTTCAGAGGTTGTTTTAAGTGAAAATAATCCTGATTCCTGGAAGGGTAATGGATTGAGGTCACATGGAAATTGATTGTCATCTGAAAGCATGGCGGTCGCTTGGACAAACATTTGGAAATGTTCCAGAAACATTCCTCATGTGTGATTCTGTGAAAAGTCACAATTAACTGTACACTGTTCTGGAAATGCTAGCACTTTAAAAAAAAAAAAAAAAAAGAAGAAGAAGAAGAAAAAGGCTGTATGGTGAGGAGTGAAATTAGATTTGAAGGCATCTGGTGTATCTAAAAGGGAAATTGTAGTAGGCTATGCAAAAAAGGGGAAAACGTATGTGTAAAATTGAAACTGACAAAGTCATGATGGTTTGGGAGAATGTCCTCTTTCCTCGGCTGAGGAATATTAACAGTGACAGTCTGAATGGAGAGTCTGTGTACAGCAACAGTATGGTCACAGAAATGAGCTCATTACTGGCAAATGCATTATGTATGTGCACATACACACACAGACAGACATTTATCTTAATATTACTATGGTGAGAATATTCCATTTACATATCCATCTGCTAATTGTAACCCTTAACGTGCCTGATCCTGATGGCAAGGAGATCGGTGTAAAACCAAAAACCATAACCTCAACCAAAATTATCCTCCGCTCTATCCCTGAAAAATCTTTTTCCTTAGTATGGCTTGGCAGGAAATCCTTAACACACACACACACACACACACACACACACACACACACACACACACACACACACACACACACACACACACACTCACTCACTCAGAGACACACACACATAGGCCTACACATTTCAACAGCGCTCATGGCTTGAAGAAGCTACAAGAACAGTTTATAAGTGTGAGATAAAAATATGGGAGAGTATTTTTAATGTCCTGGTAAACACACACTTGCTGGGATGTGGGCTTGTCTCCATGGCAACGCTAGTCAGAGTGTGCCCGTCCTAGCGTTTTGACAGGTTCTCCTGATGATGATTGATAATTACTACCTGACTTGTTGTGCCCGTCTCCACAAACATATGGCGGGAGCTGCCCTCCGCTGTATATCTGCCAAAATGTTCCCTTTTCTGATAATAGCTTTTTAATGTTGCATTTTTGTTGTGCATGCACAGCAATGCCCCCCCCACCCCCCCCACCCCCCCACCATACACACATACACCCCCCTCCCAACCCCACCCCTTTGTAATTACATTTACTGCTGCTCACATAGTTATTACAGAAAGGAAAGAGAAATAGATAGGAGAAGCAGAAGAGTGGGAGAAAGTCAAAAAGAGGCAGAGGAGGGGGGGGGGTGTGGGGGGGGGGGGTAAGAATTGATTTCACTTTGAATTGATGTATTCCTCCCAGTGCTGCTGGATTTGAATTTTCTACAAATTGTCAGGATTAACACAAAGAAGCAGCATTTTTACAGGATAGTCACATATTAGAATATAAACAGCAGATAATAGCCGGTGTGGTGGGCTGTAGCCTGAAATGGCAAGCGAGACTCTTTATTCCATATCCATGCGCGCGGTATTTTATTATGCAGTGTGTTTGCATGCATAAAGCTCATATTTAGATGCAATTGGAAGCAATCTTGTTATATTCACAGAGGCCATAGAGGAAGACATCAATCTATAAACATGATTTATCTACTGCGCACTATCTACCGAGGCATTAGCACAGACCCTCTATTCTGGATCTTATTACCTGACTGTATGCTCAAACCTCAGACCTGAGCAGCATTTCAAACCTCAACAAGTCTCAAATTAAGGCTTGATGTGAATTAGTGTTTCTCTTAAGGTTTTGCTGAATGGCATCTGCAAATGCAACATAATTGGAAAACCACTCTTGTTTTTCTTGATTATAAAAACATGCAAGTTTGAGCTGCTGTTCAGAACGCGCAGGATGCTTTCGAGTTACATTTACCTGCGTTATGTTTCGTTTTTTTGTTTTTTTTTAACAGTTTACTGCTCTCAATGACCTCCACTTCCAGGAACTAGAACATTATCAGCAACTCTGTCTCTCATTATGTCTCAGCTTTTTGTGAACTAAATCAAATGAGCTTATTAGCCCCGGGTCCCTGATCTTACACGTCTGTAGTTCCAGATGGGCAGGACAACTAGTTCACCTTTATCCCCGTTGGTTCATATAATGCGCGGCGCACCTGCAGCAGCCAAAAGCGCAGCACTCCTTGGAAACTGAAGTCATTTCTAATACTGTGTGATTGAGGTCTGCCACAGGCTACGGCAACAGACAAGCTCTGTGAAGGAGATAATGATGCATGCACACACAGCTGTCAGTCTGCCAGCTAAGGGGAATCGTCTTTGAGGAAAATAAAAACAGACTGTAGCCGATATAATGCAGTATTTGTATAGGAAATGATGGGTTTGGGAAATAGAGTGGAACGGGGTGTTAGAGCTGTTGCTACAAGGAGAGGAGATCTGCTGAGAATCTCCCCAGCCCAGAGAGTCTCACACAGATTCCTCTCTTTGCAGCGTTAGTATATTATGCATTCATTCTGAACACACGCATGGGGGTCTGTTTAAAAGATACGTCCGACCAAATCACAAAATTATTAATTTTTTTTTCATTTACCATAATGGTATCTAACCATGCAGACAGCCTTGGTTTAATTAGCGCGGGGGGTTCTGTCTGCACCCCATAATAATGGAGGTCAATGGAATTTAGTTTGTGGTGCTCATAGTATTGGAAAATCAATCAGCAATATGTCTTCCCAGAAACAGTTTCTCTGGATAATCTACAGACAACAAGGGGATCATTTCTTTAGTTAGAAAGTGGGTCCAACGATTTATTTTTTTTTTATATTCAAATGACAAATGATTATCACCTGACTCTACAGGTACCCCTTCACGTTTTAGCATCTTTCAGTTCATGGTTTTGATTTATTCGCTCTCATGAGACTCATTTCCAGATGCAGCTGTTTTCAGATAAAACAAAGGTCTGATGAACTCATCATCCAGCACCAGACAACAGATAGACAACGTTAGCAGCTGGAGCAAGAAGGAAAGTTGATTATTTGGCTTACACCACAACAAATAGGACTCCAAGTGAGTGCTGTTGTTGCTCGGATGTGTAAACGGGAAACTGTTGTTTGCTAACAGTTTACCCATAACAATTTTATTAGGTGATAATATGTACGTTTTAAATTTGTTCTGATGCCTCTCAAAAGAAACTATAAACAGAATAAATGAATAAATAAATGTGAGAGTCACAAGCAAAATTCAGTTCACCTCCATTGTGTTGGGGTGGAGAAATCTCAGATACAAATATCTGAAATCTTGAACAAATTAGGTTTTGAGATCTGAAAAAAAATACCAAGATGGGATTTTTTTTGTGTGTTTTTTTTGGGGAGGTTATCTGGGTTGACTTGACCTCCTTGAAAGAGAGGTAGAAGCAGAGTAAATGAAGGTGTTGTGTGGTCAGAAAGAAAGACCTGTTTACAAGAAGCTGTTGAGGACCTGTGGATGAGTCGGCTGCTGCACCTCAGGGGACTGTTGTTAGAGCTCTTTTAGTAACAAGCCGGACTAATCCCTGCCTTCTTCTGAGGCACATGCTCTAATAGCCTTGTAGTACAGTCATTTTCTGTGTGTCAGTAGTCAGGACAACAGTTCCTGATACAGGTGCTCTCTTCAAACACACCTCTGTTCACTGACTCTGAACACTGGTGAGAAAAAAAAATGTAAATTGTCGCCTTCGCTGTTCGGGGGTTGTTCTGTTTAGTGCTTTTTCTCCCCGCCTGTCTCTCTCCTCCTCCCTCCCTCCCTCCCTCCTTTCATATTGGAAGGTGAGGTTGTTGTTGAAGGCCTGGCTAAAACTTGGATGTGTTTGTGTAATAACAGTAACTAGTATCCATCGTCATGCCTTAGACTGGGAGCTGAATGCATTCCTCATTAAATTCAGAATAGCTCTCAGCCACAGTGCCATAAAAATATCTCTTCTTATGCTGCAGTTGCATTCGCAGGCAAAAACAGGCAAGAAAATAACACCAGTGATGAAAATACTTCTGTATTATTGATGTTAAATCCCCCTGAGGTTGACCTAATATGAATCACTCTACTGTTACTTTCTGCTGCAAAATGTTTTGCAGTTTATCGACAATGATCTCTCTCTGTATAATTATGAGAAATTAATTAACACTTGTATCATCTATCAACCTACGGAGGTTTTGATGATTAATAAAAACAATGTACTCTGTCCACCCACACACTCTGCCTCACTCTGTGGGCACATTGTGTAATTTTTTGATGATTGCAGTGATAGAGATGCTTGAAGTATTACTGTTCATTAAATTTTTTTTTTTTTTTTTTGTGCTGTCAGTGTGTCTCAAATGACTCTGCGCAGAAACATGCCTCGAGCGCAGGAACAGAGGAATAACTCTGCTGTCAGATGTAACAAAGTGAGAATTATGAGCACATCAAAAATGCCTGATATCAGTACGTGAAATGCAACGGTGGCTACAGTCAGCAACAAAATGATGGAGAGGAGGGAGCGTTTAATACTCACCGCTTTACATATGGAAAATCAAGAGTTTAGTTTTGTTTTCAGACGCGGGGGCGACACAGTGAAGTCTGTGGTTGTTCAGCTATTCATTTACATTTATATTAACCTAGCAAATAACAATAATGACACTGGTCTGTCTGCCTTCCGTACACCCAACAAAAGAATTAAAAATGTGCCTTGCAATACAAAGAGGATCAGGACAGGCTTGTGTCTGAGTCACGAAAGTAAACAGAAATTAGCTCCTGGAATTAGCTCCTTTCTGCTAACTGCATAAGGATCCGCTTTGGGTGGTAAAAACAAAAATTTATATAAAATTGAAAGTTATTTGAAAAGGCTTAGGAGGCAGATCAGTGTTGTTGAGTTGTGTTTTTGTGGTGCAAAGTTTGCAGGTCTCATAGTATGTTGGAAAAATACCAGAATTTGCCTTTAACATTGCTGTGAAAGAGATTTTCATGAGCTCCGTTCTGCTCCTGGATTACAACAGCTGGGCAGTCAGAGGACAATGGGAGGAGAGATTTTCAAAATAATGATTTTAAATCTAACTGAAACTGTAAAAGAGACAGGGATATGCCCCCCCCCCCCCCCCCCCCCCTTGTGCAAAATAGCATACAGTATATCTTCATTTCAGTCTGAAAGGCAAATGTACCTCATTTAAAATTCTTATATATATTCAGTGGGATGTATGCTGTGAATGTATGTGCTCAGACATTGAATATTCCCGTTTAACATCTTGTTTTCTTGAGGTTGGTCTGATAGTTTGTGTCAGTAACTTGTAACATGTGTTTCACAAACCTCGCCTTCCAGGAAAACATCAGGTATTTACTCAGAAATGAGCTGGAGAAAAGAGACATTAGCTCAGACGTGCTTTTTAATAGAATAGAAAGTCAGCAACTGGATTTCCAGTCGCCTCCTGAAGCTGTGGTCAGAAACATGCAGTCCTCGAGCAGGAATGCTTGAAATCTCTCCCAACCTCTGAGATCTTTGATGTATAGTGAAGACGCAGTGTCGCCTGTCACTGCTGGCAGAGGAATCAGTCATCGCTGCCTGTTTTATATTCTCTCTGGTACTGTTGCCTTGCTGCTTTGGAGCCTCCCTTGTCACATCCCTGTGCCTCCAGTGGAGTTAAAATGTTCCACCAAAGTGTAATATCACTTCACTGATCACACATTTAATGCTCCGCTGCTCTACAGATTAAAGTCTGTGTCTCAAGAGTTGTATCAGAGGGTGTTTTGTATCATGATTTGTTATGTTTTATTCATTATTTTGTTAGGTTGTATTTACTTTGGCTCTGTTTTTTCTTCTTTTTTTTGCTTTCTGACAGGCACTATTATCGTTGCGTATGAGTCATATTTCGAATCTCATGAATCACATTCTATTCAGTTCTATTGTATTCTGTTTTTTTCTAATTTGGAGTACAACACTCAGCTTCTGTTTTCCATCGACAAAGTTCCCCTTTCCGCCAGATCTATTGCTTCATTATGGGGACTTTTTACATACATAAAAATGCATCTGCTCAGTGTGTGCGTTTAAATACTGTCTGTCATGCTGCTTTATGTTTTATGACTGGCTGTAAATTTCCAATGCACCACTGTAACCCTGTATGTTAGACCTGACTGACCTTCTTTTGTCCGTGTGTGGGCGTATTCACAGCTAGTGTTTCGTTTACTGATTTAACCCAGGGGCGGATTTCTCCCTCTCACCTGTGCAGATACACACTGGTCCCAAAGCTGCGGTTATTGTGGTCTGCACTCGCAGGATGTTTTACAGATGACTTTACATTGTGTTTGGCTAAACATCCTTTATGTCCTCTGCCCTCTCACTGTGTAACTCACTAAAGAGTGACTTTAAATTGACTGAGTGGATCTCTCTCGGAGAATTCATATTGATTATAACAGAGCTGGGACGTAACTCTGCTTGTCAATGCCTCTGTGCTGCTTAACTGAGCTGAATGGTCACTGCATATTTGCTCTAAAGATCTGGTTTGTAAACAGGATGTTTTGTCTTTTTATTGTATTTTGTATTTGCATTTCACATCATAGTATGTTGTCTTTTTGAGCATGTCACTCTTACTTAAAATTTCTTTCATCTAATTGAGAAATTTGATTACACAAAAGGTGAATTATTTTTATTACAGAGTTGTACTGTATTCTGTTCTGTCCTGGGGGACATACTGTACTGACAATGCCATGTATTGCAACATGAATGTTACCTTTGGCTGTGAGCTATGCTGATAATTGCTGAGTGGGTGTCAGTCCTTTAGTGAATTTGCAACCAAGTGAGACAACAAAATATGTCAAAACATGTTTTTCACCTACCGCTGCTTGTTCTAGTCATGCCTTACTCATCCTCCTCCTCCTTCACCTCCCTGTCTGAACTTGGACCTCATTATGGTGAGGGGAAGTTGAAAATAAACTGAAGAATTAAGAGTTTGAGTAAAGATGTGAGTGGGAGTTTTGTTTCAGGAAAGTGCAGCTAATAGATTCTTCTTCAGTCAGTCACAATTTGTCCGGGGGATGAAAACTCTTGAGATGTAACTATTTCACATCTGATGAGTCAGAACAGTTGTTGCATCTGTAAAGAGATTTACGTTTCATTTGTATGTAACTGACAAAATGTTGTTTATCGAGCTCAGCAGATTTTATAGCCGGATGTTTGAACCAGAGTTGTGTTGATGATCATTAGTGACTTTTACATTTTAGTGTTTCTCAACAACTTTATAAGTGATTTATTCCAGCTTGACCTTTATAAATGTTCATAAAATGAATGATCAGCATTCATAACAGCCTCACTGCACATTTCTGTAATATGATTACTGAGACGATTGCGAAATAACAAGAGTGTCCCATCACTGTGGTTTCTGAGTCTACTGCCATACTAACTTACTTATTCATATCAGTCCTCTGAGCTAAACGCCCACAGGCTAACAAGCTCACAGTTACAATGCTAACATGGTGAAGTTAAGCAGGAATAATTTTCACTATTGTTTTTAGTTTAGCATGTTAACATTTGCTAATTAACACAAATTACGGCTGAGACTGATAGGAGTTAGTAGGCACGACTATTTTTGAAGGTATTTGGTCATAAACTAAAATATTAGACAAATTAAAATTTTGACCTGCTGGATGAATAATCATCAAATTACTATTCATCCTGAGAGAAACATAAATGTGTGCACCAAACTTCATGGTTATCTAGTCAATAGTTGTCGAGACATTTCAGTAGTTGACTGACCAACCAAAATTTCCATCCCTTCACCCATATCCACTACTGCGGCTGAAGAAATGGGTAATAGCTGCACACATCTGTAGTTGTGACAAATTATTTCAGTCATTAGTGTAATTCCAAACTGCAGAGTGAACAGATGAGTTGGCTGCTAATCTACTAAAGCACACCAAAGTATTTTTTTTTGGATCCCTCAGCTTTTCATTTCAATTTGCCAATCAAATACCGAAAAAAAAAAAAAAAAAAATGTGCATAATCAGAGCGATCATTTGTCCATCTGCTTCAAAGAGGATTTTTGAAACCGCCCTCCTTTAAAGAGACAATCATTAAGTGAACACATGTAGACACTGAGCCAGTCAATTTTGTGAGCGTTATCAACTGAGGCATCCATCAGCTGAATTCTCCAGTCGGCTTGATATGTCTCTCCATTCCCAGCAGCCTCTCAATCAATCAGTCCATTTTGTTGTGGTTCCCTGTGGCTCGACTCTGTTGATGCATAGAACTGTCAGAACCCTTCCTGAGCTGTCTCTAATGAGTTTTTCATTATCATTGACATCAACTGAATGACAATGAAACAGAGGTATTAGGGCTGTACTAAATGAATATGTGTGTGTGTGTGTGTGTGTGTGTGTGTGTGTGTGTAGTGGGGGTGGTAGTAGAAATTATTAGACATGGCCGTGTTGTAAATCTGTTAAGAGCTGAGGGCGTTCGGCTGCATCCGGAGATCAAGTTGTCAGGCTGTGCATCTCGCCGCTAAAGTCATTGTGACTTCCATGGCTCAGGGGTTGTGCTCTGTGACAAGACATGATGGATTCACACCCCAGGGAATACCCCTCACCTGTATGTGTATGTGTGTGTGTGTGTGTGTGTGTGTGTGTGTGTGTATATGGGTGTGTGCAGAGCCTCACCTCCTTTCAACCAGCTGAATGCTGTTCACTACTGTTCAGCATTATAGCAGCTGTGTGAGTGTTTGTAACTCTGTGTGTGTGTGTGTGTGTGTGTGTGTGTGTGTGTGTGTGTGTGTGTGTGTGTGTGTGTGCATGTGCCTTCTGGGGCCAGGCAAGAGTCCTCAGGTCACATCAAGGCACGTCTCCAAGTCATGTCAGTGACCCAGATAAGCAGAAACGACAGAGTGAGAAATAAGTAACTCAATGGGAACTTAGTAACTTGGTCAGCAGCCATTTTTTTGTTGTATGACTGTTGTGCCCATTTTTGGCTTGTTGAGGGAAGTATCGTGTATACTTAAATGATCTCTTTCTTTTCTAGTACACTGACAAAAACACTTAATGCCCACAGAGGGGTAAAAATATCACATCTCCCAGGCTGCTATAAAATCACTATTCTGTGATGTTAGCTTTGTTTTTCACAGACTATAAATGTCTATGTTTCCATTCTAGAAAATCAATCTGCGCAGAGTCGGTCTGCATTTGATTTTCTTTGTGTTATTCTAAAGCCGAGCACTCCTCCCTTATGCAACAGTGCCACGAGGAGAGCAGATCAGAAGGTCTGCACAATGTCTGCAGCACAGGAAATATTGTCTTCGCTTGACCTTGTGTGCCTGTTCGTGCATGTTTACAAAAATACACCGCTGCAGCATACGGCCCCCAGTTTACAGTGATATCTACCTGGGTTTTTGTTTGACTGCGTCCGGGTCGTCCTTTATCACTAAGTCAATGAATTCAAACCCGCTCACTGTCGTGTCACCACGTGTTATGCAGCAGCGCTTTGCTGTAATTGCAGCATTTTCTTACGCAGCAGTATTTGACCCGATGAAAAATGTAAACAGACAGCCAGGTTATGTAACTCAGTATAGGGTGTCAGGGGGTTAGTGATTGGACTAAAAACAGTACCGCGCTGAGAGTGTGACCTCACTCAGACCTATGCGACGTTTGTTTAAACCGATGTCACGTTAAAAAATAAATGTCCTACAAGTCAAAGCTGTAAGCATTAGTTATCTGTCATGTTTGTGCTTTTTTAATGTTCTGTATACTGTATGTCTGGCATGTAGCCAGCAGTTAGTGTTCTCAAGATTTTATCTAGAGTAAAAGTATATTTATATTTTGTGTCTTGATTAATTACATATGTATTTTTTTTTCTCGGAGGCCCAAGCATCACAGATGAGCTGAGGCTATAAATGTAATGATATGAGACATTATCTATTCAATGAATATTTAGTGCTTGTGTATCTGTCCCTTCAAAATTAACCATGAGTAAATAAATAAATAATAGGGTTTATGTAATTTCTCAGCATTAATGAGTAATTGGCAGAATAAAAGAGGCAGCGTGAGCGGCAGAGTGAGAAAAACACTGAAGGAAGAAACACACCCAGTGCTTTCTAAGTAAAGATTACACTGCTGAAAACTTGTTTGGTTTTTTTTTGTGCCAAAGGGATGACAAATGCACAACAAATGCCCTTGGAATTTTCCCCCCGTGTTGTTTCTCCACAGCGGAGCAGTTGTGAAAATAACAACATGAAGTGATAGGTTGCTGAGTCGTGATCATTTTACCCCTTTTTTTTAATGACTGCCTCTTAGTTTTATTCAGCTCCAGTCTTATTGTAACATTCTGTTGATGGGAATTTGATCCGACAAAAAATAATCACAGGGTCCTTTTGGCAGAGAACAACCTTGGATGTGATTTAATTGTCATTGCAGATGGAAGGAAAGAACGTTGACGCTGTGAAATACGTGACTGAACTTGGACTATTTGAAGTTTCTCTCTCTTTCTTTCTTTCTCCCTTTCTCTTTCTCTCCCTCTCTCCCTCTCTCTCTCTCTCTCTCTTTTTCTCTCCTTTGAGCTTATCTCTGTTTGTGTTGCTGCGTGGAGGCAAGGCACTCTTCCAAGAAGTTACATTACTGTCGCGGGTTGACATAAACGTGGGTGTACAAAGGACTTGGAGGGCTTAAATACTTTATTGTGTGTGTAATGTGAACTGAGCAATTATATCTGCCAGCCTTTCAAACAAAGAGCTCCTATCAGGCAGGTTCATGTGTTTTTAATTAACAGCGTTCAGCTTTAAGTCATGAGCAGGCTAACCAGAGAGAAACCAAAAATAGATCCATGATGATCAGTGCATCTGAGGTGTATATGAGGTGTATAATGTAATTCTTTATGATGCAGAAACAGCTGTCTGTGCAGTCCTGCTGTGAAAAACAAGACAAAACATTATTATATTGTATTTTATATGCTGTTGTGGTGAGAAAAACATTCAAGCTCCGAGTTTTTGTAGCATCTGTATCAAATATTTCTCTTAGCAGGGACTGTTTGTTTAAAATTTCTTCCCTTTTGTGGGTTTGTGGGTTAACCAGCGTCTGTCATTTACAGCATTATACTAACTGCTTGACTGTTACGACGCCCTCATGTGAAATATTCAAAATACATCTGTCTGAATTTAAATGTAGTTTCTCTTTTAGGCTGAGAGGGGACTTGAGGATCGTGTTTACTAGCACATTGGAGCAATTTGGCAGCCTGCTACCCCATTCAGCACAATGTTGCACTAATCCAGTTTAAAAATAATTAGCTACAGGCTAGCAGGCCTGTGAAATTCCTTTCCCTGATTGTTAATGTTCCTGTCATAGCCTCCATCCTTTTTCAGCAAAAAGTCGATGTTCCCGGAGAGGAAATGGATTTCTGGCTATAAAAGTTTTCACATCTCTTTTATTCTTCCTTTTCAAATGAAATATGTGAAGATAAAAATATTAGACTTAACCAAATGTTGGCAGCAAAGAGGTGAAAAGACATAGTGATTTTTATCACACAGTGCTGCAATAGCACACGCTTTTCCACCTAAATGGATGTTCTCATTATCACTGTTTTCCTTTCCCTCAGCTCCAAACCTGAAGGGGCGACCTCGGAAGAAGAAACTGTCCATTTCTCAGAGGAGGGACTCCCAGGGTCAGGCTCAGGGTCAAGGGTCATCAGGGTCAACCCAGGGGTCAACAGCAGTGGCAGCACAGGACCCCTGCAGCCCAGAGAGCAAAACTACTACTAAGGTAAGATAAGGCCAGATAAAATTAGATCAAATAACGTGAGAAATTCACACACGGAGACAGACTGAGAGGTAATACAAAACAATTAAATAAGAGATTAAAGAAATTAGAAAGATGAGGCTGAAAAGGCTTCATGTAATATACACGTCACAATAGCTCAGACAGCACAAAAGGCAGCACTCGTGTAAATCTTTCTCAGATAAATAAAGCATGTTATACAGGAAACAGTAACTTAAAGTCTCCTTTCATGCTGCTGTGGTGCGGTAGTGACACCTTGACTTGTGTCAACCAGCTGCTTTCTAGGTCAGCAGTTACAGAAACAAGGTGGCAGCATTTTAATTTGTGATTCACTGTGAGAGACACAGCAACAGTGCGGTGCAGCAGTACAGCGTTACATGCTGCACAGTGCACGCAGCGCACGTGACTGTGAAGGCCACACGTTACATTACAGGTTGACATAGTGGACATATTTAGCAGGTGGAGGGTTTTTTCTATGGGAGAAGCTTTTGTTCAGGGCAACTACAGAAAATGTTTATTACTCATGTTGTTTTATCAAACCACTTCAAGGTTTTTTCAGATGCTGATGGAAGCAGTTTTTTTCTAATAAATTACAGTGAAAGATTACAGTTCCCTAACAGAATATGAATTGATATTGAATTTACTGTCACATAAGATTAAGATTAAGATTAAGAAAAGCAGCAAACCGTCACAAAAGACAAGCTGGGACTGGTATTTTCTTTAACTTAGATAATGATTTAAATGATTAATCATCGAATTAATCATCTATTTGCTGACTATTTTTCTGTCGATCGATTAATCAACCAATCGTCGCAGCTCCAAACCAACATAATTTGTTTTCATCTGACTAATTTGCTCATTTATAGATCAGCTCGTGATAGCTTTCCAGCTTTTCAGCAGCACTCTCTTTGTCTGTGTGTCTTTTCTCTTCCTCCAACCACAACAATAGACATTTAAACACATTCAACATGGTCCCTCAGTGGAACAAGATGTTTTCACTTCTTTTTTTTTTTTCCCCACTGCGTTTTCTCAAAACAAGAGGCAGGGAAGAATCACTCAACTACTAATGAAATCATGTTCCTTGATGAAGAAAATGGAGGGCTAATTTGTATTGCGTTGGCAGTATCTCAAAGAAATCAGTGAGATTTTGAAAGACTTGTATCATTGATTGTGTATTTTTCTGTGCTTCTTTTTATCGAGCCCCTCTGCGACAGTGGTTGTAATATTCAAAGTGAAGGAAATATCTACCCTGAAAGCTACTTCCACAGCTTTTATTCCTATGACCTTGGAGCAGTCAAATCAATATTAGCAATTCTCTCTCGAAGCTGCAGTCAAACTAATCTGTTCCTAATCTTTGATGACAAGAAGAGCTGCTTTATTGATAATCAATGAGAGGCTGCCTCTGTGGCCTGTAAGAATATTTGTTTGTGCTCAAGCCCAAACACTTTTCATCCAAACCGTCTGACATAATTTGAATAACACTCTGTTAAGGGTTCAATTTTCATCTAAAATTACATCCACTGACTCTTTACGATCTCTCTCTGCAGGTCAAACCCAACTGTAAAACGGTACCCAACGGAAAAATAACCCCAGCAGCCAAACACAAGGCCAACGGCCTCGGCAAGAAATCCTCGGCTGAAGACAAGGAGAGAGGGAAGGATAAGGAAAAGGAAAAGGAGGAGAGGAACGAGAAGGAGGAGAAGAAAGAGGAGGAAACATCAGAGGAGAGTCGAGCGGAGGAGCAGTCTTTCTTAGTAGCACTCTACAAGTACATGAAAGACAGAGACACGCCCATAGAGAGGATTCCCTTCCTCGGCTTCAAACAGAGTGAGTAGGACGACTTATTCTCTTATTCCCTAACTGGCAATGTTTAAACAACAGTGTACTCTAGTTTAAACTCAGTAGTCTAATAGTAAAGCTTGTGTGGATACATTTTACCTGGTTTATTTAGGAGATTTAGGTAATAACACCACTGAAGTCTGAAAAGGGATTAAAAACTATCAGTGTGGGAACAGGCATAAAAGTAGGCCTACAAACAGCTATTCAGAATTTCCATGCAAAGAGAAGAAAAAAAAAAAAACACACACACACACACTTGAACCTCGAAGCAGCTTGTGCAAAGAGATAAGAAACAGAAGTATATGTTTCAAATTAGAGTTTAGATATCAGAGTGAAACTGCACTCTGTAAGTCATACAAAAGTGAAATATGCAGGGGAAAACCACTGTGTGGATTTTAATCAGCATCTCTAACCACACCTCACCTGTAGTGCCCCCCCCCCGTCGTGATCAGTTGAGAAAGCAGTAGCTGCTTTTGAGTCAAGTCAGGGGGAAGATTTGGTCCTGACTATACAGAATATGAGAGTTTGAGAGGAAGAAGTGGGAGTGGCTGCCACCTACTACAGGCCTTATACCATAAGTCAAATGCTGTTTACCTTTAAATCTGCAGTAGTAATAAACTAAAGGAATAATTGTTGAATATGTAGAGAGAAATCATGTCTCTCAGTTTGTAAGAGACTCCGGAGGCTCCCTGTCAGAGCACGTTTTGCTCGGCTTTCATATAAGGAGAGAGTATCTTCTCACACTTGTCAAAGGGGTTTCCTGTGAAGGCCAAGAACGTCCTCTAACTGTGTTAAAAGAACATCACATGTATGGGAAACACGTCTGCGCGAGATGAAAGATTTCTGATATAGGTCGTATGCTTAGCTTGCACTCGGTGTACACAGGACAGAGAGGAGAAACATGCTCGTAAACATCATAAAGGGCACACTTTGGTCTCTTGAAACTGAAAAACTGCTTCTTCTTTTTCTTCTTTTTTTACGTTTTTGATCTGGAGACAAGACACATGAGAACGTGAGCTCTCTTCTCAAACTGTGGTTTTCACATTTTTTTCTCAGTCTTTATTCAAGGAATAAAAATCACATTTGCATTAATGTCAAAAGGAGCCAAGAAAGATTTAGCCGTTCACATCAGATCACAGCACCACAACATCAGCAAATTAACGAGAGGCAGGAGAGGGAGAGAGATGTCTATTGAATTTAACAGTGACAGTTTATAGCTCAGTAAAACTCATTACACTAAACTGTTACATGAAGGTAAGCTGTGGTCGCCTCGACTCTGCTAACCTCACCGTGGTATTTTGACAATCCTGTCATCTAGACTGCCGACACGTTGTAGCTTAAATGGGTCATTGTGGTTGAGGGAGATAGGGGGGGTGGGGGGGGTGGAGAGAGATGTTGGGAGAATTACATACCCAACATGTTTTACTTTTGGTTGGCATTTCTCAGTTTGAGCTGAGAATAAAGTCGAGGTCCACGCGCCAACTGTTTTACATACAGTACATGCTTTGAATCTCAAAAGCAGACACATCATAAGCAAGGCCCTCATTAAATGGTGAAATCATGCTGTTTAAACTTCGTCCTTGGCAGCGAGCACACATCAGCACATGTAAAGAGGAGGGAGAAAAAAAAAAAAAAGAAGGGAAACACATTATAATTAATACAACAAACCCCTCAGATGTAATCAGGTGCCGTTTTCATGCTCTTCCTTCAACTCGCTACAAATGCATTAAAAGATCAAAGAAGTCACTTTCCTGTAATGGAAAATTGAAAATATGTTATTTAAGTTGCATTTGAGTAATAATCTTTTTATGAAGTTCTCTGGAGTTGAACAAAGCAACAGATGGTTGAATGATTTACCAGACTTACCCGTGCTTTGTTGGCTGCTCTGCTAAAAATATCCATTTGATTCACGTCCAAAAAGAAAAACCCCCTATCTGAATCCAAACATGGACTATTAATGTATGTTCCACCTCATCTCCGAGCTGTGGAGTCTGTGTTTGTGACTGTTGACGGCCCAGCAGAGACATATGAACTATTAAATTGCAGTGAATCTGCCTTTACCACAACTGGCTCATTACATATTTGAAATCCAGTCATTTTAATTTTGCTGCTTTGACACAGTGCCCACTTGTTTGCCTGCCTCACTCTCATGTCGAATTTATATTTCACTTCAGGGGCTGCATGTATTAAACATCTTAGAGCAGAGGTGCTGATCTGAGGCCAGTCAGCCTCTTAACTCCACGTCTGTAATAATCACATGTATTTTACACTGACTTCCATCATAAATTTCAAAGTAACTTGTTGACAAGCTGTTGCTGGACACATTCACGGCACCTAATGAGGTTTTTAATCAATGTGCTGATTATTTTCTTCATAATTTGACATATTCAGATTTCTTGTTTAGTTTGACCAACAATCCAAAACCCAAAGATATTTAAACTTTACTGTCACAGAAAACAAAAACAAAGAAGCACATCTTGGCGATGACTAGATTATCAGTATTTAAGGCTGCAACTAATGATTAATCTACCAATTATTTGTCTTTTCATTAACTGATTATTCGTTGTGTGAATGTGAAATGTCAAAAATGTTCATCACGATGTCTCAGGGTCCAAGGGGACGTCTTCAGATATCTTGTTTTGTCCAACCAACAGTTACAAGCCCAAAGATATTTAGCAAAATGACACAAAACAACTGGATCCAGACTGTTTGACATTTTTCACTATTTCTGCTTAAAAAAATTACTGAAAATACAAATTCATTGATTATAAAAATAGCTGCAGATTATTTTTCTTTCCATCAACTAATTGTCTCAGCTGTAAAAACCTTTTTCACCTTTCTTTAGATCTAGTGTATGTAACGCCTCTATTCATCTGTCCTTGACTAACTGTGCAAAAAAGAAAAAAGAAATAAATGCAGCTCTATATTACTTCAGTGAAGTCATTCATAGAGGCTGAATGCACGCTAGCACCTGAATCACAGGAAATGACAGAAAATAGTTGGCTGTTACATTTGAGGAACAGTACAGCCGGAGAAGAAAACTGTGGCTGCAGTTTATTCATGCGAGTTTGCTGTCCTTCTATTTTTTATCACTTGGTTAATATTGACTCTACAGCTGCTGCCATTGATGTTGTATTGGTGCTGAAAGAAATGAGAGCTAGAGTGAACTGAGGAGGAATAAAACAGGAATAGTTGTGGTTATATTGTATCTTCTGAATGTCCTTGATCTGCAAGATTAACAAGTAACTGTGTGTGTGTGTGTGTGTGTGTGTGTGTGTGTGTGTGTGTGTGTGTGTGTCTATTCCAGACGCATGTGTGCTTCAGTTCTTGGACATCAGCATGAGATTGTGAACATCAGTTCCAATTTGTCTCCCTCTCTCAGCCTTGTTGTCTAATTGCCATGCCATCGGTGTGTCGTTGAGGCTGCATTGTGTTCCTGTTTTGTCATCCTTATCTCAGTGATAATTGCCCCTGCCAAATGGAGGGGAATTAAGAAAAGAAATTGCTAATGACAAGACATCTAAGAAAAGGCATGTTCTCTCATTTCCTTTATCTGTTCTGTTCCCTCCCAGTCCCGTGTACTATTGTGGTAATTACAGTTGATGCATAACAAGCTAGTTAAATAGACCATCTTTCTGTTTCTACAGTCAGAAAGCACAATACGCCAGAGTGCTCAGTTCAAACAGAAAATCTACCCAGCTCCCTTTGTTATTCCACCCGTGCATTGACAACGGTCGCAGAGAGGAGGGAAGGAAAAAATCAATGCTGTCAAATGCGGAGATAGGAAAATGTCATTTTGACAAATGCAAGGCTTTGTGTACGCACAGATTGAATTTTGATGGATTTCTCCCCAGGCGAGGCCTCCTTTTCTTATTTATAGGCCTTCATATAAAAATGTTAAACAATGATGTTACAGAAAGCAAATACAAATGTCATTGGCACACAAAAAAGTTGTGCAATGAACTTGTGCTTCTTTGTTTGTGGGAAATATTTTCTTTCAAACAAAGACAGCCATTTGAAGCCTTTCTATAAAGCTTACATGGCTATTTTTAGGAAAATGTTACACAAGACTTGTATTTTGATATGGCTTGTCATGGGGTATTTGCATGGCAAAATCAATGCAAATGAATTTGCATTAGTTCAAACAGAAGTTTGAGCATATTGCCAAGCATTTGATGCTTGTAATGGTTTTCATTCATACCTGCAGGCGGCAGCTGAGGGTTAACAAATCTCTTTGTCGGGATGAAGCATATGCTGTATTTTATAACATAGCAGCCATTCTACAAGTATTCGATATTTATTTGCATCCTTTCAGCTGAATGCAGCGTTGCTTCGTGTGACAAGGATAAAAAGTTGTTGTTTTCAGTTTGCCTTTCCAGGAGTATCTATCCATCTATCCATCTATCCATCTATCCATCTATCTATCTATCTATCTATCTATCTATCTATCTATCTATCTATCTATCTATCTATCTATCTATCTATCTATCAATCTGCACTGTTTGTATGACACTTCAGTAAATATTGTACTTCCTCCTCACTAAGTGTACTTACATAATACATATATTATCATAATTACACTTCTGACATATCATTTCACTTGTACTGTACATGATGTCTGTTGGTTCCTGTTTGTTTTGTACACAGTCACAGTCTCTAACCTATTTGTTTATTGTTCATTCTGTACATCCATTCATCTTTGCGTACAGTATATCTATACGCTCTGTTTACAGTATGTGCTCTGATGTTGAACTGCATTTTGTTGTACTGATACTTAATGTGTGCACTGAAAATAAAAGTGGAATCTAATTTCACACCTACAGTTGCCACGTTTTCCGCAGATTTAGATTTTACATTTAAAACACATCATCAGCTTATAAAATATGGTTCATTGTTAAACTACAAACGGTTTACAGAGTTTGTAAAATGAACTCCACCATGAGCAGTTACATCATTTAAACACTGTTTACATTCTTACATAATCCAACAGTGTAATACATAATATTAAACTCTGAAAGGGGCCCTTCAGCATAATGAGTAGTTTTGTGGTTGATATTTTTTTTTGCTTGTAATATTTAAATGAGCAACTTTAACTCGTAATGGAATATTTTTACATTTTGGGATTGTTGCTTCTACTTAGCTAAAGGATCTAAATACTTCCTCCAGCACAGTATTTGTCTCCCTCTCTCTGGTGTAATGACTGTGTATGACGTCATGTGTTTCAGCTCAGGTCCTTTCCCAGAGTTCCTGACTGCCTTGTTTGTCTTCTGTCTCCCACAGTCAACCTTTGGACCATGTTTCAAGCTGCTCAGAAACTCGGAGGATATGAGTTGGTAAGTATTCACATATGTGGCAATATATTCCTTCTCTTTCGTCGAGGTCCCTCCCTTCTTTCTTCTGTCTCCCCCTCTTTTCTTTCCCTCCTCCTGATGTCTGCCCTCTGTCGCTCGCTGTCTTCCTACCTACCTCCCTTCTCTCTCTGTTCTTTCTCTGCCCTCCTTTTGCTCCTTGAGGTCGGTCACTATTTTCCCAAGAAGAAAGTCTTGCTCAGAGCCACATTTAGCAAAAATGATGCCATTGTTTCACCCCCCCCACCCCCCCACCCCACCCCCCCGGAGTGGAAAACACATGTTCCTCTGCTTTGCACTGGTCAGAAGGAAATTGGTCAAATCGCTCATTTTTTCCCATGTTGGGGATGAAGTGAAATGCGCACGCACACACACACACACACACACACACACACACACACACACATATATGGATATACCCATAAGTATGCACATGTACTACACACACACACACACATACACCCAACCAATGTGAGTCAGAAAAGTGTGTATGAGGCTGAGGCATTTAACTTGGAAGCCTTACATGCCATTTATTCCCTCACTTTTCATGTGCGTCTTGTTTCCAAAGTGAAGTCGATGTTTGATGTTGAGTCGTCAAGTGCATTGCTCATGCCTGTTTCTTCATTAGCTGGCTGGTATAATATCATCCGAACAGACAGCCAGACCCGGGCCATAAACAGGATACAGCTCATATAATTGGGGCTCATATCCTTTTTAAACCCTCATATCTGCAGCTGATTATCTCACGTTTCATGTTGAGGCTTTGTTAGCTCTGTGGCAGCCCGGAGTTTTGTGTTTTGTGTTGTAGCCCCGTCATCTGTTATGGGATAAGGGGTTATAGCAGGAACAACTGACTGCATGATGTTAACAGAGCTTATTATGTTAGAGAATTGAGTGTTGAGGATTCAATAACTGGAACATCATGACTCAGTAACTCCCCAAGACCTCAAAATGATGTCAACTACTTATGTTTCTCTCTCTTTGTTTTTTTTTTTATTTTATTTTTTAAGTCTTTCTTCCTCTCATATTTTTCCAATTTTCCTCACCCTACATTCGTCTTATTGTCATCCTTTGTCTCTGTTTCTTTTTCCTCTTTGTCTTATTACTTTCTGTCTTCTCATCCATCCCTCCAGATCACAGTGCGCAGACAGTGGAAGCATGTATATGACGAATTGGGCGGGAACCCCAGCAGCACAAGTGCCGCCACGTGTACACGAAGACACTATGAGAGGTGAGTTATTATGCTCGGCGCTTATATATGACACACGATTGTTATGCGTGCACATGTGGAATGGTTTGCATCGCCTGGAGTGAGAAAAACCCCCTCACAGCTGCACCGAATATGATTTCACAACGTTGGACACTACAAGACAAATATTGATCTTATTCAGAGGAAGTCAGTGCACTTCCACATACATGAAGACTAGTGCTTGCAACAGTGGGATAGTTTGCAAATCACTGTCTCTTACATGCAGTTCTAATAGTATTAAGGAATGCATTCCTCGTGGACCTAAATCAATTCATGCTGAGGTAAGACTCAGTTATTTTCTTAGGATTAATTGATTAGTTGCACAGCACTATGGAACCAATTATGCTGTAAACTCCACCCATGCTAGGCTAAAGAGGATTTAAAGGC
Source organism: Seriola aureovittata (assembly GCF_021018895.1). NCBI lineage: Eukaryota > Metazoa > Chordata > Actinopteri > Carangiformes > Carangidae > Seriola > Seriola aureovittata. The sequence continues at coordinate 18,872,922 of NC_079377.1, forward strand.
TCAAAATGACAGTGTTTTGAATTATTAACTGACCTACATGGACGCACATATACACTAACTAGCCTTCACATCATATATGCATTGCAAGCACACAAAGCTGCAAGACAGAATGAAAACACCACTTTAATGTATTCATCTAATCATTCAGTCAGATACTGCAGCATTTTGAACCTTCACATTATAATCGCTCAGATGGTATTACCAAACCAAAGAAAGCATATGGATATGATCCTGAGGGAGCTGTGGGGGTATTATGCAGGGCTGCTTACACACACTTACACACACTTACACACACTCACACACATAAAAAACACACAGACACACACACCCACTTTCCCAAGGTTAAACAAATGCCAAATATGATCTCCCCAACAAGAGATAACCAGTCGCTCATGAAGCAGGTCATTCCTCCGGGCCGGTGACCCTCTCCACATCTCTCCGGCTGCTGCAGGGTTCATGCATCAGCACAGCTCAGGCACAGGCACACACACACACACACACACACACACCTGTCAGTAATACAGCAGTATGCCAGCAGTACCATATGAGGGAGCCGGGGCAGGTTCATATTGTGTTGAGATTGCATGCTGTAAGCGAATTTGCAAGCACAGGCGGCGTCGGTGGCGCCGGCCAGAGCGGCTTTTCCAGGAAATTTGTGAAACCATAGGTGTGAGAGTGTATTGTTTGTACACAAGCTGATAATGTGGCTCTAAATGCCCAGCTCTTCCTCACTACCTCAAACAGGGACACGCTTTAAAGGAGGTGCTGCTGCACGGTGGTGCTCCTTATTTAAACTAATAATAGATACAGTCTGACTTTCAACACCTGGCGTCAGAGGTGAGGCATATCACTTTATTGCAAAAGTCAGAATATGTCTTTGATCCCGGTTTTGTGATCGGTCTCCGCCTTTCAAGTTACTTTGAAGCCAGATGTAAAAAAAAAAAAAAAAGAAGCTGTATTGTTCACCGGTCTATAAGGTGTAAGTATGGTGGCAGGAAGGCAGACGGGGCAGGACGGAGCCGTGTGGGAAGCACTGAGGTGTGACTGCTGCTGCGCTGGCCTTTCCCTCTCCAGCCACCGAGAAGCAGCTGAAAATAATGCTGAATCAATACAAAGCAATAATATCCACACACTGCAGTGAATATCAGGCTGACAGAGAGGGAAGGTGTAAGAGGGAGGGGTGGGGGTGATGGTGTGTGTGTGTGTGTGTGTGTGTGTGTGTGTGTGTGTGTGTGAGAGAGAGAGAGTGAGAGAGATCAGCTGAAGCTGAGCAAGTTTCCATTCAGGGGAATAATTTTAGCTGAGCCTCGGTGTTTGGGCTGCTTGGAGGGCAATTAGCTTCATTGTATTAACTCAGCAAACATGGCCATTCTCTCCGCATGATGAATGAGGCTGTTTGTGGGCTCGCTGAAGTGTGTGTTTGTTCCCCAGAGGCGTCTTTGTTTCCACCTTTAATCATTAGTCAATGTGCTACAGAAATATAATTCACAGGGAAGAATGTACAGTGTACAAACTGGAACAACACTTATGTTTTGCTCCTCTCTCGGAAGGATCACTTCTGATTTGTCTCAGCGGGTCAAAGTAGAGTAGAGCAGGAAATAAAAAGTCTCAGGCTAGGAAGAGGGAAGGAAACAATTTTTCAGGATATAATTGCTTTAAATTAAGTGGATATTCTTTGCTGCTTTGGTGTTATTTGGGTTAAAGACTGTGAATATCCACAAGCATTCAGCTCTCATTTTAAATTATACACATTATCCCTTTATGGCCCTAATGGTGAAATCATATGAAATGGTTTCCTAGGAGATGTTATTGTGAAAGATGGAGCCAGCAGCATAATTATTATATTTATGCTGTCCAGGAGAAGGCGGTAATCACTGGTAGTAATGGAGTTACATAGCTGGAATTGAATGGGAGATAACCTGAGCTAATTGTCATTTTCAACGTTACTATTTTTTAGTCACAGAGTGCCGTTCATTAGTGTGCAGAGAAAAATCAATGTAGAAATGTCCAAGCCAAGGTCTGCCGCTGCAGCTATGGGGAAGCTTTAATGATATTTATTTAAACGGTTTCCCGAGATTAGCTGTCAGGGCCCAGCGCTCTGAATTAAAAATGAGGTCATGAAAAAGATGGCATCAATAACCTTGAAATAGACTGCCTTTTGCTTCTGTGCTGTGCCATTTTCTCTGTGCTCTCCCCCCTCTCTCTCTCCCTCTCTCCCTCATTCTCTCTCTCTCTCCCACTCCCTTCCTTGCACTTCATGCTGTTTCTTTCATTATACAGGTCAGCGCCTTTTAACAGCTCCTACATATTTAATCTTCCTGGTTTCCTACGTGATCTCTTGTTACAGAAACATCACATTTCACTATCTCTGTTCATTTCTGCCTCTTACAGATTTTTAATACCTCACCATGCCTTGGCACTCTAATGTAATTGCACAACGGGATCGGTATTGGGGTGGGAGGGGGTTTTGGAGGGGGGGTATCCATGGCAACAGAGAAGCAATTTAGAATAATTTGCTATTTAAAAACTCTGAGGTTTTGGGCAATAGCAGAGAGCGCAGATGAGGGTTGGATTAAATCATTTCATCTTAAAAGTATTAGATGTTTGCCAGATGTACTGTACACAGAGTCTGAGGCCTGTGAAATATTCTTTGGCTCAGATCATGCAGATACGTGTTTCTTTTAAGACAGATACACGCCTGTTCCAATTTTAGTCGACTAGATGTTTTATTGATTCAGCCTTTATTCATTCCTCCTGGTATCGATGCATTCGCTAAAGCTGCTCTCCAGATATAAAAATACATTTGTTGCCCATAATTATTAGGAAACCTTGAGCCTGTCCTCACACTGAGAATTATAATAGGATAGAGTTCGGATTTGGGGAGGAGAGAAGGCACGGGAGATTGTTTTTTTTTTTTTTAATTTTATTCTGCTGGATGCTCAGTATTTTGCACTTGTCAGCATCTCTCTGCATTGTCCTTGCTGTATTGCAGATATGTGAAATGTAAGCACATTACGTTTTAGCTTGTCTCGTCTAATACTGTAGCTCAAACACAGATTTCAATTATTCTACTCTCTTGTTCTAAAGTAGAGGGTATCACTGGACTGCAATAAGAGGTGGTGGGGAGGGAGTATCACCTCCACCCCCCACCCCCCCACCCCTCCCCCCAGGCTTTTTATTTTCAAAGAGGCAGGGAGAGGGAGAAATACAAAACAATGACAGATTAAGAAGTAAAAGTAATTCAAACTTAAGACATAAAGTAGGAGGGAAATGAGGCAGAGAGAGAAGTTGTGGTATTTAGACCATCATTGTATAATTTCTGTCAGCATTCCTTAACACTATAAACAATGTCTCAACATGTTGTCCGCATCAAAGGCACAGCCAAATTCTTTGTATATCCGTGACTCCTCTACTGAATCTGGACTTCAGCTTCGATGGGAATGCAGCCAGAGAGCTGCATGTTCTTTACACTAAAATAGCAGGCAGCTATTTTAACCTCGGAGAGCTAGATGGCTTCCCCAAGACAAAATGCTTCATTGAGCATTCACTTATAAAATTCTCCTCTTTTTTTGCAGCAATCTTACAAATCACAATATTGGGTTAATGCGTGGCATTTAATCAGAAGGTCCAAGGTTTCTTTCCTCAGTGGCAATGAAAAATCACAAATTACAGCACTGACGTGTGACAGGCAATCAACTGTATGAGAATCTATTCAAGTCTACTGAGATTAATAACCAGTTCAGTGTAGTAGCAAATTAAATTAATCACATTCTTGCAGAGATTTCAGTCCACTTTAGGGCGGCAAGAGGGAACATGTGCCATATATTTATGGGTATTAATACTTGAGTGACTGAAAGACTTGAGTGTTCCTTTGTGAGGAATAGTACACATTTATTTTAAACAGTACTCTTGGCTCACACCTGCTATGGTGAACATTTACCACAGGCTGCAGCAGCAGCAGCAGCTAATGAGAGCAAACCCTGGGGGAACAGTAGAGGTCATTTTAAATCTGGTATTTTCAGACTTGACAAAGGACTTAAGTTTTTCATACATTCCTGCGCTGCACTCTTGTTTTAACTGCATGAATGAGGGTCACCTCAAGTGGTTTGGCTTCGAGACAAAAGAGGGGCTTTGAGGCATGAATCCAAAGCAGAGGGACCGGCTACAATGTCTATTTATCCCTCTGCTGGCATCTCGTCTCGTCTCTTTTTCTCCACATTTCTCTCTCTGCAGCAGTTATTGTTTTCTCGTTGTGCTGATGATGCTTAATCATTGCATTTAGATGTGATAAAGATTTGATTTTATCTTTTTTTATTGTATTCTCTTTTCCTCACAGACTTGTAAAAGTAAGTCATTTTCTTTCTTCCATATCTTTCTACAGCCCCCGGGGCTTGTCCACCAGCTCTTTAAATAGTTTCTTTTCCTTTTTTTTTCTTACACATGAAGCAGCTCTTGTGATCTTAACACAACACCAGCTAAAATTAATTTCAGCACGGACGGGAGGGAAATTGTTGAAATGGAACAGCCTGCAGGCTTTTTCCACTTATTTGGTGACTTAGGCATTTCTTGGATTTGAGCACTCTGCTTGTTCCTGTAACACAAAACTCAGATGAGAGCAGCACATTGCTGGTAAAGTCACCTTGTTTTTGCCAAGTTGTCTTTTTTTGGGGGGAGGTGCTTTGTTTGCAATCTGTTATTTCAAAGGCATAGACATGCTCAGCTGATATTTGTGGTTTGATGAATTTCCCTGTTATTGCTTCTAAGATCAGTCAGATATCAAATAAAATGCATGTTGCATCTATAAACAATCATTTCTTTTGGTTCAATTACGTGAGGCACCTTCTATCTCTTCCTATTCAACGTTTAATCTCTTCACCGCATATTTTAGTTGCTTGTTATCAACATGGAAAACGGCTGCTTAAACAAAAGCCCGGTGATAAATTGGCATGAGAGGAAGTTAAGTATTTATTGACCTCATAAAAATGTTGCCTCTCCTGCCTTAATGAAATTTTTTTCCTGGAATCTCTCAGTGCCGCACACGCCCCCTAGTGGCTCAAATTATTAACTACACCTGGCTTTCTCTCAACTAATGCAGTGGCTGCCAAGCTCAGCCCCTTCCTTGGAGGAAATTGCTACTTATATAAGTGGTATTGTATTATGAGTGTTATATTACAAGATCATGACTAAGTTTTTTTTTTATAACCATACACTTAACTATGGATAAATGAATGACAGCCCTGTAGCCTGAGCTGTCTTTGTTTATCGACCATTTGTGGAGATTTGCATAAAACTGTAAAAGGTGTGCGGTGGAGAAAGAATTAATCACACCATTTAATGGGCTACAGTTTTGGTAAGTCATCTTGTATTCATTAAATATAACAAAGCAAGTAATTGTGACAATGTCGGGAACTTCCTGTGACTGTTTTTTTTTTTGGTTTCCTGACTAACACAGCATCTTAGACTTTGCATTTGGAACTATTTAAGGCTCCAGTAATTTCCCGGGCTCAGCTCTTACATTATCCCGGCCTGCGACTCTCCACCCCCCACCCCATATTGACATTCCATAAAGTTGACCCTGGCCAAGGCAGCCATCTCTTTCCCACAGATCACTGTGATAGTCAACAGTGCTCCCTGGTATACTGTATAAATGTGCCACTTTTCAAGCCCTTTGATCATTGTTAGTAGAGCTGGACATTTGTACATGTTGAATACACATGTATTAGCCTGAGGAATCATATCCACTTTTTTTATAATGGTGAAACATTTATTCTACCTCCCTTTTTCTGAGCAATAATGCGTAATTATTCTGAGATCCTAAATATAGAAAGCCTGAGAACCACTTCCCTACTTGTAATAAATACCACTGCTGCTGTTTTAAAGTTTAAAAGACTGCGTGTTTTTTTTCTCCGTTTTCTAGGATTCTTCATTCCCTCATTCAGAATCATTGGTGCTCTTCATTAACATGTCATTATCCCCTCTTTCACTCCATCTCTCCCTCCGTTTCTTTTTCCTTTTGCTCTCTTTCCCTCCCCTCTTCTCTTTCACAACCCTTTTGCTCTCCGTCTTTCCAATAAGTCACATTTAATAGTACATTTCCTTTCTTGGCCTGGGGCCTGGTGCCAGACCAGCTGTATGAAATGTAGTTTCACCGCTTTCCCTGCCAGCACTTTTGTTCAGAGGAAAAATAACAAAAAAATCCCACAGAGCCTCTTGAACTCTCTGAGGCTTTTTTTTCTTCCTTTTGAAGAGGAGGCGAAACAGCTCTTGATTCATTGTTTGTTTTACCGCCATGTCCCTTAAAAGGAATAGTGCAACCGTCTCTTGTCGTTTCACGAGAAGACCTTATTTTTTCTCATGACTGAGAAAGTCATGTTTCTGTCTGGCTTTTATGGATTGTTATTGTAAAAAACCTGACAGAGGAGCTGGAGAGATTTTCAGAGGAGCTTATTGAAGTTAGAGTGTCGTAGTTTTTCAGTTGTCTTGGTTTCCTCTTCCACAACGTTTCTTATTTCTGGTCTAATGCCAATTTCCATTTTCTTTTCTGAGCAATAAAAGTCTAAAAGTTTCCCTCGCTGGTTTCTTCATGTCATTATTTTACACATGGGTATTGTTATGTTATCCAGATCTTAATGTTCCCATTAGTTATGACATCAGATATGGAAAATTGACTTGGGAAATATTCAGGAGAGAAATAACAGAAGTCAAAAATAGTTGACTAGTTTTTTTTACAGAATGTTCTCTGTCACTTAGTATGGACTTAATTGAGCTGGAGCCTATGCAGCTATCCTGCATTTAATCATGTCACCTGCACAGTGTGTCACAAACTGAAGCTGTTACTGTTACCATTTATGTTTTATAACTGTAATCACTTTAAGAGCTTCTGTGATTATTCATATTAGTATATTAAATTAGATATCGTGAGCAATGAGGTTCCTTTAAAACAGTTTGATTTCAATTCTTCCAGACATTTTCCTCCTTTTTATTCCCAGTCATATTAGTAGTTTTACACCCCCCCACCCGCCACACACACACACACACACACATTCTTCTCTCTCAAGGTTAAACTAATACCTAATGTGATCTGTCTCAGCAGGAGATAACTGGTTTTTCACAGTTTTCTCTCTCTCTCTCACACACACACACACACACACACACACACACACACACACACACACACACACACAGACACACACACATACACACACACACACATACTCTGGCACCCATCTGAACCTGGATTTCCCCTAACCTAGTTTAATTACAATAGGATTGTTAGTGCTTGCCAGGTATTAAAACAAGGAGGTTTTAAAGCAGCGTATTTGATACACTGCATGCCTGTGGCAAAGCTGCAGCTCATTCTGTTTTTGGTATTAACAAACAAAATACTTGAGCGGTTTATTGTACGTTAATGTTCACTTTTTGGTGTGGCCACTGACAAAGCAAGGTGGTTTGCTAAAAAATGCTTCTCCTCCACTACATATTTATATTTGTGTGATGAACCAAAATATAGATAAACAGTTGTTCCTCTTTAAGCGTGATGTGACATAACGTGATCATACCATAGACTCATCTGCATTCCTGTGTCTGCATTCTTCCCCAGGCTCCTCCTTCCTTACGAGAGGCACATTAAAGGTGAGCAGGACAAACCCCTCCCCTTGGCCAAACCCAGGAAGCAGGAGGGCAGCCAAGAGAAGGCCTCAGGAGCCAAAGCCAAAGGAGCGGGGGCCAAGAAATTGAAAGGCCCCAGCAATCCCAAGCTGGGGAGTAAAAAGGACAGAGGGGAGGCAGTGAAAAGCCAAGAACAATCACAGGTCAGTCACAGGCATCTCCCAACTGCTGCCTCATCAGAATTCCTTCATACTCTAAATTCTGTTTCATTTTCACCCGTCTGTGCTTTCTCATCAATAACCTCACTACTCTGTCTTGAATTCCCGTTGTCTTTGAAATTGGCAAATAATAAGAACATATTGACAGTGACTGTAACAACTATTTCTTTTGCATCCAGGACTCCAAGAGGAAAGAGGAGGATCATGAACTGTCCACAGCTGTAAAACAGGAAGTATCTCTGAGCGATGAACCCATTATAATAGAGGAGGAAGAGTTACAATTTACCCTGAAGAAAGAGGAGTCTTTGGCAGTGGAGCAGCCTTCTTCACTGGGCCCCAAAGAGCCAGACTGCAGAGCCCCACATGCTGGCCTACCCCTCCACACGGGGTCTGGTCCCCAGCCTGAATGGAGGCAAATCAGTGAGGCCCTCCAAGCCAAACTGACCTGTGAACAGCAAACTGAAGGGCATTTTATTCCTAAAAACCCCTACCTGCCTCACCGTTGGGATCAGAACAAACCTGCTGGACATGTTGCTCTGCCTGAGTCCTCCTCCAGGGTCAAAGACTCCATAGAAAGTCACGGTGGGAGAGTGGGGAAGGTGTTACCAATGTGTAAGCAAGCAGACAGACAGTGTATAGACTTGAGCACAGATTCCTTCCCTGAGAAAGAAGACTATGGGGTCATTAAGAAGGAGTCTTCCCAAGGCCCTGCACAGACGGCTGCCTACTGCAAAGCCAGTCAGGGGGTCATGTCGCCTTTGGCCAAAAAGAAGCTCCTCTCGCAAGTGTGTGAGTCCAACCCTTTCTCCTTTACTTCTCCTTCTCTTCAGCCTCCGCCTTCCACAGCTGCTTCCTCGCTCCCTGTCATATCAGTGGCTGAAAGGGAGATGGAGAAGAGGAAGGGTGAGGAGGAGGTGGGAGGACAGAGGCAGGGGTGTGTGTCAGACAGCATCCCGGAGGTAGCGCCCATATTCAGACCATCAGTCATTCAGCATGCCCAGAGCAGCAAGCCTCTCCAACAAGCCACCAGTGGCCCAACAGAGAGGAGCGCTGCCGGGGAGCTTTCAGAGACTTACAGCTGCCGGACGAGCCATCACCTTCAGCCTCAAGTCAATCCACCATGGCAGCCCTATCTCCCCCGAACCCATGCCCCGGACAGTGTGGAGAAGGCCGGGGAGAAGCTTCTCCAAGGCCCAGCTGCTCAGCCCCGGAGCTACGCAGGTGACTGCTACTCCTCCCCTCACCTCCACAGTCTGTACAGGCAAACTGAGAACTGCCTGAGCCAGGAAAGGATGGTCAGCTTTGCCAACGGAGAGCGGAGAGAGCACTACACCAGGGACCGTGAGGGCAGCCAGAGCTTTGTCTGTGGTGGTCTGGAGCAAGAGGGCTTGGCCTACAGATCTCACTACAGTGACAGGACTCAAACACACAGAGAGAGCAGAGAGGCAGATGATGAGCCCAGAGACTTCACAATTTCTAAACCTCTCTCTCAGAGGGTGTCATCCTTCTCCAAGCCCTCCTTCTGCAGTCTCCCCTATCCCATCATGCACCAGGGTTTGGATTCTCACCCTAAGGCATGCAGAGTTCCTCCTATGACCATCTCTCCTCCCAAACAGAGCTCAGCAGAGTCGTCGCAACCATTTCCCAGCCCCAAAGCTTCAAGTGATTCGTCCCTCACCATCCCCATTCGACCCAGCAAGCGGAGCCTAGTGGAGCCCGATAACGAGGAAGTCCCAGAGAGGAAAGTTCGTGTCGTGACGCCAATCCACCCTGCCGGCTCAATCCGACGCAGTGACCCAGAAGAGCTGAAACCAGCTGAGCCAGCCCACGCCGTTCACCTCAACAACCATCTCCCCGAGGGCCACCCTACAACCACCTTCCCCCCACCCCACGCCGCACACCTCTACACTGGCATTTACCCGCCTGGCAGCCTGGTTTCACCGGGAGCTCAGGACGGGCTCCAGCAGCACCCAGGTCTGCAGTACCTGAAGAGCCAGTCGGCAGTTTCTCCCCTCGTTCCCCCGTTAGCCTTCCACCCCATGATGCTCCACAGGCAGCTGCTGGCCTCCAGCCCTAGCCCGCACCACTTCTACAGGCATCCAGGTGGGGCAGCACTGTATGGGGACCTGTTGCACCACCTGTACCCTCTCTCCACCCTCCCGCCACCTCAGCTGTCCTCGGTACACCCCAGCACCAGACTGTGAGGGAGGGAGGACGGTTTGTTTCTCCCTCTCTTTCCTCATCCGCAGAAACTTTTTCAGCTTGTCTCTTGTCTTTCTGTCTCTCTTTGCTCGGGGATTGTGGCTCAGTCGAAGGAAAACACTGATCATAAAACTTTGGCTGATTACAAACTGATAAACTCATCAGTCAGGCAGACTGAAAATTCCATTTTCTTTTTTTTTTTTTATTTGTGTATGCATTTGTTTATATACTTTGCACTGTTCTTTATTTTTTATCACCACTTACTGTATCTTTTTTTTTTGTTGTATCCTTATTTGCACAATGCTCATTTGTATGTGCTCACAAATCAGTTTGTCGCTCTCAGTCACCATGAGTCAGGTTGTTGCTCTGGATGTGTGAAAAGTGGAGGGCAACAGAGAAAAGCCATTTGTTTACTGCGTCTGAGGGCTAAACTTTGTTGCTTAAAAACACTACAAGTAACATGACAACGTAAATGCAATTCTTTATATAATAGAGGTGCGATCACCGTGGCAAACGATGCTCAACAGTTGTTTTAGCGCATTATTACACTTTAGGCAGCCAGTGGTGTTGTGTCTGTTTACATGTATCCATGTAAACAGGACTCCCTGGAATAGACATTAACACTCACTGTGGTGCTGCGTCACATGAAATGATTTCATCATAACATTCAGAGGTGCTGTGTATGACAGATGTACTGTAGACTCACTTTTTACTCACTTCAGGTCTTTATTTGTTATGTTTTCAGTTCAGATACAGCATAGCAGTTGTCAGGTTGGATGTGTTGACAAATCACCAGTTCTAAATTGAAAGTCATTTGACCCCAAAAACCCCTTGTGATGAGTAGACTGTAGCAGCTTGTTTTTGTCTGTAGGACCAGCATAATGAAACAGCCGTCTGCTGTGGAATGCTCACCACAAGAAATCAGCATTTCATCTTTTTGTTCTTGACTTGAAAATCTTTTTTTTTTTCTTTTTTGGTGAACAAGCTCTTTAATTCAATACGCTGAAAAGACTCACTGTATGATTTAACAGGAATGTTGTCACTTAGGATATTATTGCTTTGCAAATATCTGTGCCTTTCGCAGTCTTGGATTAGAGTTAGCACTACAGTTGTTAAGGTTTATCTTCTGTAGCAGGGTAGGAATATTAATATTACTGTCACTCTTGTCTGAAATGCAGCACACAGACATTCATACAAAAACTATATGGCACACTTGGCTATCAGACACCAGACTTGATTGGTAAGGCACAAAATGTAAAGATACGCATTAACCTGATGGTTAGTATTTGTGCTTAAATTAATCTATTTACTTAGCTTAACTGTGCCGGGCAGTCAGTTATAGAAGAACCTCAAAAGATTTACTGATAGTTGATATTGACACAGGTCGGTGTCTGGCATCCGCAGGGCATGTGTGCTGTATGTGTTTTCTAGCAGTGATGAAAAGGTACCAGACTCCATAAAGTATGCCTACCATGCTCCATAGCCTGAGGTAGCAAGACGACACCTGCTCTGGCTTTTACAACCACTATAATTGCAATCCAGGATAGTCGAAATACACAGTGAACATGTCTGGTGTTTCAAAAGAAGAAGAAAAAAAAGCTGTAAATGTCTCTGTGTAAAGTTTTACTGAATACTTAGATAAAGACATTCATTTCTGATTAAGTACTGTACATTGCTGTGTGTAGGTAAAACTGGCATTAGTGCTGGCTCCTGTACAGAACATTCATACGGGATCAATTCATGACAACCCCTCTCTCTTGTCTTATTTTCTGTGTAAATAGCACTGTAGATAGTACCGCGTGGTTGTTATCATATAAACTGTTATAATCTGTAAATAGTATTAAAAAAAAAACAGTATAAAAGTCGGTTACACAATCTAGCTGTGTCCTTGTTTGCTCTGTTTCAAGGTCACCGTGATCATGTTAGATTTAAACAAACACTACAATTTAAGAATTAGGATACTCTTTTTATTTGTTGTCGTTTCACTTTTTTTTTTTCCACGTTGTTTCCATTAATGTGCATCCTGAAAGTGTTTTTGATACAGTAGCCATCTGTTTACCAATCACCCAGCTGGCGAGCAAGACAAAAAAATAAAGACATTTTGTATATGACCTCCTGTATATTTAATTAAAATATTTTACTATCTATGCGTTTCCTCGGTTGTGTTCTTTAACTGAACTGCAGATAAAAAGCGAGGGCTGAATAAACTGATATTTAATGCCAGTGTACTAAGGCCAATGTAATGTTCTTCTTTCCTGAGTAAATGCAGTGTGAATGGGGTTTTATTATTGTAATACCATTATCTGGCTATGAGATTCCATCCGCCTTAATCTTCACAACAGGCTACTTCTGGGCTCAAAGCCAGTGTAGCCTCTCCAGTATTTGCTGCAGTCAGAAAAATGTGCTGGTGCATGTATCTCTATGGGCTGCAATAAAAGCTATGCTTTGACTTTTATTGCCACCCCCTGGTAAACCTTTACCATGAAAAATATTCAGTAATACTTCCAAGCTCAGCAAAAATAAAGCAGCCTCACCAGGGTAGAATGTAGGCCGTTTTATTGCAGATCAGCAATAATAAAAAATACAGTTTGCTTCCAAGACAACAGAGAACAGAGAGTAAGGAGAAAATTGCACTTTTTGAGGAACAAAAATTACTACAGTATATTTTACATTGCACTAGACACAAATTATACTGCACAAGAGACAAGACTAATATAAAGTATCACTACTTACGAGTACATAACAGTTCCACTTAAAGTCTAAATAATTAATGTGCTGAAAGTAAAACTGAGTTGACATGAAAGTATAATGCCATAAAGAAGTAAGTACAGAACACTTAATCAAACAATACGAAAATAAACCCTACAAATTACTGCTGGTACCATTATGGCTGCTGTGTAATTCAATGAGAAATGAAAAGACATTTTTAAAACGCATCATAAATGGATATAAATTTGGCTCATTAGTTTAGCTAAGATCAAAGTGAGGATGTTCAGACTTAAGTCATAAACACATTACATTACTTTTTTTTATTTTTACTCATTAGAGCACCTGCTCTCCCTCAACCCTCGTCCATAGAGGCAACTTATCCTACACTGGTTGTATTAAAATTAGTCTGCAGGGCTGCACAGTTCATCGTCCAAAATAATAAACAGGAATGTTGGACCAGAGAGAAAGCAAGAAAACTAAATAAAAAGGCTGAGATGCAGGATGTGCAATATAGTTACGTTAGGTTACCCTGTAAGCGAGAGGGAAAGAGGAGTGACCAAAAGAGCGAGTGTGTCCGGTCCCATGGCCGCGGGAAGTAGGTGCAGCACGCCTAATGGCGAAAGGATCATTTTTATAGTGTTGACACGACTTGTACTACTGTGCCTTAGAATGACTTAATTCTTACCTAAAACCTAACCTTTCTCACTCCTCAACCAATCCAACCAGCAAAGGCAACGATCACTAGCCGTTCAGAGGCAGAGTAGGGCGGGTCATGTCAACTCTATGGTAGGATTCATAAATGTGCGTGCTGTTGCTGCTGCAGCACTGGCAGCTCAGTGAAGGGCCCAATCCCAGTGTCCACCCTCACACACTTGGAGGCGCGTTCACGGTAAATTCTGTGAATGCTCTCCGACATACATTTTGAGCCCTTTACGCACACTTTCAGTAAGTCTTTTCTGCAGACTTTGCCTGAGGGAATTACACAAAGTTCATAGCGTTTTGACATTAAACACGGGGTTACCATGGTTACCGGGGGTCGCCCGGAAGCGTAAACAACGGCCATAAAACGCAAACATGGAGAGAAGGGAGGGAATAAAAATTGAAACAATCAAAAGTCCCAAACCTACAGTTGAATGTAAATGTTTTGGCATCATCAAGGTAACGTGATGTAACTGCAGTCCCGTTCCTCTTTATACCATTTTGAGCCCTTGCAGCCTCTGGCACTCAGTCACTCACCAGGTGATGTCAATCAAGTCTGTGAGGGTTCAGGGTTTAGGGGGGACATTGGGATTGGGCCAAGGATTAATTCATAATGGCGCAAAATACATTTTAGATTTTTTGGGCAAACCACCATCTAAAAAGGAGTCCAGCTGAAGTCCAGCCTGCCCAGGACAGCAGCACGACCAGCACTCCATCGCTTTCGTTTGGTTTTACTTTTGTGTCCGAGATGGAGACCAGATGGAGACCGCAGCCGACAGCACCGACCGGAGAATGAACCGCAGCCACTGAGGGGCCTGCTACTACCAGGTGTCTGGCTAGGACCGACTTGGCGGCATTTGAGGAGCTTTTCCAGCCATCTAACTTCAATTTTCCTGCCTTACACCAACTTGGTTCGCCTTCAGGTTTGACACTACACCTGGTGGAATACTGGTCTGATCCTGCCCATCTCTGCGGCCTCATCCAGCCGACCTTCTCCACTTTGGGTCACTTGAAAACATAACCATCAACACCGTGACCCAGAAGAGACTAACTCTCCTCTCCATGATGCATGTCCACAGTGACATTTTGAACTCATCGGACATCCATGCCCCATCCACACCCAACGCCCAAGCGCTAGGCCACCGTGGATCATTGTAACTACTGGGGGTCACTGTCTGCAGCTCAAGGTAAGATGTTTAGTTAATTATAAGCTGCCGCCGAGCAGTTTAATATTCCATTGTCAATACATCTCATTAAACTGATATACATTTGCTGAAAAAAATGTGCATATTTGGGTATGGTCTTGTGTGCTGTGCGCAAAGAGCTTTTGGACGTGTATTGCAAAGCCATGGCATTATTGTTTTATAGACCTTGTTGTTGTTGTTGTTGTTTTGGTCTATTTTATAGTAACATTGTTGTGGGGCTATGTTGTATTTGTATGGAGAGACACCGAATATGATTTTTTTTTTACTAAATAAGCTCCAACATATTTGTAAAAAAAAATGCTCCTCCCACTACAGCACCCCAACTTAAAACAAATTCCCGCGGCCCTGAAGTGTCCCATTTTGCTGCCTCTCTCCCTGATTGATTCCAGATCTATTTACAGCCAGAAAAAGCAGCAGGATAAGAAACTGAACTCATTGACGTGTTCTGTCTGTCGACCCCCTCAGCGTTTAAATCACAGCAGCTCCTACACACAACAAACAGCTTCTTTACAATCAGCTGTGTGTGCGCGCCAGTTGCAAGTATCGGCTATATATGTTAAACTGTGACAGGCAAATTCAATTTAGTATTCATTTAAAACTACAAATAATACGTTACCATATTCATAGGAAAACAAATCAAATTTGCCTTGACATTTGCAAAGGCATGAGCAATCGGCGATCGTTCTAATGATCGTCGATCACTGATATCATCGTCGATCCTCACAACCCTACCAAGCAAAGGAAACACACTGCTAATATTGAGCTGCATCCCCTTTTGTACAATCCATTCTCAGTTCTTTCAAGGCTTAAACTAAATCCTCCTGTAATCCGCCTCCCCCCAAATCTACATCTCCCCCTCTTGATTAAACAGAATTTAGAGGGTGAGATAAAAAAAAAAAAATGGGACTGTAGCTTTCACCATACTGCTTCATCTGGCCAGGAAATTTCAGGGAAAGTAGCTAAACCTAATGTTTTTGTACACTCTGGTTAATCATGAAGCCTTTTCCTCAATGCATGTTTATTAAGTGGTTGAACTATTTAGTAGCTGGCTGTATTGGATATGTTCAAAACACAAAAACAAGGCCATCTTATTTTAGCCACTCAAGACTCATTCATTCAATTATGTTCATAGCCTTCTTGCGCTGCAGTGTTAAATTATATTGGACAAACTGTGTAGCAACTGAAAAGCAAGCTCACCTCATTATTAAGACCTCTGGGAAATGGAGAAGTCACATTAGTGCTCGCAATTGCTCCTAAAATCCTGTTCCCTTAAAATCGTCTATAGTGGTCATAAAGTCGTCACAGTAAGTGGAATAAGTCAATAGTTCCAAAAGGAATGACTCCTCCACAGTGGGCCAGTGGATCAATTCCAATTTGAGTGCTTTTGCAAAGGCTCTTTCTTCAGTCCATGTTCCAGTGGCAGAGCTGAGAAATAAGCCTTTCCATTTTAGTGGGATTGATGATGGTAGTGCTCAAGCCAACATACAGCTTTCAATTTCGTCTATGGGTTAGCTGCACATGAAAAAAGTTTATAAATGGAGATTGGAGTTGGAGATGTATCAATACAATATTGATATTGTGATATGAGGTGTCAACTGGGATTTGGGTTGTCATGATGGATGTAGTGGGGAACTTTAAGAGGCCGTGCCACCCACCCATCCGTTAGGTTATACGAATTGTTTGACATTTTGGGAAATACACTTATTCACTTTGCTGCTGAGAGGTAGATGAGAAGATTGATACCACTATCTTATCTATCTGTTCAATATGAAGCTGGAGCTGGGAGATGGTTAGCTTACCTTAGCACAAAGACTGAAAGCAAGGGGAAACAGCTAGCCTGGCTCTGTTCAAAGGTAACCAAATCTGCATGCCAGCACATCTAAAGCTCACTAATGAACAAGTTATATGTCTTTTGTTTAATCTGTACAATAATCAAAGTGATAAAAGTATAAATTGCAGTTTAAAGGGGTTTATGTGTAATACTTTTCTTGGCTGGAAGCAGTGACTTTCTGGTGTGGATTAGAGGGTTATTCTTCTGGTGATGACAAGACTGGAAGTCACTGCTCTCAGCCAAGAAAAAGAGTCTGACACATAATCCCCCGTAAAACTGTAACTTAATTATTTTTTTGTACGGATTAAACAAATAAGATATAGCATGTTAATTAGTGACCTTCGGATGTGCTGGTAGGCAGATTTTGTAATGCTTCATTAGAGCCAAGCTAGCTGTTTCTCCTTGTTTCCACTTGTTATGCTGAGCTAAGCTTGCCATTTCGTGGCTCCAGCTTCAAATTTGGCGTACAGATATGAGAATGGTATTAATCTACTCTTATAATTATTGGCAAGAAAACAGATAAACATAATTCCCAAAATGATAAACTGTTCCTTTTTAAAAGTTAAAGGGCAAACAGTCATGCCCAAAAAGTCACAGTATAACTATTGAGATGCAGTCATATACATTGTGATATCTGACTTTATCAACATTACCCAGCTCACTTGAAAAGTTTTAGAACAACAGTTAGTTGTTATACTTAGTATTAGTGGTAAATTAGGGCTAGTTGGTTAAATCCAGGTAGGTCACAAGGCTTTAAGGTTCATCCTCTCTCTGAAAGACTTCCTCAGTTTGCTCCTTGGTGCAGGAATGGGACCGTGACTGGGTCTGACAAAGTTGTGTTCAGCTGTGGTTTCAGGGGTCTCAGTGTGGTGGTTCTGGTACTCCAGCTGCGGGAGAGGGGGCTGAGGCTGACCTTGTGGTTGTATATCAAGAACGCCCAGTGGAGCATTTTTCCGACTGAGGGCTCCGGCTCCTCCGGTGTTGTTGCGCTGAAGCTGCTGGATGATCGCAGAAAACTTGGCATCCAGAGATGGTCTGCCAGTTTTGGACCTTGTTGCCGGGCGTGAAGCGCTAGTGCTGGAGTTCTCCTTCTCCTGGTATGAGAGAGGAAGAGGATGATGAAGCGAAGCAGGGGGGGGGGTGGTCTGGCAGGACGGGCGGGAGGAGCATAAGGCTCTCTGTCAGAAGGAGGGGGCGGGGCACGCCGCTTCTTGTTTTCAACGGGTGTAGAGCTGGTGTTGGGGCTTGAGCAAGGGGTGGAGGTTTTGCTCTGGGACAGAATACTCTTCTGCACCACCACTGAATGGGATCCATCAAACAGAGTGGACCAATTAGGTGCCTCCTTCTCCTCTTCATGACCAATTAGAAAGCAGCCATCTGTCTCCTCTATCTTGTTATGGATAATGTCAGTGATGCTCTCAAATTTGGTAGGTGAATTTATACCTGCAAAACAAACAAATTGAATAAATATTGAAATTAAATACATTTATTGAATGTCAGTTTTGTCTTTTTCCAAGCTTGATGTATTATGAAAATTAAATATCACAATGACACATGAGCACACATTCTAATTATCATGTAAAAGGATTTTATTTACATGCGTCACCACTGAAATTAAAACTATTATGCATGGTTAATGGAATATATTCATTTCAATGAGATGTTTTAAGTACTCAAATAATGTGTGCTATAAATGGATACATAAATAAAATGCAAATGAAAATCCTGCAAAACATTCCCCATCAAGCAAGCAGGGAATTATCAACCTCCATCTAACTCATTTTAGCCACTCGTCCCAATTACTCTACTCACTAAGGTCGTTGTAAACAGAGTCAGCCTGCTTGGTGAGGAAGAGTGATGGTTTCCGTGGTGATGTGACCTCGATCTTCATTAGCTGGTTGCAGCAGTGCAGCCACTGGCCTGGTTATAAACAAGGAGAGTCATGAGAGGCAAAAATAAAAGCTTGTACTATCTGTTCTTGCTAAGAGGAGTTTAGCTAAATATATGTGCACCCACTATTTTAGTTTCACACTGCACCTTCTCTTCATACAATCTCAAACTCATCCAAAACCTTTCATAGAAACATACTAACGTGTTCCAGCTTTGTACATTCGTGTGTTTATGTAACCTATAATTTTTTTTATATACACATACAAACGTTTTTTGCAGTATGTTTGGACAAAAACCCACTCACTCTGATCATAGAGATGCTGGTGGAGGGCGTCCAGCCAGTCCTCCAGTTCCTCCCTGGTGTCTGTGGTGAAGACAATGGTGTGAGATCCCTCTGGTGAAGGGTTGATGATGGACAGACTCCTGGATTTATGGCCTGCTGACTCCTTCTCCATCACACGGATCCGAGTGCCCTGTGGAGACGACAGAAAAACAAACTTACCATAAGATGAAAATGAGCTCCACAGTATACAAATGAGAGCTCTGAGAGATATTACACTAAAAAGTACATCGCTGATACTGCAGGAAAAAATTAATTCAGCAGCAAAATGCCAAAGATGCAAGCAAGTAATGAGTAATGTGGCATTTTGTGTTTTGGTTATTCTGCAAATGTTACGCAAAACTAAGTTTTAAATAAAAAATAATGGATTATGTTTTTATTTAATCCAAATTTCCATGAACCACACAATTTCAATTAGATATAATAAAGTTGTGATAATAATTACAATAACAGGGATAACAACAATATCTATTCCTGGTGTTATTAACATTTTTACTTTTCTGCCTTTACATTTATTTATCTAATAGAAGACAGAACTGTAGCCATAACTTTTTCCATTACTTTAATGTTTTGATAGTAGGTAACAAAGGGAAATATCTTATATATTTTTTTAAATGAACAATGAACCTTTTTGTAATCTCTACATTGCTACTGTGGTAAGGTATTTCAAAATTCCAGTAAATTCAATAGAACAACTGTGAGCAAGAAATACAAGTGAGTGTGGAATGTGAAGGTCTGAATTTTCACTACTCTCTCACCTTATTGACGGGTACATTGAGAGTGGGCTGCACTTTTGCGTCAATTTCTTCTGGGGTGAAGTAACAGGACAAAAAGCCAGCACTCAAGACACAGTAAAGACTGCAGCAGCGGTTCAATCCCTCCACACTTTGCTGGAAATCACCAGAAAGAAACAAAGAAACTAAAGTATATAACCTTGAAACGAGCGTCTGGGCTAATGCTAATGATAACAGCAGTCAACACACCTTCTGGCTCAGGTAGCCGGTCATCATGCTCTGTGTCATACAGGCAGGCTGGGCCACCAACCGGCAGCAGAGGTTGCCATAAAGTGGAAGCCAAGATGACCACTCGGCTGTGGGGTTCAAGAGCAACAGTGTAAATAAAACCCCAAAAATATAGAGATCTACATACATTAATCTTAATTATTACATGCTTTATGTTAAGATAAATTTAAAAATCATTAAGAATAATTTCAATATAAATAGAGAAGATACAGAAGTTGCTACCTTTTTTTCCCCATCATAAAAGGTGTAGTTTTAAATGTCAAATACCCAGGGCAGACATGAGGGAGCTTCCTGTTACATGAGCCTTTTACGATAACACTCATTTTTAATTCTGTGGACTTGACCACCAATGAACCGCAGTTCAAACTCATACCAAAGGTTTACCCCTGAACATAGAGCTGAATAACAAAAACGTGCCTGAGCACCAACTTTCTTATCCCTTTAATCACTCATGCATAGTAAGAAAAGTAATCCAAGCTAAACTTCAATCATCAGTTATTTTGTTTAATTTTAGCTTTCAATTTTAATGGTGTGAAAATATTGTATTATTGCCCTAGTACCGAATCAAATCAGGAGCTAAAAAGCATAATCCCTTTATATCCCTAGATATTAAATGTCTGTGCCTTTGTCTCTTACCGTTTTGGAGGACAATGAGGGAATGAGACTGGAAGCTGCCTTCAGCCTCGGGTAGACACAGAGTAGTGTAGGCCAGGAGGCTGTACTTGGCCCCACTGGTACAGGTAGATGCACACACAAACACATAGGTAGAGTAGCATTATTTCATGTATACTGCATTGACTTATTTTAATTTCTTGGCTTCTCAGGCTTAAGATTCATGCTCAACTCTAATTCTACCATTAAAATCATAAGATACATTGATGTACAAACCTCTAACCTTAATATGTGCACATGTAAATATGCAGTATTTTGCTGCCTCATTCAAAGGCTTAATGATCCCAATGTTTATCCTTCCACTGAATATTTGGTATGCATCACTTACAGATGTTTAGTTGAAAGTGTCAGACAGTCTCAGACACAAATAAAACACAATGGGATGCATTAAAAACATGCACTATTTTAAAATAAAATAGCTGTGTAATGAATGTTAAAGCTTTATTTCAGTCTTCTCACTCTGAGATTTGTTTACCACCCTGTTGCGCTAGTCTGCAGCTGCATCCTTTGTTCCAGTAACAAGCCATAATCGAGTTCATTCCCAACTGCAAAAACCTTAAATAGAGAGCAAAGAGTCTGTAAAGGGTTTTATGGGATAACACAATACATACGAGGGTATGGGGTTATACTGCAGGAAGGTGTCAGGGTCTGGAGTGTCCAGCAGAGGGCAGAGCTTCTTCCCAGCAGTTTTTCCAAAGGAGTTGCGAAGCTTCTTGGCCAGCTTCTTTGGCGTGTTTACCAAGGTGAGCTCTTCCTCCAGGGCACAGCTCCACAGCTCCACCTTCAGCTCAAACTCAGGAACTGCTTCTTTACTATGAGATGAAAGAAATTGCAATTACAGCATAGACATTAATATAAACCATTATATTAAAAACAACTAAAAACAAAACACTAAAAGATTCATAAACAGTACATTTCACTGCACAGAAATTTTGACTTAAAACATCACTAAAAATAATTACATTACATTTACTCATTTGGCAGATGCTTTTATCCAAAGCGACTTACAAGTGAGGGATGTGGGAGGGAATGTGTCAGGGAATGTGTCAAATACATATTCTGCTAGTTATGTTGCTAAATAAAGACAAATTTCCAGCAACATATTCTTAGTATAACGCCACAATACAGAATTTTTTCTTGCTACTGTGCAGCAGCACCAAAATGGGCCTTTAAGTGCAGCTTTTCTAAGTATACTACTCTCCGTATTTGATATGTACAAAATATACTTACAAGATGGTGAATCCCTCAAAGCAGACATCAGTGACTGATCTGTCCACCACCAACATCTCTGTGTCAAACACCTCGGAGCCAATCTGCATCAGACAGAACATCGCCACTCGACGAGAGCCTAATAAATACAAAGGGGGCACAAGACGTGCCGGTACAACAATTATACACACAATAACATGAGGCAAAGCATGAATGGTAGCAAAACCAGGACAAACTTACTCCCTTTGTTGTTAAAGTGGTCTGAATCCCTCCACATCAAAGGAATACGCAGCCCTACATCAGCAGAGAGGAGCAGAAAGGTCACAAAGCAACACTCTTAAGAGTTTATTTCCAAAATGCTCTATATCAGTTTTGTGGAATTAAATCAGCATAAAAACAATTAAAATCTGACTTAATTTTGAGCTATATACAATATTTTTGTATATATTTTTGAGTGTCCAGTGCTGAATGATTCTGGACAAAGTGGGAGGGACACTTACCAGACAGTGCAATTGTCCCATTACAGGGCACACGGTCATCTGAAACTGGATCTGAAAGTCTGAAACACAAATTTGAATTGACTATAATAATTAATCACAATGTGTATCAATATAACCACTTTACTGCAACAAAACAGAACTTAAATTTTAAAACCCTCTTCTAAAATCCTGCAGTCCTATCTTCATTTTTTCACTTTGTTCAACATAATTCTTCACTGAACTTGAGATTTATATTCCATATATGTTACAGTTTGATCTATATATTTTGCTAATTTGTACTGAAACTGAACACCAAAGACTGCAAGTGAAAACTCACAGCAATAATACAGCAAGCATCCGATTCCTTACCTGTTGACTGCTCCCATCATGTCCTGCTCCTCTTTTTTCTTCTGCAGCTGAGTGAAATAAGCCTTGATCCTGGCATTACAGGTCAGCAGGTTCTTGGAGGCATTAAGAACCTGTTCTCTCTTACTGCAGGCGAGCAGCAGCTTATAGGCCCCCTCTCGCATTCGCACCTCAAAGTCCAGCTTTTCTTGCAAGTTAGTGTTCTTCATGGTCATAACATACACAGGAGAAATTTCAAAATGACCAAATTAATCCATGTCAAAATACAGGCTGATGGCTTGCAATGATGTTTTGAATTGTGATAGTCTATCAAACAATATGCTATAGCAGAAGGAGATGAGATGGACATGATGAATTTTGCAAAACTGGAGTTGGAGTGAAGTTGCCCTTGAATGTTGTTTTTGGCTAAACAATAAAAATACCTTCTAGTGTTGAAGGTGTTACATCACTTTGGTGATCTAAAGTCAGCAAGTAATGCATATAAATTTCAGTTACACAAACACTTTTTAGACTTCCAGCATCTTCTTCCAGCCCTCACCTTGTATGCCTCTGTATCTGGAATGATGACGTAAGGTACAACCTTTCTGGCACAAACAAGCTAAAGCTTTCACAGTTCCTTGTGAATGACAGAAATATGACAACAGAATAGTACAGGTCTCTCAAGAAAAGTGATCTTCTCGTACCACTGGTAGCTAAAACCACACTCAATCTGACAATGATAGACTTATGTAGGGCTGCAACTAAAGGTTGTTTTCCTTATTAATTAATCTGAGGACTATCTTTTATCAATTTTTCATTCTGTCTAAAAAATGACAAGAAAATGAAAAATGTCCATCCATTGTTAGAGTGCAAGGTAACATTGCACCCTAACCCTGAGAAATTACTTAGAAATTAATCAATTATCAAAATAGTTGCCAACTATTTCTCTATCAATGTATTAACTAATTTTTGCAGTTGAATGTTTAGAGCTTTTAAACTAGTAGCAGTGAAGCCAAAGTCTTTTCATCACTCGAGAGCAACTTTTTGTAGTAGAGTGTGAGGTGAAATGATGCATGCAGGAAGGATCAAGGGGTTTTATATTGACTATAATGCCAATGTGATGAATGGGAGTAGAATCACATTAAGTACAAAAACCTATGTAGATCATAAGCAATTTTGAGGGCATAAAATGCAGAATGGAAATGTATGAGTGGCATACTGCAAAGAACATGTCAGCAGTTGTTGGAAAAATGTATTAGGGTTGGTCTAAACTAATAAATGAAGTGGCTTGAATGGAGTATGATGATGTCCGATATAATTTAGTTTGAAAACTAAAGCTAAATTAAAAATATCGCCTTTTCAATTTGGTATGGAAATTTGAATTGCTGTGGGTTATAAACTGTCCAGATGTACATGCACAGTTGTACTGGGTATTCAAAACATCATCATTCTCCATATTACCATCTAAAATATGCACCTGTAACTTCTTAGAAATCTGTCGTATGTACAACAAATTCATATCCTCTACTATCTGCAGAGTGTCATTCAGAAGACTTGGGCATCGTTTCATGCTTTTGGCCTGAAAGGACATTAGTTTGAGCGGTGTTAAAACAAAGGCAAAAGCATTATTTCGTTACATGCTTAGCAACACAATGCAAAGAGTACATGGATCTGGTTTCGGGGGAACTGAATAAAAGGGGCAACTCCCCTGTTGGACAACTGGTACAAACCAGCTTTATCCCAAGGAACTGAAAGCCAGTGTCTGTTGGTGTGTGTGAACTTTCGAGACAGACGTTAGAAAATTCAGTCGTTATCTACAAGTTTTTTTTTTGACACAGGCTACCGAAAAATCTGTTCGTTACTGAAGCTGTGTTAACTAAAAATCGAACCTGGCTTATTCAAGTTAGTATCGTTGTACTTTGGACGGCCCCCGGCGTCAACTTCGCTGTCACTATGGTTTACGTCAAAACACACAAGACCTCTCCGATTCTCTTTGCCCATACCTCTGTTTGCAGGAACAAGGTGCTCTGTCGTATTTTCTTCCGTTTAATCTCCATAGCCACCGCGGAACCGGCCGATAATAACGACCTGGAGCTCCCGTTTCGCTTGGAAGTTTGAATGTCCCGCGGATCGTCCATATTGTCAGTCAATTTGCTAGTAACAGCACAACCAGCACATTCCTGCTCCAACCTCTAACGGACGGAGCTGTTCGATTTGTGCGACCTTATCTACCGGAAGGAAATGTTGACCGGCAACCAACAGGTAAGACCATTTAAATGTACAGTACAGCTTCGCTATAAATTATCATGCTATTTGGGAAAATTAAACATATAAACATCACACCCATGATGTTTATATGTTTAATACTACTTCAAATTAACTTGATATTTTATGGAAACATCCAGCCTTTAACTACAATAAAAGTAGGCGCTGACTTAATAACTGACCTTGAAAAATAAACCTACTGTTTAAAATCACAAAATATTTTTTAAAAAGTACACAGGGTTAGATATACTGTTCAAAAATAAATGAGACAAACGCCCCGCCTTTTCAAGCGGCACGGCCCTATTTATAAACCGAGTGCTTTTACGCCAAAGAGGACGTAACGTCTTTACGTCACTGTGCCGGACAAAACAAGAGTGTAGCGTTTCGATTTTGAATTTTTTTTTCGCATGGTTATAAATTATCTTTTGCTTTAGGCAATTTGTTTTATTGGAAGTATACATTTAAAAAACACTCTTTTAAAATAATAACAAATTTAGTCTTCGTCGTTTTATTTTCTTTTTTGGTAGTTTGGAAAGGATTTCTCGTCCAGTCATCTATAACGTTAGATGCAAACAAAACATTTTGCCAGTAACCTCCAAATGAACAGATTAGGCCGTCTTTTCGGTCCGATTAGGTTTTCATAAGCGTTTATTTGCAATGACAGTGTTGTCATTAAGCGGTCTACAAATAAATATAGGCCTATAAATACTTTTAAGTGTTGGCCAACAAAACGAGCCGGTGATACTATTATGTTCTTGAATTTCAACATCCTCATTTAATTAGATCGTGTCTGTAGTTGTTGCAGGGCATACTCATTCATTTGAGCTGCGCACCATGCAGCAGGCACTGCCATCATTTTCAGTATAAAATATCATATTGCCAGCGGCTCAGCCCAGCTAATGGTACAGTAGCAAAAGACCCTGAAACGTGACCAGTGAGTCCAGGAAACCCGCCCACCCGGTTCTGTCTGACATGGACTTCTGGTAGAGTTGGAAGCATCCACGGTTGGAAGTGTAGACGCAGGCGCTGCTGAGGATGAACGATGTGAAGCTAGACTCACACACACACACTCAAACACAGGAAATGACGACATACGCTTTCAAAATTAAAAGCTGAATCAGATGAGCTGCATATGTAATTTGAGTCAGTCCTTGCATAATATCCGCCTCTGCCATCTGTAAAGAATTTTCTTTACATCCCCCTGCCTTAAACCGTGCATTTCAGTTGGCTATATTTCATCCTGTACAATTTACCATTACATTTGGAAGTACCTTGCAGCTGCAACTCATTTATGATAGCCCAAACAGTATGATTGTCTCAGTTGAAAACCCCATACATGCTGCAAAGGAAATTCTCATCATGACTTTCATATTTTCCTGATTTACAGCTACTCCAAATGTCCTTCCTTTTTTGCAAATCAAAAAAGTTATAAGCCAGACAAGGTAACATCAGTTACACGTGTATTTATTTCCAATCAATTTATGTGGGCAAAAATATCTGCACACACTTCTAGAAGCTTTATAAAAATTGTTTATATGAGCTCATGGCACACGAACATAGTCCACATAACAAAGCATACTTCTTATCAGACACTGATGTATATGTTATATGTTTTACACACATCAGGACAAGGTTTGCAACTCAAATATTAAATACATTTTACATTAATAATATAAAATCCTTTTAGGTGTGTTGGGACTCAGGGTGCAATAGCTCTTCAGCTAAAGTTTGTTTTTATTTGCAAATTTGAATATTTATATTATTAGCTAGCATATGTAAACAAGTACTGTTGGACCAAATGAATAGTTTTGTGTGATTTAATTACGAAATGCAGGAATCCTTTCACAGTGTCAAGGCCTGAATAAGATGACTTTCTACCTTTGTCTTGTAATCAGGGTATAATGTAGGAAAAATGTGATGGATACAGTACGTTGAGAAAAGAAGCTGACGTATTTTCTAATGCTCATACACTTAACTATTGGCTGCTTTGATCACCACAAGAGATGCACGTGTTTACTTGCTAATTCAGTTAAAGGCATGAAACATTAATTAAAAGGACAAGGGGGGGGGGGGGTTAAAGCTGTGTATGGGGCCCAGATTGTGCCACACAACTTCCTAGAAACGAAGCCTGTCACTTCAACCATGAGCTCTTCTGCATGATGTTTTCGCTCTGATTTTATTGTGAAAGTTGTGGCCGGTAGTCCTGGTTGTTATCCCCGCCGCTGTGACGCTTCTGTCAGGACGTGGGTCCGCTCGCCGCTCTCTTGCAGGGAGCAGCGTTACTGCTGAGCAACGGAAGGGGAGAAGGCCGACGCACAGAGCCAGACTGAACTGCTGCAACGGCAGGGCTGGGCTCCTCACACACACACACACACACATACACACACACCTTCAACAGCAACACACACCAGAAAGGGAAAAGGGTAAGTGAGGAGTGGACTTTTACTTTTATTTAGCAAACAGTAGAATATATAACCTAACAGTATGCTTCTAGCTAGGTAGTCGACCGTTAGACTCAGGTGAAGTTTACGCTAGAGAAAAAATAGAAAGAGTCGGTTTTCTGCTTTTCTGCTGCCCATCTATTGATGTCTGTGTGGGTGCTCATGTTGATACAAAATTCTCGGTAGATTTTGGAGCTTCTCCCATTAGAAACACAATACCTGGATTCAAATTGGTGTACAACCTTTAATAAACAAGCTCAACAAACACCCAGTCGTGCTTATAACGGCTAAACAGACTGGTCTGACTCTGGTCTGTTGGCTAACTGGATGGCTACTATTGTCAGCAGCAGCAGCAGCATGACCAGTCTGCCCTGCTCCGCCTTTGTAAAGCGACACAGCCTCGCCACTTTGCTGTCTCTGTTGGAAAAAAAAAACGGCCACATTTGCCCTCTATGCTATTATTATTTGTTATTGACCTGTTTTTTTTAGTTGCATCCTCCTGTAACCACACGGAGGCTACAGAGACAGGATGCACATCAACGAAGGACGATCACATTGAGCGCTTTGTGTTTAACTTGTCTCATTAGAAACATAGCAGCGTCGGGGTGCCCTTTGTGTCTCTTTATATTTCCTGAAGGGTAGAATATATGAGTAGGTATTTGACTGTAATGTAGCTGCAGAGTGTTTCCCGATGTCAGACCCCCTCCTCTCTCTCCTGTGTGGAGGCTTTGTTTTCGTGGGGGCAGATGTAGCTGGCCTACATGCATCCGCTCTCTTTGTGTTGAGTTAGAGTTTTGCTGTCATCATCACATAAGATATAAAACTTTGGGAAATAGCAAGCGATTAGCAAACGGTATGGTCTAAATGCATTATGGTATCTTTAATACTGTCTCATTGTGCACTGACAAACATCTTTAAGATGCCTTATTTGCATGGATCTTACAAACAAATCTATGCAAGATGTAATAATTATTGCTTACTTATCAGATGACAGACTGTTATGATTTCAGTTCAAATGCTTGAAGCAGACTCATGACAGGTACAAGTTACTCAACTGTTCAAAACATTTGAAACGGAGACATCTATTCTTAGCAGCAGCCTGATTGTATTTATTCGTCCTGATCATTTCCCTTAATTGCATCTAAGGGAGTCAAGGGTACCAATGAAGACTACTTGCATTCCTGGTCTGTGTTTGAAACACAGTTGGCTGTTCATTTACAGGACTGATATGTTCTTGGACAGCTTCAGAACTATATGCTGCACATCAGTCAGTCTTGTTAGTCTCCTCCTCCCTCAGCTGTAAGAATTCAAATTTTTTGGGTTTGAGCCATAGAATGTGCAGATAATACCCTCCAGTCCAGTTTTGCTCCTTTTTTTTCCTCCTTTCTCTCTTTCACCCTGCCTTTTTCCATCTCCTTCGTGTCCTCTCTGCAAATGTGGCTGCCGGCAGGCTGGTTGGCTCTACAGGCGGTTGCATTTTTAAAAACTGTGTCAGTGTCACAGGACGGTTTCACCGCAGCAATGTCCTAGCTAGACTAAAGCCCAGCCTGCCCCCATACCTGTCCATTAACATTTTTAAAGTGCTGATGATAACATAGGAAACCATGTGAATAAATAGAAATAGTGCACTCTATTTTTATATTTGTTGAAGTCGTATTGTGTTGTTCTGTTTTTCTTGTGGAAAACTCTAAACCTTAACATCATATAAATTCCTACAGTCACCAAGCTGACTATTGTTAGCTGCTATTTGTTAACACTCGATGTGCACTGTCATAAGTTTACTATTAATACTGAACAGACACAATAAATTTAAAGCTGGCTATTTCACCTCTGCAACTTGGTATCTCATATCTGATACCACTTGGTGTCTGGTTCAGTATCATAATTCTTATGATAACTTGGTGTCCAATGAGTAGTGTGTATATGTAGTAGAGTAATGGTTTGCTTCAAAAATATGACCCTATTTTCTATTCTAGTGTATAGTTGGGAATGAGGACTTTGTTGTCCGGCCTGCCCACGGCTATTGTGTATAGTAGGAAGTTTAGGAAGTGAGTTCATTTTACTTCAGTGGCCGGGGAGTTTTATTTGTAACCGAAAACAACCTAATATTCTAATCTATCCTATTCCATTCAAGATGTTTTTGTGTTTAAGAGTATTGTACCAGAGAGTCTATGGTTAAAAATAGCAGTGAATCTGAATCTGATTACTTCTGTAATCTGTATAAAGGGTTATGTGAGTCAGATAGCTTTGCCTGGTGAAGCTCCTACTTGTGTCACAGAGAGAAACAAGGAAGGTGAATAGAAAAGTCTGTGGTAAAAAAAAAAAAAAATGGGTAGAGACATCACAGCAGAGCAGAAAACAGAAAAAAACATAATCATCAAGGGCGTGTTTGGCTTTTTCTGACTTCTCTAAATGAAAAATAAAACAGAATGACCTTCACATCTGTTTTGGGGTGTAACACACTCCCTTATGACTTTCCAGTATTTTGTGCATCTTTCCACTGCAGATATTGATCTTGTATTTGGGCAGTTTCCATTCCTATCTCTCCCTCTGCCAGGCTCCCCCCTGATTGTCCTGTTATGCTAACATTGATGTTTTTTTCCTCCTAAGTGCCAGTGTGGATTTCAGAGTGAGGGTGTTCACTATTTTTGTCTGCTGCTGAGGCTATTGCTGTGGGCAGCATTACTGTTGGTGCCATAATCAACGTGGCAGGGTTGGCCAAATACTAATGTTCCTGTTAAAGGGCCACGGGTCAGTCATTATGTGCTCAGCAGGAGTCACAAAAGCCCATGGGACCATACTACAGTGATTTATTTATTATATATATTATTGCCGATTTATGTTCTGTAGATTGACAAATACTATACTCAACTAATCGTTTTAATTCTAGTCTAATATCTTATTGTTCCAACATTTTGATGTTTACTTTAAGTTTGCACATCAGTTTACTTCATTAATTCTTCTGCTGCCATTCCCCATTGAGAAAATTGCCTCCAGGAATGAGTGTATCTCAGTATATTATCTGAAAAATGTACACCACGCTCACATGCTTTGGAGAATTAATCACATACGCAGGAAAAGACTATGCTGCAGGGCATGTGCTTCATTAACTCTCTTGGATTATTAATTATCTATTTTTTATTATCTCTTTATCTTTGCGAGAGCTCGTTCAGAGTGCTGGTTTTCTCCCCCTTATACTCCATAGGAATAATAACTTCACTTTCTCAGATAGTGCTGCAGGGAAGACTGTGTTTTTGTTTTGTTTTTTTACCACAATGCTTTACAGCCCTCAACATCCATGAAGTGTATATTTCTATATGTAAGTCTGTAGGTCATGTGGATCATAGGGGTCACAGAGCATGTGCTGGGTTTATGTCTTAAGGCCAGGGGAGGGCTGGGTTGTGTATGGTGATAACAATGAAGCAAGCTGGACGGATGCTGGCTAAATGGAGGTGTTTGCTTGTTTGTTCCTCTCGCCAACTGCTCATGTGATGCATGTGGCCGCTTTTCAGCACCATATGGTCTTTTCTGCTGCATGGGGATTTTCTTTTTTTTCACCCTTATATTGCATGTACTGTATGAGCCATATTAACACACATAAAGCCATACATGCACACTTAAGTTTCTGCAGACTATACTGACACCATAATGATTGAACATCTCCCTGTATGGTGCTATATTTTTGTCATAAAGAGATTAATGTTGGTGCATAGTCTTTATCTGGCTGCATAAATTATAAACTGTTCAAAATGTCTCATTCAATAGCATGAATTATTTTTTTTCTCTGTTACATTTTTTCAATTTATATTCAAAATTTACGTTTGATCTTATTCCAATTGCAGGAGCCAGATTTACAAAAGCAGAGTGGGAAAAGCATGACCCACTTTAGTCAAATGTAAAGACATCTTTCTTTCTCATTTGATACATATTATTGTGCTACTGTTGTTGGATATGTACATGTCATTGAACGTGAGAGAAAATGGCTAATGATCCAGCTGATCTCATTGACTGTATGTGTCAAAATGTTTTCCATCCTTACTTGTCTTCACCTGTCCAAGCATTGTTTGGAAGCTGGATGAGCATCCTTGGCTGGGATACACACTGTAAAACTACAGCCTCAGGTCTCATAATGAGCCTCTATGATGGCAAACTCAAAAGCACAGACATACTTATAAAGGATGTCAGCAACTGTATTTTGAGGTTTTCTCTGACAAATTACTATGTTGAATTCAGGTTGGAGTGATCTGACAAAGAAAAGGTTTAGACAAGTTTCTTCGAAGTCAAAGGAGGTCCCTTCATCAGAATATATTGAGTGAGCTTTTTTGGTCTTTGATGGCTATTTTTCATTTATGAGGAGAGGTAAAGTAGGCCAACTTGATTCAAATGTCAAATGGAATCAAACACTTACAGACTGATATCCCTGGAGCAGCCGTAGTGTGCTCCTTTGTGCACTCTTAATTTTAGACCAAGAACTTTTCGTATATACTGCCCTGTAGAAATATATATTTACTTGTCAGAGGTTTAGCCTTGACACATATTACATATAAAGTACTGTAAGTTATATGCAAGTGTGACACTGGCATCACACATGCATACAGAATCAGTTTCTAGATGATAAGACTTTAAAGTTTACAACATAATAAAGTTCACTGCCCAAAAAGCAACAAAGTATAGCTCATATAACTGACAAAATATTGATTCCCCTTGTTATCATAGAAAAAGGCCATTCTCTCCTTTTGCCTGAAGTTTAGAGAGGAACAATAGATTGTATACCTCCTCTACTGAACACTTTCATGTCTGTAAATCTGCAGTAGATTCAACCATTGGGGACTAGACAAGCCTTTGTCTGTCTGTCCGTCCGTTTGTCTCGTCTGTCCAGAGGTTGTTTGGCTATCTCATCTCGAATCTGTTGCCTGGTTTGTTCTTTACCCCCCTCAGGGTCTGTAGGCTTCCCTGGTCCCAAAGCATCTCTATGGTTGCAAGACCAATTCTCCCTCTCTTGTCTATTACTTATTGACTTCGATTTGAAAGTCCTAACTGACCTTGCATCGGCTGCTGCTTTTCTGTTTGTCCTTCGATGCACTTTCCCGTTATTGGTTTTACTTATACCTCCAAGGTGTTGTCTAGCACGTACCCTCTTTGTTATCTCTTTCCATTGTTGCAAAGCCACAATATTGATTACAATATGCATGTCAGAACCTGAATTTCACACCTTACATTAAGTGTTAATCTAAAGAGTCATGTTATTTACATTCTGGCAACATCTTTGCTATTAAGCTGCCTTTCCTTTTTTCTCTGTCTGTTCAGCCAAGGGCACTATCACCATTCAAGCTACTGTAACTGCTGTGAGTGCTATTTATATGAGAACAGTCAACCTTTGCTGCTCTTGTAAACATAAAGTGCATCACCTCCTGTCTGCCAGAGGATTTCTCCTGTGATCCAACCAGACATGACAGTTCAGAACAGTTCATGCTTAGAATCTTTAAATTGAATGACCGTTGTGCTATATATGTAGCAAAATATGATATTTGACAGTGTCATTCTTTTCTCACTTCTGTTTCCCATAAAAGTACAGCACATAGGGAGTGCCAAACGTGTTTTTTACAACACGAGTTCTGTAGAGTGAGCATCCTCTGTTGCTGTGGTAAGTTTTAATGTAACTGCACTGAGATTAAGCTCCATTTTTACGATGAAGGAGCACAGCCACACCCTTACAAGGGCTAAGTTTGGCTCTCATCATAAGACCATGCGGAAATGTGTGACGAAAGTATGAGTAGTCTTTCTGTGCCTGTCTGTCTTTTCCTTTCTCCTACTGTCCTTCTCACACATGTTTGCTTAGCATGTGGATGTTTGTGTAAATGTGTGTGTGGAGGCTACACACAGCAGCTGTCAGTGTGTGTGTGATGTGGTCTGAGTCAGCTATCGGGGGTTGTGATGGTTATGTGACGGTCTGGGAGGTTAAAGAGAAAAAAGCAGATGAGTAGTGCTGATGGTTACCCAGCTGTTGCATCATCCTGGGACACTCAGTGGAACCAGATGCTACGTGGAGAGCAGCAGCCATGTGTTGCAGTGAAGAAACATATGAGGTGATGACGATTAAGGAGCCGGTGCTCACTGACGCAACTTCCGGTATCCCATCAGCTTGTGCTTGTGATTGGCTGGTTCAGAGTGGAGGGAAGAGATTTGAATTGTTGAAAAGACGGAGGACGGAAACAAACGGAAACATAGCTGTAAAAGCAATTAGTCACAGCTGATAAATCGAATCATCCAGGACCGCTTTGTAACCCCCTACTTATTTTTAATTTCTGAACATCCTATTATTGTATCATGAAAAGTAATAACAATGCTTATACTCATTTGATTCAAATCTGTCCATTGTTAGAGTTTAAGATAATTTTCCTCATGACGATGTGATTCAGTTCCTTTGAGTTGTGAATTAGCATCCGCACTGTAGATAACACATGTTTTTTCAGGCATCTCAGACAGTCAACAAATCAACATAAGCACTAAAGATGAGTGTCCACCACAGGAAGTACTGTGCATGCTTCCTGTCCTTGCCATCTCCTCCACACAAAGAATTCACAGTCAGCTTGGAATAATCCTGCCCTTTCACTCCTCAATTCTGTGTGTGTGTGAGTGTGTGGGAGATAGTATAAGTGTTGGTTTGGGAGTTTGGGAATTCCTGCCAAAACCATGAGGTCACTATTCCTCCTTATTAGCCCCAGTAAGAAAGCTGGTGAATGGGTAGCATGAGGATTAGAGAGAAACGGGACTGTTAACAGTTTGTTTTTGTCAGTACTGAAACGCTGAAAATGTCCATTACCGATATTTTAACTCTCTTCCTGCTTTACATTTCAGATGATAACTTTTAGTGTTTACTGCTGTAGGTCTGTCACTGATGTGAAAATTAGCAAAAAATGATGAATCATAGTGAGTCAGAGCAAAATGGGTGGAATGATTGGTTCCCCTAAAATTACAAAAAAAAAGGTCTTATTTCCCTGAACACTTATTTATTGTAATTACTTTTGCGAATAATGATGCTTGTTGTCACTGTTTGTTAATCTGCAGATTATTTTATCAAATAATTGTTTTTAATAGAGCTGCAACAATTAGTCAGTTATGTGAGAATGTGAGAATTAGATGCTTTGCTTTATCAAATACAGTAGTAAATTGACTACTAGTTTTTCACTGTTGAACAAACAAGCCATCTGAAGACATAATCTTAGACTCTGGGAAATTACAACAGGCATTTTCAAATATTTTATATCCCAAACAATTAATTGAATAATTAATAGTCGCAACCCTAGTCTTTTATTTAAAATGTCAAACAGCGGGGAAAAATGTTGATTGAAATTTCTTGCAACCCAAGGTTTCAAATAGCCTGGTATTTCTGACCAACTCTTCAAAAACAAAATCTTTTTTTTTTTGTCCTTTTTCATCAACAAAGTTAAGTGAGAAAATGTGTTTTTTGTAATTTGGGTGAACTGAGTGTTTAACGTTAGGTCTGTAAGGAGCACATGTAAAGCAGACAGTATTTCCTTCTCAGCTGTCTCTCCTTAGTCTGGGCCACCACTGCATTCCTCCAGCTGTGCCATCTCTTTTATGTGTGATAGCAAGAAGTTTTTTTAATGGCACCACACAGGCTGGTATGTATCTTATTCAGGCTCCTCGACCACATTCTCGTTAACCTGGCAGTCTGCAGTGAGTTTGATGCTTTGGTTACAGTGGGGAGGGGCAACCACACATAATTATAGTGTAATGGCAGTGCCTTTCTTTGTAGGCTTTCTCTGATAATGTATGCATAGTGTGTTTTTCCAGTGTTGCATCCAAACACAGTACCTGATCTATATTCATAATATCTGACACGTAATGTGGTCATTTAACTGCAGTGTTGCCATGGTTGGTAAATAGTGTTATGAATGGTGACATAGCAGAGGACATACATCTTATATGTATGAGGTTGTAATTTGGCTAGTGATGATATGTTTGGATTTATTTAAGTAAATCAAATCTTGCATCTTTGGTCCGTCTTTCCTTGAATTTAGTTATTACACTAATGTCAGGATGAGTTATTTTGGTGAAAGACACAGAAATGTATTATGGTGAAAGTTTGAAAAGTTTGAAAGATTTAATTTGGTTAAGGTTAGCATGAGTTTAATGTTATTGTTAGTGTAATGGGTAATGGGTAATAGATTCAACTAAATGGTAATTTCATTTTTGTTTTATTGATTATTTCTCATGAGAATAAGAAATACATAAGTCTGGACCATTCTAGACGGAACCAGTCTTACCAATGACCTGTCGCAGGTCTTTCTTTTACTCTTCATCCATATATTTCATCATGCTCTTCAAAAATGACAAAAAAAATATTTTAAAAAATACTTATCTGTGACTGCAGATTACATATATCACAGTACTTCACAACTGTCTCAAAGTTTAATACATCATATAAAATCGCTACTGGCATGAAACGCTCATCCCTCTGACATCAGAGTTTGTACAGTTACGTTCCCAACAGCGTCAGGAACCGTCAGAGGTGTGCAGTTGATTAAAATTTTACCCAGGGGATTATTGAGTTGGTATACGAAGTACTTATGAGGTCAAGTGAGCAAGAGCTTAGCTCAATAATCTTTAATTCCTTCTCTGATGAGCTTTTCTTGGCACTTTCTACATACGACAGAGCTCCTGTTATTTTAGTGACATTTGAAATTACCATGAAAAGCTTCCCTTTAAAGCCTCTGTTTAACTTTGGAATGAATAATTATGAGAATATCCCACCAATCCGACCAATCACTCAACAAGCCATTAAACAAAACTCCTAACATGCTATGTAGTCAGTCAGTAAGGAAACAGCCATACAGATAACATGCTGAATGTTGCTCTTCTAGGCCGGGGCAGTTAGTAAGTCAGAGTGGCTGGCTTTGACCTCCTTTCCAGCTCATCTGAAGGAGAGCCAGGGGAGGAGGGAGACAGGAGGGAACATAAATGTCCTGCTGGTGAGGCCAGCCAACATTCCTACATCACTTCCTCCTCTAACATCTGGCAATGATCAGGGCAGGCAGAGAGAGAGAAAGGATGTGTCTAACTGGCTGGCTTAGTGTTCATTTCCAGGCGTAGACAGTGAGGCATCACATTGCAAGACCGCCCACTCAATCTCATTCCCCCTACCAGCAAAACAAAATGAAGCAAGATGGAGTGGGTTGAGTCAGTGTATCTCCAGCAATGTTTACACTTTGCCTAATATTCTGCCGTCGTATTTCATCTTTTCATATGTTCTTTCATACATCGCTATTAATTTTATTATGTTGAAAATGATGTGTTCTTCTGCTGTTGTGTGAGAAATGAAAAAGACAAAAACTAAACTCTCCCTCTTTCTTCTCTTCTCTCAGGATGGCCTAGCTGTGTTGTGCTGTCAGTGGTCTATCAGCAGTGAGCTACCTGGACCAGAGGTGTGTAGTACAACTCACTAAAATAAATTCATTCACAACTTTATAGAATTGAAAGCAAGTGTCCCTGCTGTTGTTTGCTTACTGTCTTCAAAACTTTTTTCCATAATTCCCGAATTTATCAACTATCTCCGAATTTTACTAGAACTACTTATTTTTAAAGGTGATGCACTAAGGTTCATTTAGATTATGAGATTCAGGATCTTTGTCAGAACTGTTTCACTAGGTGTTTGAAGAATGGCTGCCGTATGGATGTTCATATCATGACATGAGGACAGAATAACATTTAAATTGAGATTGCATGTAAATATTTCAAGCTGTGGCAGCAGTTTTACAGCTGTGAGATCTACTGCAGCTAAATGACAACTCTGTTCATTGAATTACAGATTAGTTAAACATAGATGTATTTGCGTTTGTCCCAGCAGGTGTGTACCAGAGGCAGTAGCGCGGTGCAGAGATGAGTGTGACCTCTTGGTTCCTGGTGAGCAGCGGGGGCACTCGCCACCGACTCCCCCGGGAAATGATCTTTGTCGGCCGGGATGACTGCGAGCTCATGCTACAGGTGACAACACGTCACACACCCATTTCTCCGCTAACACTGCAGCTTCAATGAAGCAGAACAGATGAGATGTGTCTTAGTGAGTTAAACATAAATAAGTTTTAACATAATATGAGAACTGGTGACACACATAGTCTGACTTCCATTTGTACCTCTCAGTCACCTTAATAGGCTGCTGACCTCACACCGATCTGTGTCAAGCTGAGTCTGACTCAGGACAATACATATGAGCTGCAGTAGCAGAGCATGTTTATATGCCTGTGTGTGTGCGTGTGTGTGTGTGCGTGTGTGTGTGTGTGTGTGTGTTTGTGTCTCTTAGTGCACTGAAGTGGTGTCTTTGCAGCTGTGCATACATCCAGGGACCACGAGTATGCTCATGTGTACCTCTGGTCACCGCACTATTAATAGAAAGTGGGGCAGATACCTCTAGAGTTAGATCTTATCTGGGCTGAGTCGGTTGTAGTGGGTGGAGGGTGCATCCATGGCTGCAGCACCCTCTGTTATGACATTACATGCTGAGAGAAGTTGTTACTGGGACCAGTGCCTGTCTAACAGTCTGACCATCAAGAAGTCATTCAGGACTCTCACTGATATTTATTCATTTTTACTGTGTTGGTGGAAATTACTCTCACTTTCACATTAGGATTACTGTTTTATGAAATTTCTGAGGCTTTATATTATATTATCACATTAAACTAAATTTCTTTTTATGTTCCTTCCTTCTATACATCACTTAATAAGTTCTTTTGTAATGTAATTATTATTGGTGAGAATAAATCATGCTCCATGCTTTCTTAATACTATTTAGTTCCATTGGTGGCGTCGCTCCTAACAGTGTCAAATCGTAGAAATCTAATCCAGTAATGGGATTTATGGGTTGAAGAGGAAAGCATAACAGTAGAATAAAAGCATGTAAAATGCATTTCATTTGTGAATGAAAAGTAGTTCATGACCGATTAAAGTTCCACTTTTTTAAATCCAAGTTCACAGTATCATTACCCTGTTTTTCTCAAAACTTTCATTTTCACTTGAGAAGTTCACTTTATTCACTGACATGGCTTCTCTGCCTCATTACCAACATCCTGCATGATCACTTTAAACTCTTCAGTTGTGAGAGAGAGTGTAAAAATAGTCAGTGTGGTATTGCCTACCTTTATTATTTCACAGACATCCCAGATATTACATGTCATTGGATCTATTGTTTCTGATACTAGTGTCAGAAACACAAAGGAGTCTGCCATTGAACAGAAGTCGGTTTAATTGGTGAGCGCCACTCAAAAAATATATATATTGACATACTGCCCCACTGATGTAAATTAGGGGCCAACATATTTTTTGGGTCAAATACATACAAAACATTTTCTTGTGATATTATTTTTTTTTTAGAGTCTCCATTTTCATCCAATTTTATCAATTGAGACAGAAAAAAATCTGTTAAGATAATAGAGTTTGTTGTTGTTTGTTTCTGAAGTGTTTATGTCACACAGTCTAAATGGAGATGACACAAGCCTTACTTGAAGTTTCAAAGCACATTCAAACACAACTTTTTTGCACCCTAGCAGTGTCACGAGGATATGTTCTACACATAAAAATGCATACAGTAAAAATGATCCTATCACAAAATCTCTCACTTTTTTTTTGAAAACGTTTTTGAGAATTCCTCAGGTTCTTGTTGTGGAGAGATTGTTCTGTTTGAAAGGTCAAGAATTCATCTCAAACGTACCACTTCATTTATGAAGACATGTCACAGTTATAGACTGCAGCACTATGTCTAAGTTTGACCATGTTGCCCTTTCAGTCTTGTGTTTGCTGTTTTTTTTTTTTTTACTAGTTTCACAGCTGGCCTCTCAAACTTCCAGAGAGCAGTAATAAGGGTAATTTACTAAAGCATGTGGAGTTGTTAAAGATCTGTTTTACTTTTCAATCACTTTCCTACAATATGTCTCTGATGACCTGAGGGTCTACTGCTCCTGCATGTGAATGTGTGTGTGTCTGTGTGTGTTTTAGTATTCCTAT
The DNA here is from genome assembly GCF_021018895.1 of Seriola aureovittata. NCBI lineage: Eukaryota > Metazoa > Chordata > Actinopteri > Carangiformes > Carangidae > Seriola > Seriola aureovittata. Next base: position 18,912,078 of record NC_079377.1, read on the forward strand.
CCTTGTGAGGTCTTTGGAACTATAGAAAAATGAGGGGAATCTTCCAAATCGAGGACATTTTTTGACTTAGTGTGTGTGTGTGTGTGTGTGTGTGTGTGTGTGTGTGTGTGTGTGTGTGTATAAGACTTTGTGTAGCTGCTTACAGTTGTCCTCCATGTGACTGCCTTAACAAGGCAAGTCCTCATCACATGGCTGAACGTTAAGTGCTGCTCGTGTCATGCACCAAATAAAACACACTCACTCGCGGACAAATATAAAAACTTCAAATGATTGTATTACTGAGAATCATCACACTGTTAGATGAGTGGCCCGAGGGAGTGTGTTGTAGAAGTTTTGGTGTCATCTTGTGAAATTCGCCAGCAGCTTGTTTTCTCCATCAATCACACACACATATATATGCTTCTGGCAGTTGTGCTGTTTGCAAACTGTGATCGGAATGGGTTCTGACTTTATTTATTTATTGGAAAGGGGGAGGAGCGTATTGAATACAGGAACACAGTCTCCATGATGTCAGCCTGAATCATACAATATATTTTCCCTCTGGGTAGCAATGAACTGGATAAAAGAAGTCAGTGAGGATTTTATAGCTTTTGCTGTCTTTCAGAATTATTTGTTCTATCTCATAGCTCAGCTGATCTGAAGTGTGTGTGTGTGTGTGTATTTCCTCATTTGAATACAAATGTGCCTCATGTCTTTATCTCTTCTTCTTTTCATAATTTTGTCCCTTCTCTTTCACTCACTGCCTTTATCCACAATATTCATATTTATTAATCCCCATTTTGCTGAAGTTTACTGTATCTGCTTGTTTTGAAAAGTTAGTTTTCACTTCAGATGTTTTTTTTTTCCACTCAGCTGACCCTCACTTTTTAGATACTCCACATTTGTATTCTAAGTTGCCTCTGCTTGAATTCAGCTGGTCAGCAGTATATCTGTAACACCATGCGTCTGCTCTCCCCTGCAGTGTGAGGTACAACAGGCAGCTCAATTGCTTTCTATCCTGTTTGATCTGGCCTAATCTCACTTAGATAATCTGTTCAGTGGTTGGTTCTCTGGCGCTGCTTCCCTTGGCTTTACTTCAGCGTTATATGAAAATTTTTACTATATTTTTGCTCTCCAGTTGTCTTCTTGTTTAAACAAGAGGAGTGACTGGTGTGTGGGTAAGAGTCATATGAATATGAGATTCAGCTCTCAGAATCAGCACCGATTGACCTCAGTACAATAAACTCATTCTTGCCTGGATCTCATTCCGCACATTACTTACTTTTTGGTTCCGGTTGTGTGATTCATGAGTCAGACAAAATTATTCAGTTGCACAGCATTTCAGCACCAGAGATGGATTTGTTAGGTGGACCCATGTTTATACATATTCACATATTTATCAGAAATTTGTAATTTATTATACTGGAATTTAACATCAGTTAAGCAGCTGCAAACTCAGACATTGCAGATTTTTGATTCACTGAAATAAAAATTCAAATAGAATCTGCTAATGCCAACATTACAATCAATTATTCCAGGGCAAGGTGTCACTTAGTTTCTTATATTTTATTGATGTATCTGAAGGGCCTTCTAAGCAGAAAATTTGCTCACCAGTCAATGTCAATGCATACTGTCTAGGTATGTTCTATGGCATTGATATACGAGAGAGATATTTGCCAGATTCCACAATACCGAACCATACAGAAGGTTGCAGTGTTAGTGTTGGATACCATTTATCCTCAAAACAGCTGACGGTCTCATATCTGCACACTGCAGAAAATCAATTCTTTCACCTCCAGCCCTTCATTACTCCACTGTTCTCCTTTATTTGTGTGAGTGTGTGTAAAGGTGTCTGTGAATGTGAAGGTGCTGGTATGATGTGCGCAGTGTCCAAGACATTGAAATACCTGCTGATGTGCTCTGAGTTGATATCATTGTAGATATCATACATAGTAACATTGAGACTTGCTATCAAGGTTGCATTCTTGACATAGGATGCTGATACCTCCACAGAGCTTTAACATAGCAGAGTTTTCTCCAGTCTCACACAGCCCTCTAATGGTTTGTGTACGAAACAGTTGCGTTTATGCAGTTTATGCACTTTCTCTGTGACCTTGATGCAGCACATGTGTTGAAAACTATGGAAGACATTTTGACATAAAGTGAAACCAACATTTTCCTCTTTCTATTAATAAATCTGGACCAACTACATTTGATCTTAAATATCAGATCTCAATGATCATGTTAAGTTCACAAGTGTTACCCTTTGGTTAATGTTTTTTATGTTTTTGTTTGAAGTCCCGCAGTGTGGATAAGCAACATGCAGTCATCAACTACGAGGCTGGGACTGATGAACACAAGGTCAAGGACCTGGGCAGCCTGAATGGGGTGAGTACACAGATAGAAATGTGCAAAACAGAGAGAAGTTTGGACAAAGATAAATGTACGAAGAGAAAGAGGAGGTAGAAAGGACAGAAATGAACAAAGGAGAGAAGCGGGGTCACATGATGGATGAGGGATGGGGAGAGATAAGGGAATGAGTTGAAGCATCTGGAGGAGGAAAAAGAGGTTTTAGAGGGAGATGGATGGAGAATGCAAAGATGGAGAAACATCAAGAGACACAGAGGAAAAAAACCCAAAGACATTCAAGGTAAAAGTAGAGGGAGATGAAGGAGGTTGTGAAGGGTTAGAGGTTAACTTATTTTTGGCGGTCAGTGGGACTACGACCTAATCAATCTCTGTGTCAATGAAGATTTATATCAGGGCTGAGGTCAATTTGAATCTAAACCTAATTATGCAAATCACTACTTAAGGGCACAGTCTGTGATTCAAATATGAACCAAAGGGTCACTCTGCCGCTAAAACTCAAAACACATTTAGCTATCACTCCAAATTGACATTAGTAGAGATATTAACATGAGGCAACAACTAAACACAGCAGGACAGTAGGCAGGAAGGAAGCCAGTGTATGAGAGGCAGAACAATTACTTTAGTGCATGGTATATTGGAGGCCGGGCGTATTATCATTGAATAATTGATAGAATCTGGTTATAATCATTTCATTAATGGAATTTCAGGTGACACTTGCAACCAATCATATTATGTTTTAATAGGATTGTTGAAAACTACAGTGTGGCTTTTGTTCTCTTTTTGTAATCTTTTTCTAGTGTGTGGAGAAACACACTGTATGGTAAAAAAGGTATTATTTAAAAGGTATTTTGGGAATTGATTAAGCAGATTAACAGACAGAAGATACACCAAAACTTACACTATACACTTCATAACAAAATTAAAAAAAACATTTTTCTGGCTTTTTAAAGTGAATTTTGTATTATAACCTTAAGAAGCCCATTTAAACTGTGTATTTCTCTGTACACCCTCCATGTTTGTCTGTTTGACATTGTAGCTCAGTAAAACCCAGTTACAGTTGCCACATGATGTTAGTCATGTGCAGTGATTAGCACTCAGTCACAGTCCACCACATTGTACACATATGCAGAATGTCCTTCACATCCTCTCCAGCTCTCAAACAGGAAGTCAGAGTCAGAGCCACTTCCTGCTGTGTCATTAACCATTCAGCTTCTTTAGCTGGATTCAGAGGAAGTTTTTTCCTGCTGACTCAGTAGATATGTAGAGATTTACCACAGCACTGAGTAAAAAGCTGTGTTCGGGCGGTGCCACCATTTACTGTCTTTACTCGAGGTCTTTCACTGCTGTGTTTCTAAGCTGTCATGTTTTCAACTCACTAGAGAGGAGACAGGAATGTTTTATTACAACAGTAGTGCAAGTATGATGGAATTTCATTTGCAGTTTAGTGAAACCTGATCTATTTCAGAGCTGCATAGTAGCAGGAGGAGTGAAAAGGGGGGAACGGGTGGGGGAGAAAGAAAGAAAACAATTTAAGTGTCATGCTCAGGCCTTTAGTCTCAGCTGTATAGATTTCTTATAAAGAAACTTAACTGTTCAAAGTGGCTTACTGCTTACTAGGACCTTACAAACCACATGCAAATTTAATATTACTGTCTGGCAGCAAGAATTCCCCATGTGAGTGAACTGAATAGCTTCGGAGTTCGGACTGTTGTTATTGTAATTATTGGTATTATTCACTGTTTTCAATATTTTTTAGAAATGATCGATTCATTGAAAAACTTATTGTCAGACTATTGAATAATGAATATAACTGGTAGTTACAGCATTAATTAACTGCTGTGTGTGACACAACTTGCACCACTTTAATGAGATGCCTGTTCTTCCTTTATACATTTTCTTACATTGAAGCTTCTTAGAAAGAAAGATTTTATCTGTTCACATGTACACATAAATAATAGTTGAATTTGTGTTCATTCTGTGTTACTGTTATGTTAATGTTGTTTTTTTTCTTCCCTCTGCAGACCTTTGTAAATGATGTCCGCATCCAGGAGCAGATGTACATCACTCTGAAGTTGGAGGACAAGCTGAGGTTTGGATATGATATCCTTTCACTTGTCTGGTTTTCTAACCTCTTCAGCCCGGACACGTGCACCAGTGGGTTAATCATTCCAAAAGCCAAGCATTGTTCAAACTTAAATATTGTTATTTTAATTCTGACCAAGATAGCAAATTTTTACTGTGTATTATAGGAATACAGTAAAATGCACGTGTATGTACATGTATCATAATTGTGCTTATGTTATGTATAATTGTGCATGCAGCATTTCCCTAACCATCTAAATCACATACCAACCTGTTCACGGTGGTGAGAGGAGAGCTCACTGTGCCTGAGGAGGCTCTAAAGGCAAGAACACACACACACACACATCCATACACAACCTGACACAAACTGTTAAGTATCAGTGTTTGCCATGATACATAGTCGTATTATACTACTCTAAACGCATCTCTATCTCTATCTAGCATGAAAAGTTCACCAGCGGCCTCCAGCTCAGCAAGAAGCCATCCAACGGTGAAACCACTACCACCACAACCACAAGCAAGTCTCCCGCAAAGACCCCAACAAAAACACTGAAGTCCCCCAGTGGAGGCACCCTCAGGCTAGGGGAGAGCAGAGCAACAGATGGAGTCAAACAGCCACCAGCTAAACCTGTGGATAGTCACAAAGCAGAGGACAGGATAGGAGGTGAGAGGCAACAAAGGAAATGTGATCCTCTCTCAGAAATAGTATGAGCTTATTTTAGTGTTTGTCGTGCACTGTTAGTACCAACTACATAATGTGAATTGAGGGGAATTTGCTGTGTTGATTTGATCTGTTTATATTTTTTCCTTGAAATGTATGTTTACTGACCACTATCACAAGTCCACTCATTTCTCCTTTTACTTTAAAATATACAGACAATACCGAAAGTCACATTTTGCAACCGTGTTAATCCAAAGATAGGGTTGATAACAGAGTATGAGATATTATGGCAGCACAAAAAGTACTTACAATTCATTATGGCCTTATTCCTCTATATTAAGATGTACTAAAATGTATGGTGACTTTCTACAACCCTGAGAGTACTGGCTTCTCTGTTCTACATTCATACTGTATATTGTAGGTAGAGACATTTCATAGTCCACATGATTCTAATTTCTTCTCTAAGAAAAGACATTTTCAGACAGAATACTGTGAAGTCAAGTGTGGTGGGGTTTTATCTCAGGCCAGTAGGGGGTGGACGTGGTCACCAGGGAAAGGGCTTTAACCACCACACCAACAGTCACTCTGTTATATCATGAATGTGGTTAAGGTCTGAGGGTGTCCCTAATAACTGACGTCACTAACCAAGCTGGGGTGCTAGCAGGGGTCCTGGATAATCTCCAGATGTTGAAACAAGGCCATGTAGGGCTTGTGTTATTGCACAGATTAAGTAGTAACAAGGTCAGCGTGCCTGCATAATGCAAACCCATATGCCAGCACTACTTTTCTTAAAATACAGTAAGATTCACAGGCACGCACATTCTTTTGCACATTTGGACCAAAAACAAGCATACATCCACGTATGGTGTTGCATGTCACCCCATCTGCTGCACATGCCTTTAATGACAACCTCTCTGTGGTTCTGAGGATGTAATCCTGCCATATTACTACTGTAATACTGCACCTCACCCAGATATTATACCTCATGTAGAACATATATTCAGTAGCTTTTATATAGAATGCCCCTACCTACTGCACACAATTTGGCACAGAGCATCTATAATTATCTAGATATACTGTGATTAAACTTTCACAGCTCAGGAGAGGGGGTACTTAAAGAAAAGAAGGTAAAGGAAGAGGAAATGGCAGAGAGAAGTTAACACAGGATGAGGCATCCTCTGGCACAGTGGTCTAAGTGGCAGCATCACCAGTTCAAATCCGGCTGGAAACCTTTGTTGCATGTCTTCCCCCCTCTCTCTCTCAACTATGTTTCCTGTCCCTTTTCTTTTGTGCCGTCCACTTTAAAAAAGAAGTTGCCACAGTACGCTTGTCACATGTCAACTTTCATTCTAATGGGTACAGACAGGCAAACGGAAAAGTCTCTCTTTTATTTAAACCGTGTGTGTCAGAGAAAGAGAGCGAGAGAGAGAGCGAGCATGAGGGAGAGAGCATGAGGGAGAGAGTGTGCACTATGTGTGCCCATCCTGCTTGCTAAAGTTCTGAAAATAGGTCAGTGGTGCAAGACCCGGCCAGAGGGGAATTAATGCACAAACATACACGTCTACAAACAGCAGCTGGGTTCACTTTGTGGCACCATGATACAATGAACAGTTTATGTTGACAGTACCAGAGTATGTAAAGCAGATAATAAACATGGCAGTCCACAGTTAAAGCTACTGCTGTACTTTCTGCAAGGCTTTGTTAAAATGTGTCTGCATGTGTGCATCTGTCTTAGGGGATGTTACAGCACTGCCTCGTGGGACCCCTCTGTATGGCCAGCCGTCTTGGTGGGGGGATGGGGATGCAGACGATGAGAACTCCTTCAAACAGGAAACCAAGTCATCCACCAAAAAACATGACAGCTCCATGTCAGGTAGGATGTGTTTAAACTTCTAACTATCATCAACCACATCATCCCCCCATAATGCAAGTGAAGACAAAGATGCCCAGAGTGGTTAAAATCTTTGAAGTGGACAAGTCTGAAGACAATATCTTATTCCCAAAACATGCCAAATGAATGATTTTACCAGCTTTGGCTTGGAGCAAAGGTTGTAAAAGATTTTACAGGACATCAACAGCTTTCACTGCACTGCAGTTAATTTGATGTTAAATGATGTAAAAGCAACAATTACAACTTTTTTGTGTGAATATACTGCTTTGTGTATTCTGTCTGATTTCATACGGAATTGGATATAATAGTGACGTCTTTAGTTTTATTGTAGCACATCTAACACACCCACCATCTTTTCTGTAGTTTGAGTGGAAAGTTACAAATTACAGCATTGTTTTTGTCAGCCAGACTGTATGTTTGTATGTGTGATCATGCATATGCGAGTGCACACAAAGGCTTTTTTCAGAGCCTCTATGTGTGCCTGTTTGCCTACAATATGTGTACGTAGTGACCGTTGGACTGTGGGGGGGCTGGTCCCGTTAACTGGTGGTGGATAGTCGAAGTAACAGGATTAGAGGATACACCAATAGTAAAACAGCTCAGCGAAGCAAAATCAGTCTGTGCCAGGCTGGTTTAGTGTGGACCAGTGTAGTCAGAAGGAGTGGGGGGAGGTTAATCAAACACTGGAGCAGACTGAAGCGTCCTCAAATCTCTCGCCACATCTGGATGCTTACATTGGCAGCGTCTTCACCAGCCTAAAAAAAAGAAGACTTTGTGTACTTGTAACAATCAGTCAAGAACTTTTTCTATATGTTACCATGGAGATTTTTCTGTGGAGTTTAGCAAAGTATCTTTTCTGTTAGAGTGAGATTATAAAAGACTCATTTTGGAGTAAATCTGTATAAGCGTGGCACAGTGATTGGAATCCCTGAAAGCTTTCCAAAAACATCAGCCGAATGGGATTGGCTACTTCAGTCATGGAAGAGGGTGAGTGGCAGGCATTTTGCCCTCTTGTAGCATTGACTTTTAGCCTGAGTGCTGGATGAATGTTGTGATGTTGGATTTGTTATGTGAAGCAGCATGCTCCACGGGGTGTTGCACTGTGTATTTATGTAGATTACAGAGACCTCTGCGTTAAAAGGGGTTCTTATCAGTCTACATGTTTTTAAAATAGTGTGAGCACACCCTCTATATCTGCTCTAATAAACTGTTAAGATCAGCTGTAGCAGCAAAGGGGAAGTGAAAAAAAAGCAGAGGTTTAGGACAGAAAGTGATTTTGTTTGAGATTGTGGGTTTTTTTAGTTGTGTTCATGTGTGTGTCAGTTAAGTTTAATGTGTGTCCTTTTCTCCCTCCCAGTGAATAGACAGTGTTGTCAGAGCCCCCCCACACACCCCCCTTGTGTATTGTCACTCAAGCTGATTGGGTTACGCCACTGCACCAGCTCCCCCTTTCCTCCCAACGCACACACACAGACACACACTCATGCACTAATCGTTCAAACAGACCACTCTCTCACTCTGCACTGCAGCGATCATTAGTTAACCACTCTCTAATTCTCTGTAAGTATTGCTCTCAATTCCATATACTCTGGCTAATGGAGCTGGTGAAGGGCTTTGTGTTAGTGTGACATCCACTTACCTTGCACTTGTTTTATTACTTGTGGAACGTTTAAGAACTATATTGGTCAGTTAACTCTCTTTAGATCTCAAGTACATTAGAATTTGAAATGAGAAGTCACTACAGGTTATAAAATGATTGTTTTAAGTTTTGCTACTGTTATGTAAAGTCAGTCACACTTCCCTTATAGCCATTTTGCCCATATGTTCCAGAATGAGTCTGTAATTCTGTGTCAGTTTGAATTTTTCTATGTAGTAGACTCTTAACCTGATTCTGTAAAGCCTAGGTTTTTCATGTTTATGGAGCCAACAGCAACAGTCTGCATTAGTTTGAAATTGACATTATTGCCATTAAACTCATTCATGAAACTTGTAACTTCACAGAAATAACTAGGTGCTTCCCAGAAAAACACCATGTGACTTATGGTGACATCAATGGAAGCTCTGATAGCATGTATTATATATGTGAGATACAGGAAGTTTAATCAGTTCATCATAATTTCAACGAAGGAGCAAATACAGTGAAATACGGTAGTTTCTGTATTTTTGTGTTTATGTTTAACAAGGTTATTTTTAGAGTGCATAAAGCTCTCTGAGTGTCTGGAGAGCAGAAATGCACAGAAGTGTGAACACAATGTTGAATCTTTTGTCAGTCTTGTTTGCATTTGTATTACTCTCTCTGTGAAGTTGTTGCATCCTAAGCATCATTCAACACATCTAATCTACCTCATATTTGCACTCCTTTTAAATCCATGTTGTAAATCTTTCCAAACTTGCAGAGCAGCTTATGCTGGCAACCGCTGATCTTGTTTCAAAGACAAGTCCAAAGAGATTTTTTTTTTTTTACTTCAGTTTAGTTGACAACACTAAATTGGAAAATAAGCCATTTAATTTAGAGATTCTGTTTCTGGGAAACATAATCTTTGCTTTGTCTCATGAGCCCTTAAGTGGCACAGCCATATTTTCAAATATTAAATCTGTAAATATGTAACTCATGAGAAATACACCCACTATATTTTACTTATATTCTGCAGAGTCAGTTTCTGTGTGTTGTTTCTTATTGCCAATTGCCATATGTTCCTACATTTGCTCCCCAACGTGAAGCAGATGGCCCCTCTAATTTCTGAAAGTAACATTTATCATATTCAGATCCCACAGAGCCTCTGTTTGTTAATGTGAACAGATGAGAAAATAAGTGCTCCATGTTGTAGGTCCACCAGACTGCATCTTATACTGAAAGACTATGTCTATATGAGAGATAGTGAAAAAGAGATAGAGACAGAACATATAAGTGCGTGTGTTCATGGTATTTGTAGATTATAGGGCAGCATCCTCCCCCAGAGGGAGACAGTAATTCTGATAAATGATGAGACACACTTGCTGAATAGCAGACCGCAATTGAATTGGTCAATGTGCGGCCTTGCTTGACCTTTCACTTCCGACTTTTCATAATGAATCTTGGGATTGATTTCTCACTGTGGCTTTGAAACATTGTTATGTTATGTTATTAAACTAATAAATGTATTTTCCACCCTCAATATCTACATAGAAGCTGTGGCAAACTTTAATTGAATCCACACCAGTACTATATAACTGAAGATGGACTAATCTAATTCTAATTCTTATGACTACTCATAAGCTTAGAGATAAAAAAATATACCACTTTTAGTTATGGATATTATACTGTCTTGTCATACTATTCATACAGATCTGTTATAAATAATCTAGGTCAAGCTGACTTTGCTGCAGTTTTTAAAAAGTTCCATGTGTTTTCCAAACTCTAGACAGCAAAGAGTCACGTCGAGGGGAGAAAGCTAAAGAGGACGGCCTTCATGCGTCCACCGCCCACGATTCCAGTTACTTTGAGATCCCTACCAAGGAGGGTCACATGGCCAATAACGGCATCCATGAGATTCCCACTAAGGACACGGAGGGCAGCGCCACTCACTCGACTACAGGTGAAGCATATCTATTGTTCATTATGATTCACTGTAAACAATAGTGGTGTAAATTGTTGTAAAAGGGATGTAAAATTTTGGTGTCTGTCGAATCTCATCAAGTTGGCCTCTTTTAGAAATGTGTTAGACTCTTCCATGGCAGAATGAGCAATTTACAACACAAAACAGGAAGAGGCCATTGTTTGTCTAGTGCAAACAGAGAAGCAATCAATCTGCAACTGAAGCCATCAGCTGATTTGATCATATCTGGAAATATATCCATGTGCTGTAATTTTCCATAATGTGATTATACCAAGAAGTCACCTTTATACGTTTTTAGGAGGGCTTCACCTCAACCTTGTATTTAGTAGAATTGACTGACATTGTAACAAAACAAAACTGCAACGTCTGCTCCACAGCCCAAGGTCACGCCTCCTTCACCATAGAGTTTGACAACACATCTCCAGGGAAAGTCACCATTAAAGACCATGTGTCAAAGTTCACTTCTGACCACCACCGATCTCGCTCCAAGAAGAGTGGGGCAGGAAGTGGAGGCGCAGGAGGGAGGGACTTGAGCACACTTCAAGCGGCTATGATGGCATCAGAGAGCAAGGTGGCTGATTGGCTGGCCCAGAATGACCCCACTCTGGTACGCAGCGAGTCGACAGAGGACGACAGCAAGAGCATCAAGAGCGACGTGCCGGTCCATCTCAAAAGACTGAAAGGTGGAGTTTATTTTCTGTTACTATTTCTCTTGATCATTTTGCCCTTCTTTCTTTTCTCTTACAAAAGATTCTCATTCACAGTCTTCAGTAACACTCCCTCCTGAATTATCTTTCACTTCGCCGGAATTATCATCATACTTGTGCTATGCCTTTATATTACAAGATTTTACACACTATCTCAAATTCCCACTTGTCTCTTCCTAAACTATGTGGAGACTGAGTAGATTCTTTGTTAGGAACAGGGGTTGTTGGCAGTGGTAACCAAGCCAGGGGATTAGCAGCTAGCAGACAGAAACATTTAAACCCCTATCTACTCCCCTACTGCTCTGACAGCCAATGACAAGGCTTAGCATGAGTAGCATAGCACAGCCCTCGTTGAATTTCATTTTTTCACCATTTACAGTATAGTCATATTATCTGGTGAGGAGCACATACTCTGTGCATATTCATCTTCATGGCAGTTAAAGCCCGACTACAAGAGCTTTAGATGTGGGTTTTTGTTTGATTTTTTTCTCTTGCATTGTCAGTGTGGACATCTAAATTTTCTCTGCTTACCTCTGTGGGCTTGTTGCTATGTATCCTTGGGGTTAGGATTGAGATTGTTATGACTGTAAATTGAGTGCTTCTTTATGTTTCTTTGTTCTCTTTACCTGCAAGCAGACAACTGGTAATTTGGCTCCTGCTGCCAGGAGCTTTTGTGAGAAAGTCGCATACAATGAGAGGCTATGCCCAGCTTTGTGCTGCCAGTAAAGGGAGTTTATGTTTGATGCTAAGCTAAGCTATGGTGGACTACATGCTGGTCATGAGTTAATTAAATTGAGGCCAATTTATGATGCTGTTGACATGCGTGGGGGGAGGGACCAGCAGGCAAGGAGCTGATGAAAATGGAAATCTGTGAGGTAGGAGTGTAAGACAGGGAATCTAATTCATTAGAGGGAGTTAGTACCGCATGCATGTCAACTGGCTGACAGAATGTTGCTAACTGACTGACTGACTCTGGGACTGCTAGACACTGCAGTTTTTCCAGCTGAAGCTGTGGCTAATTGATAATTGATGAGCTTGCCCTTGGTGTTCAGTCCCTAAAAGAAGAAATGGAAATCAGAAAAGAGCAAGGAATGGACTGTGGTTGTGACATGGGTTACAGGAAAGTAAGAACAACCACGGAAGACGGGGAAAAAGAAGGGTGTAGTAAGGAGGAGAATAGGAGGAGAAGAGGGAGGGAGAGGACAAAGAGGGATGGATAGAGGACAGGTGGACAGCTGGCTGGAAAGCTGCCTATTGATGCCAGCTGCGGACATGTGAGGTATGAGAAAAATTGGGCTAGGAAAGCGGGAGGACCTCACTGTAACGCTGAGAGCAGCATTTGCAGCAATAACAGCAAAGGTGATTGGACAAAGGAAGGCAAGAAGGAGAGAGAGAGACAGAGAAAGGGAGGCTTGTTGCCTGGACTGCAGTGGAAGTGGAGAGGGAGGTGGCGAAGGAGGAGGGAGCAGTTTTTGGTAGACAGTTGTTATAGTAACAGTGATGCAAATGATGGCAGGGAAAGAGAGAATACAGACATATATTTAGAAAGGGCAAAAATTAGCAGTGAACATCTGTTTGTGTGTGTGTGCATGTGTGTGTGTGACGGCTGCAGGGGCATGTGGGAGAGACGCGTTTCAGTGCTGACTGATGGCGTGTGTGAAGCATGCGCTGCTCACATGTGGATTTGTGTTGCTGAAACTCGTCGTGTCTGTGTTTGGTGCATGTGCGCTTTTGAAACATGCTCAGCACTGATCTGCAGACAAGCAGTGCAGCGTGTGTGAGAAGAAGCATGCAAGATGTGCTTAGGGTGTGCCGTAGAGGTACCAGGCAGAGAGAGGCAGAGGTTCAGCGAGGAAACTGAGGAGGCAGCTGAGGAAGCTTTTGATTTGTGAGCATTAAGGTGAGTCCTTCTCTTCTTGCTGTAAGGAGCAGTGTAGAGGGATACATCTTTACACTGTCTGATATTTTTGTCAATGTGTGTATTATTGTAACATCTAAAAATCTATGCATTTTCCTTGTTAAAAAAAATGTGATTCTGATACAGGCTATGTTTTGAGATTGCAAGATTATTTTCTGTGATTTTGACAAAAGATGAGCACTTCACGTACAATTGTTATTCACTCACAGCAGTAGTAAAAGCTTAACTGACAACAAAGGTTGAACTTGAATATTATGTATTCCTAATGTTCTGTATCATATGCTCATAATTCCATATATGTTTGGGGTTGCATGTTTGCTTGTCTGTTTGTGTGGATGTGTAAGTGCATCCTTGTGTTGGGCACTCAGTTTTATGTGCGTGTGCATGTGTGTGTGTGTGCGTGTGCAGCCAGCAGTGGAGGCAGAGGGCAGCTCCAATGTGAGTCATGGTGGGGCGAGCAGGGCAGAGCACTGGACTCTCACAGACACCTCTGTTCTCCTCTGGCCCTGCCAACAGCTTCTTTGTCTGGGGAACACAGCATGAAAGACCTGCCTCTTTCTGTCCTCTTATCTGCGGATCTGCTCAGGCCACTGTAACGCACTGCTGCTTTCCTTTCTCATTCCTTCTATGCTCTCCTTTTCTTCTTTTTAATGAAATATATGCTTTATTAAATTTCAAACAGAGATAAAAGCCAGGAACGACAGAGGAGGAGGTGGATGGTGGAATGTTACAAATGAGCTGCAGACTCCAGTGTAGAAACAGTCCTGTCCAGTGATTTAATATTGTTCTTCAAAAAAGTTGGAGGACTCCAAAATGATTGGATCTAACAATTCCCATAATGCATATTGTCTCTCATTGGAGTCTTCCTGTCATCTTCCTGTATGAAACTCGATACCCTCCATTTCTAACGTAGGCTATTTGATGTAAATTCAAAGTTTTGAAACCCAAACAGAGGTAACCCCTTGTGACATCACTATGACATCAGGTTTATTTTCTCAGTCTTTCCCAGCTCCTCTTGAGCCGCAGAAGACATTATCCAACTGTTTCTACGGGCTGAGCACTAACTATGACAATTAAACTGCGCATTGTGTGAATTTACTGGAGACTCCCTTTAAATACACAGACAGACTTACTATCTATATTTATAGTAATAATGTAATGAACTGAGACCTTTGCTTCTCTCTGAATTGGACCAGTTTTGCACCTTGTCAGTCGCTGTTCTCATTTTCAAATGTGCAACAATTGCCCACTGTTGTATGATTTTACACAAAAGTGAAATGACATCAGAGCATCAGGCTGATTCATAATCCCCAGGCAAGCCGCTATGGTCCACTCAGCCATGGGAGCCCTATGTCCTCTTTTCTCTACTTCTAGCACTTTATTTATCTCTTGCACATTGTGGCTATGGTGAAAAGTCTTGAACCACTACTGGTGATTTAATTGTTCTGCTCGTGAACTGGGACAGATGTAGACGCTGTAGTCGCACTGTTGTTTCTTTTTGAGCATGAAATATTGTGGAGGAGGAATGAGATAAATGATATACTGTATGAACTTGCCAGGATCAGAGGCTGTGCAGTGGTTTCTGAAAGTGATGTGTGAAGTGGAAGTGTTTTCTGATGGTCATCCACAACAGAATTCATGTGGTGCTCCACCCCTTCCTCTCACTGATACTGTGACTGGTTAACCGTTGGCTCGCTAACTGACAGGCTGATTGTGTGATGGCTGTCGACTCTACATTACATACAACACACTACATCCTGAGTGTCCTGCAGTTAAGATTTCCCCTATTCTCTGTTTGCCCTTTTCTTTCCCCCCTTTAATCTACTTTCTCTCCTTTCCTGTCCACCCTCCTCCTTTCTTGCACCCCCATAGCCTCCTTCCCTGTTACCCTGCCTTTTTTCTTTCTCCTTTCTCCTTTCACCTCCCCTCCTCCTTCTCTATCCCTGAAGCCCCCCCCCCCCACACACACATACTCACATCCAGTCTCCTTCTCTACTTCCCCCTGCATGTTCTCCTCCTCCCCTCCCCCTCATCACTCTCTCTCACTGTCAGTGAAGTAGGCAGGGCCAGTAACCGTGTGGGTGGCATGTCTGGATTAGTGTGGCACACTGTCTGCCATCGCACAACACTGAGAGGACATGCTGATGCGACCCAGACTGATCAAAATGTAAAAATAGCAGTTATGTGGTAGGTAACGCAGGCGTTCATTAAGGGTCAAATTCAGGGTCAGTTTTAACAGCGGAAAGATTCGATCCAGCTGAAGGTTTATAGATCATTTCAGCTGTAATAGTTAGCAAACATTTGTTTCTTGTTGCAGTCTCCACAATGGATGTGCTCTCAGGAAGGTGTGGTTCTGTGCTGTATGAGACTTTTGTCTTCTTCTTCTGCTTCTTCTTCTTCTTCTTCTTGGTTGCTTAATTTAGGTACACACACATTTTTGTACTGTGCAATTCTGCTGCATGTCTGTGTCATGTGTCTGTTGCTATGTTTCTGTTGTGTACACTTGTTATGATATGGATTTAAGAATGTTGAAGGTTTTCTATATAGTTACAGAGTGAGAGCTGTTGTTAATATTACTGTAAAACTAATCCAGGTAAACAAACATCCATTTTATTGTTGTAAATTATGAAGAGTAATATGAGCCATTAGAACATAAGCCCTTTGTTGAAAAAATATCCATGATAGAAACTTATCTGCCATTTATTCTTTTTGTTCCCTGATAGGCAGCAAGCATGAGGATGGCACCCAGAGTGACTCCGAGAACGGATTAGGCCTGCGATTTGCCAACCGCCGCCATGCCCTCGAGGAACGTCTAAAAGCAGCACACGGCCACGTGGGAGTGGGAGGAGGAGCAGGAGGAGCAGGAGGTGGGAACGTAACAGTGAGCGGGACCCGAACAACCGGCACCCGCACTGCCTTCATGATTGAGTTCTACGACGAGGAAAACCCTCGCAAGCGCCGGTCATATTCATTTTCCCAGACTGCACCGTTGCTGGGGGGAGGAGCTGGTGGAGAGGGACTGTGTCCTCAGCCCCCATCTCACCCCAAGGTGTTCAGCATTTCCACCTCTGCTACTACAGCCTCAGATTCAGGTAATAAATCTTTAAATATTCTTTGACTCTCTTCTATGTGTGTGTTTTCTGAAGCAAAGGTTCAAAGTAAGAAGATATGCATTTGAAATATTCTGAGAACTACAGTTATTAAGAACCTCATTAAGTGACAAAGGTTTCAGGAACATTAAACCAGTTAATCAGGAGCTGTTGTCATTCATTCACCACTAGTGCTGTTACACACAGTAACAGCTATGACCTTGGACACTTAATACCCAATAATTACTACATGTTGTTTCTGTGTCGTGGTCCTCTGTGAAAGCATGTTATGTTTTTCTAACTGATGTATTTCTGCTTTGTATTTGTTCCTATTAGGTAAAGCCCCAGCTCCAATACCGGCTACAGTGACTGTGGGTGCCCCTACGGCTGCTCGCGTGCTGCTCAAGCAGAGGTCAGAGGACCCGAGTATCGGTCGGAGCTCAGCCAGTACCGGGCTGGCGACCGGTAGCCCCACCAGCCCCAGCGAGGACGCCTCGGTTGTGGGGAGAGGAGCAGGGGCTGCAGGAGGAGAGGCAGAGGATGACCATAGCGATAAGGGGACTTACACTATCGAACTGGAGAACAGGAACCCAGAGGAAGAGGAGGCCAGGCGCATGATAGACAAGGTAGGGATGATCAGAGAGACCAAACAGGATCATTTCTCTCTTTCTACCTCAGCTGCAATACATAGTCTTGACTGCAACGTCTTAATTCCAGCGTTATGAGATGTATCTGGAATCATACCACAGCTATTGAAAGACTGGAAATCTACTACAGCTGAGAGACAGAGAGATTTTCTCTTTTTTGCATGTTGTGCTACAAAGAGGGCATTGTTACAGTGCTCTCTAAAGCAATGAGTTTGACCGAACACAAACAGACCAGAGCAAGGTTAATAGTCTCTTTATTACCTGCTTCGTTGGCACTTTTAGGGTTAGCAAGTCCTTTGAGACAGTTTTTTTTTGTTTCCACTAAAACAAAGCTATCGTTTCTCCATTGCCTTACTTGACCACCACTCCATCCTCTCTGTCCCATTGGTTAACCTAATGCTTCTGTAATAGCCCGGAGAGACTCACTCCATCAAGCACTGTCCTGTTTTATTAAACGAACGCTCCAGGCAGGCTGAAAAACCACCATCAGTTTCCTACTGCCACCCCTGTCCTGTAGCACAGTGCTCTTTCATGGTCACAGAAAACATGTCTGAAACGGGCAAAGCAACACTGAGAGAGAGATGGTTTAATGTTAGTTTGAGGCTGAGATTTAATGAACACTTCTCTAGACCATGTAAAATAGGAATGAAAAAAACTTTCTCTAAATAGATACAACAAAAGCAAAGATTGCAAAACCATTCTAGACACATGTCCACTTGGCCTTTTATTTGCCACCTAACAGATTTGGAAACTGGGGCTAGAATCTACTAATTTTTTAGGAAGGGAAGTTTTTGCCAGTAAAGGTTATTACACAGCCATAATTTAAAGTTTACTAAATGGTGTCTCACAGTGGCACATATCCCTTAATGTGTTGTATACAGGTGTTATCTTAGGAGCAGCAGTGATATAATTAGTGGGGTGTATTTCTAGGCAGTGTTAGTCTGGATGCATTACTTTCAAAACTGGAAGTGTTGTTATGCTAATTCCTGTAATTAGGTGACACACTAATTGGCACACTGCTCACAGTATGTCCGCTCTCATTCACTCTCCCTTTTGTAATTGTGTGTGTGTGCGTGTGTGTGTGTGTGTGTGTCTGTGTGTCTGTGTGTCTGTGTGTGCGCGTGTTTGTCTGTGTGCGTGTGTGTGTGTGTGTGTGTGTGTGAGAGAGAGTGTGTTGCCATGGTACTCAACTATCAAGTGCAGATCGGTGCTTTAATTCTACAGCATCTCTTTCTGGCTGTTCAGTTCACTTTTGTTCATCAAGAGGACTGTAGAATAATATTATCACAGTGTTTACCTATCACAAGGGTAATTCATTTTCATTACAAAGTGTGCTACAGTATTTACATGTTTTGGGTGCATACATAATAAAGGCTAATTGGACACTACATACATACATATGCATGCATTATACTTCGGCAAAATGTCCATCTTTTGCCACATTTTCAGTTTTTGTTCCTTCTTGCTTTTTCAAATGTTTGTAGGTGTTTGGTGTTCAGCAGAACCAAGATTCCTCAGCTCTGTCAGACCTGAAAGGAGAAGGAAAAGGAAAGGAGACAGGAGAGACAGGGAAAGAGGTAGAAAACTGCGCTTTAACAGCTTCTTAGTCCAGTTTCTTCTCCCTTGTCTCTCTTCTTCTATCTGCGTTTCTCTGCCTGTTATATGCTCACCTATACACCAGTGTCCATCACTACAATACTAATGTTACCCAAGATGACTCATTGTCTGTGAATTTTGTTTGGATTAAATAAATCCCATTGTAAAAAAATGTCATTATCACTTTCAGTCCAGTGTAGTATAACAGTGTATAAGAAGTGGACTGAAGATTCATGGCTGAGGTTCATAATGTGAGTCACAGTCACTCCCATGGTTTGACCACTCTACTCCCCGAGCCTGCTAATGGGAGTAGGCTAGTCCTCCCAGAGACTGACCTAGATCACACTCAGATGAGGAGAGACATGCTCTGCCCTGCAGGCAATTTCATAAGAGGGAGCGTGTGTATGAGCATTGACAGCCCTTCTACCCAGTCTTTAATTTAGGTAGATGTCTTTTCCAATTAAAACAATCCTCTGTTCAGCTTTTCCTAAAACTTTCTTGTAGGATGATTGAGGGTGATTTATTTGAAATTAGAAAAGTGTCTAAATGTCTACCTATGAGTAGAATATATGCATCAGACTGAGGCTTCCAAACAGCCTCAAATCTGATATGTTTTGATTTTCCAGTAAAATACAAATACAGAAATCTTCAGAAGTCTTCATACCACGACCCTTCATTCCCACAAACTAAATAATTTCCATCATCATTGCATTTCAGATGAAGTCTTAATGCCACTTTGTGCAACCACTGATTTACTTAGCTGCTCTCTTTTCCAGCTTTCTCACTCCTGTTGTCTTCTCTCTTGTCACCTCACCCCTCACCTCCCTCCTGTGTCCTCACAGGCACTTCCTGGTGACTCGAGCTGGGTCTCTCAGTGGGCCAGTCTAGCTGCCAATCACACCAGGACAGACCCAGAGGGATCGGGAGCAGAGACAGCCACTTTCCTGCACAAAGAGAGAGGTACATTGTCACTTGACTCTCAGAGAATGAAAAGGTTTAATTAAAAGTTAAGCCTGATTTAATTCAGTTTTCAGATAGATTTTCCCTTAAAAAAATCTCCCCAACTTAAAAACATTTACAGTTTGTAAATCGTGTATTAAAAAAAAAAAAAATCTTAAATCTCAGTTAAGTGAGTTTATCCTTTGTTCTCTAGGAGCTGATGCCTTTGAGTCTGGTGCATCCCTCAGCAGAGGTGAATCCTCCTCCAGTCTGACAGACCGTAAGCGAAGGACCCTCCCCCAGCTCCCTGCGGATGACCCCCGGGCTAAATCCAGCACCAAAGCTCTGAGGTCTGAGATTGGTGAGAAGCAAGACACTGAGCCACAGGAAAAAGAGAACAAGGGAGACGGGGAGTCCCCAACTCCCATGGAGGGTAGTGAGATGACCAGTAAACGGAAACAAAGCTCCACTTCCTCTCCATCCAAGGCTCCTCTCCGGACCTCTGGCAGCAGTGAGCGAAGGAAGAGGTCAGAGGAGAGGAAAGGAGGAGGAGGAGGAGTTGAAGCAGGAGAGAAGTCTGGGAAGCCTCTAGTGCGCCAGGGCAGCTTCACTATTGAGAAACCCAGCGCTAATGTCCCCGCAGAGCTCATCCCACGCATCAACAGAGGCGGCAGTGGGCGCGAACGCAGTGACTCTGTGGGCAGCATGGATACTGCTACGCTCCTGAAAGACACTGAAGCTGTCATGGCATTCCTGGAGGCCAAACTAAGAGATGAAAACAAACTAGACCAGAAAATCAGTAAAACTGGCATCACCACTCAGGGTTCAGGTTCTGGCTTCCCCCTTCGGACTGACTCCATCTCACCTGAGTCAGATGTGGACACGGCCAGCACAGCTAGTCATGTGGCCGGAGAGGCAGACAGGAAAGCCGCACCTGGTGGTGTACAAAAACGACGTTCCCTCAGCAGCATGCACCGGGAGAAGAGCAACATGAGCACAGCTTCCAAGACCAGCGTCACGAATGCAAGCGCCCGTGAGCGTTTGGAGAGAAAGACTAAAACAAGAACTGCAGATGCGACAAGCCGGACTGATGCACGCCGCTCTGTTCAGCCGTCCTCTGCCTCCTCCAGAGCACGCCAGCCTTCACTGGATCTCACTGATGATGACCAGACTTCTTCCTTCCCCATCTCTGACATCCTCTCCTCAGACCAGGAGACCTACTCTGGACCGTTGGGGCACTCGGCACATGGACGCAGCTTAGATGATGCCCTCCATTCCAAACTCGACAGCAGGTCTGCTAAGAACTCCACCAGTGGTTCCTCCAAAACCAGCCGCACTCTCCAGGCAGCCACAGCCGCCTCCCTGAGCAAGCAGGCGTCACTGCCTCAGCCACGGCCAACAAGAGCCTCCCTTCTTCGCCGCGCCCGGCTGGGAGACACATCTGACACGGACCTCGCTGATGCTGACAGGGTGTCTGTAGCTTCTGAGGTGTCCACCACCAGCTCCACCTCTAGGCCCCCATCTGGTCGGAAGGGATTGTCACGGCTGGATATGCTGGCTCAGCCGCGTAGAAACCGTCTGGGCTCCATCTCAGCCCGCAGTGACTCAGAGTGCACAATGACCCGGAGCTCCACCTCTTCACCCCGCCTATCAGCTGAGACCGCTCTGCGTCTGGGCCTGCGCTCATCAACACCCACAGAGAACAGACTGACACCCAGGATGAGGGCCAGCAGTGTGTCCAAACTAAATGAGACCAAGACAAAGACCACTACATCTGGATACTGCTCGCCCACAGGTGAGCACATCCACTGCATGCTGGTTTCTGGTTTATTCAGAGTTTTTGGATGTTGTAGGAACAAGGAGAAGAGGAACAATAAAATTCTAAATCAGGGTTTGTTACTTAAGTTTATTTTGAACTTATTATTATTGGTCGTTTGCAAGAAAACAATGAATGGTGTAAGGATCACATCCAAAAGTACACCATTCAGTCTACACCATTGCACCTCATCGTTGTGTCAGTGTGTAAACATTTGCCTGTGAACTCTCCACCATGTTGTGACGTACTTGTGCATTGGTTTTCATCGTCCAGAGAGCTCTCAGCCCGAACCTGAGGGCGGGGATGCAGAGGAAGAGATGATGGGTACTGTACCAGAACTGTAGCGTCTTCTTAGGACTTTGTGTGTGTGTGTGTTAGTGTGTCAGACCTGGGTCACAGCAATAGAAGCATGCTCACCAAAAGGAAAGCAGGTTATTCATGTTAGAAGAGTTTTCATCCCAAAATGAGATATCCACCACTTGAAAAGGTGATGCATCAATAGATAAGCAAACTAAGTCCATGTACTCTCAGCTAAAGTCCTTTTTTAAGGACTATACACACTTGGATCTTTCACTATTTTTTAATACTACTTTAAATATTTCTCCAGATGTAAATTAAAAAGTATATTTTGTTGTGCCAGTACATTATATAAAGAAATTTCACTGAGTGAAGTCGAAGTACGATGACCCAGCTCTAGCATATGTTGCAGTGTTAACTCCGTGTCTCCCTCTTAAACTCCATCAAGTAATGTTGTGGTGAAGACCCAAATGCTCTACTCACACTATTTCTGATAAAACATTTCACAACATTGGAGCTCAAACTGCAAAACCCATGAGCAAACAGTTTTGGAACAATGCTCCACCTTGTGGAGATTTTTAATCAAGACACTTGAACTTGGTTCTGTTTTACTCCTGTGTGACAGAGCATGGTGTTGTCTCATCATGAAGCAGCTTAACACATCCTGGCTCTATCAGATTTTGTGTTGTTGGAAGCTTTTGTTTGCTGCCTGGGCTGGGGAGTTTTTAGATGAAGTAGTCTCTTTTTGCCCCTGTTTCTGTTGTTTTCAAAGTAGTTTTATTATCACCAAGACATTCCGGCAGCTTGTCCATTAACAATAACTTGAGATAAAATACAATGCTTTAACTCACCATCCTTTTTTATTCATTGCTCCAATTGTATTTAATTTTGTTAGAACAAAGCAGGATTGACTGTGGGCTGCCTTTGTAACAAAGCCTCTTATGTTGACAAGCTCATTTATTAACTCATGAATAACAAATGTTGTAATGGAATGTAGTCCAGTAATATTGACTAAACGATTGTCTTCTCCTGCCATTACCCTCACAGTGTCCAGTAGCAGCAGATGGAGACGTCTGCCGCCAGAGTATGGCTCCACCTCAGAGGAAGAGTTTGGCTCCAGCCGGAATTCTCCGAAGCATGGAGGACGCTCCCATGTGCGCCCTCATCACCTCGTCCCACACCGCAGCTCAAGGCTCAGCACCACCGCGAGCCCAGGCTCTGCCGCGTTGACGGGCCCGGGTGGAGTGGGGATCAAACATCGTATGAAAGAGCAAGAGGAGTACATCAGGGACTGGACAGCACACAGCGAGGAGATAGCCAGGTATTGATCTGTGCTGAATTAAATTTTTCATGATTCTATTTAAAGTTTTAGTATGATGTTATAATGTTTAATAAGAGCCATCCTGAATGGCTTAACTGCATGTGATTACAGGTTATTGTGTATGCAGGTTGTGTTCCTAAAGATGTCTACCCTGACTCCTAAAGAACCCTGTCTGATGGTTAACAGGTTATTCCCCTGTGTGCGCAGGATCAGCCAGGACCTGGCTAAGGACTTGGCTATCTTGGCCCGTGAGATCCACGATGTGGCCGGCGAGATCGACTCCGTCAGCTCCTCTGGCACAGCACCCAGCACCACCGTCAGCACTGCCGCCACCACTCCGGGATCAGCTATCGACACCCGGGAAGAGGTAGGCCCTGCACGTTCCACGCAGCCGGACATACAGGAGAGCATGAGAAAGGTGCCCGTTTTTCTTCTTCTATTATTACCTTACTGTGTGTGCTTCCATTGCGCCTTTGCCATCCCTCCTGTGTTGCTTGGGTTGAACTGCCTTGCCTCTGTTGCTTTGTAGCTTTCATCTGCTGTGAGAGGTATTCATTTACTACACTCCCTTCTGCTCCACTTTCATTCCTTTATTTGTTCATTCTTTTTTCTTCTTTTTTTTTAATCAATTTTGGCATTATAGAATTAAAATCAGGCATATTTGCTAATTCTTCATTTCTCACAGATGTTTACTGAACTTTATTATACATAGCTAGAATAACACTGGAAAGAAATTTCCTTAAGTTTTTGAATTTGAATTTATTTCCCTCCTCTCTCTCTTCTACATCTCTCCCCATCTTCTCCCAGTTGGTGGATCGGGTGTTTGATGAGAGCCTCAACTTCAGAAAGATCCCGCCTGTGATTTCAACCAATAAGGCACCAGAGATCAACGGTAAGCCGGTGGAGCTCCGCCCCCGTGCTCCTGACAGTCTGGAGCCCCGAGCTCTGAGGAGACGCACCTGGAACCGAGAGGAGGTGAGAGGCAACACAAAGAGCATGACATCAAAACTATACCAACATGGAGGCTTTCACAAAAAATTCACCTTTTAGGTTTTCACATGTCACACTTAATTTATTTTCCTCCGTGTACTCAGGCGGTGTTGGACAGCCTGCTGCTCAACTCAGTTTCTCAACTGTCCTCTAAGATCAGACATTCTGTCGACAAAACCGCAGGAAAAATCAGGTAATTGCACTTTGTGATATTATAACCTTCTGTGAGTATGTAACAGTGTAGCATCTATCCCTGAGTGAGCCATTGTGTTGGTTTGTGTAGCAAAAAGCCTGTGTGATTAACCACGTCCTGTTGTGTGTTGGTTTTCCTCAGGATTTTGTTTAAGGATAAGGACAGGAACTGGGATGAAATTGAGAATAAACTGCGATCGGAAAGTGACATACCACTTCTGAAAACCTCCAACAAGGTGCAGAAATCTGTCGGTATGAACAATATTTGATGACAAGAAAAGTACAGCGATATCGTAAGCTAACAGTTTTGTTGTTATTTTTCCTCATCATTACACATCATACAGGAGATTTCCTCAATTCTGCTCGAACTGAAGAGAGTTGAGAAGCAGCTTCAAGGTAAAGTAAAAGGCACATGTACACGTCTAACTTAATGACAAATGTGAGGAATGAGGAATATTAAAGAGGGAAAGCAACAAAAGTAGTGACAAAAATTATGGCTGAGTGAGATGTATGAGAGAGGAATGTATTATATGAAACATCCTTTTGTTAAAGCCCTGAACACTGGACTTCAAATCTGAAGTATTTTTCTGTAACATTGAATGTTTATGACTAAACAAGCGGCAATAGCAAAGTAAAATAAAAAAAACATCTTAAACTTCTTGTCGACCATTTAACACTCAAAAACCCAGTTAATCTGCTTCATCAGTATTGGGTGGGTGTAGTTTTAACAGATCTGAATGACAGAGACCAAACAATCCAGAAATTGTCAGCTTCTGATTAAAATGTTGCTAAATCCTAAATGGTGCACAGAAAAGCATGGGATCAACTTTTTCACTTCAAACCATTAAGAAGAGCATAGAGAAAAAAAAATAATACAGAAATCTGTCATGTGAAATATTCAAAATTGGTAGAAAATAGTTGGTCATATAGGACGCCATCACTCAGTAAAAAAACAGAGTACAAAATAAGTTTAGGCCTTTAATACAATCCAAGACAGTAATGCAAAGTTTATTGTAGCAGTAAGTGTACATTGACTTTTACACAAAGCCTTCCAGACACTGATTATCTTCCTCTCTCTGTCTCAGTGATCAATGTCATGGTAGACCCAGATGGCACTCTGGATGCCCTGGCCAGCCTCGGCCTGACCAGCCCCACCACCCCCGCCAAGCCCCAAGCCACCAAAACAACTTCCCCCTCTGCCACCAGCCCTGGATCTGTACCGCCAGCCAAAGACTCGCTGCCAGAGATCCTTCCCGGTCCTGGAGGATCCACACCCTCCACCAGGGTCCAGGCTTCCTCTGCCAGCACAGAGGAAACTGCACGAGACCCCAGTGTGGGTCTGGGGTTAACAGGAGTCGGAGTACTGCCCTTCAACCGCATGCGGCCGAGCGGAGAGGAGGCCATTGCACAGAAGTGAGCGTAGAAGTTTCCCTGAAATCAAGGCTATGTGAATAAATATGAGTCTGGATTGGAGTGCAGGTGGCTGGTAATCAGCATTGACAACAAGGGGGCAAGTATAGAAACATTTAAACTGATTAGCTGACTATACCACTTTAGGATTATGGATATAATATGAAGATAATTTAGCAAAAGCATTACCAGACATGGCCGGAAATGAAGTGCTTCAACTTTAGACTCACTGGCTGAACCCCAGCTGATGCATCATGGATATACCCTTGAATGGAAATTGACCCATGAATGATTTGGATACACGTCTTATGAGCTTTTCAACCTTAAAGGTCCAGTGTGTAGGATTCAGTGGCATCTAGCGGTGAGG
Organism: Seriola aureovittata; assembly: GCF_021018895.1. Taxonomy (NCBI): domain Eukaryota; kingdom Metazoa; phylum Chordata; class Actinopteri; order Carangiformes; family Carangidae; genus Seriola; species Seriola aureovittata. The sequence goes on from NC_079377.1 coordinate 18,937,946, forward strand.
TTGCAGATTGCAACCAAGTGAATACCCCTCTCCTCACCCCACCCTGTCCAAGCCTGTAGGAGAACCTACGGTGGCCTTCAGGTAACGTAAAAACACGAAGGCCCTCTCCAGAGCCAGTGTTTGGTTTGTCCGCTCTGGGCTACTGTAAAAACATGACAGTGCTAAAAGGTGGGCTCTGTGGAAGTGGACTCACTCTCTCATGTAGATATGAAAGGCTCATTCAAAGCTAATGAAAATGCAATTCTTAGTTTCAGGTGATTATACGCTTATGAAAACATAACTGTAAGTATTATATTCCATTTCTGCCTATAGATCCCTATAAATCCTACACACCAGTCCTTTAAACTATTCATGCTGACTGGCCAGCCTGACTTCCAGATGGACTAAATGCTACCTGGCTGCTCTCTCAGTGGACAGATCTCTGTGGCTGTACAGTCTCCACTCTTCCTCCAGTCTTCTCCTCTTGCCTTCTCCACGTGTCAGGACCCTACCTACACTAAGGACATGCCTTAAAACACATCCGCGATAGTAGCAGTGTAACCCTTGTCCCTTCAAATAATATACAAGACAACTTTTAAGACTTTAATACAGTAATTTCAGATAAAACAGAATGCATTGTAAAATAACACTTGCAAAAGATGTTCTATTTACACTATGATGAAATGCACCACTGCAATAATTTATTAGCTCTTGTTCAGTACAAAGAATATTTCAGCAGCCTTAAGTAACCACCTTGACAAACTACACAGTCATAAACAGACATGCTTTATGCCTGAAACAGTTCACAAATCAAGCAGAAGTTTTATATATTTCATAACTCTAACTGTCCGTCCATTGAACCATCTCTCCAACTGACTCTGTTAAAAAAGATTTGTAGTGCCTCCCCATCTCTGTGCTCACCTACCTTTCCTTCACCTATTATCTGTTACTCTTCCCTTCCCTTCCTCCCCCTCCCAGAACTTGGAAAAAATGTTACACCAAGTTTGTCACTTCAGTAGCATGTACAGGACGGAGCTGAGAGCTTTCTACCTGCCAGTTGGTGTCTGTGTTGATATTACTAATACTGAATGGTAGTTTACACACAATAGTAACAGCCTTTGGGAAACCAATGATCATTTTCAGTCAAAGTAATCACTTACCAAAGTAAACCATTTTCTTTATATTGTCATTTTCAAACAGTAGAGCCATCTTGAAATTCATCTGTTGTGCAAAAGCTGATATAGCAGCAGTTCATACTGTACGTTTTAGATGGAAGCAAACTTCCTCTGAGATTCACCTCTTTCTCTGAATGTCAAGACCCTTTTTTCTGTCAACAAATCAAAGATGCAAAAAGCGTATTTATTATATTGAGACACTAGTTTAATCATTGCTGCCATACCTTTCTTTGACCCATGTGACATGAGCTGTCAGAATCAGTGCTCTTAGTCTTTTGCTATAGTAAATCCACTCAAGTGTCCTATGATTTCTAATTGGCTTTTTTCTACTTTCTTCAGTCGCAGGCAACGTGATTCTTTTTAAACTGATGCACTGTACTGATGAGCAAAGAAAATAAGTGTGTAAACTAAATATTTTATAATATTTAGATACTGGTATTGTAGATGCAACAGACCTTTTCTTTTTAATGATTTAGGTCACCTCACAATAAATTTCATTTTCTTTATCTGTCACTAAACAGATTGAGCTCATGTACACACAAAACCTGAACATTGGGAAAGCTGCTGGATGTAGTTCAATTAATGTCTTGTCAAAAAGAACATGGGCGACTAACAAAGAGGCCTTTTGTAGTTCAACATGTTTTCTTTGAGGAACGTCAGTGAGTAGAAATGATCACATCTTGCTCTGTGGATTTCGCTTGTACTACAGCTTCATATCAGTGTATATACAGAAGGTGCAACAGGGGAAGTTCCAGCGCCCTGATCCTGTAGAGCTGCAGACAGACAGTATAGTTAACCTCTTTCTCATTGACTTTGCTGCTTTTCAAGTTACTTTATGGGAACTAACCATTTTCTGAATCTCTCTTCACCTTATAGTCTGTGTTCTAGAGTAAGATGACTTAAAGGCAGTGTATTAGTACTTAGATATTCTCACAATAGTGAATTTAGGTACCAGTATACAAGTTCACTTCCTTCTCTCTATACTGTACTGTACATTATCTTTCAATGCCTCCAAGTGCCCATTTTGACAATAGAAGGGCATTGATTAAAAGAACAAAAAAGATGTTAGTTGTCTAAAAAATGATTTTGCACATCAGATTGTGGTGTTTTTTTCATACAGAAGTAGTGAAGAAGCAGTGAAAGGCTGCAAATGTCAAATGGTTTGACAAAGAATGATATCTCTATGCCTGATATCAGAAGTGACTGCCTTGCCTCTCTGGAACTATTCTGTCTGTGCAAACGAAGCCTCTAATCGTGTTACTTGTTTGTTTTTTTCCCCCCATTTTATCAAAAAAAAGAAACAAAAAAACAAATGGAAAAAAAACAATGAAATTAGGGGACTGTGAATGCTAGGTACATGTTTATTTTTTAAATTCTACATTTGTCATCTGATTAGTGTCATTTTTGTAAAGAAAAAAAAACACCATTTTATTTATTTTTGTTTTAATATTTTGTGGATGTTTCATGTATTTTATATTTGTTCAACTATCTGCATTGTTTCTTACTGTTAATAAAACAGAGCCATTCACTTGTTTCTCCGTTTTCATTTAACTGGGCACTGAAACCTTGGCTAGATGACGGAATTGGATGAGAAAGTATCTGATCTGTCTTTCACTAACATGCTCACAAAAGGCACCGAGGGAAAGAGAGCATCAGTGCTTGAAATCCCAACAGTAAAAACAATAAATAACACATTAGATACCAACTTATCTTCATATTTTTAAAAGACTGCATTCTGTAACAGCGTGGTCTGAAGAATCTTAGATGAAGAAAAATGAGACTCTCTGTTGGTGTGATATTGCATTTTATTACCATTAGTGAATTTCAGGGTTTTGTTTGGCTCTTGTTTCACATGAAAAACTGTTTTAGTTTACAATAGGTTACAGTACGAGTTGTCAGACAACAGATGTGAACACTGATGGCAGGATGGTCTGTGCCGGGAGATGGAGGTTTAGCCGGGGGGCCACTCCATCCTGCGTCCACCCAGGACGTGGAGGTGGATGTGATAGACGGACTGGCCTCCATCTGGCCCATCATTGACGACGATCCTGTAGCCTTTAGACAGACCCGCGTCTTTAGCACACTTTTTGGCAACTATCATCAAGTGGCCCAACAACTAAGAAACAAAGAAAGAATTTATGAATGACAATGAGGTGAAAATGCATATATGTATGCATAAACATAAGCATGCAACCCCTGGATTAAAATATAATATTCAGGTACTGTAGATGTCCAGACAACCATTAAGTTGGCTGTAAAGGGTTCAATCTATTGACATAAATCTGTTTGACAAATCACTGAAAGTGGGAATTTTACATTTTACAGTTTAAAATCAATTATATCAATTATAAAATCATACTTACTGCAGCATCATCGTCCTCTGCTTGGGACAGCTGAACAATTGGCTTTTTTGGGATGACAAGGATGTGAGTGGGAGCTTGAGGAGAAATGTCAGGGAAGGCTACACACTGAAACACAAAAGAACAAATTAAGAAGAAGTTAGCTTTGGCAGACGTGTGGTGCTGGTTTACTCTGACTGACTAGAAAATTAGAAACATCTATATAATAAAATGCAATAGATACTTCCTCAATTTGTATTCTGACTTGCACTTTAATTGTTTATGTGTTGGGATCAATAAGATGTACTGCTGCATTTTGTGACGATGTTTTATCAGACTGTATTCTACTCAGAGATACTGTTTATATCGTGTCCATCTCATTTAGTGGACATATATAGAAATATTGATGGGTTATTTTCACTGTAGTGTGCAGGACACATGGTAGTACTGTGAAACTAGAATTCTTGGTAATGACACAAGAAGAACAATATGATATGTTTTTTTAAAGCTGCTATTGGCCATTAATGACACTATACACATATAAATTATTTGTGCATCTTCGTGTTGCATTCAGGGTCTCAAAGATGCCACATTGTATGATGCATTTTTTACTCAATCAGAAAATCAAGGGAATCAGACATGGCTTATTACAAAGCAAAATCTGAAAAGTGAATCATGGCTTAAATATCTGGTTACATAAAGACAAATTATCATCATTCCATATCATCACTAACAACTGTCAATTCGCACAACAGTAATGTTTTCCTCTATAACATGCAATGCATTTAATTGTGTCATTGTTGACATAAAGTTGTGCAGATGCCATGGGCACTACTTTTTTCATTCCATACCCAAAATATAGAAAATAGGGAGTGAGTGGGCACAGCCTAATTCTAAATGATCCCAGTTTCTCATCTCTAATTATTAAAACAGTAGGAGTAGAGCTATAGAGATATCATTGTTGCCGTAGTAACCACGGCAACCACTACTCATCATGACTGGGCAAAACATTGCACACGCAGTGGTGTGAATAGTTGGGTGCAACCTTCTGTCCGAATTTGACACTGGCCGCATCACATTTAATGTTGAGATGCTTTGAGAGCTATGGTTCACAGATTTTGGTTTCATTATCCAAATCACAGAAATAATAACACATTGATCTGCAGAGGCAACACGTTACAGGGATTTGCTGCAAGAGCAGGCAGACTTGGCCAAGTGAACTTCGTCATACTTCAGGGGAAAGCCAACTGCCTGCAGATGCCAAATATGACACGAGCAACGTAACTTGCTGAACAAAATCTAAACCGTGCTTTGTTAAAAACCTTTTTACTGCTTGTTCTGCTTTAAAGCAACATTTCTGTACTCACAGTACTGGGCCGGTTTTATTCTGTAATAAACGCCTCACTTCTGTGAATATTCACAAAATTAGAGTACAGTAGCAGTTCCTGCAGAGCTAGCGCAGAGCTAACGTTAGCTAAACGGCACTTGCGCGGCATGCTGCCACTAATAAGTGTGACTTATGACATCCAAATGACCTTATATGTGAAAATATTTCATGCATACCTTGTCATCCTCATAGATTAAGTTGGCCGGAATCTCTTTTCGTACGATTTTTCCAAATATTGTGTCTCCGCCCGGCTGGGCAATCTGCGCTTTCGCCGTTTCATCAGCCATGTTGGCGCAGATGAGGTGAGACTACACCGGTTGTGGAAAATGACTACAAAAGTGCGTCATTTAAAAGTCTGCTCTGATTGGTCAACATTGACACTTCCTGTATGCCGGAAGTGGACTAAAAAAAAGTCAAGATGGGGACTCGTTTGAAGGTGAGGAATCATGTTTTATCAGAATAACATTATCAAAAGTGTTTCCTTCATTTAGCTGCCCTCATACACATGTCTGTTTCGTAGTCAATTTGCATGTGATTGGAAATGGATAGCGAAAATAGCGGATAATTGTTAATAACTGACAAATGTGCAAAGGAAGCCACAAAAATACAGGATCGCACTGACATGACAGTATGCGTTAGTAAAACAGATAGGATGACCATAATGAAGCATATCCTGAAAGAAAGGTGTCAAAAGCAGTTCGAAGAAGAGGGAGCAGGAAAACGGTTGTACAAAATTCAAAGGAAGGTCGGTATGATGAGATGCACAGGGAGAAGCAGGTGAGGGGATTCAAGGCCATATCCAGGCTATGGTTTTGTCATAGAGGATAAGACTGAATATCCTTTAAAATGAGAAAACATAATACAGGAAGGTGTACAGTTTGTGAATTAGTGACCAAAATATGATGCTGAGAGGTGGGAGCTGATACTGAACCTTAGAGAAATAAAGTTCAAATTTGATTTTAAGCGTGCTTTTACATAGAAGTTTGAGATAAGTGTTTTCTTAACATATCTTGAACTTGATAGAGAGACTTTAATTTAGTAGAATCCTGATCCACACTAGATAAATAAAGAAGAATATCCACGTTTGCTTCAGTCCAAGTAAGCTGATTGTCTGTGTAAATGCAGGTCCTGAGCCTGTTTAAAGCACTGCACAGAACAAGGACGGTTGTATTCAAAGATGACAACAGAGCACTGACAGGTGAGTTATTTATGATTTTCACCAACCAACTCTTAATGCATGCTCTGCAGTATCAAATTCATAACTTTGTTTTCTTCCACAAGCTGCAAAATTAAAGATCAACGAGGAGTTCCAGAAAAACAAAAATGAAACGTCAGATGAAAACATTAAGAAGGTACAGTGTCCATTTCTAATCCACAATTATTACTCTGCTATTTAAAAAATCAATTTAAAATATATATTTCTTTTTGGAAAAACCAAAAGTCAAAAGTAGCAGAATCCTGATCACATCTTGCTCTTGATCCTGATCTAACTCCTTTCATATTAAATACCTGCCAAAACAAAGTCCAATGCAATATATATTTTTAATTCTTTTTTATTTTTTTCCTGTATAATTCACAGTGAAGGCTTCAGTAAGCATACATAAATCACAAACTGATTTAAATCTGATCATAGCAGAAGAGCTCTGCATCACAGTTTTCTTTGATGGTTTCCCTAAAACAGACATACAACAGCAAAACAATGACAATGTACATAGCAGCTTTGTCTCTCACAAATGAACAAAAAATGATTTGTATGGTGGGAAAAAAGAGTTGCACTATCTTGGAATGACAAAACTATAATTTGTTGCAAACATAATAATAAAGATTAATTTCTATAATATTTTGTGTAATATATGTGGAGAAGTGTGTAGTTTAGATCAGCTGTGGTAGCTTTGGAAAGGATTTAGAAAGCACCTCCAGTGTGAAATACTGAAGTTCAACAACACTTTAGATTCATGGTTAACCTGCAAAATTCCACTGAAAAAGATGCAAAACAGTGGGGCTACTGATACATTTTACTTGTTATTGCCCAGTTGTCCCATAATCAATCTGTGTCTCCAGTCTCATAACCCCTCTGTTTCTACAGATGATCAAAATGGGCACAGATGTGGAAACTGTTCTTCGAGAGTCTGTGGTACAAATGGAACATGTTGGAGAAAAGAAACTCTGTATGATATTGTTTTTCTCCTCCACTGTCTTTTTCAACAGATTTGGTACAATGCTAGAAAATAGCATGTGTTATGCAAAAGAATATACATCAGGAATCATAACTTCTCTCTGACCTATTACAATTTGATGAATTTTCCTAATGATATGTACTTGCTAAGTTTTTTTTTTTCTCTCACTCTGTGTTTCACAGTGCTCCGACCCAGAGAGGACCTTCTACTAGAAAATGTACCCTATTGTGACCAGCCCAGGAAAAAGTCATGATGGACCATAGGACTTTCTCATCAAAAAAGAGACTCACTGTCATCCAGTGCCATCCATCTGCAATTTAAAGGATTTATCCAAAACAACATTTTAAGTTGTTCAGGTCATCGCTGCATGAAGAAGTGACCATTTTTGCTTCACTGAAGATCTTGACTGCTCTGTTTTAAGATATCTGTGCTGTTAACTGGATGATGTAATCTCATGTACAGTATTTTGTCAAATGTTATTTAAGTGTTTTCATTTAATTTGGAAGTCTTCTGCCTAATTCTCAGTAGCTCATGGTTCAACTGAACTACTTTGCTGCTTCTGAAAAACAACATGTCACTGTGTTCTGATTAAAGAGAAATATTCCCAGGTTGTCTCAGATTTAAATTGTTGTTCAAACCAGTAAAAATTACCTAACATGATGGTGGTCGAACCTCAGGGCAAAGACTACATTTTAAGACATGTTTGGCACACAACAGGTAGTGGAACAAATTCAGGGATGCAGGGTAGTTTAGATGGAAATATTTTTATTATCCTATGACACTGGACTGATAAGAATATAAGGACTCAACAATCCAGCAGTAGGTGGCGAAAATGCTCCATATGGTTACAATTTGCCATAAAAACGAAGAAGAAGAAGGTTGGGCTTCTGAATGTAGGCACTTCATTTCCCAGAAAGCCCTTTCACTGATGATTGATTACGACATCAAAACGCGCCGTTACTCTGGCAACGTTTGTGACGGTTTCCTTCGGTTGAACCCGAGTTTGTCAACTTTGTTTGTAAAATATCACGTTTGATGCCAAAAATAAGGTGAGGATTCGTTTGTTTGCCAACGTGCATATTCGTTTAACATTCCCACAGAAAATATGACTTTTTTTTCGAACAACGCAACGTTTTTGTCTTGTGTTTGTCAGCTCAGACACATTATGGGAGCTGGCTGCGGCGGAGGTCCGCAATCGGGAGAGCGGAGGCGGGGAGGAGGACGGAGGAGAGACGGTCAGCGAGAGGACCGTGTTTCTGATGGGGAGCAAGTCTGGGGTGTGTTTAGTGTAATGTTTACCGTCGTGCCAGACGACAGATAGTCGTGCTTTTCTTTGTTATTAGCTCACCTTTGCTTTGCTTTTCTTCCAGGGTAAAACATCCATTCTCCTCAGGTGCCTCGACAGGTGAGTATGTATGTCTTCCAGATAATCAACTCACAACTTAGCAAATACACCGTCATGATAAGAGCAAACCTGCATTTAGTCTGCTATCCATGCAGATTAATATCAACAATATCAAATAATATTAACACAATGAAATATGCCACTTTCAATAATACATAACAATAATACTTTGAGCAGGGAAGTTCAATAATCCTCTTCTTCAAAATGACACCTGAGCCAGTTAAAAAAAGACAGTGATTGGGTTGAAAGCACTGAAGCCTAGTAAGTGGATCTTTTTGGTTAGATTATGTTGCTACACAGTAATGAATTATACTTTTTTTTTTTTTATCTACCAGGGATGAATCATCCAAGTCAACTCTGGCGCTGGAGTACACTTTTGGCAGACGGGCTCGAGGACACAGCACAGTAAGGGGGCCTTTTCAGTTCTGGACACTCTGGAGTCTTAAAAAATTGAATGATGACACACACGATAGTCCTGATAAGTTGTGATTGCCTCAAACCATGTATTTTTCATATAAATTGATAAGAAGGAGTTAATCCTTGTAAAGAGCCACAAATGACTGTAGAGTCATTCATTGCAACCTACAGTTCTCAAGCACATTTTTCACTAAGCTCCCGAGTTCTCAACTGAGAGTTGATGTATTTATTTGAATGTGTGTACAGTTGAACATAATTTAAGCATGGCTTGGTGGTTTCCACTTTCAGCCCAAAGACATAGCCCACCTATGGGAGCTGGGAGGAGGGACCTCTTTGTCAGACCTGGTCCAGATCCCCATCACTCCTGTCAGCATCAGGTAGGCCACTTTTGCACATTCCTGACATTGAATATTTCACTGTTGTGATATTTTCTAATGAAAGGGGGCAGTGTTTGACATGTTCTGAATACGAATATTATTTATGTTTTCTTGTGCTATATTGTGTATGTATTTTTTCAAATCAGTTTGGTTTGAACAGCAGTGTCAGGCCAGTAAAATCAAAGAAAGAGTCCTTCCTTTCTTTTGCAAGGTCTCTCTCTGTCATCCTCATTCTGGACCTGTCTAAACCCAATGCCCTGTGGGGAACCATGGAAAAGCTGCTGCAGGCAGCACAAGCTCAGTTGGAGAAAGTCTCTTCCCAGGCACAGCAAGCAGAGAAGGCGAAAGCTGCAGCCAAACACCAGACGTCTGTCCACTCAGCAGCACGTGTCTTACCTAAAGACTATCCTGTAAGGCCTCAGCTCATTAAACTCAACATAATTTTTATCATGATCTCTGCTCAGTGTGACGCCTCTCCCACCATCTTGGAGGTTATCCTGGTCAATGTCAGCAGGCAGCCGGTTGACACAGTAGGGTGGTCAGCTGATGTCACCTGGGCCTTACAGACTATAAAAGCTGGCCCATGGGCTCACTTTCTCTTCTCCTCCATGCTCTGCTGTCATGACTAACCTTTAGTTGTAAAAAAATGTGTTTGTTTTTACTGTAACCTTTACATGGACTCCCTTCTTGTCACATTCCTCGAACCAGTTTATGACATATGTAAAAGGCAACACATAGTAGTTCACAAAATCTTCAGTAGTAGTAAAGTTTTTTTGTTGATGAAAGGTGATTAATTAATTTTTAGTCTAGTTTAGATATGAGCTGCTACATGTCTCCTGCGTTAACTGTTAACTCCATTACCAGGACAGAGAGCTGATCAGTCCCTTTCCTGTTCCTCTGCTCATCATTGGCAGCAAGTATGACATCTTTCAGGTAAAACAAATGTTTGAATCTAAACATTACCAGTAGAATTGGTCACGTTTCACATCCTTTTAAAATACCTGTAATATACACAATTTAATGCTTTTCCAGGCAGAGACATTGTTAAAAATGTTGGTACATTGTAGTTAGTTACATGGTGTAAATTGTAAATTCAATCACTGAGCTTTTGTCTTTGACCCTGGTAGAATTTGTGTAACACATTTACAGGGAGATTTTTTCCATCTGTGTTGCAGGAATTTGACTCTGACAAGAGGAAAGTGGTTAGTAAAACACTGCGTTTTGTCGCCCATTACTACGCAGCCTCTCTTATTGTAAGTCTGCTTCTACTATACATGCAACTTATTTACATTTAACGTTACTTAAATTAAAACATACTTCAGTGTGCACTTTTTCATCTTTTTTTTTTAAATTTTATTTGTTTTCTGTTGCTGTTCCACTTTACTTTTATTAAATTTGTCTTTCTGTTCCTGCACTTAATCTTTTCATCAGTTCACAAGCATCAAGTCGGAGAGCCTAATGTCAAAAACCAAGAGCTTCTTCTCCCACCTGGCTTTTGGTCTGGACAGAGGGTGAGGAGGATAACACAATACTGTAGTAGTGGATGAGGACTGGGCCTGGCCTTTTTTAGTTTTTTTTTTTTTTTTTTTAAACCTGTAACTTTAGTGTTGTAACTAATACTTATAGATTTCCTAACTGCATTTAACATTTAAATTATATTTTGAATTATATAACATACAACAGGTTTTCTCACACATTTTTGGCCTGTGCTGTGTACTCTCTTGATAAGAGCTTTTCAGGAGACCGCTCCAAATGGAAGAGAAAATAAAATTCCAAACCAAAATAATTTGATGTATAAGTTGATGTACTATTTATTCAATTGTTTGGTTTTAGCTTTATTTTTTTTCTTTTCTTTATGTTGTGATCAGGAAAACTGTGTCCTGTGACTCCACCAAGCCTCTCATCATTCCAGCAGGTTCTGACTCCTTCAGTCAAATAGGTGAGCTCAGCACCATCCAGTGGCAAAGAGCAGTAATGCATTTAAATCTAACTCAAACGCTGTTACCGTGCTGTTTTGAAAGACATACACCTGCCTTGACCAGGATTGAATGGTATGCTGTTTAAAAAAATGCTCCTGTTATTTTAGGTTCTCCTTCTGCTACTGATGTGGACATAACTACGCTACATGCCAAAAACCCCAAGGATCTCTGGAAGAAAGTCTATGAGCGTGTCTTCCCCCAAGAGGTAGTTCACTGGAGGCACCTTTTGTCTTACAGTATTTAAAACTGATTTAGCCTCTAATGTTTAAGACAGTTAACACCCTCATACGGAACAATCACATTCATGTACGCTGCCTGTGTGTATGTGAAATGCAGTATCTCTTCTTAGAAATATGCATGAACATGAACAAGCATTGCCATAAACAATCAATTTTTAATGTATTTCTGTTCATCTGACTGATTTTGCAGAATACCAGCGAGCGGAGGGAACTAAAGGATCCAGCCAAAGACCCACAGTACAGTGAGCCTCAGATTGACGCCATGCGAGCCCAGAAAGACCAGGTGACACATGTTGACAAATCACATTAATACTTTGTATTACTGTGTATCTGCACAGTTGTGAATACTATGACAAAGACATCATCAATTGGTGAATGAGTTAGTGTCATGAGTTGTCAGCATGGTCATGATCAATCAGTGTTCGACAGAAATTCCTGTTCACGCATCTGTGGTGTGACTTTGACCTTTGACCTCCCTGTGTTAAAAAGGATATGAAGAGTAGCATCTATGACAGAGAGCCATATTTTCTAGTTGAATAAGAGGTTAGATTTAATGAGAGCCCAGACAGAGTGACAATTCAGCCATAAACTCCGGAGTAAGAAGCAGCTTTTCCTCTTTGTTGCTATCATTTCTTTTATATTTTGTCACTGCTGCTCTCTCTTATTATTATTATTATTATTATTATTATTATCAACAATGAGCTAATGGACACATGAATTTCCCCTAGGGGATAAATAAAGTATCTCTCTCTATCTATTGGTGTTACAATTAAGGTATAATGACACTTAGCCTCAGACTGCTCAACATTTTTATAATGGTTATTTAGAACATTTTAATTTATAAACAATATGAAGACCTTACTTTACTTACTACAAAGGTGTATTCAGCTGTTGCCCTTCCATTGTCCAAGCAAGGCAGAATTAAATAAGAGTTCACAGATACTTTAGATCTGCTGTTAAACTGTCTCTCTGCACCACACCTGTCTTAAACAGCAGTAATGCTCCAAAGTAACCTTTTGTCGTCCAATATCATATAAATATTATTGCCATAGTTATGATGTCATAAACAGACTTTAATATACCCTGTGGTTATAAACTTAGACTAATAGGCCTCCTGCTCTCTGCCTGCCCAGGTGCCACTCTGGCACTTGAACTGCAGTAACCTGTTCAAGTCACAAATTACTGACTGACTCTCACCTGATGCTAGCCATCTAGCTATTCCATTGGATGATGCATCATATAATTGGTCTGGGCAACCAGTCAGAGAACTAGGGTAAAAGTGAGAGACAATGAAGTTTGTGAAAGCATCTGTTTATGTCAGGAAAGGTTGTAAACTGATATCTTTCATGCAAACTGATCCCAGTCTTCAATGTAATGCAAAGAGATAATATTCTTCTAATGCATCTGTCTGAACTTGTGTAACCTTAGCCCCAGTTTGTGCCCTATAAGCATTATCATTCCATTCGTGTCAAAGAGCTAAGCATCTGTTTTTCTGGAAGATAAATTCCTGCCATGGATTTGAAGCCAGAGGTGAATGTCTCCTTACTTGAGAGGCCAAAACTGCTGCCTCACAAGATTTCAATCAAAATGTATTGATGTATGGTGTTGTACATCACAGCAATTTACCTTACTGTATTATACCAATTATGACTATATCAAAAAATAACTCAGAAGAGAGGAGAGATTCCTGGGTCATCCTTATGCATTTGACCAGATTTTTCATTGAAAGCCAGTAATGATTGTCATACTATCATTTCATAGTTGTTGTTGATACAGTGTCATCTGGGACTCCAGTTCCCCCACGACCCTCAAAAAAGAATAAGCAGTATAGCTAATGCTACGCTAAGATGTTTGCAGTTCCTCATCTGTTTGGTTATACTGAATTGTTCTAAATGGATCACGTGTAGCTGGTGTTATAAACATTATGTTTTAGGTGCCCTTTATCTGCATTTGTATTTGTATGTGCAGGAGAACAAAACCTTGTTAACCATTTTGAGTTTGCAGGCGCCTCTGAATCATAGCATGTGTCTGTGCAATTGCCTGCACTTTCTTTTTAAATCACTCTTTCTCTCTGCACTTGTCTTTCAGGAGTTGGAGCAGTATAAGAGAAATGCAGCTAAATCATGGAAAGGACTGGAGCTGGAGACCTGACAGATAACCAGCTTTATGTTCACGCACATACACCACACATTAACGTACATATACACATTGCATTATTTATTTACTGGTGTGTCATTGCATTTTGTTTTTTTTTCTACTTATTCAATAAATCATACAACTTGTACATCTGTAGTGATGTTTTCTTCAAGCTATTTTTAAACACTACAAAACTACTTGTACAGTGTACTGATGCTAAAATGTGTTCTAGAAAAATAAACAATTTTACATTATTACAGGAGGCATCACTGTCTATTAATAACACATTGCGATCACAGTTTTTAAACAATAAAGGAATACATGCAATACATGAGCAGCATTTAAATGCTTAGAATGTGAATATTCCTCTGGTACTTCATGATAGACAGAAGTTTGTCAGTCAGTTTTTGCATAAACTTTACACAAAAAGCATTAATTTGACAACAGTGCAAATATTATTTGTTCCATTCAGAAACTGTCTGTTTAAATTATACAGAACCACAGAGCCGTAGGTTGAATCTGTTAGTTGCTTGGTTGATTTGTGGTGCTTTTTAGCACTGGAACCACTCGGTGGTTTTGCTGTCATATCAGATGGTTCAAGTCCCAGTCAACACACATTAACCCAGTTGTACTGCACACCTTGCACCCTGCACTGGGATCTTGTTTTGAGAAACAGAAGCTCTTTGTACTGTTACAATTGGTCTGAGCTATGCAACACTTCATGCTTTAAAACCTCATGCTAAGTGCTTACACAGAAATGTAATATTAGAGGAAAGTACAAACACAGATGTACTAGCAGGAGCAGCAGTACTTTAGCATACCTCATCCTCTGTGAATAACGTCATTCTGTAAATCTATGTTCTGAATCTGTTTTGTGTCATCTGAACCAAACTCACTTCAGCTTCCTGTTTCTAAAGAGAAGATTCTCCCACAAATGTGTGTCGGTGGTTTTAATGACGTATAAGCTTGTCTCTGATCTTGAAGCTGATCATCCCCAGCAGCAGGAGCGCAGGGAGGAAGGAGTAGAGGAGAACAAAGTCTAGTGTGTATCGGGACAGAGCGCCAGGATAGCCTTCATCAATGATCTGACTGCCGTGAGTGATCACACAGGCTCCCGGCAAAGATTTGGAAACATCTGCAACAACACAACACACCAGAGAGAAAGAGTTAACAGTTATCTGGTTTCACAGACGCAGCTTCAGTTCTCAAGGCAGCCAATGAGTTTCCTTCAGTCTGTCCTGCCAGGTGTCTTTGAACACTGAACCCATACTTAATAAGTCCATCTTAATTAGTGTAATGATAAAATATAAAATCCATAAATGAAAATTAGTGACTGCTAATAATCTTTAATCTTGCAATACACACACTCAGTTGCCAGTTTATTAGGAACACCTAGCTGAAAGTAATGCAGTGTGATACAACAATCCTGCATTAAATCCTCCTTCATGAAGGATATAATGTTCAGTTTGATAATTTGGAGGATGTAGTTCGGCTGTTGAACTGTTTTGCATTATACAGAGAGGTGGTTCAGTTATTTAGCCTTCACTTGTTGATATAAACGGGTTTACAAATGATGGAAACTCGCCAGCGGCAAAAACAGTGTTAATAGTAGAGCTTGTGCTGGGATACAGTGTGCAAGCTATAAATACAACTTTTCATTCTAAGAGTCTGATTGGTTAAAAAACAACTTACTGCATGTGAAGTCGAGTCCGTGGAACTCGGTGACTATGAGCAGCTCACAGCTGTACTTCTGGAACGTCAGGTAGCTGAGCCACTGGAAGACCAATGGCATGTGCTGGGTGCTTCTGTTGAGAGGAAGAGGAGAGGAAGGTGTGTTACCAGTAGCAATATGCACTACAATACCTGAAAAAGTTGCCTTATCAAAGGTCAAAATCACAACAACAACAACAGGCTTGGCAACATTAGTATCTCACCTTAGGAAGCCAGATCCAACCAAGATCCCAGCAATATTGAGCAGAGCCACACCAGTGTTGACCATGTTAGGGTCTTGGACGACTCCCAATAGCACCACAGTCAGTAACTCACCTGAAGAAAAGAAAAAAACACACTAATAGATGGGAACATGAAACTAAAAGGGTCTCCACTCAAGTCACTGAAATATACAGATGTTTCTAATATTTTAAATATTTGGGGTCTATCCCTGTCAAAGATTGGCAACAAACTAATCCTAGAGATAAACAGACCACTCATGGTACTATTATGTATAATACAGGTAATATTAAACTTGATGAGAAGATTATGTAAATATAATCTTCAGACCTTGTTCATGTCAGTAAAAAATTATATTTTCCCATTTATCGTATCAGCTCACCTATAATATGTGGTACCAGGACTACAGCAGTGAAACACAGGAAGCGCAGGCTGTCAGGGTGCATCCCCACCGTCCTGAGAGAAAAACAAGCAGGACCAAAGAAAATACAAGAGTCAATAGGAGAGTTAATTCTGAGAGAGCTTGAGGGAGCACAATGAATATGTGATCCATTAAATCCTTGAAGGAGGTTGAATGTGCAGCTCTGCATTCCCCAAACAAAAACATATACTGTATGATGCTCCATGCCAAAAACATACACACTTACTACCCACCAGTAAAGGAAGGAGGTGAAGATGAAGACGCCGAGGATGCTGAAGGGCAGGATGTGGAAGATGTAGGCCAAGAAAATTTGCCATTTACTGTACAGACCATCCTGACTCTCCTGATCACTGATGGCTCGCAGCGCCGGGACTGTTGAGAAAAACAGACAGAGGGAAAGAGAGCAGATTATGTGATGTTTTATTTTATTTTTAATTTATTTTTTAATTTATTCATTAGGGTAAATTAGGGTTATAAAGACCAGAGAAAATTACTTCATTACTTCTTCATTATCCCATTCAGGGTTCACAGTTGATGACCACTTCAACTTTAACAGATCATATTCGAAATCTTGATTTTTGAATCATCAAAAGATGCATCACTAAAACGAATAATGTGTATTGCTCTATCTTATCTTTCAAACCACTTTTTATTCAGTCAGCTCAGTGCCCCTGATTCTTGGAACAAACAAGCTGATCTGTATTGTATCCTATCAGTTGTTATCTTTGAGATTCAAGGTCAGAATGATATCCACAATCACTACCTCTGGCTGTTTGGGTGCTTATGGAGAGCTTTTGATTACCTTTTAACTCCAGTGTGACTTCTGCTCAGCCCCGTGTTTTATTACATCTCTTATCATCAGTATCTTTGACAGCCACAGCCCTAAAGCTGAGATTTTACACTCCACTGTTAACTGAGAGATACATTAAAGAGATAGTCAACCCGTATAGCCAATATCCTTCACTGGTTGAAAATATGATTGTCCATATCATCTTTTAACATATAACTTGCATACAGAGCTTATGTTAAAATAGATTCTACTAAGGCCTAATGACACATTGCCTAAATATTCAAAATGCATTTAACCTTCTTTAACCTCAATTTAACCAGGGAACTGTCACTGAGATGAAAACAAAAAACAAAAAAACAACTCAAGTTGCAACTGAGACTTAACAGACCTCTAATTTTGTTAACTCTCCAATAGGAATAACATAAAGCGCCTAACGGTTCACATAGCAATGTTTTATGTTCTCTTAAAGAAAACAGTGTTGGTGGATTATAAGTGTGAGAGTTTGTAGGTATTTGGGGTTACTTTAAGTCACAGCAACTGCTATAAATACCAAACATGAATTTATCTAACCCAGAGAGACACAAATACATGTGCACACAGATAATATGGCTAGTATAGGTGCTGTAGGTCTGTAGGTAAAAGGGCACTTGGGGTCATTGAGCACTAAATAGAGTAAAGGTTATTTTCCCCTAGTAGCAAAATGCGACTCTCCAACAACTGTGTCAAGCCAGTGAAAAGTGGACAGCAAATAACAAAAGGTTATATTTCATCTTTATGCAAGTTCTCCATAAATTAAACCTATTCTGAATAGAAAAAATGTGTTTATACAGACTATTGTCCTAATCAATGATACTAGTTCTATAGTCTAATTTACAACTCATCGCTCAAACTCCAACCTAAGAGGGGCACTAAAAGCTCATGAACTCAATTTTGACTCTTTCACCAAGTGAAGTCCAAGCTAGACTCTACACACTTTTGCTGAAGGAACCAAAAATACTGCAGACAGCAGACCCCTTTCACCTTCTGAGCAAGAGATAAGTGAGTTTAGCCAGTGGCGGTTCTAGCTTGTATGGTGCCCTGGGCGAATACCCCCTTCAGACATGCACACAGAGGAACCATCGAAAGCATCCTGACACACGGAATCACCATCTGGTACAGGATATGCACAGCTGCCGAGCGGAAGTCCCTGCAGTGGTAAACATATATACAGACTGGTGTGTCAAGAAGGCCGCCAACATACTGTCCTACCCCTCCCCTCACCTCTCTGCACTCTTGCCATCTGGAAGGAGGCTTAAGAGCATACATGCAAGATCCACTGGACTGTGCAATAGCTTTTTTCCACAAGCCATCAGAACTATGCACTCTCTCAAAAGGCTGCCCCCTATCACTGCCTCCAACACCAGGGGGTGACATGCACAAAACATGCACCAGCACTTTAAGTGTCCACTTGACTGTTTATTAAGGACACCTGTTTGCATCAGCACATTTTTACATCTTATCTTGAGCTGCTCTTAGAAAAGGTTTTTAATTATGTAACATGTATGTTGTGTCCTGGGTATAATGTGTCTTTTGTTGTTTTTAAATGTGACCTGCAACCTGACTGGAGAATGGTATTTCGCTTCCATGTATGCTGAAATGCAATGTGAGAAATAAATCTGATTCTAATTCTGAAAAATACATTGTTAAGAAAATCATATACAAATGTAAAGACTTTTAATAGGCATGTTGTTTTAATAAAGTGGCATTATACTGTGTATTTTATGTATGGTATGAAGAGTATGTATAAGTGTCATTATAATATAAACTCTTATATGGTAACATCACTCTTGATATGGGGAAATATATGTCAAATATATTTCATTGGTCAGCATATTAAGGCATGAAAAAGTCATAGTATAGTAAGGCGTAAAAAAGTTATTGTATAGTTAGGCATTAAAAAGTCATAGCATAGTAAAGCATACAAACGTCAAAAAACGTCTTAGTATACTAAGGTATAAAAATGTCATAAAACGTCACAGTATAACAAGGCATGAAAATGAAAAAAAAACGTCATTTTATAACAAGGCATAAAAATGACAAAAAAACTTCATTTTATAACAAAGCATAAAAACATTTAAAAAATGTCATAGTGTAGCAAGGCATAAAACGTCATAGTATAGTAAGGCATGAAAATGACAATAACGTCATTTTATAACCAGGCATAAAAACGGCGAAAAATGTCATAGTATAGTAAGGCATTAAACGCCACAGTATAGTAAGGCATAAAAACGACAAAAAATTTCATTTTATAATAAGGCATAAAAACGTCATGAAACGTCATAGTATATAGCATGGCATGAAAACATAAAAAAACGTAATTTTATAACAAGGCATAAAAACGTCAAAAAGCGTCATAGTATATAGTAAGGTATAAAAACGACAAAAAAATGTAATTTTATAACAAAGCATAAAAACATCAAAAAAATGTCATAGTGCAGCAAGGCATAAAACGTCATAGTATAGTAAGGCATAAAAACATAAAAAAATGTCAGTATAGTAAGGCATAAAAACATCAAAAAACGTCATTGTATAGTAAGGCATAAAAACGTCAAAAAACGACATAGTATAGTAAGACGTAAAAACATAAAAAAATGTCATAGTATAGTAAGGCATAAAACATCATAGTTAGTAAGGCATAAAAACATCAAAAAACGTCATTGTATAGTAAGGCATAAAAACGTCAAAAAACGTCATAATATAGTAAGGCATAAAACGTCATAGTATAACAAAGCATGAAAATGACAAAAAACGTCATTTTATAACAAGACATAAAAACATCAAAAAACGTCCTAGTATAGTAAGGCATAAAAACGTCAAAAAACGTCATTTTATAATAAGGCATAAAAATGTCAAAAAACGTCATAGTATAGTAAGGCATAAAACGTCATAGTATAACAAGGCATGAAAATGACAATAATTTCATTTTATAACAAGGCATAAAAACGACAAAAAACGTCATTTTATAACAAGGCATGAAAATGACAATAATGTCATTTTATAACAAGGCATAAAAATGTCAAAAAACGTCATAGTATAGTAAGGCATAAAACGTCATAGTATAACAAGGCATGAAAATGACAAAAAACGTCATTTTATAACAAGACATAAAAACATCAAAAAACGTCCTAGTATAGTAAGGCATAAAACGTCATAGTATAGTAAGGCATAAAAACATCAAAAAACGTCATTTTATAATAAGGCATAAAAATGTCAAAAAAAGTCATAGTATAGTAAGGCATAAAACGTCATAGTATAGTAAGGCATAAAAACATCAAAAAACGTCATTTTATAATAAGGCATAAAAATGTCAAAAAAAGTCATAGTATAGTAAGGCATAAAACGTCATAGTATAGTAAGGCATAAAAACGTCAAAAAATGTAATTTGATAATAAGGCATAAAAATGTCAAAAAACCTCATAATATAGTAAGCCATAAAACGTCATAGTATAACAAGGCATGAAAATGACAAAAACCGTCATTTTATAACAAGACATAAAAACATCAAAAAACGTCATAGTACAGTAAGGCATAAAACGTCAAAAAATGTCATTTTATAATAAGGCATAAAAATGTCAAAAAACGTCATAGTATAGTAAGGCATAAAACGTCATAGTATAGTAAGGCATAAAAACGTCAAAAAATGTAATTTGATAATAAGGCATAAAAATGTCAAAAAACGTCATAATATAGTAAGCCATAAAACGTCATAGTATAACAAGGCATGAAAATGACAAAAACCGTCATTTTATAACAAGACATAAAAACATCAAAAAACGTCCTAGTATAGTAAGGCATAAAATGTCATAGTATAGTAAGGCATAAAAACGTCAAAAAACGTCATTTTATAATAAGGCATAAAAATGTCAAAAAACGTCATAGTATATTAAGGCATAAAATGTCATTTTATAATAAGGCATAAAAATTTCAAAAAACGTCATAATATAGTAAGGCATAAAACGTCATTTTATAACAAGGCATGAAAATGACAAAAAATTTCATTTTATAATAAGGCATAAAAACGTCAAAAAACGTAATTTTATAATAAGGCATAAAAATGTCAAAAAACGTCATAGTATAGTAAGGCATAAAACGTCATAGTATAGTAAGGCATAAAACGTCAAAAAACGTAATTTGATAATAAGGCATAAAAATGTCAAAAAACGTCATAGTATAGTAAGGCATAAAACGTCATAGTATAGTAAGGCATAAAACGTCAAAAAACGTAATTTTATAATAAGGCATAAAAATGTCAAAAAACGTCATAGTATAGTAAGGCATAAAATGTCATTTTATAATAAGGCATAAAAATGTCAAAAAACGTAATTTTATAATAAGGCATAAAAATGTCAAAAAACGTCATAGTATAGTAAGGCATAAAATGTCATAGTATAGTAAGGCATAAAACGTCAAAAAACGTAATTTGATAATAAGGCATAAAAATGTCAAAAAACGTCATAGTATAGTAAGGCATAAAATGTCATTTTATAATAAGGCATAAAAATGTCAAAAAACGTCATAATATAGTAAGCCATAAAACGTCATAGTATAGTAAGGCATAAAATGTCATTTTATAATAAGGCATAAAAATGTCAAAAAACGTAATTTTATAATAAGGCATAAAAATGTCAAAAAACGTCATAGTATAGTAAGGCATAAAACGTCATAGTATAGTAAGGCATAAAACGTCAAAAAATGTCATTTTATAATAAGGCATAAAAATGTCAAAAAACGTCATAATATAGTAAGCCATAAAACGTCATAGTATAACAAGGCATGAAAATGACAAAAAATTTCATTTTATAATAAGGCATAAAAATGTCAAAAAACGTCATAGTATAGTAAGGCATAAAAACGTCAAAAAACGTAATTTTATAATAAGGCATAAAAATGTCAAAAAACGTCATAGTATAGTAAGGCATAAAACGTCATAGTATAGTAAGGCATAAAACGTCAAAAAACGTAATTTGATATTAAGGCATAAAAATGTCAAAAAACGTCATAGTATAGTAAGGCATAAAATGTCATTTTATAATAAGGCATAAAAATGTCAAAAAACGTCATAATATAGTAAGGCATAAAACGTCATTTTATAACAAGGCATGAAAATGACAAAAACGTCATTTTATAACAAGACATCAAAACATCAAAAAACGTCATAGTATAGTAAGGCATAAAATGTCATTTTATAATAAGGCATAAAAATGTCAAAAAACGTCATAATATAGTAAGCCATAAAACGTCATAGTATAGTAAGGCATAAAAACGTCAAAAAACGTCATTTTATAATAAGGCATAAAAATTTCAAAAAACGTCATAGTATAGTAAGGCATAAAACGTCATAGTATAGTAAGGCATAAAAACGTCAAAAAACGTCATTTTATAATAAGGCATAAAAATTTCAAAAAACGTCATAGTATAGTAAGGCATAAAAACTTCAAAAAATTTCATTTTTTAATAAGGCATAAAAATGTCAAAAAACGTCATAGTATAGTAAGGCATAAAAACATCAAAAAACGTCATTTTATAATAAGGCATAAAAATGTCAAAAAAAGTCATAGTATAGTAAGGCATAAAACGTCATAGTATAGTAAGGCATAAAACGTCAAAAAATGTAATTTGATAATAAGGCATAAAAACATCAAAAAACGTCCTAGTATAGTAAGGCATAAAATGTCATAGTATAACAAGACATAAAAACATCAAAAAACGTCATAGTATAGTAAGGCATAAAACGTCAAAAAATGTCATTTGATAATAAGGCATAAAAATGTCAAAAAACGTCATAGTATAGTAAGGCATAAAACGTCATAGTATAGTAAGGCATAAAATGACAAAAAACGTCATTTTATAACAAGACATCAAAACATCAAAAAACGTCCTAGTATAGTAAGGCATAAAAACGTCAAAAAACGTAATTTTATAATAAGGCATAAAAATGTCAAAAAACATCATAGTATATTAAGGCATAAAACGTCATAGTATAACAGGGCATGAAAATGACAATAATTTCATTTTATAACAAGGCATAAAAACGACAAAAAATGTCATAGTATAGTAAGACATAAAAACATCAAAAAACATCATAGTATAGTAAGGCATAAAAACGTAAAAAAACGTCATAGTATAGTAAGGCATAAAAACGTTAAAAAACGTCATAGTATAGTAAGGCATAAAACGTCATAGTATAGTAAGGCATAAAACGTCATAGTATAGTAAGGCATAAAATGTCATTTTATAATAAGGCATAAAAATGTCAAAAAACGTCATAATATAGTAAGCCATAAAACGTCATAGTATAACAAGGCATGAAAATAACAAAAACCGTCATTTTATAACAAGACATAAAAACATCAAAAAACGTCCTAGTATAGTAAGGCATAAAATGTCATAGTATAGTAAGGCATAAAAACGTCAAAAAACGTCATTTTATAATAAGGCATAAAAATTTCAAAAAACGTCATAGTATAGTAAGGCATAAAACGTCATAGTATAGTAAGGCATAAAAACGTCAAAAAACGTCATTTTATAATAAGGCATAAAAATTTCAAAAAACGTCATAGTATAGTAAGGCATAAAAACTTCAAAAAATTTCATTTTTTAATAAGGCATAAAAATGTCAAAAAACGTCATAGTATAGTAAGGCATAAAAACGTCAAAAAACGTAATTTTATAATAAGGCATAAAAATGTCAAAAAACGTCATAGTATAGTAAGGCATAAAACGTCATAGTATAGTAAGGCATAAAACGTCAAAAAATGTAATTTGATAATAAGGCATAAAAACATCAAAAAACGTCCGAGTATAGTAAGGCATAAAATGTCATAGTATAACAAGACATAAAAACATCAAAAAACGTCATAGTATAGTAAGGCATAAAACGTCAAAAAATGTCATTTGATAATAAGGCATAAAAATGTCAAAAAACGTCATAGTATAGTAAGGCATAAAACGTCATAGTATAGTAAGGCATAAAAATGTCAAAAAACGTCATTTTATAACAAGACATCAAAACATCAAAAAACGTCCTAGTATAGTAAGGCATAAAACGTCAAAAAACGTAATTTTATAATAAGGCATAAAAATGTCAAAAAACATCATAGTATATTAAGGCATAAAACGTCATAGTATAACAGGGCATGAAAATGACAATAATTTCATTTTATAACAAGGCATAAAAACGACAAAAAATGTCATAGTATAGTAAGACATAAAAACATCAAAAAACATCATAGTATAGTAAGGCATAAAAACGTAAAAAAACGTCATAGTATAGTAAGGCATAAAAACGTTAAAAAACGTCATAGTATAGTAAGGCATAAAACGTCATAGTATAGTAAGGCATAAAAACTTCAAAAAATTTCATTTTATAATAAGACATAAAAACATCAAAAAACGTCCTAGTATAGTAAGGCATAAAATGTCATAGTATAGTAAGGCATAAAAACGTCAAAAAACGTCATTTTATAATAAGGCATAAAAATTTCAAAAAACGTCATAGTATATTAAGGCATAAAACGTCATAGTATAACAAAGCATGAAAATGTCAAAAACCGTCCTAGTATAGTAAGGCATAAAAACGTCAAAAAACGTCATTTTATAATAAGGCATAAAAATGTCAAAAAACGTCATAGTATAGTAAGGCATAAAATGTCATTTTATAATAAGGCATAAAAATGTCAAAAAACGTAATTTTATAATAAGGCATAAAAATGTCAAAAAACGTCATAGTATAGTAAGGCATAAAATGTCATAGTATAGTAAGGCATAAAACGTCAAAAAACGTAATTTGATAATAAGGCATAAAAATGTCAAAAAACGTCCTAGTATAGTAAGGCATAAAACGTCATAGTATAGTAAGGCATAAAACGTCAAAAAACGTAATTTTATAATAAGGCATAAAAATGTCAAAAAACGTCATAGTATAGTAAGGCATAAAATGTCATTTTATAATAAGGCATAAAAATGTCAAAAAACGTCATAATATAGTAAGCCATAAAACGTCATAGTATAACAAGGCATGAAAATGACAAAAAATTTCATTTTATAATAAGGCATAAAAATGTCAAAAAACGTCATAGTATAGTAAGGCATAAAAACGTCAAAAAATGTAATTTGATAATAAGGCATAAAAATGTCAAAAAACGTCATAGTATAGTAAGGCATAAAACGTCATAGTATAGTAAGGCATAAAACGTCAAAAAACGTAATTTGATATTAAGGCATAAAAATGTCAAAAAACGTCATAGTATAGTAAGGCATAAAATGTCATTTTATAATAAGGCATAAAAATGTCAAAAAACGTCATAATATAGTAAGGCATAAAACGTCATTTTATAACAAGGCATGAAAATGACAAAAACGTCATTTTATAACAAGACATCAAAACATCAAAAAACGTCATAGTATAGTAAGGCATGAAAATAACAAAAACCGTCATTTTATAACAAGACATAAAAACATCAAAAAACGTCCTAGTATAGTAAGGCATAAAATGTCATAGTATAGTAAGGCATAAAAACGTCAAAAAACGTCATTTTATAATAAGGCATAAAAATGTCAAAAAACGTCATAATATAGTAAGCCATAAAACGTCATAGTATAACAAGGCATGAAAATAACAAAAACCGTCATTTTATAACAAGACATAAAAACATCAAAAAACGTCCTAGTATAGTAAGGCATAAAATGTCATAGTATAGTAAGGCATAAAAACGTCAAAAAACGTCATTTTATAATAAGGCATAAAAATTTCAAAAAACGTCATAGTATAGTAAGGCATAAAACGTCATAGTATAGTAAGGCATAAAAACGTCAAAAAACGTCATTTTATAATAAGGCATAAAAATTTCAAAAAACGTCATAGTATAGTAAGGCATAAAAACTTCAAAAAATTTCATTTTTCAATAAGGCATAAAAATGTCAAAAAACGTCATAGTATAGTAAGGCATAAAAACATCAAAAAACGTCATATATAGTAAGCCATAAAACGTCATTTTATAATAAGGCATAAAAATGTCAAAAAACGTCATAGTATAGTAAGGCATAAAACGTCATAGTATAGTAAGGCATAAAACGTCAAAAAACGTAATTTGATATTAAGGCATAAAAATGTCAAAAAACGTCATAGTATAGTAAGGCATAAAACGTCAAAAAATGTCATTTTATAATAAGGCATAAAAATGTCAAAAAACGTCATAATATAGTAAGGCATAAAACGTCATTTTATAACAAGGCATGAAAATGACAAAAAACGTCATTTTATAACAAGACATCAAAACATCAAAAAACGTCATAGTATAGTAAGGCATGAAAATAACAAAAACCGTCATTTTATAACAAGACATAAAAACATCAAAAAACGTCCTAGTATAGTAAGGCATAAAATGTCATAGTATAGTAAGGCATAAAAACGTCAAAAAACGTCATTTTATAATAAGGCATAAAAATTTCAAAAAACGTCATAGTATAGTAAGGCATAAAAACATCAAAAAACGTCATAGTATAGTAAGGCATAAAACGTCAAAAAACGTCATTTTATAATAAGGCATAAAAATTTCAAAAAACGTCATAGTATAGTAAGGCATAAAAACTTCAAAAAATTTCATTTTTTAATAAGGCATAAAAATGTCAAAAAACGTCATAGTATAGTAAGGCATAAAAACGTCAAAAAACGTAATTTTATAATAAGGCATAAAAATGTCAAAAAACGTCATAGTATAGTAAGGCATAAAACGTCATAGTATAGTAAGGCATAAAACGTCAAAAAATGTAATTTGATAATAAGGCATAAAAATGTCAAAAAACGTCATAGTATAGTAAGGCATAAAACGTCATAGTATAGTAAGGCATAAAATGACAAAAAACGTCATTTTATAACAAGACATCAAAACATCAAAAAACGTCCTAGTATAGTAAGGCATAAAAACGTCAAAAAACGTAATTTTATAATAAGGCATAAAAATGTCAAAAAACGTCATAGTATATTAAGGCATAAAACGTCATAGTATAACAGGGCATGAAAATGACAATAATTTCATTTTATAACAAGGCATAAAAACGGCGAAAAATGTCATAGTATAGTAAGACATAAAACGTCATAGTATAGTAAGGCATAAAAACTTCAAAAAATTTCATTTTATAATAAGGCAGAAAAATGTCAAAAAAACGTCATAGTATAGTAAGGCATAAAAACGTCAAAAAACGTCATTTTATAATAAGGCATAAAAATGTCAAAAAACGTCATAGTATAGTAAGGCATAAAACGTCAAAAAATGTCATTTTATAATAAGGCATAAAAATGTCAAAAAACGTGATAGTATATTAAGGCATAAAACGTCATAGTATAACAAAGCATAAAAATGACAAAAAAACATAATTTTATAACAAGGCATAAAAACGACAAAAAACGTCATTTTATAACAAAGCATATAAACATTAAAAAATGTCATAGTGTAGCAAGGCATAAATCATCATAGTATAATAAGGCATAAAAACATCAAAAAAACGTTATAGTATAGTAAGAAATAAAAAAGTCAAAAAACGTCCAAAAACGTCACAGACGTCACAGACGTCAATTCTGTTTTCCCAAAATAATGGTAGGAATATGTCCATACCGTCCATATGCAAACCTACGCCCTTGTGTCATTGAAGTGATGTACAAATGAGCAATAAAAAATCAATTGCACGTCAAAAACTATAACTATTTGTTTTTGCGACATCCTGGCGCCCCCTGACAGGATGCCCATGTCACTTATATCTAAATACGCCAAGTTTAGGCCGTTGATATAAAGGCCTTTCAAATATCCTGTTTAACAAAGATAATGCATCACTTTTATAAAGGTGAAGGTTTAGTAAGGTTCACAATTTTCCCAAAGACATCATATCCACCTTGTGTAGATATTTATTGGGTGATGTTATCAGACACATGCTGTTTGATGGACCGTAATGTTACCCACACATTATGTAACTACTGAAATAAGGTAAATCACTGCACAGTTAAAACGTTACTTTGTCTTTTGCCTATGATATTTCAGCATTAAGATTAATGCCCCAACTATGCCCCATGTAGAAGTTTGGTGTTGGTGGAACTCACAGAGAGCTACAGCGTTCAGCATGCCGGTGTAGGGCGAAGCACCAATGCACTGATAGATGATGCCAATGCGGTCCTGCACAGCACCCTTGGAGACATCAATGTCTAAACGCATGACGAAGAAGGCCACAAAGAGACCGTAGATCAGGTTCTGGGACAGACGCATCAGAACACCCATCCTATCTCTGGACAGGTTTCTTGCAGTCCGCCTGCAACACACAGAAGAAATTAATCTAATATTTTATGTTGTTTAAGTTAAAGTTCATATCATTTTTTTTTTTTATACAGACTTTGTCTTCTCAGAGGAAACTTGCTCAGCACTGACCTGAGCAGAACCTCAAGTTTGGCTGCACCGTTGGGTGACTCTTTGCTCTTGAAGGGGATGGCTGGCTTCTCTTCCCGCTGCAGACTCTGCTCTATATTTCCGAGCATGCTCCGGTAGATGTCAGACCTCTGGTAGGATGAAGTGATCTCATGCATGCGACTGAATGTGGCTGCCTCCCTCTCGCTGTTGCGTGTGTCCACTGAGGTGAAGTCAACTGTGTAACATCAAAGTAGTTTGAATATTTTAATGAACATCATACACAGGCTTAATTACTGTATATTAGATACTGTGTAGATCTACTGCACATATTCTTTATTTGTGGGGAGCTGTGTGATAACTAGTCCAGGGCAATAGCATACAGTACCATAGATGTCAAAGGGGTTGCAGTACTCTGGACACTCATATCCACATTGACTGAAGAAGCCCACCATCTCTTCTGGCTGTCCACAGAACACCAGCTCTCCACGGCTCATTATAGCTATCCTGCTGAACACCTGTACACACACATAGTCACACACACAACAACAAATAGTTTAACATCATCAGCAAACATCTCACAGTCTTCTGTCTTGTAAGGAAATTGCAAGCTTTTTAATGTTAAAGGATCGGTTTGCATTTTTTCAAGTTTTTCAAGTGTGAAAACAGCACTTGCATGCCCGTACATTGAAATTGTTTTTGATTGCTGTAGTTGTTTCTCCTGTGCACAACAACCAAGAACAGACGTCTCCCTAATGAAATTGTATTGTAAAAGATGGAAGACAAAATCCAGAGTGAAAATGACTTACGAGGCTTCAACAGTCTGACTCAGACTAATAAAGTGGACAAATAAAGTCACTATTATTTATACATCTGGGCATGTGTGTATTTTTTCAAGATAGAAAGGGAAGTTTCAGTCAAGTAGTCACTCTTTCTCCAGATCATCTTGGAAAACCCACCCTGAAGAGCTCGGATCGTGGTTGGTGGATGGTTACTATGACGATACGGTTCCTCCGGGCCAGCTCTGCCAGCAGCACGACAATCTGATTGGCGGTCATACTGTCCAGGCCTGTGGTCGGCTCATCCAATAAGATCACCCCTGCAACGACATCAGCCCGATGACGTCATCGCCCTTGTGCAGGTTTGTCGCACATTGAAAAATTGAGAACAAGAGAAAGGCCGGACAATAACTTTTTTTCTTCTTTGTAAGTTGGAAAACTTTTAAATGTACTTTTTATTAAGTGGCACATGTGGGACTCTCAGCGGGGCCAACTTAACTTATGAAGATAAGTCAGTTCTTTTTTTTTAAGTTAATTACTCTAATTAGGACAATTAAAAGATTGCCTCTTTGCATTATGAAAGCAGAGTGGAATTAGCAGATGCTTTAATTGTGAGATTAATTCATTTCCTGGTTGATTGGAGAGGCAGCGAATGGGAACTCCTCATTACTCTGTGTGTGACTCTGTGTGTGTGTACGTGTGTGTCCATGGCTATTCTATAATCCTGAATGAGGACTGAGACCCTTCATCCTCCCTGGAGGACTGTAGACCTGATAAACTACACCTGGGATGAGCGCACACACACACACACACACACACACACACACACACACACAGAGGTGAGTCTCTGCTCATTCCCTTCGTGGTGTGATAACCCAGTCTTTCATTACTCTTCTCCATCTCTCTCTCCGTCCCCTTCTCTGTCCTTTTCTTATTCCTCTTTTACTTAGATCATTTGCTTTTCACTGTGGACTTGTAAAACAGTTCAGGGAGAGACAGGTCGTGAGGTGAACTTTCTTCTATTCTCAGGATGGCACAATCCTGCTCTGGTCCTGTTGCTTCCAAGAATATATGTATGAAATATCATTTGTTATATGCATAATTTACTAAACTTGTGTGCTAAACATTATCTTTCTGATATTGTGCTCAAGCCCATTTTGTATAATACTTACCCCACGTGTCTCAAAGCTTCTCAAATCCGCTCTAATGCCTCAGTTTATCGACTTTATATCTCCTCATTCAAGTTCTGCAAAGGCTTAAGAATTTAAGGAATAAGGGCTTTTACCTCACTTCACCTCATCATCATGATTTGCAGCGATAGCACATTTTGGAGGTTCTGATGTTGCTGATACGCAGATAAAATTCCTGTAATTCTCCTCAGGCACATCCCAGCTGCTGACGTAAACTCAGCATACTCACTCGGGTCCTGAAGAAGCTGGCTGGCGATGGAGACCCTTCTCCTCTCACCCCCAGAGATCCCTGGGAAAACACGACCTCCAATAACACTGTGGGCCACATGACTAAGGCTCAACTCGGCCATCACCGCCGACACCTGCAAGGAGCCAGAGGTCAAGGGTCAGGTGACTATTACTAACAAATTAGCTGACAAGGGCCTGCTAGTACGTATTATTATTAGAATGAATACTTTCTCCTTCTAGCTATTCATATAAATATTTCTGATATTTGGTCTTCTGTCAAGTCATCAGTTTAAAACATGATTATGCAATATCTACATAAAGGGATATAAAGTAATACATTTTTATACATTATTGAGTTTGAAAATAAGATGGACATATGTAAACCGACTAAAACTGACTGTCAAGTTTCTTGAAAGCTGCTTTGACATTAGAATCATCATGTGATAAACATATCAGCTGCATATGCTAAGTAGCTGTAACAGAGCACTGATGAAGCAAAGAACCCTTTTTTTTAACATGTAGATACACGTGTGCTTAAGACACAGGGATTACAAGGAATGTCCAACTCATTTAACCTTTGAAATAATGTTTAAATCTCACATATTCTTTGTCATCCTAATGCCAGACATAACTTTCCTAGAACTATGTGGGACTAAACTATATTTGGCTTACATACTCTTGTGAAATTCACAGCAGAATATCACAATGCTCTAGAGCGAGAACAAAAACTTGTTATATATCTTCTAAATTTAGGTTGGGCATAACCATTAGCATTGATGTTGCTGAAAACCTTGCTTTCATTGATATAAAGAGATACACATTCTGTTTCCTCTCTGGTTCTGGCCTTTTGTCTTTTCCCCAGACAGACCAAATGTCAAGTTTAGCTAAAGAAAAGTAAGATAGGGGACAGAGCAGACGATGCTCTCAAGAGTCACCTTTTTCTGGATGGCTTTAGCCGAATGTTTCCGCAGGGCCAGCTGGGCTGTGTACGTCAGAGTCTCCTCCACTGTCAGATAACTCAACAAGTTATCACTCTGAAAACGACAGAGAGAGGGAAAAGAGGGTAATGATGAAAAGAAACAACATGAAACACAAAGGGGATGCAGACCAATATCTCATAGATTTTGGAGGCCTTGTAGTAGAATCTTCCTCCATTTTTACATAGAGATTTACAGAGATTTGTCTGAAGACTATTTGTCTACATCCTTAGAATTAGAAAAGTGTTGATTTCAGAATTTATCACACACATCTTTGCACATCCCTGCAAACCAGGGTATATCCATGTTGGACACATACAGTAGTATACTATATACTTGTATGTTCACATATGCGTGTGCAAGCCAACTGTAATCTACCTTTGCCACAGACATGTGCACACACTCACACACAAACGCACACACACACATTACTTGAACCTCATGAACCTGCTGCCTGCCTCAATTAACACGTGGCACCTCCCAGTCCCACTTCTCCTCAGTCTCTCATCTGAATGACTTTAATATCAGGAGCTCATATCACCTCCTCATCTTCAGCTTAGCAGCGGGAGTTAATGACGAGGCTTAGAGAGCAGGGGGGGGCTGCTATCAGCGAGAAGAGAGAGATGATTTGAAAGGAAGCAAGGCCAGTTTTAAGCCAGTGTTTTTAATTCAGGCTTTGGATACACTTGAGCACCTCTCATTGAGAGATTAAGTATATGAGGAGGCTATCAAGGGTCTTAAGTTAATTTCATACAGAGGCCGGGGCAGCCTTTCAGGAGTTTTTGAAAAATGGTGTGTGTTCATTTAATTTTTTTTTTTACTGGTGGTTAGTAACTCAGGCAACTTAAATACATACAAACCGTCTGCATGTGGCCGCTCACATGTGATACTGTAGGGCAAAGTTTAACCTGATGTCAGTGTGTGATGAGAACTAGGGTAAAGTGAAATGTGCATGTGATTACGTGCTGATAGTTTTCAAAACTCTTTTCAGTCTCTTTATTAATGTGTTGGCAATATTTCATTTAACACTACAGCTTTAGTGTACAAGTATAGATAATGAGATGCAGCAGTTTGGAAGAGGTATCTCACAACATCTTGTTCCAGGTACATGATTAGAAAAAAAACACAGTAGCCTGTTTTATTTTCAGTTGTATGTCTTGTTGGGGTAGTTCTTAAGGCTTAAGTTTGAAACATCAAGAACAAACAAGTTTGATTTTTGAGATGAAAAATAACTGCTGTTTTGCACTGTGCTGTATGTGTGTTACCTGCAGCACATAGGAGAAGCAGTCCTGATACTCTTCTCTCTTAAGTTTCCTGCCATTGATGAAGACCTCCCCCAACAGTGTCCCACGGTTTCCAATCCTCCCTGAGATGGCATCCAGTAACGTTGTCTTTCCTGAGCCTTTACAATGCAAAAACACACACACACACACACACACACACACACACACACACACACACAGATAAATTCATTTGTAAAGACCAGGTACATCTGGTCATAGATTTAAGAGCATTTTAAATATTTAGGGGTTTTATTTTAGATTGGCCAACAGAAGGATTATCCGAACACATTCTTCACTCTTTCTTTTATGGTTCTGTCCATTTTATTTTTGAAGAAAGAGTGTTGCCTCATTATTATTAATAGCTTTCTCTGTGATCACACTGGCCTTGAACTGGGCTCCTGAACAACAAGGGACCACTTTCAAACTCAGAAATACATAAATCATATCTTGCATTGAGTGTCTAATACCGAAACCAATCAGAACCATCTCGGAGCCATTTCCATTAGAAAATGCTCTTTATTGCAAATATCAGATTTATTTTAACTACTTCATTTTTTGTCCAGTTTAAACACTTTTGCCCTTTGGACTGAGCTGAGTACAAACCTGAATTGCCAAGTATGCCCATGATCTGCCCACTGTCTACGTGGAAGGAGACATCATTGAGGATCTGACGAGTCCATCGCTTCCTGTAAGAGGGTAAGTCCCACCATGGACCCACACGCTCACTGCAACACACAGACACACAGACACACACACATGGGCAGCATTTTTATCATTCTCAGAACAGAATCAATCCCCACTGTGAAACTGGTCGTCATTTGTTTTAGAAATATACATATATATGTACACACACACACACACACACACACACACAGTATCAACAATCAACAAGATGTTTCATTACACTACAGACGGTAGACAAACAGTTGAAGTGTCCATGTAGTACATGCTATTTCATTAGCAATGAGAGTCAGACCACCTAATTAAAGATAATTTGACCCAAACTTTTGATTGATAAACTAGTTGATTCTCAGATTCTGTTTCTGCAGCATTTACCTGACTGTGTAGGAGATTTTGCTGACACTGAGACAACAGGAGGGCTGTGATCGCTCGTCTCGGCCGTCCTTCCATATATCCCTCTTCACCTCTGACACAAACTTAAAGGACTCTCTAACTTTGGTCCCGTTCTCTGGCTCCGCTGCCTCCATTGAATAAAATCTGTTCATGTCTCTGGCCAGTCTACTGCTTCAAACGACACGTCTATCAAGTCCGTCTCAGAGCAGTTTGTTCATATCTCTGCACCCATTCCCCTGCACAGAGCAGCAGTGTGAGTCCCTCAGGAACCATAAACACACAGTGAATGTTGCGTTATCTTAGAGAACTTTGATCTGGAGTTGTATAAAGAAGAAAAAAACACACATGCCGAGTAGATTGACTGGCCGTCAGTCCCACCTCAGTCCTCAAATCGTGCGCTGCTACCAGAACAGCTATGACGGAGCAGATGAAGAACTGACATGGCATGAACTTGGACGCCTTGAGAGAAAAGGCTTGTGAGCTGGACTGGAGTCAAACTACAGAGCAGGGGGAAGAAACAGTGAACAACAGAGCAACAACGGCACATACCCTGAGAGAGAAAAAGAGGGGATCTTATTAGAAGAGGAAAAAGGGGGCATTGACCTCTTGACCTTACAAACATCAACCAGCAACTTGCATCATCATGGACACAGACATAGACAACGGCATCAATTACAAAAAAGGCTCCTCGCAGGTCAGTCTGTGACATGGGATCAAACGTATAGTTTTTAGTCCCTTGAAGGCAAATATACTGAGAAACTTTTGTTGAATCAAAATCCATGTGTAAATGTTCTGTTGACTCTTCTTCTTGAAGCTTCTCCCTCTGACTGCTACATAATTTTAGTCATTGAACTTTGTGGTGCCTGAATCTGATTATAATGCGGGTATGATAGTCAAAAGATCCCAGTGTGATTGAGAGCATTTTCACAATGTGTTTCTGTTGCTGGGAGTTTGTTAATGTCATTTAACATGATAATTTATTATTTCCAAACACAGTTCCCCAGTTTGAAGAAAAAAGTTAGTTTTTTCATTGAAGATATCAACCTTGATATCAAAAATGCAATTGCTTTAATATTTCAAATACCTAATTTATAACTTATCTAGAAAATATACAATATTTTCATATGAATGAATTTTACTATGAATGCTTTAGCTGTATATTTTTGTGCTTCTATTTGGCTTTAATCACAATTGATATGAAGTCTGGTTTATCACTGGAGAAATATGGTCGCAGTAGGTTATACTCTCCTATTTCTGTTACAACATCTGGCGAGAACTGGTCAGAACAGCTGCATAAAGAATGACAATGTTTTGAATGTCTGAACTACAAACATTTTCAGAGATACTCTGCAGGCTAATGGGCTAAAGAAAAAGCAACCAGGAGTGATCCTTTACATGACATCTACAATATCAACATTGAAATATAATGTACAGTATGTACAGTAGATTTGGTGTGAGCATGTGCTCCGTGGTGGCTCATGATTATACTTTTATTTTATTGGAGAAATTTAGGGATTATGTAATGATAATACTTGGATCATTTTCAAATGGACTCTGGAACCACAAAAGGTCTCAGGCAACTATTTGCATTTACAAACACACAAGCAGATACATGCCAATACATGATATCACACACGCACACGCACACACACAGACACACACAAGCTTTCACATGCTCGTGCATGCACACAGTGATCATAAAACAGATGAGTCATTGAAATTGTCCAATAAATGAATTACTAAAGTTCAAATTAAAGACTGTAGATACTATAGCACTGTTAAGATTGATTTTCACTGAGTGAAGTATATAAGCAAAAAAAAAAAATTTGTAAAAGAGTTTTATCTGCACCTTTACTTACATGGTTTTTGTTGCAGTTTGTCTTTCAGTAATTACACAGATCCAACTAAAACTTCAAATGAGTGCATCCTTGCCTGTATGAAACTAATTGACCTGTCTGCTACTCTTTAACAGCATCAAGACACAGAGTTATTCTCAAGTGAAGAAGACAGCAGCCTCTACTTCACCTACAGTGGAGGGTGCAACGAGCTTGAGGTCAACAACCTGCACTATGAGGTAACTGACTGATACCCGCTCTGCTTTCGTATGCAGTTATCTTTAGCTTTTAACTGTTTTAACCTCTTCATGTGTGTGCATGTTTGTGTGTATCGTACTGGGCATATGCATGCTGTATGTGCACATGGTGTAAGTGTGTGTATGTTTGTGCTTGCAGGTAGACACAGCAGCTCAGATCCCCTGGTATGAGAGGTTATCAGAGTTCAAACTGCCGTGGGAGGTAAAAGGAAACAAGCAGACGGCCATCAACAAGCTCAGCCTCCGAGTCCACAGCGGTCAGATGCTGGCTGTCATCGGCAGCTCAGGTGACAGACACACAACACAAACAAATCTGTGTGTAAGCATTACTGTGTTTAATCAAAGTAATGGATGTAAGGGCCTCCTTGGATAATGTAATTCCTCCACCTGCCTTTCCACTGTCAAGGTCCTGAAGGTCCTGTCAGCAGCATTGTTCAAATGTACAATTAAGCCCTTGTTTTCAAACTGCAATGTGGAGTAGCTGCATGCAGTGGTGGAAGAAGGACTCAGGTTCACGACTTACATACAAGTGCCAACACCACAATGAAAAAATACTCTATCACAAGTTAAAATCACAAGATAAATCTGAAGGGTCATGGGATGATTGACGGGGTTGGAACAAAGAAAAAAAAAGAAAAAAAGATCTGCTTTATAAGTTTGAATTATATTAAAGAGATTTATCTCTTTGGTCCTCGGTCATTTAATTAAAAGTACCTTTTAAAAAAGTATTAGCTGAATAATAGCTACATTCCACTGTAAAAGTTATTATAGAGCAGAGATAAAAAAACATTTTTTATTTTATAGAAAAAACTAAAGTGAGACCTGCTTTAAATGCGTAATCATCTTCTCTCAGGTTGTGGTAAAACATCTTTGCTGGACATATTAACATGTCGGGATGAGGGCGGCACGACGACGTCCGGTCAGATTCTGATCAACGGGAAACCCAACACGCCGCATCTGGTGAAGAAAAGCATCGCCCATGTCCGTCAAGACGACCGCCTCCTCCCTCACCTCACCGTCCGCGAGACTCTCGCCTTTGTTGCCAAACTGAGGCTCCCCACCCACTTCACACAGGCTCAGAGGGACCAGAGGGTAACATTAAGTTCAATAAATAAACAAACTCAAAGTGGCATGACACATCAAACAGTAAATGATTATCATCTGTTCTGTGTGCTGTCAAAATTAGACCATTTAAATTACATGTGATAAACCATGTTTTCTATGTTTCCTGTCACAGGTGGATGATGTCATCGCAGAGTTGCGGCTGCGACAGTGTGCACACACCAGGGTGGGAAACGACTATGTGAGGGGTGTGTCTGGAGGAGAGAGGAGGAGAGTCAGTATAGCTGTCCAACTTCTCTGGAACCCCGGTGAGAGACAGCCTCTTAAACTGTAGAACTCCCTTTTAGCTTTTATTTTGAAGTTTAATCCTTTAAGCCTGTCTGGCCTTTTTGGGTGTAAGACTTCTTGTGGAACTAGGCTTGTATCTTAATCATAAAATCACAGATTCAGATGCTTAATCATGTTTATCAGGCAGATTCTCGTCAGCTGTTCAGTTATTGTCAGCTCCGTCACTTACTGTACATGTCAACCTGTGTGACCTATAAGAAAGGAAAGTAATAGTAGCAGTTAGGTCACGCAGATGTAGACATTTTGCTGTTGCCTGTATTTGCTGAACTTTACAAAAGCAAAACCTCTACAGATTTTCCTCTACAGATTAAAATGTGCGCCCGATATTACACCAGTCTGGATCCACTACTCCCGAATCACTAATGATCACCAGAGTTAGGACAGGAGGGGACAATTCAGACCAGCAGGCAGAGAGTCAAGTCTTTTTATGGACTGTTGAACTGGTCTTTTTTTCATTCCAGGTATTTTGATCCTGGATGAGCCCACATCAGGACTGGACAGCTTCACAGCCCACAACCTGGTGATCACACTGTCCCGCCTGGCCCGGGGAAACCGTCTGGTCCTGCTGTCGGTCCACCAGCCTCGATCTGACATCTTCCAGCTCTTCGACCTCGTCGTCCTGCTGTCGTCGGGTTCAGCCGTTTACTGTGGCGCTGCTCGTGACATGGTGCCTTACTTCACCGCTCTGGGATACCCCTGCCCACGATACTGCAACCCCTCTGACTTCTATGGTTAGTGTGTGTGTGGAAAGCTGTCAACACGGCACTGAGTGGTGCTTTTATTCCAAGACCCTTGAAAGTTTGAAAGTTATCACTCCCACACTCAATCCAAAAAACAGGTTGGAGATTCTTCTTTATAAACCTTTTTTTACTTTTTCAAGCCTCATTTTGTTGGTGTGTGTGTGTCTGTGTGTGTCTGTGTGTGTCCAGTTGATTTGATCAGCATAGACCGACGCAGTCCGGAGCAAGAGGCTGAGTGTTTGGAGCGGGCCAGAGTTCTGGCTGAGCACTTTATGGAGAAGGTCAGAGACACAGACGATCACATGTGGAAACCAGCCGGGACCAACACAGCAACACAAACTGAAAGGTAGCTGTGTGTTTATGTGTGTATATGTTTGTGCGTCTGTTTAAGTTTGGCTCCTTTTTGCTTCTCTGCATATTTGAGCTGAGAGACTGTGTCAATTAATTGATTAGTCAATGCCAGAAGATTAATTGGCAATTATTTTTGATAATCAGTTAATCATTCATTTTTTTTACATTATATATTTGGGTTTTGGACTGTTAGTTAGACAAAAGAAGAAAGTGGAATATGTTGTATTGAGCTCTGGGAAACAGACTTTATCACTGTTTTCCGACATGTACTGCCTGGTGCTACAGGGCATTCTTGGGTTGCTCTTCTCTTCTAAGTTTAAGTTGTAGCTGTGGAAACTCTACCAGTGTAACTCATCCACTGCTCTCTTCCCTGCATCTCCTGCAGCCCTCAGCAGCCCAGCAAGGCAGGAGGAGAGGAAGTAATCACAATTTCCCAGCAAAAAAACAGACTGCCGGGCAGACTTCACCAATTTACCATCCTCATCAGGTAAGAACACACACACACACACACACACACACACACACACACACACACACACACACACACACACACACACACACACACACACACTCAAACATTCAAAAGCGACACTGATGTCCTCTCTTTTCTTCTCCCTCAGACGTCACATGTACAATGACTTCAGGGACCTGGTCACCTTATTGGTCCACGGCTTCGAGGCCCTCCTCATGTCACTGCTGGTCGGTTGTCTGTACTACGGGGCCGGAGAAGAGCGTCTGTCCATCCAGGACACGGTGGCCCTCCTCTACATGATCGGAGCTCTCACCCCGTTTGCTGTGGTGCTGGACGTCATAGCTAAATGTGAGTAATCAAAGCCATTCAGGAGCATGAAAGTAGAGGTCAAGTCTGCAAATCATTTAAGTAGTTAATACATTTCTCATTCAAATTCTGACTTATGCGACTTCAACTGCATTCAAGGCTGATCTTCAGTCTTAGCATCTGAGCACATAAAGGACTGGGTCACAGGTTCAAATTTGGGTTTAAAGCAAGTACAGGTTTAAGTGATGTTTTATGTTTGAAATGTGATGTACAGCCAAAATCATTACAGTTTTTCTCCATTGTTTTGATGCAAAGAAAAGCCCAGGTTTGAGAATAGATGACACAAACACTTTAGTTTTCTTTTGCAAAATGGCAAAGGCACGCTCCAAAAGATCCTGTGTTCTCCAAACTCTCCATACAAACATCAATGTCACATACTGGTGTCTAAAAAAAGAAAATACTGCAATAAAAACCTCCCCATAAAAGAAACCTTCACAAATAAAAATCAGTTCAAAGATTTTTTATCCCTAACTATTGTAATTTTCTCCCTGACGAGACACTGTGGACATATCCAACCTTGAGAGAGAAGTGTGACCTGGACATGAAATGTCATAGTATTTGTTCATTTGATAATGCCACACTGAATAAAAATCATTCACTTCCACTTAGAAAGAGAGACCATGGGTACTGATGCATTGGCTTAGAGTTTTATATTTCTTCCTATTATTGCACAGTGAATGATTTTCTATATAATAATTGTATGAAAAGGAAAAAAAAGCAGTGTGAAAAGAACCAGAAATCATTAAAAGTTAGGTGAATACATTTGGAGCTGTGATCGTAGAGAACGTAGTCAGGAGAAGTGCAGTGAATCAATGGAGAAAAACTGTAACAAAACAAACCAGCCGGACGTGAAATAGTTCTGAACAGCGAGGCAAAGACATTAAAGCCAAAGTTATCACTAGATTATCAGTTGGATGTGTGATAGAGTGGGACACAGAGTTCTTTGACCCTGAGTTATATGATATTCAATCACCAATCATTAAAAGACAAGTTCAAGTCAGGTCAAGGTAATGTGACAACTAAAGTTATAAAATTGATTCCAAGTTAACTTCTGACTCTGAGTTAGATACTGCCTACAAGCCTAATTCTACACAATCCAAGTTAACAATAAATAATCCATTATAAGTCTAGACGGTAACTGTTCTCTGCAAATTAATCTTCATGTTCAAATAATCCTGGAATTTTCCTAAAAAAGACATTGTGCAGTACATTCATTTTTGACGCGAATAAGAGACTTTTTGTTTTTGGCCTGGGATACCACAGGTTATAATGCTGTACCTACTGTATGTACTCATCAGACAAATTGAATGTCGTGCGCAGGTCACACAGAGAGAGCCATGCTCTACCACGAGCTGGAGGACGGCATGTACTCTGTCACCTCCTACTTCTTCGCCAAGGTAAACCACAGTGATAAAACTGCATGTCCAGTAGGGGTCAGCTTCGCTCCATGCTGGAGTCACACTTCAGCGTGATGTACCTCCCCAGTGATGTACACTACTCTCATGTGGCACTGGGAAATATGATGTACTGTATGTGTCTGCATGCAAACACGCCCGCCAGGATCAACACTGAATACAGTATGTGTTTTTTTTATCAGGTCCTCGGGGAGTTACCAGAGCACTGTGTGTTCACCTTGGTCTACGGTCTGCCCATCTATTGGCTGGCCGGGCTTAACGAGGCTCCGGACCGTTTCCTGCTCAACTTCCTACTGGTGTGGCTGATGGTTTACTGCAGCCGAGCCATGGCTCTGTTTGTAGCTGCTGCACTGCCTACCCTGCAGACTTCAGCCTTCATGGGCAATTCATTGTTCACTGTCTTCTATTTGACTGGAGGATTTGTCATCAGCCTTGAGAATATGTGGCTGGGTGAGGAGACAGACGAATTGTTCCTAGTTAATTAATTAACCGACCTTGGGAGCCTAAAGAAAAACAGTATGTGTGATAGAGAGCAGCTCCAGAAAAGAAAGATGCTGCTCAGTATGAGATGCTTACAGCTGTGTGTGTTTTTGACTCCCCAGTGGCCTCGTGGCTCTCGCACGCCTCCTTCATGCGTTGGGGTTTTGAGGGCATGCTGCAGGTGCAGTTCAGAGGAAACAAATACCCCGTCAGCATTGGAAACTTCACCATCAACGTTGACGGCATTCACGTGAGTTAAATACACTGTCATTTATCAGACAGATTCATATTACTGAAGTCCTGGACAGTTTCATTTCACTCTGTAAATCTTGGAACTACAGAATCAAAGCACCTCCGTTTGAAAATGAATCTCTGGTTTCACCGTTTTGGTGTAGAAAGGCATAATTTTCCATTTAATGGAAACATTAATGGATTTATCCAAAGATATATAACTGTTGACAACAGCAGTATTTGTTACTAGTTTTGACAAGTTTTAAGTGTTAAACTTTGATTTATTCACATTTACGGATGTTTTTCTAAACTTTAACTTGTGTCCTATTTATCCACAGATATTAAATGTTACTGAGGCAATCTGACAGCAAACTTTAGGACAGGCTTGTATCTCAGCTCACAAACCAACACGTTCATCATCTTTCTCATCTTCTAACCCTCTCTCTTTGTCTCTCAGGTGGTGGAGGCCATGAACATGAACCAGTACCCTCTGTTCTCATGCTATCTGGTCCTGCTGGCAGTCTGTCTGGTTTTCATGGGGCTCTATTACGTGTCTTTAAAATTTATAAAACAGAAGTCTAGTCAAGACTGGTGAAAACATCTGGACCGGTTTCATCAATGAGACAAACCCCATCTGAAATCACACATGAGGAGAGTGTTTAAGAAGCCTTTTTTTCTTCAGCATTGGAATGAAGTAATTTGGGTTGTAGTTCGACTGGTTCGACACTGAGCTTTGCATCATTGGTTTTACATTGGTTCCTGTCAGGATGTTTTATAGTGAAAAAGTGCTTAATTCAGGGGAAAAACGCAGGATACTAAAAGTCTTGATGTATGGATTAATTCATTCAGCAATCCCTCTTTTATTTGACTTATCAAAACAATCTCAATATGCACTCAGTGTTTACACTTCAAATATGGGAATAATTAGTTAAAAAGAGTTGTGAGCACTTTGTGTTGGGTGGAGCAGTACCACTGTCTGCTGCTGGATGGCAGCAGAGCACTGCAGTAACACCAATCTTAAAATGACAGATTTTTTTCCCTCTCTCCCTCTCTTCTCTGTCTTGGCAAATGATTAGAGTGCCACTTTGGCAGATATCCATCTGCAGCTTTTGCTTGTTCCATTTTCAATCTTCTTTTTCCTACAGCTTTATCTTTTTTGTATATGTAAGGTTATTAAGCTTAACAATGTGTGTGCCAGTATAGGGAGCACTGAAAAAAAGCCCAGTAGAGATTTAGTAAGTCACACTCAGAAGAAAAAGAGCTTGTACTTGTTGTGTCCTCATAGATTGAAGATTATGTAAGCTGTGTGTTTTTGCACTGGTGCAAAAGCCCGATAAATGTTTTAGTGAGATGGTTTGCGTCCAAATTAGTAAAGTGTTAAATCGAATTGCTCCACTGGAGTGTTTATTTTTGTCTTCATAATCTCTGCCATCCTTTGGACTCATCATTCAGTTACATAGTCTAGTCACTTGTAGCTGTTCGGTTTCATAACAATGGATGTTATTGATAATGTGATTATACTTTACATCCTGATGGTTATTTCATCACAGCAAAAAACTTTTTTACGTGTACGAGATTCTGTTGTAAAACTCATGTTCCCTGATGATGATCACTTGTTTTTAAAGAGTGTGAACTCTGCTGTTCTCTGCTCTTCCGAGTCCACAATTATGAATACAATTTTACCAATCCGTGTCAACTGCACTCATTTTTATAAACAATATTTTTTATTTAGAAAAATAATCGCATGGCAAGATTGTGGGTTCTGTATCCCTGGTTCATAAAAAAAAGTTCCCGATGACCATGTTACGTCTTAATGTCCTCTGCTACCCAGACTGACCCTCTGACGTCAGCTAATACACAATCTTCTTGGGAAGGAACCAGTGTGTGTTATCTAAGTCCTGCCTCAGTCTGGGTCAAGAACAGCTTGTTTTACATGAAACAGGAGAATCTGAGGCCGGTACTGGAGAGCAAAAAAACCCCCCAAAAACTACACAGTACGCAGCGGAATGGCTCCTGTTGGTGTTATTTTACTACATATAACATGTCATCACTAATGCTCATGCTTTAACACTTTTATATGTTGTAACTGATTACAACATTATCTCAAAAAGGAGCTAATTGTTTATTTATTTACTGAAATCATGACTCATATAGCAATATGACTTTTTCGCCCAACAGAACAGTATGTGCTTCACAGTTTTAGTGCAGTAATTGACAGGCAGAGTCACAGCAGCGACAGCAGAAGTGTAATTAACTGAGCCATCATTAGTGATATTAGTTACACCTGTGCTTTACCTCCTGCCCTGAAAAAAAGCTTAACTGTAGCAGTGAATACAGGACACATTTAAACCACATGAAGACTGGATTCCTAACTTTGTTTATTAGCATAAATACTTCTGTACATTCTCAACATCTTCATCGTCAACATTATCAATTTCACAGCGGAGAGAGTCGAACATCCAACAGTTACAACACATAATACTCAAAATTTCAGCTCAAACAACTTATATAAAAAAAAAAAAGCAAGAGACAAAGGAAGAAACGAGTGGGATTTGGAAGGAGGTAAGAGGCGAGGAGGATGAATCTTTTTATTCCTCTGCTGTCGTCTGGGCTTTGCCAAGTTTCTCTTTCAGCTTGTTTGCATAAAACTTGAAGGACTCCTGGAAAGAGAATCAAAGAGAAACGACTTGGCATGAAACATGTTCCAAACAAACAGCGTAAGTGCTCACCTGCCTCACACCTGCCTCTATCTCGCCTCTTTCCAAAAGTAAGCAGCAGTGGAGCCCTCCTGGGTCTGTCTAAATAGTCTCCACTCGCCAACCAGGTTGTCTCGTTTCATCTTTAAATCCCCATTAATACACAAATAAGGGATTTGTAGCACACTCCCCGAACACACACTTTTCGCTCTCTGCCTCTGTTCCCGGCTAATTAATCAGTGTTTTGATCCAGACAAAGTGTTGTGGTGGGTGTTTTCTGAGACGAGGGAGGGTGGGGGGTGGGGTGGGAGCTTTTCTGCAGATAACGCCAGCTCCTGACGTTATGTACGTTTGCTTATTAATGTAGTAATTAATGCCGATAAATAACTGTGTCCACGATAGAAGAGACAGGAATTGGGACACCTTTAAAGGGTCAGTTCACCCAAATTACAGAAATATCTTCTCTATAGATTTG
This sequence comes from Seriola aureovittata, assembly GCF_021018895.1. NCBI lineage: Eukaryota > Metazoa > Chordata > Actinopteri > Carangiformes > Carangidae > Seriola > Seriola aureovittata. The sequence continues at coordinate 18,982,405 of NC_079377.1, forward strand.
ATTTGATCTAGATTTTCAAATCTCCATCTCTGAGATTTCAGCCTGCACCAAAAACACAGTGGAGCTGAATGAAATTTCATCTGTGATGTTCAAAGCAATAGAAAAGAAAAAAAAAACAGCTGCTTTTCTTTCCAGAAACAACAATATTTTGGTGTTCTTATAATAAATCTCTCACTTTTTTCAGGTTTCTTTGTTCAAGTTTTTCTAAATAAATTCAGGAAACTACAGAAACTACAGCTCTGAGTCATAAATTGCTTGTTTTAACTTCTCTGTTCATGAGGAGCTACATTCGTGACGTGGGACCATTAGCATTATTAGACCCCACATTGATATATACCTGTCATAAATCTTTATAAACCTGTTCCGCTCTTGTTTCATTCACAACGATGTTACTCAAGATTAAAAAGAAGAAACTCAACACTTTGGATCTTCAGGCCCTGCTGTTAGAAATTAGTGGATGATAAAATAACAACGCTTTGAAAAAAAAATATTTGTTCACGTTTGATTTCAAGGTTTAAAAAAGGAAAGGAAGTGTGACAGTCACGGTGGTCAATGAGAGAATATCTAACATTAGGCTACAGGTGATGTTAACAGTCGGGAAGATGCTGAGGCAGCTGTTCTTGGATGTTTCCAACCAAGATTTATTACACACTTTATGTCAAACGTGATATTCCTGCAGTGAGGAAAGGCAGACTATCTGTATATGTCTTGCCTAACCACTTGTACAACTGCTTCGTACCTTAGAGAAAATTCTAAAGACACAACCTCTATATCGATGAAGAGAGGGAGAACAACAAGGAGAGGTGGGTTTCTACCTGAGATGTGTTTGTAGAAACTTCTGAATACCAGGACTATTCACCTTTCCCTCTCCTTGCAACTCCTCTGCCTTGCCTCTGCTTATAAAAACCCAGCAATCACTTAACTATCCTGACATTCAGTGAATAATGCAGCAGCTTCTCTGCCTTCATCCTCCTTTCTCCTTCTATCTTTGCACTGCAGGTGAGTGATGGGAAGGTAAGAGGGGCTTCGGCCTACACCTGCCTCGAGGGGACAGCACATCAAAGTGCTGGGGCTGAGAGGGCGCTCCCTATGTGTGTGTGTGTGTTTATATGAGTGTGTGAGTCCTCTGCCAAAAATAGGGCTACATCAACTTACAAAATGTGCAATGTGCTGAAATGCTCAAAAACACTTGGAGCCAGAAAAAGAGAGCGGCTATTGCAGTGACACCATCTCGCTTACACAATATATGTACTCTGTGACCGTGGGGCACAATTTCCAACACACACACACAAAGTAAGAAACACGGGAGGCTAGCGGCAGGCATGTGTATACTGAACTACTCTGAGCGGGCAGACTGCTCCTTCACATTACTATGGCACACACAGACCACAGCACACACACAATGGCACGCATTAGGACACCAGCCGGACAAGTGTCAGCACTGGTTAAGGGGTTGTGGGCTGTGTGTTTGTATTTATACACAGATCTGTTCATAATCTCTTGTTCATGTCTGCATGGTTGCATTAGCATGGATAGGTGTGTGTACATGTATGATCATGATTCGTTACCATTTTACAAAATCATTATTATTACACTGTAGCTTAGCAATGTTTAGTTATTCAGGCTACTTTCCTTAGTGTTATATGATGGCCAATTTAATATTCTTTATATTTTTGACTCTTGTTTGCACAAATCAGACACTTTAATTGCATTTAGGTGGCACTTTACTGACCAAACGATAAAGCAACAAAAAAATTATCTGCAGATTGATCCATAAACAAAATAATTACAACCTTAATTTCAAGCTATGTGACATGTTGAATTTATTTTTTCTGCGCTCCAAATGCCTGTAGGAGTTCAAAAATATCAGCTCTCACACAGTTACACACAATAACACATCCAACTTGTTCAGCACAATCTGACGAGTTTCTAAGGGTGTAACTAAGGAGGACAATTACTTATGGTTATTGTCTACATGGGGGAAGTCGGTGTGGGTTCGATGACAGTTCCCCAAGATAGATACATTGGAGTTAATTGTGTATCCTTAGTTTGTGTGTGTGTGTGTGTGTGAGAGAGAGACTCACAGGGGGCTCAGTGAAGGGCACTGGCTCTCCGGCTTGGCGGTAAAGCCCAGCCAGCCGTTTGAGTGACAGCTCATCTGCGACTATCCCCTCCTTCTGCATCTGCTCATGCAGAGCCTTGGCTGACGGTAAGTCCTTATCCAGACCTGCCAGATGAGAGGAGCAGAGACAGAAAGAGTCAGCAAACAAGACAAAAATAAATAAATAAATCAACATATCAAACTCTTATTTCAATGAGATTTGAACAGAAAATGACAAAAAGGATGTTCCACATTTAGTGGTGGTGAGATAATCATGTCATTTTCCACTTTGGTTTGTTTCATTGGCGCCAAGACCTGATGTACCCATGCTTTTGCCAGGATAATGCATTTCTCCGAAAATGCTGCTGGTTGTGTGTTTAACAAGAACCAGGTTGAAAACAAGTTGTGTTAGAAAAGTGAGGACTCCAGCGGTGGAGTAATAATTAAACAGAGGGGTGAGAAAAAAATAGAATTTGAAACTTCAAAACTTAAATTGAAAAAGCCTCATAAAGACAACACACCAGGACAGTAAAATGATCTTTTATACACATTTAAAATATTACTACTTATTCTGATTATTACTAAATTACAAAGCTGTATATCAACTCCCTCAAAATTATTTTATATTGGGGTTTAGAGTAATCATCTGTTAACCTGAAACAGAATGAATGTGTGGTTGTGTATCAAAGAGAAAAGTGGAAAGTCAGGTCACTACTGTCCAAAAAAAAAAAAAAAAAAAAAAAGTGAAAAGAAAAAGTGCAAGTTAAAAAGACGAGAGAAGAAAACCCCTGAAAGAGAAAACACAGTACGTAGATGGGGCAGGGAACAGGCGAGCAGAGCAGCGCTAATTGTGTCCCCTATGGCTGCCTTGACCGACCAGCAAGCTAATGCTAATTAAATAGTCATGTCTGCTCATCTCTGGTGTGACAAGGTACGAAAGAGGGGAGACAGGAGGGTGAGAAGGTGAAGTGAAGGGGGGGGGGGGCACGGGTGGAGAGGAGAGGATGTAGGTGAAAGCAAGAAGGGGAGGACAAAAAAAAGATAGACAGGAGTAAAAAAGGTGGAGAGGGCAAGAAGTGATGGAGAAGAGAAAAAAAAGAACAAAGAGACAAAAAGAAACGCTGAGTGGTGGACCGTGTTGCGATTAGCACGCTAGGCTAGCCAGGACAGCTAACTCATTAGAGGACATGTGTTCTTCTAACCCCTGAACATCTGCCCACACACACACACACACACACACACACACACACACACACTCTCTGACCCGATGCATTGTTAATGTGTCCGCTAATGTTGACTTAGCCACAGGCCAGCGAGTCGCCTGCTGCATTGCTAGCTGCTCCACAAGACCCAACCAGGCCTTGTGTAAGTGTGCATGGGAGTGCATGTGTGTGTGTGTGTGTGTGTGTGTGTGTGTGTGTGTGTGTGTGGGGGGGGTGTCTTACTGTGACATTTCATCAGGTACGAGTACAACACCTCCTTCTCTGCGAAGTCTGGAATCAGGCTCAGCAGGGACTTGATTTTGTACACCTGTGCACACGAACATTAATTTACATACAACAGTATTTTCTATGTATGAATGTGTGTGTGGTTCTGTTACCATTTTAAAACATGCAAATTATTGAAAACATAAGTAGAAATTTTGCTGCCATGCGCTGATGCTGAAGGGGCCTTTACAGTCAAACTGAAAATTAAAATGAGTTTTTGCTATAAAATCTATAGTTATATCCCAGATTTTACCTGTACCTATTTGTTTAGTAGAAGTTTAGGTTATGGATTCTAAAATATATACAGTAAATCTACTGTTGGTATAAACTTGCACAAAAAGTGAAGAGAATTCCAATTTCTGCACAATGTTGAACAAAGACAAAGATAATTCTGTTCTGGGTCTGTAATTGTAGAAACATACAAACATGGCACATCACTACAACATTTTCTTTCCTGTGACAAAGTGGCATTCCCAGACCTCAGCAATTAATTTGGTCAATTGATCATTTTGTCTATTACTGATAAGAATCAGAAAGAGCTGAAAAAAACAAAAACAAAAAAGAAGAAGAAATCTAATGTGTGATTTTACCTGTCCAGGACTCTGAGCTTTTCGAGTCAAGAAAGATATCAGCACCTCCTTCTGTTCAGCCACGGCGTTACAGCGCTACGGTAAAACAAAAGGGACAAAAGAAATGTGAGTGATAACATGAGGGGTGATGGGAGGGCAGTGCTTTATTTCTTGCTCAAGTCAAGTCGAGAGGCCTCTTCAACCTGTGCTCTTCACATACGTTCAGTGTATAAACCCACATATAACACACTAACACATTCATACGATCACCTGCACATCTACACTCAGGTTAGTTATGGATTTAACAACTCGTTTATTTAATGAAAGAAAGCATTATTATCATCACTGAGTCACACTGAAGGCCACATATAGTACTCAATGGACATATAAGTGCAGCCAAAGCCCAAATTGTTCTTTGCACAGTTGTAACCTCTGCAACTTTAAGACTTAAATCAATCAGTGGAAGACGGGAGGAAAGAGAAACGATATCAGACGAGAGAGGGAGAAAGAGAGAGAAGAAATGATCATTATTCCACAGACTTCTTACTAAATCCTGACCTACAGTGGGTTTTTTTGGGCAAAGTGTGAACAATAAATCAGCTGATGTTCATTGTGCATAAACGCACTCATTTTAATAAAGGACACAAAGTTTGTTTTGTCACGAGAAAATGCATGAGAGGACATTTACTGTTACAAAGTGAACTTGCCTGTGCTCTCTGGTGGAGAAATTATAGACGGCACTTCTGCTTATAAACTCACCTCAAACAAATTTCTGCCACTTCTCTTCACCCATTTCTTGTTACTCACTGACCGACATACTCGCTGATTTAGGGCTGCAGTCAATGATTATTTTCAGTATCGATTAATGTTCTGGTTACTTTCTCAATTAATCGATTTTGTCTATAAAATGTCAGAAAATGCCTGTTACAAATGTCTTGTTTTATACGTCCAATACTCCAGAACTCAAAGATGTTCACTTCACTTTCATATGTGAAAGCAGCTGATCTGTGATACGCTAATATCGAGCAACATATCAGCAGGAGGAAACGCTAAACGGCGGAAGGTAATGTGGAGGCTGAGGTGCAGAATAATCCTCGCAGTGATGCTCATGATATAAAAATAAAAAAATAAATAAATGAATGAGCAAATTCAGTGCACTAGACTAAACCTTAAAAATATGATATATCTATTCAAATGACAACAATCTAGAAATACATGAACACTATGAGGAACATTTAATAACTGACAGACTTCTGTCGCTGAACGTTTAACCTGTGCATGACTGCTTATCGTGAAAACATGCAAGCATACATACAAGACACTGTGTTTTAAGTGGGTGTGTGTGTGTGTGTGTGTGTGTGTGTGTGTGTGTGTGTGTAAGAAATGCATTAACGTTGCTGTGCTTGGAGTGAGTGTGTGCATCCTCCTGGCTGAGCAGCAATGAGGTCTGATTACTAGCCAGTCGTGAACTAACGTGTTTCACTCCTTCTCCACCTCGTACAGAATTAAAAGCGAGTGGCCTGTAAGGCTTTTAACACACACACACATACGCACACACACGGACACACACACAGGGAGAGAGAGCAAGCTGCCTGCTTTCAGAGTCACTAAGCAGCAGAATGGCTTTAGCACAATCAGGCAATTAGACCAACACTATGCCACTTCACTCAACTTTGCTCCGTGCTCTCACTCACTCTCTCTCTTTTCTTTTCTCCCTCACTACACCGACCACTCCCAAAAGGCGATGCCACAACCGCCCGGGCCCACCGTCTCCCCTGCTCCTCACACACACTGCCTAAAAGCTCTGGATACCCAGGGAATGCTTCCTCCTTTTCCTCAATGACCCCCTCCCGACTCGCACACCCGCAGTGGTAGACGAGCCTCACCCCGCTGCTTCCCTCCGTCACCGTTTCACTTCTTAATGACTAACTTCATCCCTCTCGTTCTCCGCTCGCTCCCCATCGACCTCACCTCCTTCTCTCCTGATAGCCTTGTCACCATTATTGTCTGCTCGCCTACTTAAAAGCTTTTCAGAGTTTTGGTCCTGCTTCACTTATGATGGGATGGAGCAGTTGGGCTTCCACCCTCCAGTGACTCTGGAAGAGCAACTTCGAAGGGGAGTCAGGAAGACGAACACGGGCCACGATGAGAGACAAAAAGGAGCACACCAGAGAAGCCTGGGTCTAAACTCACAAACTTAACACTTATGACAAATGGGAGAACAAGTTATGGAAGAGTCTTTGCTCTGAGACTTCCTTGTAGGTTTACTTTGTAACACCAAGAACATTTGCTCCTGGATTTCTGTTTTCTTGTTACCCGTGTTCACCCAGATATTTACCAGTATTTCAAACATTTACAACAACTCACAGAGCTCAAAGTGACATTTAAAATTGTCTTCTCTTGTCCAACCAAAAGTTCAAACCTCAAAGGGATTCAGTTAAAAGCAGAAAATCACCACATTTGCGAACAATTCATCCGTTATCAAAACAGTCTGCGATTCATTTTTTGATAACTAATCAACTTAGCCTTTGAGCTCAAATTTTATATAAAATTAGGTAGTTAAATTATTAAAATAATTATATTTTTGAAGTTCTTCATGAGTTTTGTAATGAAAATCTTAATTTGTAAAGTAACTGTGGCTGTGTGATAAATGCAGAGAAGGAGTATTAAATGTCATGAAATGGAAATACTTGACTTGAGTACAGTAGTTTCATTCCACCACTGATGGATTATGCTGTATAAATAAATTAGAAGAGGTACAAGCAGGATTTGTCATTTTTAAATCATTTTTTGTCATTATTATGTCGGACTGTTTTAGCTTTTATGCTAATGCTATGCTCAATTTGAAAAGTAGATCCCACTTGACAGTCTTCCTCCCTCTGTCTCTCCTTGTGCCTCTAAAATTAAAACTAAACCTGACAACAGATAAACTTGAAAATTGTTCCTACATCTCTGTTTTCGATCTTCTAGAGAGAAAGGGCAGACACTGAGCCGAGACCCATATCAAAGCAAGAAGCATATTATAGCTTTAAAAATGATATGATCCATACTCTGTGTTTAAATAGTGATGAAGATGGGAGTAGTAAGTAATGTATCTGTTCATTAACATGCATGCTAGTCAGACATCCCTGTTTAAAGATTGAGAGGATAATCACTCAGGATGTCAGGGAGAGATGAGGAGCAGACACATGTCTCTCTCTGTCTGAGTGGATCTGCTGTGGTTTAGATTTCTCTCCGAGCCTTCAAGTTTCCCTCTCCGTTGATCCGGTTTAGGTTTAGGGGGGGACCACGATTTCATCATGAAGAAGAGCCGTTATAACAGAACTACCTGGTAAAGTTAAGATAAAAAGACCATGATGGTCCATTTCAGGTTGGGTGAGTTGGTTAGGTTCCCACTTCTCCACTTCTTTCTACCCTAATCTCATACTGGTTTTACCATATATTACAATAACATTTCTAAATATAATACTGCAAATTCACTCTCCTTTGGCTGTGTATTATTGGTAACCTCTCAGATTTGGTTGTATTAGAAGCCTTTTGTCTGCTTGTTCAAAAGGTACCTGACTGATGACTTTTTTTGCAGCAGAAATTGTGATTTATGAGATTTTAATGTCAATCTAATATGTCCACAACCACTGATGTAGATCAGGGTGGAATGGGAGCAGCTGAGATTTTGTGACAGGAACATAATATGACCTGAAAAACAGATTCCTGTACTTCATGTTTAAATAGTGATGAGGTGTAGAAAGTGAGGGTAGTAAGTAATGTATCTGTATTCATTAGTGTGCTCTCCATTCACACATGCAACTGAATGACTGAGAGGGATAATCACTCAGCAAGTGAGAGAGAAATAATCACTGTCAGAGAGGAGGAAGGAACAGACTCTCTCTTTCTTTTCGCTACCTCGTCCTCTCCATCCTTACACCTGTCCCTCAGCCATCTAGCTTCTACATATTCAAGTCCCCAGGCTCAATGCAAAGTCATCGAGCTGTAATGTATGAACTGTGTTAAATAAGTGAAGTAGCAGGAGGCCAATTTCAGACCTCCAAACTCAGTGGTGTTTATGTGGGCCGGATAAATAAGTCAAAGACTGTGGCGGAAGACTGTCTCCACCATCACCAGGTTTCTGACAACGGGACGAATGCATCAGGGAGCAGTGATGGACTAAATTCACCACCAGGTCCCTTGTTGATTTTTTTTTTTTTGCAGATTTTAATTACTTTGATAGAATTATTTACAATGTAGCCAAGTGCAAGACACTCAAATGGAGACAAATATGCTCCAGATGATTTAAAATTTATTTAAAGTGGTTGCAAAAAAAGTTTTATCAAAGACGCAACCGATGTTCCACAGAGCTTTCCTCGTGCTGCGCTGAATCAAGAGGAACCAGCAGTGCATGAGTGGCACCTGCACTCAACCACCTGAAACAACATCCTGAGAATTACATCCAACTATATATTTTGCGATAGTGGAGAGAGGTATTTGGTGGAGAGTGTTTATTTTTGGCCTTTTTTTGTGGTTAAAATCCAGATTCACTTCAGACGTAACCTGATACTGAGTTTCTTTCACAGCGGCGTCCTCATCTCCTCTTCTCTTCACACAGAGACAAAATGGAGAGTACTAACTGAATGTGTGATGAAAAATCCTTTCATGTTTATACTGTGATGAAGTGAAGTAAAAAAGAGCAGAAAGTCATGCATCTTCACCTGTCTGCATGAATACTAGTCAATTTCCCCCCCAGTATTAATAGAGTGCTTCACGTCAGTGGACCACGACTAAATACATCTGAAAACCTTATACACACACACTCATACTGTAGGTCACCCACCACAAACCAAATGGGCACGAAAAGAAACAAAAAGAAGAATATAAGATGTTGAATTTGAATCTCTGCTAAAAATACATCAGTGTGATACTTCAAACATAATTGCCTTGGCTCTCAGGCTTTTGGACGCTTGCACACACACACACACACACTCACACACACACACTCATCCACATATATCCACACACACTCATACTCACGGCCAACATGAACTTGGCGTCCTCGAATTTGTCCATATCCAGCAGCTGGATGAAGAGGTCTGAAGCTGGTCTGTAGCAGGCAAAGTGGTTGGCTAGCCGCTCTGCCATAGCACTCACTGCAACACAACGTCACAGTTTTGCATTCCTTTTTGCTTGTTGCCTCACTTTGTAGTTCTTCTTATATACATGTATTTATTGTGTGTATGTGTGTGTGTGTATCTTACATTTGTCTATGGCTTTGTCGTCGTTGTCTTCCAAGATCTTCCTGAAGACGAAGGACATACTGGGGTTTGTGCTGTCTGGACTGGTGTAGACTGACTCCAGCAGCTCCACTGCTGACTCCACATCACCACTGAAGAAGGGTGGAGGGGGGTGAGAATGAATGAGTGAGAGGGAAACAAAGGGTTAGTTTATGATGGAACAAAACTACACCCAAAAACTTGTACATGTTTAATCTTCAAACAGATAAACAGAATATATGTGTAACAAACCGTAACTTGAGACAAGAGGGTCTCAGAGAGAAAAATGACACGTCAGTAAAACCATGATTCAGCTTTGTAAGTGTGATGTGACCACTCGGGAGAGGAACATACACATAAGACATTAGACACAGGCCAGATTAAACAACAATAATAACTGCTCCACATGCTGTTTTTTCTGTGATTTATTATTAAAATGACACTGATTTTATTTTTTGTCCTTTACAACCTCCCCCTGAGTGCTCATTCCTCCACTGATGCTCACTCACACACACTCATACTGTGAAATCTTTTTCTGCTGAGGTTGCCACGAGCAAACAAAGCCTGCACACCAAAGCACTACAAATCTAAAACAACTCATTCTGGCAACCCGACCTCGCTACTAACACTTTACGCTCCCTGCTCCCTCCCCACCGTCACCAGCTGTAATGAATATTTAACACACAGGCTGCGTGCACGTCTCCGTGTATGTATATGTGTGAGCGTCCAGAGGTGGGGGGAAACATATCTACGCTGATTGTTGCGACTGGGACCGTCTGAATAATTCAGCGGGGCGCCCCTCTAAATGTGGCGCTCTGCTTTCCGGAGCCTGCCTGCTTTTTCCGCCCCGGCTCTTAACCAGTCAGCTTGACTCAGATACAGCGGGGACGCACGTGTCAGAGCCGCTCAGAGCGCGGCTCCCACAGGTCAGGGTTCAAGCTGACAGGCCTGCGCTGCGATGGCCAATCGGGCGTGAGACCGTCCTGCTATTCTTCACTTCCTGCTGTCCCTCCGAGTTGGCATTGGGGACGCCGCCGCTCAAGCCGGGGGACAGCGCTAATGCGGCAAGTAGCACAATGAAAGTTTGATGCACAATGTGTTTTAGATTTTGTTCTCTGATGTTTAAGAAGCGATGGAGCCGCAGTGGAAGATGGGTGACTTCATGACATTAAAAGGAATCCATGAATAATCCTATTACGCCTGAGTTTCCTATTTGTACTTGACGCCCCACTCGCCCTGTAAGCTTTTATGTTGAGAGTGTGACAACCTGGGTCTCGTCACACTCGGCTGCTGGTACTACATTAAACTGTTTATCTCAGTGTGCTGAACATGAAACACAAAAGACTACAAAAGACTTATCACTAAACTGAAATTGAAATACTTTACTCATGCAACATGCTGGGTGTACATCTGTACTCCTTTGACTTTACATGGTGGACGTCCATGTGCAAGAATTAGAGATGAGGACATCTTTCTCAAAAGCTGCATATGCCTAAAAATCCTAAATTAAAGCCTCTTGTGTAGGCGATTATAGGATCTTCCAAATTACTGTGATGTTGTAAGTTGTTGTTTGTATAACAATGAGACGAGTCTGGAGTCGCCACACTCAGAAATCTTCAACTCTGCTCCTAAAACACATAAAACTAAATCGACACATATACGTTTGGCAGTCTTACTTCTTGATGTGTCCCAGCGCCGTGTTGTTGATAAACATCATGCTGGACAGGTTCAGGGTTGTGCCGAGGCCCTTCATCATAGACTCCACTTCCTGGATGCCAGCCACATCACCGTGGCTACCCAGGGCCTGAACCAGTCTGGTGATGGCGAGCTGCGAGGGCACTTGGTCCTCCTGCAGCATAGACTTCAGTTGCTGAAAAGCATCTGTGGAGGAAAGCGGGGAAGTGAGGCTGTGCGTGTGACATGGGTATATGTGCATGTTTTCCATACATGTGCCTGTTTCTTACCTTTGGTCTGGCCTCTCTTGCAGTGAGAGATGATGACCAAACTGGTGGCGATATCACTCAGCTGGAAGTTTGGCATATGAGACACGGCGCTGAGAGAGACAGAGACAAAACATTTTCTTACGCCTTATTTGGGTCAATATGTTATGAACTCCCAAGGACAAAAAGAAACTACAAAATAATGGCTCATGGGTAAGGGGGGCCATGACGTGATTGAAATTCATCAGCGATTATGTCATACTGGGGGCTATCCGTTTAATATATCTGGTTGCGTTTGGGCAATCAATGAGCAGAAACGTTTTACTGTACTATTGGATGGATCTTTGGATAACACAGTATGCAGCAGCTCTACTGCCAGCAGTCTTTATTTATGTGAGGTATTATCGTGCATCGTGTAATCCCATATGGAACGGGCCATTTCTATATAAATAGAAAAATGTATTTATCTTGATATTAGATGTCACATACATGACAGAAGATTTTATCCACATCTGAGCGGTGGTGCAACATGTAACATCTTATCAGGGTGGAGTGTACACAGCTATTAGAGAGTGTGTTATTTCTAACTTCAAAGCTGATACTGTACCATTAAAAGCAAATCTTTATAATCTGTGACGACTGAATAATATCTCTGCGCCATCTCCCTCTCAAGGGTTCTGAGCTGGTCCATTATACGGCATCACATTTAGAGAAGCATTAAACTCCACAGAGACAGAGTGGATAAACACACGAGCTGAACGACAGGAAGACGGACAAGACAATGAGAACAACTGTGACTGACAGCTAGCCTGAGCCTCTTGTAAAGCGCCTGCTGTGACCCTGAAAATAATACAGACATCAAACAGTTGATTGATGCCACCGTATATGATGATGTGCCTTCCTGCTGAGCTCCCTCACGTGTGTGTTTGTGTATGTGTGTGGTATTATGTGGGAGGGTGAGGCCTCGGAGCTGCTCCTGCTCCTCGCCACTTCTTCCTCCTCCCACGCGCCGTCTGCTCGTCTATTTTCTGTCCCTTTCAGCCCACCTCCTTTTCATTTCTTTGCCACTAAAACCTCAATCAAGCCTGCCTCCTCGTCTTTTTTATTTTTTTATTTATTTATTATTATAGCCCTGCAACCAGATTAATCCGTCCGCTCAATTGAGCATCAGGCCGGCAATCCTTATCACCACAGCGACACCAGGCCAAGCAGCATTCGGCAGCTGCTGTGACAGGGTCACGGCGGAGATTGGAGTGGTAACAGGGTCGCGGATGGATTGCTGTGGAGACCAAGTGGTGGTGGGGGGTGGGGTCAGAATTATTCTTATCGGGTGGGAGAAAATCTCTAGAGGCTGTCTCTCACTCACCTTTTCTCTCTCTCACACACACACACACACACACACACACACACACACACACACACACACACACACACACACACACACACACACACACACACACACACACACACACACACACAGACACACACACACACAGACACACACACACACAGACAGACACACACACACACACACACACAGCTGCTCTCTCTTGCCTTCTCCTTCTGGGGGTATTGTGCTTTTGCCAAGGAATCCATCATCCACCTCTCTCTCTCTCTCTCTCTTTCTCTCTCTCTCTCTCTCTCTCTCATCATCATCATCATCATCACTCTCTCTCAATCCCTTAATCTCACCATAAGCACCCCGCTGCTCAATTCTGTACAGATTACCCAAAAAACAAACACACACACCCACACGCATTGAGAATTAATGCCTATAGCGTCTTCATTAACCTCGTACGTGATTAAATCTAGCCCTCCTCCCCTCGTTCACTCCTCTTTTCCTATTTAGCTCTTTTTATCTGCTTCCTCTCCTCCTTATTTCCATCTTTCCCCCCGACTTTCCTCTCAGCTCATTTCACTTCTCATTTAGAGTGCAGATAAACTAGGCTTTTATCCAGGCAGGGATGCCATAAACCAATTCAAACAGAGACTGGAGATGGGTTATCGCTTGTATTGCTTCGCGCTTGTTGAAACATGGGTCTAAAATTGATATGATTATTCCTCATAACATAAGAGAGTGAACCATGTCGAGACGCAAAAACAGGGGAGAGACTGATAGTGTAATAGATGTTTTCATATTTTTTTTCTTTCTCTACAAATTAACAGCGTCTCTTCTTTGTATTATGTGCTTTCTATTTTATTTATTTTTTTAACTGTGTTTTTTCTCTGCAGAAAGAAAAGTGATATAAAGAGACAAACAAAAGGAGATAAAGAAAAAGGAAAAGGAGGAGATTACCCAGACAGACAAAGAGAGCAGAAAAGATCAGCGACGGGCTAAAGCCAGATCTCTAATACCTCTGTCCTTCCATCCATTTGTCTGCAGGCTCTTGCCCTGATATGGCCCCGTAACACAACAACACGATACATTACTAATTGGAAGAAGATTGATGTTTTTGAGCAAAGTCACCCGCTTCCCAGAAATCCAAAATTAATCTGTACATCTGAGCACGTGTGTGTGTGTGTGTGTGTGTGTATCCTGGGGCTTAGTAAGAACCACTGTTCATATCCAGCAGGGCTGAGTGTGTTAGCACACAATCAGTTTATAATCCTCATGTCTAGTGAGGAGACGTAGTTTGAGCCCGAGGTGACCTGGTGCCACAGACTGAGGAGGCGGGGAAAGTAGCAGAGCACTGACCAAACTACATGTTGAATTCGTCCGTGTTTTGTTTTGTTTTTTGTTTCGAAGTCAAGATACAAAAGTCTGTCTGCCCTAAAGGTGAATATTTCTCAATAGGCTCATCTAATAACAGTTCTGATTCATGATGATCTGAACTGACTAAAGACACTACAAAGAGATGGGTCCTCAAAGCAAACAGATGAAGAAATTGCCCATGTTTCCCCAGGGAGCCAATCCTGGTATCTACTTACACATACCGTTTATGCCTGTAATCATAAGTGGGATGAACAGTAATGTTGAACCCTGACTATGTCTCAGGAGGTCGGGTCTGAAGCGGGCCGTCCACTAATCGGAAGAACGGTGGTTCGATTCCCGGCTCCTCCAGTCTGCATGTCAAAGCGTCCTTGGGCAACATACTGAACCACAAATTGCCCCCGATATAACATTGGTGTGTGAGGTGAAAAGCTGTGTGTAGAAAAGGTGCTGTATGAATGTGTGTGTGGATGGGTGAATGTGGCTTGTGGTGTAAAGCACTTTGAGTGGTTGATAAGACGAGAAAAGGCCCTACTTATTTACCTTTATGTTGTTGCATTTATGTTAAGCCACTTACATGTCCTTGACTCCCATGGCATCCTCAATGGCTCCCTCAGCCAACAGCGCACGGATCAGGTGGTCATATGTGGCTGGGGTTAACGACACATCCGTTTTATCAAATTTCTTAAGCATCCCCAAGGCTTCTGCAGGAGGAGAGCGAGAGAAGGAGAGGGAAAAAAAAATGAGTTGGAGGTTGGACAGGATGAAGAAAAGCAGAATCTGAGATAATCTTCATATTACTGGATTAATAGAGTAATCTGCTTCCACAAAGACGACTACAGTAGTCAAACATCATTAATATGTTTAAATTTTAAAATTTAGATGAAATTTGGTGCTACTTGCTGTAGGTGAGTCCAGACGCTCAATCAAGAAATTTTCTTTATATTAAAACTGAGTTTTAAATCTGTGTAATGTGAAGGTTTTGCCTGCACTTGGCTGAGATTTAATGCTCAACTCTTGCAGCTCTACTCAGCTTTTAAGGCATCAGTATTGTTCAACCTCCTTCACCTTCTGACCTCAGACCAGGGGTGTGGGGTGTGTCCGACAGTTTTTGTTACTTTCAAAAAAGATGGTGCGTCGTTATCCCAATTTTTTAACGATTATGGCTTCAGGTATTTTCATCCCGGGTCTAGCGTGGCCATTAGGAACAAATATAAACACTTTTGCTCTCAGATATGATCGGCTTTAATGTCACGAACTCCATTATTTGTCCATTATCTGGTCCATAATTACACTGTATGGTTCCCTCCCAGCAGGAGCCATATAAAATGCTTTTTCAAGTAGAAGAGTCACACTTATAGCTACCTGCCCAGCATAAATCAGAAAAAAAAGCTAAGCTAATGAGCGGCCAGTGGCAGTAGTCAGACATCTAGGAAGCTTGATATTCTAGATCCAGTGAATTTTCTCAGGATTTGGAGCCAGAAAAAAAGGCAAGTGTGAAACGGATCTATATTCATCAGATGACAAGACAGAGGACTCCAGCTGAAAGCCAATGTTACTGACTGTGTTGCACGTTTTAATAAACAACAAATAAGATTCATAACCCAAAAGTACATCAGGGCTGCAGGGGTCTTTCTCTCCCTCAATGCTCAGATATTTCTTAACGCAGTTTCACGTGGAATTGAAGTGTTTCGAACCAGCTGCTTATGTGTTTAATTCAGCTCTGTGTCATGTGGGACAACAACACCGCGGCCTCCTGCTGCTCACCTTTGGCTCTGCCCTTCTTGCAGAGGGTGAACAGCCGGGTCTCGTATTCAGTAACACCTTCTGCTGCGGTGGGGGTGGTCGATGCCTTCACCTGCTGCTTGGTGGCAGCTTCTTCATACCAGGTCTGTAAATGACACACAAACACAAACACACACACACACACACACACAAAATAGTGATAAAACTCAGTCTGATGTTTCCATCAAAACACAGCTACATTCAAGCCTGTGTACGTGTTCAACTGTGCGCTGGCAATGAGCTGGTGTGTGTATGACAGTGCAATAATGCTGGGCAGGCATGGCAGGGTCCCCTAATGCTCGGTCACCCGTGTACCCGCGAGGGGAGGGGGTTAAGCTGTATTGGCTGGGGGCAAATTAGGTCTGGCACCCCAGGGGCAAAAGAAAAGTGTATGTGTGTTAGAGGGTATGTGTGTCGGAGCAGGGGTGTCAACTCAAGAGCCCCTGGGGTCACCAAGTTCAACGCCCCAGGCAACAGCAATCACTTCCTGTCTCATCATGCTTCGGGCCATCGGAGCACACTCGCATGTGCAAAGCGAAGCAGCGAGGAGGAGTGGAGCAACAGAACACAAAGAAACAGATTATTACAGCATCCGCTCCGTCTTTATTGTATTCAATTGAAAAAAAAAAAATAAAAATCCTGACTCTCTCCACTTAATTTTGTCTTTTGGTCAGAATACAGTTCAGCACACATGCATATATGTAACTAAGCATCCAGCGGCAGCCATATGGTGGCATTTAGCTGCTGGCTAAATTAGTCTGGCATTACAGATTTACAGACAGATCAAGCTGTAATTCCTTTCACCAGCCAGCCGGTCTGATTGACCACACTTCAGATCAGAGCTTCAATCCTGTTTCCTCTGTATGTAATGAAGAGAGGCTTAAAGTGGAGCAGGGTGGGGTGGGGAAGAGGGGGCTGTGTGGACAGAGCAGCTGATAAGAGTTTTCAGAGGGTTTTTGGGGTCAGTTCCTGTGATCAGAGGTTGGGATCAACTTGCTCTTTGTTTAATCTATTCAGTAAGCAACGGTTTTTATTCAGAAAAAAAAAAAAAAAAATCAACTTGTGGTGTCATTAGTATGAAAATAACTGAGAATGAGACCATTGTATTTTAAATGATGGTGTGCAGCTTCAGTTTATATTTGGCTATACTCAATACTCATCTGTGTCACTCCATATCTTTACAGGATAACACATAGCATGTACTAGACTTGCACTATCAATGTATATATTTAGACTTAGATGGTCCCAGTTTTTAGTTTTATGTCAGTTACTCATCATGGTTTCAGTTATTTCTGTTTTTATTATGTCATATCTGATCTACAGTGCCTCTGTCTGTGCCCTTGTGTTGTTTGTTTTGTGTTCATGTGTGACTGCTGCTTTAATACTACAATTTCCCATTTGTATTTAATAAATTACTCTATCTATTCGGCCTTTTCGGGAAATTAGATGAATTATCTTTTATGTTTATTTATCAAGGACGGCTTTAATATCAAAGTAGAGGAAACAACAGTGAGAAATGACCATCACAAGTTCCCAGAGCTCAAGGTGAGACTTACAAACTGCTTTTTGTACAATGAAATTAATGAAAACGAAAAAGATATTTAATTTACAGTGATATAAAAGCAGAGAAAAACTGCAAAACCTCACATTTCAGAAGCTGGTAACAAATATTTGCCATTTTTGCTCAACTAATCATCTCAGGCTATAATCAAGGGTACCTCAACTCCATCTCATTCAAGATTTAACAACAGAAATGTACGCACAGGCACAGCTGTATTGTGTGTTTAACCATCAGTGCTTCATGGTTGTGTGTCATGTTTGACCTCAGGCTCTTATAAAGTCCTCCAAAACTCTTGGGAATCTCTTGGCCTTTACTTTCAGGTTCCTCTGGCCCTCCAGGGAACCTCCTGGCAATTATTCTTCTGAATAACACATCTGTCTAATGAGCGTTATTGGGATGTATGGATTATAAAGCTGACGTTTTACCTCAGGCACTTCGAAGGGCACCTTCTGGCCGTTACTCTTCAGGATGTCTGCCAGCATACGCAATGTCCTCTCCTTGGGAATGATGTTCTCCTCCTGCATTTTTGTCCACAGCGCCTCGGCCTTCTCCCAGTTGTTTGTCTTCTCTGAAAACAAGAAACAAGAAAGCAGCGGGAATGAGAAAAGGTTTGTTCTCATTTAATTTATGAGAGCCATGACACGTGTGCTTGTACAGTCGGTCAAAGCGCTCCATGCTGACAGAGGTCAATCAAAGTACTAATCTGATCAACTGACTGACCCTCAACTATGCTGTAATTTAGGAAACACACTAACTAGTGGTGTGTGTGTGTGTGTGTGTGTGTGTGTGTGTGTGTGTGTGTTCACGCAGGGAAGTGGTGGTAATGGGTTGACAATCAGCTTCAACACTCCAATCACAACTGTTATCTGCTCTGCGCTCCTCTGCAGCAATCACACCATGTCTTCTGCTTACTTCTGAGTGATCCCATTCTCCTTCACTCTCTCACTCTCACACACACACACACACACACACACACACACACACACACACGCTCGCTCACAACCCATCCAGAGTTGGTGGGTCACGACAGCACGAGGGGATTGCAGGTAAATAGGAGGTCAAATACACCCACACACAAACAGACGGACGAAGCAGAAAGAAAGAAACTTACTGCACAGGCGGAGGATGTAACTGTACATCTCATCTCTGTCGCACTGAAACAGCTTGGCCGTCATGTCTACCATCTGCTCCAAGGCCTCCATCTATATACACACAAACACAACAATATATGATTAAAGTTGGAATTTTTGTATTTTCAATTTTCTTTTTTCGCTTTCCTCTTCGTGGCCTTGATTATTGCAGGCTGTTATGTTTGTCTGTGTGGGCGGGCGTGTTACCTGGTTGGCAAGAATGCATTTCTCTGCATACCACTGCAGGCGTCCAGGCCTTGCCCTCAGCCCGGGGGTCTGCAAACATTAAAACAGATGAGAATTTTTGAGGAAATAATACAGAGAGCAGATAAATAACAGTATAGGCAAACTGCAGCTGCACTGACCATCTGCTGAATGTCAGTGTGTGGAATGTGATAATTATGTGGATGTTTTATACATTAGGCTGAAAAGGATCCAGTCTGCTTACAGCATCCAACCTAGTCAGGTTGTCTGGATATTAACCGGACCATGAAAATAAAATAAATAACTGTACAAGCATGATTTATGTAGCAAGTCAATGAAATATAGGTTAAAAATATATATAACTCTTAAAGCAGTATCTATACGGTAACTGCCTATTGATCCATACAGACCCATCCAGCCTTATCAGCATTTTAAATATTGCTATTATTCCATGTAAACTTATTACAGGCTCATATAAGAATCAATATAGATGCACATTTCACCAGTTTAAAAAATAAGATCAGTGCAGTGGTTTCACATTAACATCACACTGATGTATTTGTCAGATAGAAGTTAATGTCTGTGTGGCCTTGAGCGGGCTCACATCATGCAGGTACATAAAAGCCACAGCGCAGTGCATCACTATACACATACTGTAACACAATTGGGAATACAGTTGTGTTTAGAGGAGTGTATGACATCAGAGCTGCACAGTGTGGCAGCAACTCAAGACTATTTTCATTTCATCATTTTGATTATTTTGTTGTTTACTGATTGATCGTGTAGTTAGTATAACATCAGAAAGAACTCAAGGCAACGTTACTTTAAGGTTAACTTGCTTATTTCAACAGTCCAAAAGAGATATGACATTAATTTTCCAATGATACAAAACATATGAATTCATATTTTGGTGTTTAGCACTGTTGCTTTAATTTAACAATTAAACTGGTGATCCCTGGTTGGAACTGATATAATAATCTGTGAGTCTTCTTTATGAAAAACCGACTCATATTCGGAGATTAAAGAAGACAGAAGAAAAACAGAAAAACTTTAATTTATTTACGACTCAAAACCATGACACTGGAACAGAGCTACACAAACAATCCAACAACTTTACTACATAAATAATATTGCGATATTGAATTTCCCCCAAAGGTTTTGTTGTTGTTGTCATGGTTATTATTTTATTTTTGGAAATCTCTTGTAACAAAGATTTGAGTGGAGAAAAAGAAAGAGCTGATCAGGTCGAGAAAAGAGAAAAGACTTCTCAATATTCTCTTAACATCAGATGCTAATTTAAAAAATATAAAAATAGAACATAGAAGAATATGAGTTTAGGATTAAAATGTGCTGAGTATAAAGTCCCACCTGCTGTAAACCGTACGTTTAGGGCAGCAATGATTTACAGATAAATTGAGTGTGTGAGCTGTCAAATAAGGGCTGACATAGATTGATCTCCAGGCTCATGTAGCTCAGATTTAGCCTGATATGTGGAGTGACTATGTGATTATTATCATGGAATAACAGTGATCAGGATTTCATCTATCTCTTGGGGCTTTGATACAATCTGAATAAGACTAGGACTGAGAAATCTCACCCTCCCTCTCTTTACTGGTAATCTGTCTGAGAAAAAAAAAGAGAGAGAGAGAGAGAGAGAGAGAGAGAAAGAGAGAGAGAAACAGAACGATCTGCCAGGAAGTTAATCTGAACGGGGATCAACAGCGCTCAATTCCCGCTGGCCTCTTTGATGGGAGCCCATCATACTGTGAGAGGGAGGGGAAAGTCAAGAAAAGATGGGCTTCATCCCTTTCTCTGCCCATCCCTCACTACCTTCATCCTTTCCTCTTTCAATCCCCACTTCTCTCAATCCCTCCCTCTTCCTCCAAATCTCCCGTGCTCCTCCTCGGTCTTTTCCCCTGCCTCTCCATCCGGCCCAGGCAAAGGCATTATGTTCTTACCCAACCAGCCAAAGGGACAAATTAAAATGTGTTGCACTCACTCTCTCTCTCAGTCTGTCTAATCTTCTTAGAGACTAAGGCCCAGTGCAAGTGCTCCATCTTTTTTTTTTTTTTGTGCCTGCGACTCCTTTTACTTGGTAAAGTCTTGCGGGCACAAAGCAGCCTTTCGCACATCTACTCGCAAACACACGCACACATATGAATATGTTTGGGATTTTTGAATCCGTCGAGACAAATCTCCCTAATCTGGGCAGAAAACAAAATCCCCAGAAATAAGAAGGCACATAATTTACACATGCATGGGTGGATCAAAAGAATACAAAGAGGAAACAAACAAAAAACAGCACAGACATTCTCACTTTCTGAAAGAGATAATGGAAAAGGTCCGATTATTAGGACAATCCTCTGACACACACACACAAACAGCAGAGTGTATTACAGGCATTACTCTGCCTCTTTGAGAGTCTTGTGTGGCCTTTGGATGCTGAAACTTTACAGGTTTCTCTCTCATCCTTATGAGCATGTACACAAAAATAAAAAAGATAGAGCCGACCTCGTCTCACCTCCACTTAACAAACCCTCTCCATCTCAATTCCTAATGTTGTAATTCCACTAATCACCTGGCCACTTAGTCCACACACACACACACACACGAACACATGCACACGCACACACGCACACGGCCAAACCCCTCTCCCTAACACAAAAACACATAATGGCTCACCACTCTTTAGCAATACTACCTAACCTTGACCATCACACACACACGCGTGCCACAATAATAGGCCCGGCCACCTGACAATCCTCTACCTAACCATGACCATTTAGCACAAAATTGGCCACCTTTCTCTATCATTACATTTAATTAGCTGTGATTAATCAGCTGCCAATTATACCAAACACAGTCTAAAGAGAGACACCACTCTGGACTACCACTTGACGCTCTCACAAGGGAGAAAAAAAGCATTTGTGTGTTTGAGTGTGTGTGTTTGCATATTTGAGTGATAGATATGACTCTATTTGAGTTATATATCACCTGAGCACTATATCCATCGTCATGCAAAGGAGAATAAGTGACAGTTCAGGAGTGGACTTTCTGTTCACAGACTTTGATCGAAACATCTTCACTGGTTAACTGGGCCTCCGTTTGTGAAATGTATCATCTCAGTGACAGTTTTTGCCTTTTCCTGATTATACTGCACTAAACTGGCACCTCTGTGGATCCAAGGTCACCACCACTCACTGTCACTCAGCTGATTCTGCTTTAAAGTTGCATTAATCAATATTATTATATAAACAATGGATGAAATGCCGATGTGTAATGTGAAAGGGGTCACCGACTACAGAGAGTTATCATCTGCCTGTGCAGTTCACCTCAGCTCTATCTCACCGTTTTAGTTTTGTACGACTCCAGACATGTTTTAAACTGAGTAAAAATACTCTGCTATGATTAATATATGATTAATATCTTTGTTTAACATGATTTACCTACATAAAAAGGTGAAAAAAATGGAGAACCGGGGCTTGAAGCAAATCTACGCTTACTTCCTAATGGAGAAATCTGCATCAGGCCCTGACCACCGTTGCTTGTGCTGCGTTGCCAGGTGAAAGAGCAGAGTGTATCCAGATGTTTAGTGTTAGAGGAAATATCGGAGAGACTCAGCCACATGTTTGAGCCTCAGTGAGTTGAAGGGATTGGTTCCACAGGTTCTAAAACATATGAATCACTGGCTGCCTGAATCCATTTTTATGAGGTCGTTGTCGATTCCCAGCAGTGTCAGGGTTTAAATAGGCGGTCATGGCTTTGACTGCTTATTTCGCTCATGATATGTCTATTATTAAATAAAAAACACCGTATGGACACGTTAACAAGGGTAAAAACTTGATTTTCTCGGGCGCCCCAGTGGCTCACCTGGCAGAGCGCAGGCCTTACCGCAGCAGCCTGGGTTTGAGTCCAACCTAGGCCCTTTGCTGCATGTCATCCCCTCTCTCTCCCCTAACCTCCCTGTCTCTCTCTCTCACTGTCCTCATTGTAATAAAGCCAAAAATGGCCCAAAAACCTCAACCTCACGCTGTGTGTCCATGGCAAACCAGTCAAACCCTCAAGCTAAAACCCAACAGATGGGGTGACGCAGTTGAGCTTTTGTCACTCTACCCTACATCCTTCATCGACATCGTGTCAGCATGTACATCTGTAAGTCTATTTACGAGGCATCACCAATCTCACACACCACTGGCATGTAGGATAACAGCCACACAATCTAGCAGAAGGGGAATGAGAGCCACAATAATAACAACATGTCAGTAATATTTAAGAGGGTTTGAAAATCCTCAAGAGGGACAAATCCCTCTTTTAGTGCACAACAGGACATGAGAGAGAGAGTCAGAGCGAGGGAGTTAAGTTATTTTTTTCTTCCGTTTTGTTCTCATCCTGATCAGGAAACATAATGGCCTTGTTTCTCTTCCTCTTATGTCAAGCTCATCCCTCTATTCATTTAATCATCAATCTCTCTGTCCTCCAGTCCCTGACTGCCCATCCATTTTTTTTATCCATGTGAAAATCGCTTCTTATCTGCCTGCTTTGCCTTTCTATTTTTCTCACACTAATCTACAGGGTTTTATATCAGGACTTAAGATGACAAAGATATAAATATTCATGAAA
The DNA here is from genome assembly GCF_021018895.1 of Seriola aureovittata. NCBI lineage: Eukaryota > Metazoa > Chordata > Actinopteri > Carangiformes > Carangidae > Seriola > Seriola aureovittata. Next base: position 19,005,776 of record NC_079377.1, read on the forward strand.
TATTCAGGTCAGACGAGCTACAATGACAAAAAAAAAAAAAAAGAGTTTGGCAATTCCATCCTGCATGACCTCTTTGGCTCCTGACAGTCAGGCAGAGGATTTTTATCTAACTATTTTTCATCAGGTAGCTGTAGGTGTGATTGAGAATCTAATTATCTATTGAGATCAGATGCAGCAAGTGGTAGTCGAACAACAAACCGCGGATGCTTCAAATAGAGAGACGAGAGCTATTCACTTCAGCTGTTTCACAGTTAGTGAAGTGGAACCAGAATATGAATGAAAGCTCTTATGTGTCATTCTGTTCCAACCGAGGGGACAGAAACTAAAAAAAAAAAAGAAAAGAGAAAAAAAGAAGTACATCTTTGACGGGAATTAGGCAGATTTTAGATAAGTACAGCACACAGCGCTGGATGAGTGTGGTCAAACCAGGAAGATCAAATACAGATACCGCTCGTCCCTTCATACACAGTTTGCATAGCAGTGAAAAAAGGCACTGTTAATGTTCCATCGTTAGAAATGATTATTTCTCGCTGAACTTGCTTTGAGATCACTAAGAAACAATATAAATTTAGGTTGGTTATTATGAGAAACATCTGAATGTGGTGACAATATATAGGATATTTTTACATACTGTGTCACAGACATGATGCTACATGGTATAATAAATAAGTCACTACATCCTACAACTAAATACATTGGTTTCAGGAATAAGCAGTGTTGTGTTCGTTTACCTCAATGACCTTGCGAGCCTCACGGTAGCGGCCCGACTGCAGGAACGCAAAGCACAGATCATACAGCATATTCATCTCCCCTCGCTCCTGACTTATGAAGTCCATGGCTGAAGAGAGAGACAGGCAGGTGGGGAAACAGAGCAGAGAAAGGTCATGAATAAAATTGACTACAAGGTGAACAAACACACACTTCATGCTTTCACTCTGAATCCATTATTTGGCACAATGTCCCAGGCACAAAACAGCCGTATCAAGCCTGCTCTCAAACAAACACACACACACACACACACACAACCACACACACAAGTCCCGAATGAAAGCCTAAGCTCTCCTGGTAAACTTGCTAAAGCGCTCTGCTCAGCGTTATGTATTATCTCTGTCCAGCAGCTTCAGGACAGGTACCACACACACAGACAGACAGACACATACACACACTCACAGCAAACTTTCAGTTATCCAGCATATTCAGCAAAGCAGAGGAAGAAAGAATAATCCCTCTCCCTTTTACTTGTGTCATCTGAAGTCAACTGAAAGAACAAAGTGGTGCCATTTTGCATTTTGGACTTAAATCACTCAGAAATTAATTTTGGGTCAAGATCTAATGTGGGCAAGTTTTCAGACAAGTTCGAGACTAAATTTAGGTTGTGTTTCATATGCGCACATCCCAATCTGAAGCTTTAGTGGAAGACTGAACCACATCATCTCATTAACAAAACAAATTCATTCACTTTCCCTCTACTGCACCCGTAGACATGTCCGGGTTAAAAGCATGTTTGGTGACTTCTTCCTCTCAGAACCTCAGAAAAACTCCATATTTTAGTTTTCTGTTGACGCTCGAGCTCAAACCAAGGTCAGACATGTGAGCGACGGTCTTTTGACAAGCCGTGTCATGCTTTTAGTGTGTTTTGGACCACTGAAGGTCAGTCTGTTGGAAGGATGAGCGTTTTACGGTTGCAGTACGTTTCTGCTTTTCTTTCACATGGTGTATTTTAAGGGGAATTTTCATACCACCCATGCACCGCGACAGCATGGGTCCACAGGAGCGAGCCGGGGTGCAGCAGGCTGCAGCACTCAACATGTACTCACAATGCCGTCAGATCGAGTGAGATTTAAAGTTTATGTTACAAGTCACCTCTCTCTACTTTAAATGAGGGGAGTGGGAGACAGAATAATGTGTCAAGATCCACTGATTGGCACTGGTTAACATGCTGGCCTCTGTCAGACAACTGTTGTAAAAGTCATTTTGTTTTTTTGAGGGTGACTCTAAGGGTCTGTCACCTCAGGGGGGAGGGGGTCAGAGATGAGGGTGGGAGGGATGGGAGGTGGAGAGGTGCTTCACTCCACGGTTTCAACCTTTACGCACTCCAGAGCCACTTGCCCCTGCGGCACATTGAACTTGACCTTTTCACCGCGTTGCTGTCGACATGCAGGGAGACTGTTCAAACCGTGATCTGCCAACGTGCTTCACCGCGACCCCGGTCTGAACCTCTCTCACTCTCTGCCCCTCTTACACTCTCGGAATTGTTGGCACTTGTTACGTGCACATTTAATGCAAACACTGCACGGGCACTTTGGATTAGCGACTCTAACTCTTCACATTTGAGGGGCTGGAAACCGCAAATGCTTGGTGACCTACTGAAGTTAATGATCGAAATTGTCAATAAATGTTTCCATCGACTTAATGGTTGTTTTAGCGCTAGATTGATGGAGCAGTCAAAGATGAGTGTTTGACAGAGTGTGTGGTCCGAACAGACAAATGTGTAACCTTTCTGCAGCAGTTCGGTGTCTCCTTTCTCCACCAGCGCGACGAGGATGTCGTGGATGCGAGGCATGTGGTTGTAGCGCTTCTGACACTCCAGCACTGCCTCTAGAGCTCCGGGCAGGTCCTTTCTGCAGGTATGTGGATGGACGGACATACACACACACACACACACACACACACACACACACACACACACACAACACACACACACACACACACACACACACACACACACACACACACACGCACACACACAAATACACGCAGGGAGAGTTGGGAGAGAGAGCAGAAAACGAGTTAGATGTCAGGGCCGTCCAATCTGTCATGGACGGGACTGTGTCGGTAGAGAATCGAGAGTGTATCATGGGGTGTTAACCCTGTGACCTCCTATTCAAGCACTATGACCTACCACAACAATACAGGCCTTTGAATTCATGACAGCACAACTGTGGGTGATGAAGCCTTTTGGCCCCAATACATCATTCTCACACAATCAGGCACACTCACACACACACACCTGTCTGCGAGCGGCTAATATCCCTCTGGACAGGCTTTTAGAGGGGAAGCAATGCAACAGACAAAAGGACTCGACTGATCTTTACCCTCTCTGCTCAGCTCCTCTCACGTCTTCCCAACTTCTTTCGCTCTTTCTCCTCTTTTGTCCTCTCCAACCCCCTTTAACCCCTCATTTCCTCTTCCCTCATTTCCCTTTCCACCTGATCTTCCCTCTCTCCTCCTTCCTTTCTTCCTCATCTTTTTCACCTCACCATCCTCCTTTTGATTCCATGCTGTCAGCTTTCGCTCCCCTCTGACGACCTCGCCCCCCAGCTGAGCAATTTAGCAGAAATATGGCAACAACATTAGAGCCCCCCTACCACCAGCAGCTCGCTCCCTTCGTCTCATGTCATCCTTTTCTTGCTCGGTCTACCCCCCCCACTCGGCCCATCCCTCACGAGCGGACGAACAAACAAAAGAGCGTGTAGAGAGAGGATGAGTGCGCCTGATGGAGTGATAACGAGAGAAGTAAGAGATGGGGAAAGGAAGCAAAAGAACGAGAAGCGGAGAGAAGGGGGAGGGAGAGAGACCACTTCAATCCCCTCTATTGTGACAGCACTGCCATCAATCTGTTGATTGGGTAATTACCATGTCAATCACACAGAGGTCAAAGCAGATAGGGCACCCATGGGGGAGGCAGGGGGCAGAGTAAGTGAGTGAGAAAGAGACAGATAGACAAACCATGAGAGAGAGAGATTGAGAGTGAACAGGTATAATTTCTGAAGTGTTTTCTCCTTGTATCAATTAGACAAGCGGATAAGAGAAATATGCCCGAAAAGACCAACAAACCAGAAAAAAATGGTATGACCTTGAGTTCGGCTCCTGTGAGGCAGGAGAAGAAGAGAGCGATGGAGGGAGGAGGAATGGCGTGATTAGGGTTGGAAGGTAAAGAGGTCCACTAATTGAAATGAAGAGGGACAACATTATTCAGCAGCGCCAGTCAAGAGGCTGTTCAACTGCACAACAGTCTGATTGAACAACACAGAAGAGAGACTAAGAGATTTTTGAAAATGAGAGAAAGAGTTTGGAGATAGAACGAGAACGAGGAGGGGGGGACGTGGGTACGCAATTTACTCCAAAAATGAGACAAGGACGAGAAAAAAAGTGCAGAGCGTCGCTTTTTTAATTTAACATAATGTGGCTTATACGCACAGTGAACTTAACTGTTGCGGTGTGGTAAACAAGGCTTTTCCACTGGAGCCATTTCAACAAACTGTCGCCAAGTCATGTTGGTGGATGTTTCAAAACTCCCTCTCCACTTTTGTTTCATCCTTTCTAGCTGTCCACCCCATTCATTCCTCCGTCAAGCTCCTCCACATCTACTTATAATCCCTCCTTCCTAATGAGACACGTTAAAAAAAAAAAAAAAAAAAAACACACCCCATCATTCTTGGCAGAAAAAAGGGCCTGGTGTTGCAATTACACCCCCTCTGCCACCCTCACTCCCCCTCTCTCCGCCTGCCGATCCACCCCAAAAAAAGAGCTAAGGATGTCGAAAGATGGATAATTTCCCCTAGGTACAATTTAACTGTCACTTTGCGTTGCCATTTACTGCGGCGCACAGCCCTGTTAATGTCCCCAACTTTGCATGTCAGCCACTTTCCAGCCAATTAAGCCCTGAAAAAATAACGAGCGCTTTGCTCGGTGGAAACCTGAAGGATTAGACAAGGAAGCTCATTTCATCTCACTCCCTCCTTCTTTTTCTCCCTCTCCGTCCCCTTCTTTTGTTCGGGGGAGATCGGCAGGCCTGTTATCAAGCCACTGTCCTCGCATGGGGGAGGACGCGGTGTCGAAGCGCAAATGAGACCGTGATCATGACACCACTAGCCCGCTGTTACACATGCTGAAGAATGGCACTTACTAATGTTCACGCCAATACCCACACACTCATTATTTTTGCTGCTCAGGGGCAGTCAAACAAGCTGACAACACAATATCTGACATATTATCACCTTATAAAGTTGATGTGTCTTAGCTTACAGCCGATAGCATTTACACATCCAGAAGACAGACAGACCACATGACCAATTGAAGTCCAACATCCACTCTCTGTTTAACTCCCTATCAACTCCTGTGAGAAATATCTCTGGCTATTTGCTGCTAAATAATCAATTTCCTTTACCAGCTAGACAATAACTGCTTGCTTGCCGTTTGTTGGTGGTGTACAGCTGAAACCAGTTGCCTTCTGCAGCAGGGAACAACAGTGATGAGAGGGGCTGGAAAATCAAAACAAGGAGCTAAATGAGGCTGTGGGCAACTGCAAAGACGACCCAGATAGCAAAATGAAACTTCTGGCCCAACATATGCCTGTGTCGTCGGCCCGAGCCTGGCCCACATGCTTCCACATCTGGGCTGATTCAGCTGTTATCCTCCGGTATTGTCTCACAGCTGCAAGAATTTCTGTGTGTGCCAGAATTGGTCCAGATGAGGAAGTACCATCTGAGATTCACGCTGTATATGAGCCAGATTTGGGCCAGAAGAAATCAATGCAAGTATGGCCCGGATTTATTCTGCTATCTGGGTAGTGAATATCCTCTGTGCTTAAGTGACTATGTTCACAACAGACAGTCAATGTTTTACGTACAAAACTCTGATTAGTTCCCTTTAAGATCACAAGTTCAGCGCTTAATGGAGCTGTGTTGAGCTGGAGTTTCATCATCTCTTTTTCTTTGTTATTCACCAATCTTTTCCTCTGCTTGTCTTCTCATTTACTTCACCTGGGGCTGCTTCCATTCATCTATGGAAAATTACATTTTTTTTCTCTTTTTGGACTCACTTAAACTCCTTGTATGGAGACAGCAGAAAAGAGTGGGAGTGAATGAGGTATTGTCCTCTGAGCCACTCATCTCTCGTCAGCTCTCTACCTTCCTCCTTCTCCTCCTATCTTATCGCCACTGTTGCCGCCTTATGATACACGTCCTGCCAGCTCTTCATTTTGTTGGACTCATTAGCATTTCCTGTCGCTAATCATTTCCATAAGGATGTGGCAACCTTAGCTAGCTGCCAGCTAGCATAGTAGTGGGTTAGCACACACAATACCGAGCGGACGGGCATGAAGGCTAACGGGGCGGTGCGTATGATGGGCTGTCAAGGGCTAATCTGCCGGAGAAGTGTTCATTAAGTCATTAGCGCTGACGCGGCGATGAGACGGATGCAGGCGGGAGTGATGTCTGCTTTGTCCTCTTTTATCGCTTCCCCTCCGTCCCTCCTCCTCTCGACTGTCTGTTTGTCCGCTGACTGACGGAATGAAAAGGTGGAGACGAAGGGATGAAGATAAAAGATAAAAAAAGAGAAGAACAGAGACGAGAGAGACAACTGGAGCACATAAGTCAAGTGTTGTGGTGCTCAAACCTGCCCTGAGGCTTGGCTGAACCACTGCTGGAGCTGCTTTACATTCTTCACTGTTTCACACATTTTATGCAACTTCTCAAGAGACACATTTATAAAATGATTCATTTCCAAAAGACTAACACTGAGTGTTTCATGATGAAACTAAGAATATTAGAGCCTTACAAGTCATTTTGTTGATGCCAATGAAAACTGAAGCAAATGAAAAGAAAAACTGATGATTAGTGTCATGGCCGTGATTAGTTTCACTCTGTGAAGCTGCAGTTACAACACAAGACTTTCTGACAGAGCTTATTTACTTGTTATTCATCTAAGCGCTTTCAAGGCTATTCAGTGCCTGAAACCGATGTTTGAGATGAGCCAGTCAGTCATTATGCGACTCCTGCAGAGAGAGATCTGTTCAATCAAAGCTGGTTTAGAGAGTGAAAATGAGAAGAGCTTCAATAAAGATGTGCATTGTTTATGGAATATTAACAGTCCAAATGCCAATCTATCCAACGTTCAGGTGAAGTGGACCACTCTGTCTAATAAACTTTATCTGCACATCAGTTTTGTTGACTATTTCCAAGTCTTAACAACCAGCCAGCTCAAAAACAAATGTAGCAACAACACAAGACAGATGATGATGAAAGAAGAGCAGCAGCAAGCTTGTTCACTTGTGTTCATTAGTGTATGTTCACTGCAGGACCATTTGGAGGAAGTACAACTGGCACTTGATTTGTGAACATTGTGTGAAGCTGGTGTGTGTGTGTGTGTGCGCACGTTTTGGCTGCTGTTGATGACCCAGAAGTAAATTAGCCTGCTAATCTCACAGAGGCAGTGATTAACGAGTGAACCTGGAAACTCTGTTTGTGCCAGAGACCAGACTTACAGCAAAACAAACAGCGGCAGGGGAGCACCAGAGTGTGTGTGATAGTCTGAGCTGTGTGTGTGTGTGTGTGTGTGTGTGTGTGTGTGTGTGTGTGTGTGTGTGTGTGTGTGCATGAGCTTCATTTGCAAAGGTCTACCTCTGCTGCAGCATGTACACTAGAAGTAAACAGTGTGTATGAAAGCATGTGCAGGTCATGTGTGTGTGTAGTGGCGGGCCCCTAACGGCGCCTGTGTTAAATCCAGCAATTAGTGCTCTGTACATAATTAACATGCTAATGAGCTGATCTACTTAAAAGCTGCTCTGACAAATAGAACACACACACACACACTGAATAACACACACACAATCTGAATAGAGTTGAGGGGTGGGTCAATACCAGTGACCCCACAGCCAGTGTTTGGTAATGGTAATTTGCATATTTGTATTATGGGAAGAAGCATCGATGGCCATCTCTCACCACACATACACACACACTTCCACCTTGGAGTATAGCAGTGGGTGTTTCAGGAGATCAGGGGTGGGGGCTCATGGGAGAGGTTGCAGCTGGTGAATCCTCAAACAAACAAAACCTGGCTCTAACAACACACACACACATAAATGTGCAATTTCCACATCCTCTCTCTGTCTGAATCGCTGACCCAGAATGTAACCTCAGCTATGATCACAGGGAGGGATGAGTGACTCATTGAGACACACATACATACACACACCTGGCAACTGGATTTGGCTGATGAAGACACAAATATGACAACAACACTGAGCTTTCTGGCTGCTTAGTGAAGAACTTCAAAAATAAAAAAAATGATCCAATGATAGAAATAAAAAAATAAAAATGTTTCAACATTAATTCTGCGAGTACATGAGCAAAGTGTGTTTGTCTGTGCGTGTGTGTATGATTGCTTAAATCAGTGTCAGTGTGACTGGTGACCGTCGTACCTCTCCAGGTAGGCAGTGATCAGAGGTGAACAGAGATTGGCGGAGGGCTTGGCCAGACCAAGGGTAAAGATGGTGTCCTGCAGCTGTTGGATGACAGGCACGTCGCCTTTGGCCGCTAGGGCGTTGAGTGTGTGGAAAAGCATGACGACGTGTGCGTCAGTTATTGCCACCTCCTTCTCTTTCATCTCCTTCAGGATGTCCACCGCCTCTGTGACGGAGGGAAGATGAAACAAACACACAGAAACTGTCATTGTTAAGAAACGTTCAAACTCTCAACACGCGTGACGCTTTGATAAGATGAGGTGTGAGAGACTTTCAGCCTCTCTATCAAAAGATAAAGTGACGGTGAGAGGGATTTAGAAGTAAAGACAAAAGGATGAACGAAAAGAACAAAAGACAAGGAGAAAGAGAGATACTGCAGAGAGATGAGGAGAGAGACAGCGAGAGGTGGGCAGAGCTTGGCTGAGAGAAGAGTAGGGTGTGTGAATATGATAAAAGGCCCCTTTAGCTAATTCCATGTGGGGAAAACAAACCCATATTAAAACAGCATTTTGCGCCCAGCGGGGATGAAAATCCAACCCCGTATAATGCCAACTCTGCGCTAATTGCTACTTGCGGTTTTCTAAACGAGACTACAATTACCAGACCCCTACAATGGAGGCCGGCTTTTTGCCGTGGCCATGTGGAAAGCACTTGGGGGGCTAAATTATAGGTATGTGGCGACAAGGGCCCACAGTGGCCCCAGTGAGACCCCGGTAAGCGGGCTGAGGGGTGGATCGGTTTGGTCAAGTCCAGCCAGTAATGGAGGGCTTTTTACTGGGCCACGCGCCCATCTGGCCAACACACGGGGCTAAATGGTGAAAAGGGAGAGCGTGTGTGTATGTGTGCATATGTGGTGTATCAGAGTAAGGTAATTAAGATGCGTTTACTGTCTATTTAGACAGCTCCTAATGGGCTGACAGCGATACAGCCGCTCTCCACCACAGATACTAATCTATACAGCATGACCAAGAGGAATGGAGGAAATGGAGAGACGCAGAGACACAGAATACATTTGAATAATGTGCATTAAGCCAGTCCTCCAACTGCAGGCAATACTGGCACCTTAAAATTCACTCAACAAAAATCCTTGCTCCTTATGTCGGTGAAATTTGTAGCAAACGCAGACACAAAAGCAGGAAAGCAAATAAAGTTAAAGTGAACAATGTGGGTCTAATGACACTAACACCTAAGTAGCTGGTAATATAACAAAATCCCTAATACAGGAGTGTCACTCTCTACTGGGAACACACACACACACACACACACACACAAACACACACACACACACACACACACACACTTGTGGGATGAGGGACAAGGCCACTGGTGAGTGCTTTGGCATCCTAATTTCAGTCTGTCTCTCCATCTCTCCACCTCTCTGTGCCAGTTGTTATGGCGATGGGAACCAAAGGCTGTCAGAGATTTAATGGGATAGGCGAAAATAGAGGGAGGAAGGGTGGCGTAAGGGTGACTAGCAATGGAGGAAACACTGCTAAAGGGAGGACAATGAGCGAGGGGTGAAGCTTGTCAGAGGTAAAAGTTTGGATAGCTGGGTGAGGGTGATGAAGAGTGATGAAGAATGGAAGAGGGCAAACCTTCAAGTTACTGGCAATATATGCATCTCAAAGGATCGCGACATTAGAACATTGTGCATTCAGAAAGTCTGAGGCTCCTACTCCCCATTTCCTCTAGTATGCTGCCATTTAGTTGATCCTTCAACAGAAACAGACATTATCCACTTCACAGTAGGCATGACGCAAAAAAAGGACTTCTGCTGTCAAAGCCTAGAGTGTTGGAGTTAGTCAGACCCTAACGTGTAGAGTAAACTCAGTTTAACCTACAGCCATTCATGCTGCAGGTTTAGCTGCCACTGTGGAGATGAGTTCCCAATGTTTGGAAAGTCTTGCGGCTTCTATACAGTCAGGACAGATCCAGATGTTCTGTTAATTGTGTTACTGTATTTTATCTTAATGTGACAATTCATTTGCATGATGCCTACTCTGTTATTTTCTATTTAGTACTTACTTAAGCAACAGGTGCCAACACAGTGGGGCTGTCTGATAACTGAGGTCCAGTTACATTTGAATCAATAGTGTAAACAGGGAGAGGAAGATGACAAACTGGGCTTCAACTAAACTGGAAAGTGGACATTTATTAAAGTATCTCATGTCATTTTTAAACAAAAGCATGAACAAACTCCAACATTAAAACACTAAAATTCCTGTACAAAAGGTTTCAAAGGAAAACAATCTGACCAAAGATGGCGGTATCAACATTAAACAATTGCCCTGTAATGAGCTGATCTGTTGTCAAGTCTGTGCTGTTTATCAGTTGAGATGCAACTTATTCTCGCTCTCTGACTCTCTGTGTCTTTCTCCATGTCTCCCTCCCTCCCCCTTCTATCCATACCTCTCTCCATCAGTCTCTGACGGACCCGCTAATCACTGAGACCAGTGGCTTGGAGTTGATCTGCCCAAATGGAGCTACACTAGCTAGCATCACTCTGTCCACCGTCCAAACCCCCCCCCCCCCCCCCCCCCGTACCACCTCCATCTCTCCCTTTATCCGTCCGTTTAGACAGTATGCATATCCATCAGCTCAGCCGAGCATCGTGGCCAGCAAAGCGAGCCAGTCCACACACACACACACACACACACACACACACACACAGATGGGGAGGCAGACAGGCCAGGTAAACAGACATCACACAGCCCAATGGTTCATCTAATGTTCCATGACTTGACTGCTAGTGATGTCTCTTTCCCAAAACAGACACACACACACGCACACACGCACACACACAATTCCACAACCACCGAAAGCCAGAACAAGTTGTATTTACCAAAGTGGGAGAATGGACAGATGAAGGCAGAGGGGCAAGGGCAGGTCAAAGAGATGCTTGCTGATAGATGAGAGGTGTATTTAAAAAAAAAAAAAAAAAAAAATGGAGGGTGAAAAGCAAAGGTAGGAGGAGGTGAGGGGGGGTGTTCAGGGTTTTGGAGCCCTTGTTGGCATGTTCACTGGCTCTCAGGATGGATAGACTAAAGGAGGCACTCGTTCTGCTATGGGTTATACAAAGAAAGTGATCAAACAATATGATACTTGTATCAGCAAGTTTTATGAAGTTTGAACCCAACCCAAAGATTCAAACCCAACTCGAGGCCAAACAAGCATTTTTACATGTTTAGGGGCAGCTTTAATTTTGTGTATTCATTTTTTAATGCTACATTTATTTTACAGTGCCCCTAACTGTGTGAGATTACAATGCCCAGTAAAAAGCATTAACCATCATGTTAAGTTTAGCACTTGGCACTGGTGTTGACAGTGGCAACAGTTACTGAGCTCCTACAAAGATGAACACTGACGAACCCCAAATTTATTGTGCAAATTTAACAGAAACCTTTATGCGTATGATTCGTGTCTTCCAAAGGTTAAAGTTTAAAAAAAAATGGCCAAACTTACAGATGTCACATTAGATGTTATGAAGTGATGAATCTTCCCTGAATCTTATTCAACTCAAAATTTGTCACAACAGTTGCTGTATCAGTGGTAGCTTATGAAGAAGCAACTATTCACAGCACCAGTGACACAAGTTAATCATTATATTGATTATCATTGGTACAGTATTTGTGGCAGCGAGGAAACTTTGGATAAAATCATGTTAATTTATAATTCATAATAACAATTTTAAAATGTGCATGGGGCAACAATGGGAGGTTACATTTTTTTTCCCCATGCCGGATAATGTGTGAGTGAATGCAGCCTAATATGGGGCTCAACAGGTACATGTTATGGTTTTGAGAGGAACCTCGGGTACTTAACCTCTTCATAAATGCACTTATAAATGTGTTGCTTGATGTAATGTTTCTGCTGCTCCATGCTTGTATTTCATGTAAGTGTGTGTGTGCGTGTGTGTGTGTATGTGTGTGTGTGTGAGGTCTGACATGATAGCTGAGGGACTAGCCGAGGAAAAGTAAAAAGATTAAAAAGAGAGGAGGTCATTAAAAGGGATTGTAGAAGAGGTGGAAGGAAGGTGACGCAAGGATAAAGTCAAAAGGATGAACCGCTGCAAAAACAAAGTTGCCTGGTGAGGTGGGATGGGATGCTTTGAACCAAGGGCGAAACAACAAACCATTAGAGAGGGCGAGAAATAAAGCAAGATGCCAGGAAACATGATCTTCAACTGGGCCTGGTGTGTGCTGGAAGCCAGGCAGACCAGCGTCTGGGTGGGGACAGGCTAACATCAAGGTTAGCCATGTGTGCTAATGTGGGTGACAAGCGTCCCCCTCCATATGCACACTCTGGCTAATGGCAAATGCGTTAGCGCTGCCTATACACACCCCGACACACACACACACACACACACACACACACACACACACACACACACACACGCACAGATGGACACACCAACCGTCGAGCCCACCAAAATGCCTTTTGCTTGAATTCACATGTAAATTTGCGTGTCACTGTGTGTGTGTGTGTGTGTGTGTGTGTGTGTGCGCGCACTTGTGTGAAATGCTCAAGCACTTCGGTAGACATGATCTGCCATTAGCATCAAGGCGGATTTCAATAATTCTGCAAAAATACACACAGTCCTGTAATTTTCCCCCTCTCTCATTTCTAACTGACGCGGGTGGGTGTGTGTGTGTGTGTATGTGTGTGTGTGTGTGGGGTGGGGTGGGGGGGGGGGGGTGAGAGAATGACACGCTTGGAGACAGAACAGGGGAGAGAGGGTCAGATAGAGAGACAGAGACGAAGCCCAAGAGAGAGCGAAGGAAGGGGAGGAGAGGAGAGGCGAGGACAGACAAGGGAAACATTTTGCCTGTCATTGTGTGCAAAAAGCAGAGCGGCAAAACTGATGGTAATTGTGTCTTCGATGGGCTGAAGGAAACCCACCGTAGCATTCTGGAAATGGCTGGCTAATGTGGTTTGAGGGAGGGAGAAAGACAGATTGTGACAGAGTTGGTGACACACACACACACACACACACACACACACACACACACATCTGTAGGCCTTTTTAAGTTCAAGCCTGATCTCCTTTGATCTGGCTTACTGTCAGAGAAAAAGTAGTGAGGAACTAAGAACTAGTGGGATTAGTCAATTAATCAACAGACACAAAAATTCTGATAATCAATTAATTGTTTTCAATGCTTTAAGCTAAAATTATATCATCTTTGGGGTTTGGACAGTTGGTCCGAAAAAAAACAAGCAGTTTGAAGAAGTTACTTATTTTGAACTACTTACCAAGACACTCAATAGACTGAATGATTAATAATGACAACCCAATAATCAAAGCGGTAATTTGCTGCAGCCCTTGAGGAACTTACCCTCCACTCTGTCATTCTTGGAGAGCACCCTGACCAGGGTGATGTATTTATTGGTATCCAGCACTGCTGATGAGTCCTTACGACTTCTAAAGACAGGGACAGAGAGAGGGCGAGTGACAGATTAGATTAATGTAGTCCATTTACAGTAATGCAACTCATCTACTGCGCTGTCTGACTTCAGTTTGATGCTGAAACCGGGTGGTGAGCGACGAGAAAAAGAAACAAGGGAGGAAGACGGGAGAGTTTCCTGTGTTCCAGCCAGTCAACAGAGGGTCCGGACCCTGCATTACTGTCTCCCCTAATACCACTCAAGTTAAACTTTAATGGCCTACTACTGGTCACAGCATTGCCTTGTGCGTAGGTGTGTGTGTGTCCTGCTCTACTCACAGTTCCCTCTTCAGGTTGAGCGCCTCCTCCACATTGTTGTGGTGACAGCACTGGTTGATGAGGATGGTGTAGCTGCTGACTGTCACCTCCTCCTCGTACTGCTGCTTCACCTCAAGGGCGCGCTGCAGGTTCTGATCGCAAAACAAAAACGACAAATCTCAGGGGTAAACGCGCAGACAAAGTGACTAATTTTCACGAGGAAGAGGAGGTTGTGTGTGCCGAGTTGTCCAAAACAAATCCTACCTCCTCCACACAGAGAGCCTGGATGACCTGTTTGAGAACGGAGCCTAAAGGTTTGTTCTCTGCTTTCAGCTCAGCCAATTTGCTCTCAAGCACCTGCACATTAACTCCAATTCCCTGATGGAGACAGAGAGATGTTCATCAATAACTACATACACCACCACATGTGTACATGAGCCTGTGCTGATAAGACACTCATCTCCACAAGTTCTGTTTTTAAGTTTAAATTACTCACAGATGAAAAGGAGATTCTTACAAAATGACAAACGTTAAAGGAAACTATGAGGCATTTGTGGTGCTGCATTCATTAACAATTTAAGCATTCAAGCAACACAAATCTTTCCAACAGAGAGAGTAAATTTCAATTATGTTGCATCACACTGCCGTACTTACAGTAGCACGGGGAACAGCTGAGCCAATGGACATTCTGTCTTTGGGATCCACCAAAGTGATCACATCCTAACACACACACATACACACACACACACACACACACACACACACACACACACACACACACACACACACACAGTTAACAACATCTGCATCGTTAGGGCGACTACAATAACAGTACACAATGTAAAAGGCATGAAGCCTTTGGCTGTTTGTGGTTTGTCGATTACACTGATGCTTTTCTCAAGTGACTAAACTACAAAACATTCAGAGTAAAAACTGAACTATATGGAGGTCAGGCTCTGTACCTTGATGAGCTCTGGGATGTGGTAAGACTGCAGAAGGTTCCTGATGCCTCTGTAGATGTTTAATGAAATTGTTATGTTCTGCAGAGAAGAGACAGAAGGAGGAAAAATCAACATCATCAAAGCACAGATCAGCTCTCAGCACAACAGGAGCTCAACCTGTTGAGTTTCACGTGTTAAAAGGCCAAAGGTTGAGACCAAAGTGAACAGCAGCTGAAGATAGTCCGCACAGTTAGTAAACTAAAGAGGCCTTTAATAACCTTAACAGGGTTTCTCTTCTCTTAGCTTAATTTAGAAGCTGTCACAGAGCTTGCAATTTCTGGAGAAATGACTGCTGAAAATAATGTTGCATTTATGTGCCGCTGGAAACACTGGCATTTAAACCGGACAACATACAAAATGTTTTGGTGACATCCGTTCTGTAGGTTGGTGACTTTTATTTGGATGAAAAAAGAATCAACGGACAAAATGACGATATGATATGATAAATAATGAATGACAAAATTGATAAGGAAAATAATCATTAGATGCAGCTCTGATGTTTACTCAGAGGATTTTGCTGTTGTTCTGCTTTATGTTAAATACACACTGTTCTTCAATAGACAATGCTGATTCATATTAATCGTTCATCAGCTCTACCAGGATAAACACTTATTGAGTGTAATCAACGAGCTAAGCAGGGTCCTTTCAGACACACAAGCTCCTACTGAGCTCACACTGATCCGTCAAGCATGAGTGTTTCACTATGAAATCAAGAGTCCGACTTGGCAAATTCGCTCCACAGCATCCTGGATAACATGATGGATGATACTATTGGTTTCTGTTTAAAGCTATATTGTCTGATGTCTGATTTAAGGGCGATTCTGTGCCTCCAAAAAGGTTCCACGCTGGACGGCCAGTTAAGACGTGACCTTTCACCAAAGAGTGTAAAACATGATTTAATCTTCCACGACATGTCTGGATGGCCCAACTCAAACCTTCACTCTTCAGAAATAGAGCAGAGGGAGGAGGTTGTGTGAGTTTATTCTGTAGTGTGTGTGTATGTGTGTGTGTATATTGTGAATAATCCGAGTCTGATTACACACTGCAAATCATCTCAGATCAGAGTGTGTAAGCTCCTTTAAAGCGGGAAGGTTATGAATGAACGGGATATGCAGTATATTGGTGTATGAATGTATGGTGTGTGTGTGTGTGTGTTTGTATTTGTCACCTCATCACTGAGCATGTGTATGTGTGAGTGTGTGTATGTTTGTGTGTGTGTGAGTACCTGATCTTTTAGCTGATTGAAGAATTTTCTCAGTTTGTCTTCCTGTGCCTGCACCTCCTGCTCTGACATGTTGTCGATCAGACTGTACAACAAGAAGGATACCCCTTCTGGACGGGATGGAAACACACACACACACACACACACACACACACACACAAAAAAACAAACACACACACAGAGAGTGAGTAGTTGTCTTGGGAATAAACTTCATTTGCCACTGTGTCAGTCACTGCATCCATTTGTGCATTTATACTATTTTTTCTGTAACCTCTGCAGAGTGTGTGTTTGTGTGTCCTTTCTGCTGACAGAGGCTGCTTGTGGGCTGCAGTGTGAGTGAATGTGCGACGGCTGGCAGTGACAACCTTCTCTTATTTCAACTCTCTCTCTCACACACACACGCACACACGCACACACACGATCGCAGATGTTGTCTAACGGGATGTGACATGGATAACAGTCTCCATCGCTCCCACCAGCAAACACACACACCAGTCTCAGGGCTGGGGACTCTCTGTGACACACACACTGATGCAGAGCGACATTAACACTCCACAAACACACACAGCCAGACCAGAGATGCAGTCCCACACTTACACACACAAACACACTCTCATACACTTTAACCACTCAGCGCTGTGTCAGCAGCCAGGCTCTATTTCCTCCGACGGAGAGAGCACGTCTTTCACTCTCACACACCTGCACATAAACACACACACAGGCTTCATGGCATGGAGTGGACTGGTCAGCAGTCTGCTGCTAATGAAACTGAACGCACACACACACACAGGGCATTTTTCTGTGATCTGACATATAGCTGGAAAGTGACTGAGACACACACTGCAGAGACTGCAGTCTGCAAGTTTGATTACTGATATGTGATAGATACGAATAGATATATACACACACACACACGCACGCACGCACACACACACTCACACACACACACACACACACACACACACACACATATATATATATTCCGACTTGCCTGTGACAACAGTGTAAAAATCTTTCCTTACCAGCAGGATTGGAGCTTTCGTTGGAGAAGCGCTCGTCTTTGTATAAGAGCTCAGTAATCTGGAAAGAAGAAAAACACGGTACATTAACACTGTAGTTTATAGAAGGTATGAGACAGAATTAACATCACAGACCGGGTTACTGGCTAAAGATGCAGTTTAATATCATTTGATATAAACAATTATGTCTTATTTTACATTTTTGCAAACTATCTTGCATAAAATTGCCCTTTGAGGAACAAACTAAGATCCATCCTCTACATTTCTTTGTCTGTATGCCACTGTGCCGTAAGGAGATTTAGATAAAAAGGCAGCAGATGGCATTTGTCATACTGTATATTCTCCCTATATCTAACTTGGTGTGTAGCAGACGGTGAGAAAATAGGTTATAATAGCTATTTTGTTGTGAAGAATAAGCAAGAAAAAGCTGTTTAAAAAAAAAAGATTCTGTGTTTTCATATATTGCACTAAACTAATTTCAAACAGGTAAACCCTGTTCGTTTGTTCTGACACATCATTCTCCAAACGCTGTGGGCACATTCAGGTCTTACCTTCACCATGCTCTCCACATCGTCAGACCTGCAGGGGGCAGTAGAGGACAAGACATGAGCACCCGCTCCACATGCATCACCAGCAGGTCAACGAGACTCCAACATGTCAGGGTTAATTCATTGGCTCATAAGCGTGGGTACGTTTTGCTTTTAGACAGCAAAACATAAAAGAACATTTACATTTCTGAAGGTACATCTCCTAAAGAGGCACCTACCCCCCCCCCCCCCCCACACACACACACACACACACACATACATACACACACTCTTTCAAAGAGGAATTATTCTCCTCACCCATCTTTTTGTCCAACGCTTATTCCAATTAATGTTTCTCCACACCTATAGAATTTTTATTAACTCTCAGTTTCACTCTTTTGCATGACTTTTCTCCCCCATAAATGATCACTAAGGTTGAAAACTGTCAAATCACCATTTTGGGAAACGCCTCGAAAATATACCGTTTATTGTCGACTGCTCGTGCTGTCGGTGAACTGGAGATTTTAATTTAATCAGTCTATATATAAGCAACAGGTAGTCATAGGGTGTAACTACTGTTTTAAATCTCTAAGAATACAGTAGATAAAAAATGTATTTATATTTTAATTATTGTATTTTTCTCCCAATTCCCTATTAGTATTAGAATTCCCTAAAATATTTGAGCTAAATGAGTTTAAATGAATAAATGAATTTTCTGACAGTAATGGTATTTGATTTAAGTAACCATAATACTGAGTGTGTCATGCTGACATAGCTACTGAACTGACAGTGTAGTACAATACCAAACAGCAAGAAAAAGCGACAGATTTCTCAGTCTGACACCCTCAATCCCACAGTACAAGAGAGAGGAGAGACGGCAGCACAAAAGCCTGGGAAACCACAAAAGACACATTCTCGTGCACAAAGACACGAACACACACACACAGGCTAAATGATGACAACGTGTGACATTTCTGGCGTCGTCAGCTAGTTGGTGGAGATGAGGAGAGACGGGGAGATGAGAGGAGAAGAGAGAAGAGGAGGTCTTTAATGATTAAATTATCCCCTGACCTTGTCTTTGACAGGGGCAGGTCCCGCATTGCAATGACACGGCACTCATGTGCACACACGCACGCACACACACATACTCCACAAGTGACAAGCCCAATTACGACCCTGTCAGGCAACCTAACAGTCAGAAAGTGTGTGTGTGCGTGTGTGTGTGTTAATGCAATGTGAGCAAAGCAAATGGAAGAGAGGAAGCGGATTCAGCCGCAAAAAAGACAGACAAACAAATAGTGGATATACTGTCTTAAACTATCAAAAGAAAAACCTGCAAAGATACACACACACACACACACACACAAAATCTGGTTATCTACATTTAGTTGTGGTTTTGAAACAAGAAACTCTTGCTACAACCATCTGCTGTTAAAACCACCCCCATTTTTTCCTTGAAAATACAAGCTGCAGAGGATCTCTCAACTTAAAAGAAAAAAGACAGAAAAGGAGTTGTTTTATTTTTCACATATCCTTGAACTAGAGTAGTTCACTACTAAAGTATAAAACTATGCTGCCAAGAGCAGAACATTCAGTGCTACAATTAATTTTATGACCTTCAATGTTTTAAAAGGATACATTGCACCACATAATCTTTATTTCATCCTTCGTGGTAGTTAGATTATAGACTGTTAATTAACACGTCAGCGGCAACAAAGAACGTACTGGCTGAATGGAAATTTCAAAGTTGGGCTCAACTGAGCATATTTGGGCTTTTTAGTGGAAGAAATAACTTTGAGCCCTGCAGACAAGTCAGCACTTTTCTCTTTGACTCACCTCCAGCCTCACTCAGAGGCCGGAGTGTTTTTGTGTGGGTGTGTGGTGTTAAACTGTAAATATTCATAAACACCCTTTCAACAAAAGCCCAAGGGTTAGACCCTGGTCCTAAGGCTAACTGTGTGTGTGTGTATGTGTGTGAGAGAGAGAGAGAGTATGTAAGAGAGAGAGAGTGAGATCAGTCTGGGGGTTTGGGTATATGGGGCAGTGCTGGGCATCTGCTAATTTACATATCTCCCACGGTGCTTTGGGGGCAAGAGCTGAGGGATGACGGCCTCCATATGCATGAGGCATTGTGCGTGTGCGTGTGCGTGTGTGTGTGTGTGATGGAGTGTTTTTTTTCCCTGCAGATGCCCATACACAGACACTGTAGATGGTGTGATAGGCTGCACATGTCATATTCATAGCATATGCCACAGTGACCGCCAATAGTGCTACAGGCCTCCCTTAAATGCCAGTCAGGAGTTATGAGGCAAAATATGGAGAAATGTAGAATATTAAACGATAGAGGACACATTAAGACACAGACTGTGGTTTAACTGACTCACTTTTTGAAGCCCAGGATGAGGCTGCCACGGAAATAGCTGAGATCCAACGCGGTGAAGGAGGGATCCGACACTGGAAGTGACAAACAGAAAGTGATTACAGAGAAAGAGGACGGACAACTTGTCTTCATATGGATTGATCGATGTGATTACTACCAGGCAGTAGAAAAGGGCTATATCTTCAGGCCTCTTATTTTGACCACTAGAATTACCACATTGTGGTTGTATGCCTTTGCCAACCAGCCAAGTTGCACGAAATATGGTCAAAATCTCTCCCTCTGTTCCCGAGTTACAGCACTGAATAACGGCCGGAAGTGTTTTAGCAGAACATTATGATGTCATTGTTTAGTTGAATTTTGACCATTTGGATATAAAATGTCATCACTTCATCATTTTCTTTCTATCAGACATTTGTGTTAAATGATGTCCAGGTGTTACTGAGAATGGGACGGATGTATGGCCCTGGCTGTCGCAGGTACGGAGGCATAACAAATGAAATATACAGCCTCTCAGTCACTTCCCCAATCCTGAGTTTCCCAGCCAGGATTCCAACTGGCAACCAGTCGATCTAATGCCTGTTTCTTTAATCTGCGCGCCAAAACCCAAGAAATATAAAGTGAGGAAGATTTCCACGGCCACACTCAATGACTATTTTCATTATCAATTATTCTACTAATTCTTTTTTAGATCTGGTATGAGGGGCCGGGGGTGGAATCTAATTAATTGTGAAAAATGCCAGTTCCAGTGCCCAAGGTTACATCTTAGAATTGTTTGAAGTCCAAAAAGCCAAAAGAGTTCAATTTAAAATGATATAAAACTGAAAAAAAAAAAAAAGAAAAGCTGCAAATTCTTTAACTTTGAGAAAATGAAAGCAGCAAGGGTTTGGCATTTCTTGCTTGAGAAACTTTTTGAGGGAAGCATTTTGAGGGTGCGCTCTGTTTCTGGCAACACTGCATTGCGAGGAGAAATATACTAAATGTTGAAAAGCGCTGAAGACTTTCTTCATGTGAGGTGAAGAAATCCATTGGGGACACTGTGAAATACATAAAAGGAAAGAGAGCGACGTATATGAAAACCAATGGTGGATGTTTGAGACTAAAACGAGATGAAAGACAGAAAACAAGAAGAATCATCCATTATTTAACAGCCTCCTCTATCCCGTCCCACTGCCAGTTGAGGCGCCTCTCGTTCTCGCTCTTTACATATTCACACAGACTAATCTCTTAAAAGGCCTGATGAGCACAGAGGAGTAAGTGGGCAAGTGTGTGTGTGTGTATGTGTGTGTGTGTATTTGTGTTAACACTGCGCCGATTAGCCATGATGATGGGTGCTCAAGATGCAGTAGAGCTTCTTTGGAGTGTGCGTGTGTGTGTGTGTGTGTGTGTGTGTGTGTGTAGACTTACACAGGGGGTACACTTGGGCCAGGTTGCACACAGCCAATGAGCAAACCTTTAAAGACAAGAAGGCCACAGACTGCAGGAGGACACCTGCATCCTAAACAGAGAGAAATGCCCTTTTTGTCAGCAAAAGTTTTTCACTTGCCACGTGTGAACACACAAACACTGACTTCTGGACTTTACTTGGAAGGCCTGTTGTGCTGCCTCTATGCTGGAGAAGGCGGGTACGACGTAGGTGGTCAAAGTTTCTGCATCGGGAGACACGCCGAGTTCTTGCATGCCCTTCATCACCTCCAGCACACCTACAACACACACAAAAAGTAATTAGCATTTTCTTTCAAATCACCTTGATGTCCTCCAGAATAAATTGGTAGTGACAAATGTAACTCAGTGATTTGTGACATTTGGATCAATAGTTGAGGATGAGATTAGTTTCTTGTATGTGGATCCAAACAAACCTTTTCCTTTGGTTTTGTTTTAACTGAATCACATGCTGCGCTTTTACAGATATGCACACTCTGCTCCATTCACTTCATGTGCAGGCCTGGAGCTGTGTAACCACTGTTTAAGTATGGGTCTAAGAAATAAGCTGGTACATACTTTCTCTCACACACACACACTCCATCGACAAAATGCTAATGGCTACTTCCCTCTCTACCTTGGACTGGTGGAATACGTGTACATAAACATGCACTAGGCCTGAAGTGGACTCTTGCACAATCGCCCAGCTCTCCAGCAGAGCCCTGAGGTCCTGCCCCGGGGAAGGAGGCCAAAACAGCCACATGCATATGGAACAGCCACTCACACACACTCAATATGCCCGCAAGTATCTGTGTGTTTGTGAGTGTGTGCACATATGGAGGAGGCACTGCAGCACTTTGCATATGTCTGGGAGCGTGCCCACAAAGGACATGGGCCTAAATGAGCGCATACACACGTCCTCATGTGTGTTCATTCTTAGTGTGTCTTGCTATGCAGTTCTAGGACAGAAATATCAATACATCTATATGCTATGTATGACAGCATACAGTGCATCAATACACCTTGTTCCCATGCGGACTTCAGCAAACTACCATGAAGTGCTTCCTTGAGTTGACACACCTCCAGATGCTGTGTTTATTTACTCCACTCTGGTTCTGAAACACACACACACACACACACACACACACACATATATACAGCTCCGTGTTTCTGCATCCTCCTGGGACGTGTGTGTTCACCTGGTGGTCTCTCTCTTTAGCTGAATAAAAGATGAGTCCGAGGCTTTTATATGCCATTAAAACCTGTGGCTGGGGCTGCATTACCCCAGGTAGGGCTACCTGAACCACTCCATCCATCCATCCAGCCTTTCCCTCCATCCATATCACTCATTCATCTGCCCCTCTCACTATCCATCTATCCTGCTTTCAAGAAAAAGTAAACAGGCGATCCTCCTCTTTCTTCTCAATGGAGGATCCATCCGTTCTGCCATCCACCCGTCCATTCTTACCCCCTAATCGCTTTCATCCGGCCCTTTTTTTATGAAAGAAGAGAGGGAGCACCTGCCTTCCTCCTGAATAATCCATAATCAATTTCACGGTGAGCCAGACAAACAGAAAACAAGTGAATGGAGAGCTGGACGTATAAATGCATAAGCCGCCCTTCTCTCCCTCTCTCTCTAGCGCTTTCCAGCTTCCGCACGTTAGCTTTCATGATAATCAGCACTTTTCAGTTGTCCAACAAGCATGTTTGTGTGTGTTGTTTTTTTTCTTTTTGCAAGTCAGGTCTGTGACCAAGAGCTTTTAACCCTTCGAACCCCAAGTTGTTTTTGCTCAGTTTTCACTCCCTTTACTTACAGGCTTATGGCAAAGTGCCTGCATGTCTTAGCTAAGCAGTAATAAGTCATTCTACTAAGAAATGCCACATGTTCGCCATTATGGAAAAAAAAAAGTACACATTTACACATGCCATTTTCATGTCTGTATCGTATATGAAGCTGCCACCTGCAGCTGGTTATGTTAGCACAGAGACAGGAAACAACTAGTTTGGCTCTATCCAATAGTGAAAAAAATCCAGCTATCAGCACCTCTAGTTCACTAATTAAAACTGGTGACGAAGTATAAAAACAATACGTTGTGGTTTTTACAATCCTTTGGAGTGCTGTAACTTTCTGGATGTTCTGCCGGTTGTCTGGCAAATTTTCGGTGACGACAGGGAGTCCAGAAACAGAGCGGGAGAGAGGAAGTGCTGCAGTCGTGCCCGACGCAGTAATGTCTCAGTGGTCTTAACTGACTCAGCTATGACAGTGCACAAAGTCTCTTTAGTCCGATATGAACTTGCTGGAAAGAGAACTACACATAAAGGGTTCAATAAGTAAATGATGAGGAAAAACAGAAAAGATACAACAGAAAATAATATGTGGTATTATACAGTGTCATTTGTCAGAGTCTTCGCCCCATAATCTTTATATGGAAGAAATCCTTTTTGCCCCCCCCGTCTGAACAGTTTACATAAGGATTCGGCACAGAGGAGAACTGAGAAGAGTAGAGGCCTCTCCAGGTTGGTCAGCATAAAGTCTGACATACCATCCGGGCAAGAAGTATCAAAGTAGTGAGTTAAGCATGGCAGTGGTCACAAGATATCATCATCAGATTCATGTCTTCAGGTTAACTGTCACAGAGGAGAAGTCAGGACGGGGAAAAGAGAGGAAAAGAGGAGTGGAGTGAACCGGTCGCTGTCATCTCCTCCCATCCATGGACATGAGTACCTGTCACTTCTCCTTTTCTTTCTCCTCCAACACCATCTGTCTCTCCATCTCTCTGTATCTATGACTGTCTGAAGGTGGCTGTGTTGGCTGTGAGGCAGCGACGGGTTGTTTATTTAAAAACAGAAGAGAATTCAAGAAAATGTCCATTTTGTGAGACAAGAAAACCTGCAAGGTCATCCTCACTCACTGCATTGCCTTTTTGTCTTTTAAGCAAGGCAATGTTTGGCTCTCATCCCAGCAATTAACAGCTGATGCTAGACTGGAGCTCATGCAGGACTGAATTACAGATTGCTGCGGTGGTGCTTCTTTAACGCAGCCCACTATGTTTGACAGAAAGGGCTGCATTAAAGACAGAGTGAGAGGGTTGAAGATGAGGTCACATATATAAGGTAAGGTAATTGGGGTGGGGGGCAGACAGGAAGGAAAACAGACTGGATGAGGAAGCCTTTACATTTCCCATCACCCAAAACACACACGGCTAGAAACACTCCCTTCCTCTGCAGTCTCCCCTCCCTCTTTCTCTGGCTCCACCATGTCAGAAGTGATAAGAACGCGCTGCGTCGCAAGAACTGACAAGCGGTCACTAGCTGGCGGCAGGTGGGAAGTTCGGCCCAGCATATGCTTCTGCTAAACCCGCCAAATCCACACCTCATCAAAATGCAAAGGGATTGTTCCCATCCCCTCCCCTCCTCTCCTTATCTCCCCCCCCATCCCCATCCCTCCCCCGTTGCTCTCCTCCAATTCCACGGCTTCGGCCTCTCTGCCCGCTAGTGACACCTGTGGACAAAAAGTGACACGGCGCTTAATATTTCATGGGCCGTGCACAGTGGGGCGCGTAATCCAAAGTGAATTCCCTCAGAGCGCTTGCATTTACATGAAATCAAGTCACTCTGCATCAGTCACATCACCTGCACTGCCCCCCCCACATCCTCCTCCCCTCAAACCCCCCCCCCCCCCACACACACACACACCTCCAGCAGCCAATGAGTATAAAGAGCAGGAGGGAGAGAGAAGGAAAAAAAAAAAAAAGAGAGAGAGGCTGCATCATTCATGAGGGTTAAGGCTAACACCATCGGAAACAAGCGAGTGTGTAAGCAAAAGAGAAGTTTCTCCACTTTCCTTCCTTCCGTTCTTCCTTCTTTCCGCACTGTGATAACTAAATGGATGCCGTCTGATATCGTTTGTGTGGCTTTGAGACTGTGCGGTTAAAGAATTTAAGTCACAGTATGTGTCTGTCTGTGTGTGTGTGTGTGTGTGTGTGTGCGCATGTTTAAACTCATGTCTAGTCCTCTTCGTCATGCTGCCAAGACACAGGCACTGAGGCATCTCACCATTCGAACTGAGCATCTGTCTCGACCGCACAGAGAAGTCAATCTGCAGCATCGCCGCACCAGTCTACCCGGCTTCTCCTCCCTGCCAGCTCAAATGCTGTCAATTAGCTGACAGGGGAAAAATACATCATTTATTAATCGCTCTAAAAAACCCCAAAGAGAGAGCCAGAGCTCAGCATAAATAAAGCACTTAAAAGCCAAGCTGCTGCTGAACGCATTTGACAGGCCACATTCGCTAATGACTTCTGAGTTCTGACAAGTCTCCAAATGCCGGCTATCGGTCACTGAGACGATTTCCACCGCGAGCTCATCGCTAACAAAATCAAGAGAAAGAAAATGACAAACTTCAGCCGAGCCAGAAATTGGGAACAGACATATTCCACCAAAGCTGCACCTGCTGAGTCATTTAACTGGTATTTAGTGGTAGATGGAGAAGAAAAAGACACCAGCACCAGTTTTCCACTGGAAGTCAATCAAAGTAAAGAGCTCTGCGTGTCTAAGTGAATGCAGATTAAACACATTAAATCCAATCATGTTCTGACAGTAACTGAATTTTTTCTAAAGATGCTCTTCCATATATTCTGGCAACAACCTGATAATTATATGTGCATCTTTATTATAAAGACTGTCACATTGGTGCCCTTGGGTTGCTTCATGAGATACAGTATGTAACATAAATCCTTGTGTGCCTTTTCTTATATCAGCTATTTGTTTAAAGAAACATAACACATTGTTATACTGATTGTTATGTTATTGTTATGCTACTGTTCCCAAGTCTTACATAAATATCTTGACATGGGGTTGTCTTGGGTTTCTATAGGGGCCGGCCACATGTTGGGAGGTATAGGTTGAACACAGACCTTTAGTGGAGAGGGAGTACAGGGGTGAGGGACAGAGGGCGATTTGGACTAAGAAACAAGTTTGGTTTGAGAAAAGATTTGAGGAAAGCCATTGGCGCAAAATGACCTCTGACCCCTCAGGCTAAGGCCTGTGCCTGCACCCATGTATGTGAAGGGGAGACGCTTCAGGCTACTGAGCTCACGAGTCGCCCTAACAAGGAATCTAAGGTGCCTCCGCCACGGGGCAGAGATCACCAGATCAACCATCCATACACGCTGTGCACCACTTTCTTCTTTCAGCAGCTTCCGCACAGTTGACGCAGTGTCGGCTTTTGGGTGTGTGGCATTAGTTTGTGAGCTGGAAATGCTGCAACACCTGTATTACTGTTGGAAATTTTACCATTTAAAATTCCTTAGATGACGGAGGCACATCATGGGTAATTATTTTCTTCCCAGTACATAATCTGTATCATCCATCAAAGGTTACTTCCAACAATTAGGGCTTTAATTAATAAAAGAAAAAAAAAAAAAGCACAACTGACTTGCTGTAAACATGTAACCCGGGGGCAAAAAGTGGCAAGTGTTTGGAGATCAGGAAAAGGAATATAAAATATGACATTCACGTCTGAGCATACTTTCTGAAAGTCAGAGTTTCTTTTGGGTCTGGAGCACATCTGTCGAGAGTGGCTGACATTTGGACCTCTTCTAAACTTTGCGATCTATTCATAGAGCTCTCCAGAGAGTATATGTGTGTGTATCTGTGAGTAAGTGTGTATGTACGTGTTCGTTTCATCTCCTCCCGCTCTAACTCTCTCACGCAGGGATCAGACCTCTTTGCCCTTGACTGCCCCAGCCCAGTGAAACCTGTCCCAGCTGGACCACTCTGTGAGGCATTAATATTGGAGGAGGAAACTCTCCTTTAAAAGCTCTTTCTGGTACAGAGGAAGTCATAATCCCCTCTGTATAACAAAAATAACACACACACTCATAAACTGCTAATATCATGCTCACCAAAAACAAAATAAACAAAATAACCCTGTCCATGTCAGATTGGAGGCACAAACAGCTTGTACGCATGTTCCTTTCCTTGCAGCACCTAGGCTCTTACATACACATGGGATTGCTCACATGAAGTTGGAGTGGCTTTAGGATAAAACTACGAGCTTGTCACGACAGCTCACCAAGTTCAAGTTCAAGTTCTCGTGGTCTCTCTCAAGCTCCTGCCATCCAAGTGAGAGTGTATTTCTAGGATGTACAGCACAGGATAGAAGTATATAAAGTCTTTTATCCACAAACTAAATAGTAAAAACTGTTTCTTTATGCAAACAGGAGACTTTATGTTAGAACATTTTGGGGGAAATAAGAGGGAATTTTATACAAAACAGGTGACATGTAATCACCATCTTTCAGGAGTCAATGAAAAAGAAAAGCATATTAAAGACTGATATCATCGGCCCGTAACATGCTATGTGTGTGTGTGTGTGTGTGTGTGTGTTGTGTGTGTGTGAGAGTGTGTGTGAGTGTGCGTGTGTGTGTGTGTGTGTGTGTGTGTGAATGTGTGTGTGCGTGCGTGTGTACCAGCTGTGTTGTTCTTCATATTCGGACTGAGGAGGGGCCAGAAGTAGTGCTGCCTTATGGGTAAGCCCTGCTCCTTCAGTATCTTCATCAGCTGTAAAGACATACCTGTAAGAAAAATATTATTCACATGTAAGACGGTTCCAGTTTTCCATCACTGCAGTGATCTGATCCTTCACTTGGAAGTCGCTTTGGATAAAAGCCTCTGCCTAATAAGTAAATGTAAATGTGATATAATTTTTTAGCATGTGTCAAGAGGTTAATGCCTTAATGTTGCATTCACAATGTGTTAAATGTGCACAGATGAGGCTGTGTGTATAGAATTAGTGAGGAGTGCAAGCATGTGCTGTACCAGTCTTCTTGGCCTCCAGAGCACATTGCAAGGAGAAGACGAGTGGTGAAGTGTGTAGATTTGAGTCCTGGAGCTCTTTACAGTAGTGCCCGATCTTCTCCACTGCCTGTTGTTCACACACACACACACACACACAAAAATCAAAAATTACATTTAAACATCAAAATTAATACTCAACAATCACTGCAACCAAGTCTTAAACTGATTGCTAAAAGCCAAATGCAACTCTTTAAAACACTTCAGTAAACATTTGTGTCTGTGTTTGTGTAGTAAGACGAGGTTAGTGAGTTTTTTTTTTTTCTTTCATGTACCATATCCATATTGACACAGTGTCTGAGGAAGAAGTTGCCCAGGTTGGGGGAGTCTGTGTTCACAGTATCAGGCTGCAGTGTGGGGAAATTCTTCAGGATGGTAAAAGCCGTGTCCTCCTGTCCCTGGGTGATGAGGCTCAGACACAAGTTCATGGCATCTACAAGAACAACAAATGCAGATTCCTCTCAGCCTCATAACACTTTCAATACGATTAGAAATACAGCTCATTAGTTGGCACTTTAATGAGTCAGGCATCTGGTTCTTTAGCCTCTTAAGTTTATGAACGATTTAATGTTAACGAACGCTACCTGACCAGCAGCAAGCATTATGCAGCTTACAGCACAAAAGCAGTGCTTCTACAATGTGTTCATTATGCAATGGCTAATTAATTAATTACAAAAAGATATTAGTATAACAAAAAAACATTCTTCCCATGTGACAGTCAAAATTACAAGGCTATAGCTAAAGCTATAAAACTAGAATTTCCACCACTACTTCCACATTTTACAAAATAATTATTGCAACCTTTTAGTGTTACTAAGCATTAAACTTAATTTGTGGAAAGTTATTTTATAAACGAACAGTGACTAAGCAGAAAGTCCCAGTCTCAGACTGATGTTACTTTGGCTGTGGGAAAACATGAGGCGTGCATTTGTACCTGGCACATAACCCCTCTCTTGCTTCAAGCGCTCAACCATCTGTGGGATGTGCTGCTGGTGTCCGGCCTTGGCCAGTGTGAGGATGATCTGCATGATGTCTCTGTCCATTAGATTGCAGTCTGCACTCTCTGCTTCCTCTATAGTCTGATGAAGTGAGATCGGGAGGCAGGGAAATAGAAAAGAGAGGAAGGATGGAGGAGGAATAGGGAAAAAACAGAAGGAGCGGAGGAGTAGAAAAGAAGAAGAAATGGGGAGGAGCAGTAGCAAAATTGGAGTAGAAGTACAGAGAAGAGTAATTAAAATGGAAACTATTCCTTAGATAAGAACACACACAAAATGTTAAATCAGCGCTGTCTTGAAAACACACACCTTTTTCAGTGTGTCCATGTCTCCCTTTTCAGCATAGGCGGTAAGCAGTGAGACATAAGTGTCAGGACCCGGTTCAATTCCCGCTCCCTGCATCACAGACAGGATGTTCTTCGCACTCTCCATATCACTGCAAGGCGATAAACATGACAGCTTGTTTAAAATCCAATTACTCCAGCACAACACTTATTATGTGTAATTAAATACAACAGATTAAAAGAACAAAAGCTGTGACACTCACCCAGCACGAGCGTGGCCTGTCACCAGGGAGTTGAAAACAGCCTCAGTAATGGGTAAATCTTTGCTCTTCATGAAACCCAATATGGTGCTAAGGGAGGCAAAAGAGAAAATATTAAAATGGGAAAAACTGATAAATCCAAAAGGTATGTCTATCAGTAAGTAGCAGTTGTCAGAGCTTCCCATCAGAACATGTACTCTGCTATTGGATGGTTAATCCGCAGAACAGGAAGTTTGTTCACCTGGCTCCCTCGATATCTCCATTTTGGCAGTAGGCTGCTATGAGTCTCTGGTAGGTAACCTGGGCAAAAACAAAATATCAAACAATAACCAAAGTGTGGATCAGACAGGTGAAGTGCATTAGCATAATAAAATACCTTTAGTGAAGTAAAAAGGCATACAAAATAAAAATAAAAACCTATGACACTGGCCACAGAAAACAGTGTTTCTTGATATGATTCCACTGTTCGGTACTTACTCTGTTGGGCTGGATGTTAGTGACTTCCATCTTGGCCAGGAAGTCAGTGGGTGAGAACTTGAAGTCATTCTGCAGGTAAACCTTTAGCAGGGCGTTGTAATGACTAACATCAAACTGGGCACCTGGGGAGGACATTGAGCCAATCTATCAACATCTACAACATACAGTGATTCCTCTACAAAGACATTAGGATTTAAATATGGCACAAAGCTGCTGGTAATTCTCATGAACCTCATGTATGTAACATAAGATCAGATACATGACAATGATTTCCTATCAGTCACTTTTAGCGTAACTTGCCCCAACTCAGTCCCAGTCTACTGAGACACACCAAAGACTCCTCTGATAGTTGAAATATTTAAAACTGTGGTTAAACACTTTTAAGTTCAGCAGCGAACAACCAGACAGTACTTTAGATAATATGATGATTAAGTTTTTGCCATCGGTGCGGCCTCTTACCCAGCTCCTTCAGCTTCTCCCACATGCGGTGTGCCAGCACAGTGCGTTCCTCCTGAGGCACCTCAGGCAGCAGGTACCCACAGCTACGCAGCAGCAACAAGGCCTGGTTACCACTGGGATACCCTGCAAACACACAGGAACAGAAGGTGAGGATGGATGAAGAAGGAGAAAGACAGGATAACGAATCAGGATAACAAAATGTTGAAGATGCATGAAGTTTGCTCAGTTCAATATACAGTATAATGTCAATGTACTGTCATATTACACTTAAGACTGGACGATGACTTCAAGGATTAAAATGGAATAATACAGTAACATTCTAGAGATATATTTTGCTGTAAATATATCCTATCATCCACCATTTGCTGTTAATGGATGATACCACCTGAGTGTGAAGATGCAGCAAACTTTTCCTCACCACCAGTGGTCTCATGGCCATCGGCAACAACTTTGCGGGGGTATCGGTAGTTTGATTACATAATGGTCGAACCTCTTCGTCTGACACCGATCTTTTCATCTGTCTCCCTGATTGTTGTTCTGCCTGCCTACCTGTCCTGCAGATGTCGTGGAAGATGTGGAGCAGTAGGGTCTTGGTGATGCGGCCGGTCCTCCTCACAGAGTTGTCCAGCTTGGTCAGAGCCCAGTCAAACTGCTGAGCCTGCTTGGATCGCACTGCAACGCCGGCCTCATCCTTCTTATCTGTGGCCACAGCATAGCTACGCGCACACCCCACTGCATACGGCCACACACGACTGTAGACAATGAGAGAGCGACGTTAGGAGGAGAGGGGGACAGAAGTAGATGGAGGGAGTTATGGAGGAGAAAGGGAGACAAAAGCATGAAAGAGAGTATGACAATTCAGAAAGGGGGAAGAAGGGAGGGAGCAGACAGGACAGAAAGAACAAGAAGCAGCAGTCACATATAAATACAGCGGGCAGACATAAACATGGTACTTCTGTGGGTGCATGTGAGATACAAAACGCTTTTCTGCAGCTGTCCTAAACTGAGAGGCACAGGATGTGTTGAGCGTTACACCACGCTAAAACTAATGCACACTAATACAACAGTCCTGCAACCTCTGCGATGGTTATAGTGTTCTGATTGTGTTACAACTGTTTTGGAGAGGCGCTGATTTAACTTAATGGTCATTTTAGAAGATGTAGTTTGTGGTTCTGTTGAACTGCATTGCATCATACAGAGACAGGTTTCTGTTATTTAACCAAAGTCATCCGTTGTTCTGATGCAATACAGCTCAACACCAATACAAATCACAGACCATAAAGTTGAATCAACACAAACTGAACATCATAAGCATCATGGAAGGAGGATTTCTTGCAGGCCTGCTGTAATAGACTGCATTCATTTTAACAAGGTGTATCTAATAAAGTCGTTACTGAGTGTAGATAAACATATATAAGGCTGTGGATGCTTTACCATCCCAAGGCTGCCTTATGTTTAGTCAAGAGCCTTGACCTTGAGAGAAAAAAGCTCCAGCATACCTGCTACACACCATCTTTATCGTCACCTGAGGCCTGAAATCCTACAGTGCTACTTACTGATAAAATGCTAATCATTGTCTGAGACAAGAACATCTATTGTAGCTGTAGCAGACAGCCTGCAGGACCAATCTTCAATGATGGCCCTCTTGGAAGAGTTAGCACGCAATTAAAGCTAATACAAAACAGGGACATACACGAGAAAACTGGTAACAGCTACAGCAGCATCATTACAAACTCTCTTATTGAGTTTTTAAAAACAAAACAAAACAAAACAAAACAATAACTTATAAACATGGCTGAAAGGAAGTTACACAACTCCTGATCATCACCTTATGTAAAACAGAGGCCATGTTTATTTCAACCTACAGCTACGTAATGTGACATTGTACGAAACTTAGTCTAACATTATGCCACATGTGTAAACACACTACATTTGATACTGCAGGTTATATTCATGTAAATACATGTGTGGCTCTTGCTGTCATTGAGCCTCAATGACATCTCTGCCTCACGCGTGGATCGCTGCTACACCGGCTAACAGGCTGCATGATACCTGCTGGATGCAGCAGGGCTCATCAGCCGGGAACAACCTCCGGTCCTTCGGCTACCGAGAGCTCCGCTGTACAGCCGGCTGAGCGGCGGTCCGGTTCTGTTGGTTCCTGCGATCTGAAGCAAGCCCGAAGGCGAGAATTTGAGTAACCGTGCCGATCTCAAGAGTGCTGCCATGTTTGCTGTCGAAGCGTGGAAGGGCATCCGCACCACGTGACAGGTCAAAGAAACAAAGTGCCGCGAGAACACCGACTGAACGCACGAGTTTTTGTTTTACACTATGGTGAGTTGGTCCTTTACTCACTTAGATCTTTTATTTTAGTGAAATTACCAATACCACAATATAAAGATACTCACTCACAAGTAAATTGTAATTGAAATTATAATTGTACATTTCTCACATAGTCCATTTTTTTGAATCTGTGAACTATTGCACATTCCCCCATTCATATTGCACATTGTACATATTTGTATTATTGCATTATATTCATATTTTTTCACATTTCTATTTTGAATATTTGTAATATTCATAATTAAGCTATCTGATCTGCAGTATATGCAATGCTTTTCTTTCTTTAGATTCTTTCTTACTATGTTTATTATTATGCAAAATACCAAAGCAAATTCTTAAAAATTATTTTTTAAGAATGACCTGTCAAATCTGGTGTTAGGATCTTTATATTCATTTCTTTTCTTTATTTTTTTGTTCATGTTGCTCATAGAGTGTTTTTTTATTAATCTCTATTTATTTCAATTATAAACACTTCTTACAATTATTTTCTTCAGTAATTGACCAACTGTTTGGTGTAAAAATGTCTGTAAATTGTTACGTAAAAACCCACACAACCAGATGAAAAAAGTCTCATTGTCCCAGGCATCATATTCAACATACACCTCAGTCTACAATCAAACTTTATTTGTAAAGCATTTCCCAAGTGCAATTCAAAGCGCTAACAAGCAAATAATATGCTATTATAAATATAAACAGTAAAACAAAGAGACTAATGCACACAAAAAACTTTAAAAAAAATTATGAAAAAAAAAAGATTTTAAAATAACAAGTTAATTGTATGAAGAAACAACCAGGTTCATGAAAAATGTAAATACCATCATAAAAAAATACTCCGACTTTATTCGATTGTACATGTATGAATTTAGTCATTTACTATTCTTGCTTCTCATAATCTTACACTCAAGGTTTGTTTGTTTCTGCTTGTTTAGACTATAATTCCAATATGCGATGCAAGAGATCCTTAAAATAAAATGTCTTCCTTTATTTATTGTAAGTGACAATAATGTTAAACTTTATTTATATTGCTATGCTCAACCTGAGCAGTTTAACTGCCTATCAAGAACAGACCAGAAATGACCTTTTGGTGGCTGAATTTCAAAAGGAGAAGATAATTTAGGTTTTCATATCATTTTATTACAATATTAACAAACAGCAATACGTTCAAGAAAGTCTTCATGAGCTCAGTTCTTCAATCAACTTTGTATTCCCTCTCCTCTTCCCTTTCTTCAAGCTCTCCTCAACTACAGTCTTTGCCTTCTCCATGCTGTTCCTTACACTCTCTCTTTTACTGTGTTCATTCCATAACTCCAGAGCTAGTCTATGAATCTGGGGTGCATTGTCTAACACCCAAGCCTGAAAGAATTCACACTTTTTGCTTGCCAGGAAGTACTTCTGCCTCTGTGCCCGTTCCTCTCCCTCTTTAGATAGGGCTGTTCTGGCCTTGGAGAGAATCGAGCGAAGCTGACTCAAGGCTGCCAGGCAGTATCCTGTAGCATCTTTTCCGTCTCTGCCGGTCATGATGTGAGCTACAGCTTCCAGTGCCCTGGCTGGAGAGAGAGGATCCTCCTTGTTGAGGTACCCCCCACCCAAAATGAGAGTTTCTCCACAGTCTAAGGCCTCTTGGACGGAGCTGAACACCTTGCTGGAGTTCAGTGCCTCCGACAGAGCAAGAATCATATCACAAAACTCAAACATCAGCGAATCAGTGTCACCGTTAAACAGGCACAGAGTGAAGGCGTAGGCAAAAAGTGTGTTGACCAAACCATAGCATATCAGGGGAGATGGGTTTGCACATAAAGAACTCAACTTTGGAATTTTTGCAGAAATAGGAGGCACAGTGGAAACTGTTGAACTTCCTTTGCTTGTTTCCTTTGTGTTTTTTCCTTTAATATTTCTCAACTTTTTGTCCTGTCTGTCAACCACTTCTTGTGACATCTTAACTTTATTATCAACTTCATGTGCATCCACAGTTGTTACATTTTCTCTCCCCAATTTGCTCACTTCCTCCACCAGTGCCTTCCCTCCCTTGTCATGCTCCTCCCACCATGGCTTCCACAGTGGGACCAGCCCGCCAAGAGCTCCACCCTTCATCAGACTCATAAACGTCTCTTTCTCTTTGCTGTTGAGAATTTCCCACAGCTCCTCTTCTGAAAGTTTGTCAACATCCAGCCCTGAGAGTTGATCGGCCAAGTCCAGCTCCCCTTCTGCACTTTCAGCATCCTCATCGACGTCTCCAGACAGCGGCTCCACTTCTCCAATCCCTTCCAGTTTTCTCAATATATCCCCAATCTCTGTTGTGCTCCCTTCTCCAGACTGTTGGAGCTCTGCTAACCTGGACAAGAGCTCCACAACTTGCACTTTCTCTGTTGCCTCATCTTCCCCTTCGCCTGCATCATCCGACACAATACCCACTTCTTTTAACAAACTTTCCATTCCCCCATCTGTTCTTTCTGCCTTTTGTCTGAGTCCCACAAGAATCTCCTGCATTTTCTGTCTCCCTTCACTTTCCGTTTTCCCCATATCCTTCAGCTCCTCTAGAACAGACTCCTTGTAAAACTTCTCCGAGCACACTGAGTGATCTGGGCTCTGGTAGCAAGCCAAGCCACAGTAATGCAGGTTGCACCGAGGGCAGGTGTAGCAAGCGGGTTTACATTTACACAACATGCAGACCGCATTCCTCCTGGCGTTGCCCCCATCCTCTGTAGCCTCATCCTCTTGTGCCTTGGCTGGTGAGAGAAACTCCTCTTGTCCAGAAGCAACTCCTCTGGACGGGAGCAGAATCCCATCTCTGGTCACTGTGTCAGGCTCTGCATCAGTCCACTCCTCCTTTGGACCGATGTCTGTCAGAAGACTCCTCACGGACGGAGGAAGTCTCCGTCTAATTAATGGATTCATTACTGGGCTGAGGAACGATGTTGTAGCAAAGCAAGAAAAAGGTCCAAAACAGGTAACCTAAGAACTGAACAAATAATAAAAATGTTAGCAGGATGTATTTTAATTCTGTTACTGTCACAAAGTAAACGTGACAGCTTCAGGTGACACTGACTTCAGCTTCCGGTTCAGATTATGATTAAAAGACTCAAAAGATTCAAAGTTTTATTTTATTTGTGAGGTGCTAACGTTAGCACAACGCAGTGTGTATTTCAAGTAGCGTTACACCAGTAAACCTATTTAAAATACGTTGAGGTCGCCAAGAAGGTTTAGCTAGCAACGTTCAAGGTCGATATAACAATCTTTCTTAAATGTTACTGTAATAGCTTAAAAGACCAATTGAGCTTACTTCATTTGTAGCAGCAGCAACGTTTCACGTTTGTTGTCCCTATCAAGCCGTTATGTCGCGTTTTGATTACGTATAGTTGACGTATTCTTCTTCTTCTTCTTCTTCTTTGAGGTTTTGCGGCAGTTGGAATCCACATTGTTGCATTTCTGCCACCTTCAGTTTTATTCTCTTTGTCCATTCAGTTTGAATCCAATTTCCTCCTTTTTCCTCCTATTCTATTGTACTTTTAACGTTGTCTTCTATCCGCCATATTTTGTTTCTTAATTTCTTGTCTTTCATGTGTAAAATTCCTGCATGATATAATATGCCCAACTGTGTCAGCCTCATGGTATTGATAGCGACCTTTTATTGCATTATCCCAGTTCTGTTGCCACAGTTGATTTACTTTTGACCACTTTGCGCCTTGATTTTGATCATTTAATATTGATGTATCTTCAACAGTTCCTTTTCTGACTGCTTCTTTGGACACTCTATCTGCTCTCTCGTTTCAGAGGATACCTGAATGTATCCCTGGAAGTAGCCTTTAGAAGATGGTAAATTGTGACAACTTGAAATACTTATTATGTCTGCCTTTCTTATTTCATCTATTAATTTATCTAGAAACCTGAAACTGGTATAATAAACAGAAAATGTTGTCGCTGTGAACTGCTGACCAACTGAATGAACAAATCTATCATATTTGTGCCACAAAGCCCTGCCAGTGGTACTGCCCACACAGTTGAATGGTTTGTTTACTCCAAATAAAGATGGTCGATTCCAAACCTCAGCTTATCCGTAAACTTCCCTGGCAACTAAATGACTGAACAAACTGTTGATCTGATGAAAAGTTGTCATGTTATTGAAGCTAGAGTCCCCTTGTTTTTGGAAAGAAGCCAGCTAGATTTAAATGACTCATCACAAACACTAACTAACTGTCCCTCCATCTAACTTTCTGTCAGTCTGTGTGTGCATTATGCTTGTCAGTCTATTTGTGTGTCTTTCTGACGGTGCTGTGTGTCTACATCTCCCATGGGGCTGTTTGCTATGAGGTGATTGTCTCCTGCAGGGGGTCAAGCATGGTAAAGGTCATGCAGGTGGGGAGTTGTCAGATGGCTGTCCACCCCTCACTGGGCCGAGGGGTTCACGTGCCGCCTGTCAAAGCCCATGGGGAAAGGGTGAGGAGGAGGGGGGTCTGAGGTTGGCGTGTGCCATGCTGTCTTGGCCCCGCCCCTGGCTGCCATGCCAGCAGTCCTGCGTAGGTTGCTGCCTCCTCGTGTCTCCTTTACCCTTCCCTGGCATGTCCTGTGACATGTTAGTACCCCCAACACTGAATCCACAACATTACTGTCTGTTGGAGTGATGATATGTAGTAATGCAGAATCTCATCCAGGTTCATGAAGGCTTGCAAAAGCTTTTTGTCCCCTTTACATCAATCTGGTCGCAGGTTTGGCATTTGGCACAGACACACATGCATGCATGCGTGCGCGCACGCACACACACACACACACACACACACACACACACACACACAAATCCCGCTGTCTGCCACCAGCTGATAGGTGACAGAGAACAGGCTCTGCCTTTTGGGCATGTCCAGCCCTGACATGTCTAGTGCTGTCTACTGTACAGCAGCAGGGAGTGTGTGTGTGTGTGTGTGTGTGTGTGTGTGTATGTGTGTGTGTGTGTGTGTGTGTGTATGAGTCTGTGAGTTTGTGTGTCCATAGTAAAAGAGAGTAGACCTATGTTGATTTAGACTGTTCTGTCACCTGTCAGCTCAGAAGAATCTGGCATTATAGGGCACCCAAAAGGGAGACTGTATTTGTTGGGGGAAGGGAGGGGGGGTACTGTCCATGTCTATTGCCCAGTTTCTATTTGTGCAGCCAGAAGCAAGTGTTTCAGTTTGACTGACTGACTTTTACATGATCAAACAACCAAATCTGAAGTTTTTCTTTCGACATCCTGAACAATATGAGGAAATTTATATTGACCTTGTGAAGATATCTCAAGACAAAATGACTAAAATCCCACCTAATATACACAATACAATATAATATAATATAATATAATAATAAGACGTGTGTGTATATAACTTTATTTAAACAAAAAAAATGCTCCTGACTGATTAAAAATCTTTAGGCTACAGGAATCTTGACAGGAGCGTCCTGGCTGGTTCTGCATCAGCACATAGCACATAATAACACAGCGGTAATATTACATATGAAACACTTATAATGAAATAGATAAAAAAATGAAGAGAATAATCACAGATCAATATGAGTAGAATGATAAAATAACAGCAGTCAATTACAAAAACAGAAACACAATTAATTAAAATTCATATAAAATAAATACATAAAATAGACAAATAAAATTACAATACTGACCATCACAAGATATACTAGCATTTAAATGATATGGAGTAAGCCTGGGATTTTTTGGGCCCCCGGGGATCTGGGGTCTATGAGCATTTCCTCACTTTGTCAGCTAGAGAGCCAAGTCAGAGACAACATTTTTTGAAGCATGCAAAGAGATCAAGTGTAAGGTTCCTGAAGTACAGCAGTTTCCAGCTAGACTTGGAATAATAATACAGTATTAATATTAAGCTAAGATGCTAAGAATACTCATGAATGTGGTTCAAGAATCAATGTCTGTGAGTGAATCAGTGAGTGCAAGTGACTGTGGTGTGGTGGAAGGTGTATTTCAGCAAACTCTCAACTGAAACCTGACATAGCAACAACATCCTCTTTCTCTCTCACCCTCTCATTCGGCTTTTATCGTCGTCCATTTACCGTTTTTTATGAATGAACCCAGGAATGTAAGCTCAGCTCCCCCAGCATGAAAGCATCAATGTACTCCTTCAATAATTCACCTCCAGGATCCATTATTTACCTATTATTTTCACCTCTTCACAGGAAGGCTTCGCTGTGCCTCCATAGACCTCTCCTCCTCCTCCTCTTCCTCCTCCTCCTTCCTTCCTTTAATTGACAACCTTTGCCAGGTCACTCAATCCATATAAACAAATCCCTGTTTCCTGTGCTGCTTCTTGATCTGCTTCGACCAGCAGACTCTCCCTCTGAGTGTGTATATGTGTGTGTGCTGGGTGCAGTGCAGCGTGTGATGTGCTAAAACACAGGTAGATGGAGCAGTACCCTCTCAGTGACCTAAAGCAGCTATTGACAGCAGTGACAGTAGAAACAAGCAGGAAGAAGGAAAAAGAAACCTCACAGCACTCTAGAAGTCAACTCTCTCTCTGTTTTTGTCTCTCTGGACCTCGGTAGGAAATAGAGGGTCCAATGTATCTCTGATGCTTACACCAGTAATTTCAAGTACTATTATTTTTCTACCTCAGTGATTTCATGTACTGTACATGTACTTCATGTTATTTTGCAGCTCCAGACTTTAGACTTTTTCTAATGCTTAATGGTTATCTCACTTTTCTCTCGTTCTCTGTCTTTCTCACTGTCCAGGTGACTTTGGTCTCCCTGTGAATTTGTGTCTCAATAACAATTTATCTTTTGGATTGGTCTCGTTTATTTCTATGGTTTTAGGCTGTTCTTGGGGTGTATGATGAAATCTTATTCATAACTTATTTATTCATGAATTTATAATCACAGTTCTGATTTGGAGCATATTTTTGCTTGTCTGTAATTATAACCAACTTGGTCAGGACACTTTTCAGGAAGAATCTTTTTTTCTTTTCTTTTTTTTATCTCAATGGGACTCTTCTGGCCGAATAAATCATTTTAGAAATAAATACAACATCAAAAAAGTCACATATTACATACAGTATATACATTTGCACATACACAAACAGAATAAAATAGATAGCAAAAGTAAACTCTAAAAAAAAGGAAAAGGAAATTATAAAGAACATTAATTGTTCAAAAATAAATATTGACTAAAATATGGGAAAATAAGAACAAGCAACCATCATATGATATAATATGATATAATAATAGTGCAAGATGTGCAAGATGTCTGTCTGTTCAGTAAAGTCACAGATGTGACAAGAAAAGTTGTGGAGCAATGACATTCAAACTTCTTAACAAACAGTGGTTGGTCATAAAATTATTTTAAATTTCTTGGAAGATCCCAAATTTTCTGAAGATACCAAATACATCAGGTCGAATTTGGGGATTTTTTTATTCAGTAAATATGACTCCTGAAAGATTTGAGACATATGCTATGGCTGCAATGAAGACTTGAAACAACCTTATGCAGTATAGGAAACAATTTAAATTTATCACCATTAATATGTTTAAAAATTGAGTTTTTCAATTTTAGTTTGTACCAAGCCAGACTTATCTCTGTCTTCTCATAACTTGAGAAAAAGCCTCAGTGAGACTTCCATGTTCTTTCCCTCTACTCTCCTATCTCTCTCTCTTTCTACATCACACCATTCCCGCAGGAGCAAACCTGAGACTGAGTGTGTATCGGTGCATCACCCGCCTCCATCTGTCTAACCTCCGGCTCCACCTCCCTTCATCCCCAAGAGAGGGAACAGCGGATCAAGAAAAGGGGAGGAATGGAGGAAGGAGCGAGGGAGCGAAAGAGAGAAGTGTGTCTGTGTCCCAAAGGATTGGTTTCTGTCTGTCTAAATCAGGAAGTGAGAATGTGACGGCAGGAGAGACAGAGCAGAGACATCCCTTCAGTGTGTGTGTGTGTGTGTGTGTGTGTGTGTGTGTGTGTGTGTGTGTGTGTGGGTGTGGGTGTTTGCATGAACCTTGTTGAGCTGAGGTGTCATATATGTGAAGATCACAGCTTCACGCTAGTGGCAACCAGGGATGACGCTCTAAATCACTGAAATGCCAGAGACAACTGTGCTGTGATACGTTGTGTGTGTATGTGTTTATGTGAATGTGTCCATGGATGTGGGTGTGTGTCTTGTGGGACATTTGATGGAGATTAATACCACTTTTAGAGTCTGAGAGTGCAAATGTTATCAAGTATGTCACCTTTGAAAAAAAGAAAGTGACATTGTCTCATCTAGACCCTGATGTACACACACACACACACACACACACGCACACACACACGCATACACACACACACACACACACACACACACACACACACACACACACACACACACACACACACACACACACACAAGATCACCAGTTCCCTGATGTTTTTTTGTGTAACGCACCCCCTGTTAGTGGAACTTCAGTACCACTACTTTGCCATCACCTGTCACAAATGTGTCATTTGAATCGATTTTAAACTGCATGTTATTGAACGCCCATAACTATATAAAGCAATAATGTTTTCATACAATTGAACAAATGTTTAGGTCATTTTGGTGAACTGCATTTGTACTACCACCAGTTACAGATGCTGGACCTTTCAACCTTTTACTCATGACTTTTAGCTCTATGGCAACCATTATTCATGACCTGTAGCTATATTTCTACCATTTGTCCATGATTGTATCTGTTTCAACCATTTATCTTTTAATTTTAATTTTTAATTTTTTCTCAGATCGTGTCTAGCTGTACTCATCCATTACATTAAGCTAACTATTTTGACTTTTTAACACTTAATTCAGCTATCTATTTGAACCATTTATACATTGCTTCTGGTAAACTGTTTTAACTATACCCATTAGCTATTTCCACCATTTACATATTATTTTAACCTAATTATTTCAACCATGTATCCATCACTTTCAGCTAATCATTTCACTCTTACTGTTACTTTTCAATCATGCATTACTTTTAAATAACCTAGACTTCTCCGTTAGCTTGCTAACTAGCTTCACACTTTTTGCATGTTTATATTCTATTTCTTCTAATTAGCTGAGCTACTTTACATTTTTTCCAAGGACCCTTAGGTAACTCAGGTCTTCTCTGGAGTACAAGCATCCACATCATACACACACACACACACACACACACACACACACACACACACACACACACCAAACAATATTGCACACTCTCTCTCTGCGTGGATGAATAATTAGATGGACATAGGACTGTCTCTCTGTTTCCCCTCACATATAAAGCTACATGAATATAGGCCAACTCACTGTCGGTTTCACTTCCCTCTCAGCGCAGTCAAAAAAACACACTCTTCGTTGTCTCCTCTTGTTTATCAACCTCTATCTATCTCTTGTTACCTCTATCTATCTTTAGGTTTCTCTTTTGTGAGGTGTGAGTCATGAAGAATTGTCTGGCAGATCAACAAAACAACTGTTCCCATGACCACTCAGCACGCACATACACACACACACACACACTTGCTCACACAGTGAGGCTGATATAGTTACAGTCACATCGTTATATTCGTATTAGCAGGGAAAACCCTTCATGCTCCAACACCTACATGCCTTCACCGCATGCTATCTCCCAATTCTGATGTGTGCTCTACCTAATTAACTGCGTGTGTGTGTGTGTGTGTGTGTGTGTGTGTGTGTGTTTGTTTGTGTGTGTTTGTGTTCTATTCTATCTTGACCGATCATGCTTGACACATATATGTGGCATAATATGTTTATCAAAATCTATTATTCTCAGTCATCTATTCCATATATCGCACAATGTAGGATGTTAAGCAGATATTCTGTAGAGACCATGGAATAAATGAGTATGTCAATGCACTGATGTGAAAAGCCTTTTTATAAGCATATGATATTTAAAATAAAAATTTGCAGCATTTAAATTATTTTTCATCACCATTTGCAACATGTCATGTTCTAGTCATGGAACAAAATTGTGATTCAGACTACACCCATGCTAAACCAAATTTAGGAAAATGCAGTTGCTGTCTGGGTGTTTGTCTTAGCTGGATCAGATAGGGAGTAGTTTGTTAGACTGATAAGAAGAAAAACAGATTTTTGGCATAATACATAGAAAAGAGTGTTATCTACACAGTCACACAGTCACTGTTGAATGCTGTGTGCATATTCTGATTTCTTGGAAATCCACTGTAAAAAAAATAAAAAATACGACAGCAATTTGTTTTTAGCACCAAAGATGTCACGTGCCTTTTTGTTGCTGTCTGTTTTCCATCTCATATTTCATAGCCAGTAAATCATTTCTGATGAACTCACACACTGGTGCTGTCAACATTTTATTGAAAGAAGTGGACACAGTGCATAGTTCAATGTCATTATTATCCAGATTTGTGCCAAATGATTATTGAAAATGACCATTTATATAAAAAAAGATCAGTTAACTGAATATCAGGAGAAATAATTGAAAAAGAACAGATCACACACAGTGAACAAAGGATACTTGCATGTTGCACGTGCAGGTTTACCTTAGGCAAGACAAGGCAACACAATAGAGGAACTCTTTCAAATATCGGGAGGGGACAGGGGAGCACTTGGCATTTTGGGCATGCACATAATCACACACTCTCACTGTGTTAGTGTTAACTGGAAAAGGTTGTGTGTTAGTGTGTTTGACAGCGCTCCGACCCTGGCTGCGATGTTGACATTAGTGGACCAGGACACATCACCTCTGCTTTGGGAAAAGGCCTACGG
The DNA here is from genome assembly GCF_021018895.1 of Seriola aureovittata. NCBI lineage: Eukaryota > Metazoa > Chordata > Actinopteri > Carangiformes > Carangidae > Seriola > Seriola aureovittata. The sequence goes on from NC_079377.1 coordinate 19,049,706, forward strand.
TGAGCCTGCCCTCAAACACAGCAAGGGGTATGTGTGTGTGTGTCTGTGTGTGTGTGTGTGTAGTATTAGTACATGTTAATAGTCTTTGTAAAAGTAAAAGCGCCACTGATATCTACAATGTTTTAAACACCTTCTAATGTCCGAATGGACTAACTGATAGCTCTCCAATGCATATTTGTGTGTTTCAAACATAAAGTAATGTCGGTACAGCGGCTCACATTCACAGTGTCTCAGGTTGAAAAATAACTGTTCTGCGTTTTCAGGTGTGTCTTGCTGAAAGAAGCTTTTGACAGAGTTTTTCAGGTGTGAATTCTGCTGGCAGGTGAGAATACTTTCCTGGAGTGTTATAGAAGCTTTCTTTTCACAGTTTTCAACACAAAAGTGAAGACAAAACTTGCATCTTTCAAAATCTTCCCTGCTCCAATCTCCCTCCTCAGCCAAGAGACTCAGGTTTTTCCTCCTCAGAGGGGTGATTTTCACCTTGTGTGAGCCTGTTGTCGACTTTACTTTTCTTACAGCCGTCCAAAAAATCAAATCCTATCAAGTTTTATATTCCACAAATTGTCACCGTGCCAAATGCAGAGGATTGAATGAATGGAAGAGGACAGCGAGACGCAAACAAACAAGCAAGTAGATGAATAACCCAACGCTGATGTCAACAACATGCCTGTCATCGTCGGAGGAGACACAGGCCCTCTCAACCGTGACATGCAATTGGTACGCAGGACAAGGAAGTATAGGTCAACAAAAATGATACAGAGCAAACTAATGGGGAAAAGAATTCATTCATCTGAAATCTGCCTCAACCCTATCACTCATTGTTTTTCTCTCATTATTTCTATCTCGTTGTCTCATTAACACTTGTTGTACGCGTGTGAGTGTGAGTGTGCGTGTGGGTGTGTGTGTGTGTATGTGTGTGTGTGTGTTTGAGTGTGTGTGCGCGTGTGTGTGCGTCACATGTGTTTATATGAGCACATATGTATGAAGTCCAAAGCTCTCTTTTGATTTATGTGGTGTGGAATGTCAGGCATGTCTCCTCGCATTAGGGAGCAGTGAGGAGGACACTGCCTGCCATCGCGCTCCGATGAAGGCGCCTCAACAATGGATAGTAAATCCCCCACCCCACCCCACCCCACCCCACCCCCACCCTCCAACACCCCCAAGTCCCTGGCACTTATCAGTTAGAGGGTCTGTGTTTCCTCAGGGGGGAGGGTTGGCAGTGGGATTGCCTGTGAAAAACTGGCCCGGGGCGATGAGGGTGAAACTACTTTTAGAGAGCTGATGAAGGCCGCGAGAGGAAGCAGTTTTGTTTTGAAGGCGATGATGTGAAATGTTTTTCGTGGCAGCGCAGAGCACGTGAACTGTTGCTGTATTGCAGCTTTGTGATATAGCTCAGTTTTCCTTTACTTACAGTATAGTCTTCTTTCTGCCTTTTGTCTTTGTAATATTTTCTCTCATTCGCTCATCAACTCAAACTACTTGTTCCTCCCCCTTTTTCTCTTTCCCTCCCTCTCCTGGCTTCCTTTAAATCAGCTCCTGACCTTTGACATCTACCCATCTTTCCACCAGCCCTTTGGTGTCTTGTCCATCTCTGTATCTGTCTCCTGTCTAGCTTCAAGTCACGACCTCCGTCTGATCGTCAACCTTTCCACCTCTCCATCCTTGGGCCTGTTGGCTGCAGGTGGATGTACCAGGTCTGTCACAGGCTGGCAAAGCTGTCATTCACTGTGCATGTACTTGTATGTGTGAGTGTGTGTGCGTGTGTGTGTATGTGTACGTGTTTATATGGTGAAAGGGGTGTGAAGGCAGCTGTCACGCTGTCTCAGGATCATATGCTGGCTGTCAGACATGCTGTAAAGTAAGTGACATCCAACACCCCCCCCCCAACACACACACACACACACACACACACACACACACACACACACACACACACACACACACACACACACCATGGAGTCATGTGAGAACACATCAAAATCCCAAAACCTTTATTTTACACACCCAATGGATTTGACATAGATTACGACTTTGAAATTATGCTGCAATTCCAATTCAACTCCAACGTTTTTTGACACCTGTTCTTTTGTCAAAAAGTTAAATATATATATATATATATATCAAAGGTGTTTTAATCGAAGCTCATGTGATAAATCACCAAAAGCGTGTCTCTAATTCTTCGTGAGGAACAAGGAACAGCAGGATGATCTGGTTCTTAATCAAACATCTCATTTGATGTGCTGAAGTGTCACTGAAGCCCTGCCAGTTCCAGGGATGCTGACCCTGATCTGTAACGTCTGTTGAAGATGATGAGTTCCTTCAAGGATTAGTTAAGTGTTGTATTATTTATTCATTATTCATTCCAGTCCCACAAAGCAGAGTTTCCATATGTAAACAGTATCAGTTCATAAACATTGGGTTTTGTTTGTTAGACCCTGGGATTAGAGGATACAAAGACCTTAGTCAATGACCACAGCACCAAACCTCTGTGGTCAGCTCTTCTCCTGCCCGCTGATTGTGTTTTATTTCTCATTCCACAGTTTTGTTCATGACAATGTAGGGATGTGTGTCGTTCATGCATGTGTGTCCATGTCTGCATGGAAGTCTGTGTGTTCCAGGATTTCTCGGGTGAAGGTTAAATGTCTCATCTCTTTGGTGATGAGACTTTTCTTCTCTTCTCTTCTCTTCTCTTCTCTTCTCTTCTCTTCTCTTCTCTTCTCTTCTCTTCTCTTCTCTTCACTTCATCTGGAACTGCCTGCACAGCTACTTGGTGGTGTGTGTGTGTGTGTGTGTGTGTGTGTGTGTGTGTGTGTGTGTGTGTGTGTGTGTGTGTGTTTCTGATGTCCAGTGAGACAGGGGAGGCGGGCAGGTCTCCACTGGCCACAGTGCAGCTGTCGTTTCAGGTTAGTGCAGGCGAGAGGTGGCTGAGGAAGAGGTGGAGAGGGATGAATAAGTGAAGAGGCTGCAGACTGGACTCATGTTAAATGTAGAAAGGCTAACGGACTAGACTGCTGTTGAGCTGTGTGTGTGTGTATGTGTGTATTTCTATATATGTGTGTGTGTGTTTGTGTGTGTCAGAGAGAGAGAATGTGTATGAATCTACATGTGCAAATGAGCACTACGGAGGACCTGCTGCCTGTCCCGCTGCGCTTCCAATTAGCACACACCACTAGAGCAGCACACACACACACAGACACACACATACACAAACACACACTGAGGACCCTAGAGAGAGGCCTCAAACCTGCCTGTCAGCTGCTGTTAGATCACACTGCTCTAGGCCAACACCACAACACACAAACACTTGAATGCAAACTTAAACTGAGATAAAGATTAATAGTTAGCCTACTTACATGCACATATTCACTTCAACTATGATCTAAATGATTGTTATAGGAGATCATACTGTAAAATTCCAACAACCACATCAAATATAATTCAAAGTATATATATATATACAATAAATATATAAATTTCTCTGTAATCCTCTCATCAAACACATCTGGGAGACAATGACACACTACATGTACTTTACTTGACTATCTTCCATTAAATCCCACTTTATACGTCTACTCCACTATAGCAGGATGAGCTGAAAATATGATGCACCGTCATTAATTAAACCAAACAGTATGTAAATCAGAATCCTTATGTAATCTGTTGATAGCAAGGATTAAATTCTAATAATAATGATGGTTATTATAATTATATTCATTACGTTGAGGCAGTCAGGAGGTTACTTTTGTTAGCTGACTGTAGAATGACTTGCCAACTCCTTTATTTTCTTTCTTTCTTTTCTCTTTTCTTATTTCTAGTGATTTTAGTTTGGAGTTTTGGTAACGTTGCTTTCATATAAGAATAATAAAACAAAAACAGGTTGCTCACTATCATAAAATCATATCCATTAAAGCTTGTATTTAAAAGAAAATTAATGTATGTCATATTAGCTCTAGTAACACTAAACACTGACACTAAAAAGTGGAACAGCAAAATTATACACATTGTACACATTAATGCATCAGTAATGATCATACCATAATATAAAAACAGTGTGCCATTCAGAGGGAGCATTTTAATAAATACTTTTAATTTGATAGTTTAAGTACATTTTGTAATTTTATTTAACTTTTTCTTGTAATGGAGTATTTTATACTATTGCACACACACACACACACACACACACACACACACACACATTTTCATGTAGCATTAGCACTCAAAACCCTCCACTGCATTTTGTCCTTGTGCATATTTTAATGACATCATCAATAATGGACTTGTACCCATTCTGTGGTGGAACAAGCTATGACACACACACACACACACACACACACACACACACACACACACACACACACACACACAAAATATGTGGGTCAGACTTCTTTAGTTAACGATCTCTGATTTGGCTGGTTTGTTACTCTGCCCATTAGTGTGCTGTTTGACAGTGAGCCTCACTCTCGGATTGGCACAGACATCTGCGCAGAGTCTGCTCTCTACTAAAGTCATCACAAGGCCAAACGGAGTGAGCTAAGCACCTGTTAGTTCCAGTTCCCCTCAGGGTTTACATACATTTAACCACCTAAGATTAGTAGCCTGCTGAGCATTAACATACATTTGAGCATAAATCCCAGATGGTTACATCATGATGTATATAACATGGTAATATAGTGAGATTTCTTTGCAAAGCATAAGAAGATTCTGGGATCAGAAACTTGATGCTTGCAGATGTTCAATGTCATCTGTAAGTTGCTCTGTGATGAAATGACAGTTATCTCACAGAACAGAATTAGGTTAAGTTACGGCAATTTCCAAAACAACATTTATGTTGAACTCGGATTTATTGAAATTGTTGAGGAGAAATATTTCTAATTCTTGTGCAGCTCGAGCAAGGACATTAGACATTATCTGCTACAGTCTTTACACAAAATATTTCAGTGAGGTGAATGTGTAGAGATGACACACAGGTTATATACAATGACAAAAAATAGATTGTTTCTCTTTGTGAGCTCCATCCTCCAGTCTGATGTCACCGCCTCAATACACTTACTTTCTCCATTCATTGTTTTCTTTTCTCTTTTCTATTTCTTCGAACCTTCAATTTGAAGAGCATCTTAAACAGCCAAAATCAAATCTACCTTGGTGTGTTCGCTTGGGTTGAGGTCCACGTGACACCGAGCTGAAATGCTGACAGAGAAAGAGCTGAGACAGATGATGAAGATGAGGATGAAGTAAATGCAGGAGCAGAGGTGGTTGCCTTCTCTCTGCCTGCTCAGGGAGAAGATCGTCCTTGCTTTGTTAAACGATTTCTTCCAGCTGAACTATTCTCCCGATATCAGTCAAAGAGAGATCACTGAGAGATCACAGAGAGAAAATAAAGATTGCATGTATGAGTTTCCTGGGTCACCTTGGCATACAGCTCACACAGTAAATCAATCAGTTTATTGCCATTTCAATAGCTATTCAGGTTATTCTTGCCACTGGTGCTGTGCACTGGCCAAGATGTTGTCAGACCCCCACAGATATTTTTCGAAATGTGCGTATATCATGACTGTAATGGCAAAATGAACCAGCTGGAAGCCATTTTAGTACAGAGGGAGAAAATAAAGGATTTGAACTAAGCACAGAGTACCTTGAAGTATATAATGTGTAAAATATATCACACTCATATCCGGGAGGGTTTTAGTAGATTAGAGGACCAGTTTAGTGTCATGACTAAATACTAGTGCAAACAGCTTTCCACTTTAACAAGTGAAATATGTTCAGGGACACTGTGGTGTGTAGACATACATACCCTCCTGCAGGGTCTTTCTAATTCATGTCCACTTGTTTATAATGAAGTACTTGAACCTATGACTGGACATAGTGAAATTGAAAGTTTGAGTGTCCTGTTGTGCACACACACATGTCCATTCACCAGAGGATTTAAAATCCAGTGGAGAGTAAATCTTTCGAGGGGATGATTGTTGCAAACATCTGGTATCAGACAGCTCTCTAACAACCAGATAACTGGTCTTTGTCCCCATTAACATCTTCCTCTCCGTCCCTTTCTCTTGTTTCCACCTTACCTATCCCATATGTTTGGCAGCTGTACCCATCTCTCCCACTAGATGGGGGTGTGATATTGCTGATGATCCACAACAGCCATTCATCTCTGACCCAGCATAGTGGGCGCACTCAGGCAAGGCTCTAATTTACCATCCAAGCCAACCTTTCTATAGCAGGGCATTTTAACAGCACTGTAATTACACTTAAACCTTACTGCACCGCATGGGATTCTGTATCCTGGTAGGTCTTTAAGCCACTGCAGCCTGAAGTTTACAGAGGCAGACTGGTGTCTGCAAGTTTATTGGTTCAATTCTAGACTATCAGGAGAAATCTGGGAAGGGAAATAGATTGATGTTCCTTCTTTACCTACTGTTGAGATATCTTTGATCAAGGCATAATGACAGTGGTTGTATATTGCAGCTTCTGGCTCAAAGATTAAAATCATCAACTTCAGCTCCTATTGTAGTGTAACTAGTGTTTGAGTTCAAATATATCATAGAATGAGAGACAACAAGGCCAACATTATCACAAGAGTAAAATAAAGGAGGAATATTTCATTATCATAATTATAAAAATATTTGTGAATTACATGAAAATGCAGAGACGCCAAGTATACACAACCTGAGATTATTCCAGTAGTACATTATCATGTCCAGTACTCTTTATCAACTTTCACCATGACGACAATCATCTCATTTGTTTTTTCAAAGTAGATCTGGTCCCACAGTGTCACATGCTGATGTCTGGCAACATATGGCTGCAGCACATGCCCCCCTGACATTAATATACAGGCCATATACACACATGTTACTGTGACACACTAAAAGTAGTGGGTGTGTCTCAGCATATGTCTGCTACTGGACGTTACAGGCGTGTGATCAGAACAGTTTGTGCGTGGCTTTCTGTGCATGTGTGTGTGTGTGTACGTGTGAGATATATTCATACTATGACATATGCTCATAAAATACATGTGTCAGCAAGTGTTGGGCATGCATGTGAATGACATATGTCCACACATTGCCTACTACGTTTACATGCGCTGTTTTCTCTGCATATATGTGTGTGTGTGTGTGTGTGTGTGTGTGTGTGTGTGTGTGTGTGTGTGTGTAGGTGTGTGTGTGTGTGTGTGTGTGTGTGTGTGTGTGTGCGTGTGAATTTGTACATTGAGCACAAGCCTGTGTGGTAGTAATCCGCATTGGGCAGCTGTGCTCATTCGTATTCAGCCCCGAGGCACTTCTAGGCTGTCTCACTGATTAGGGATCAGAGACAGAGAGAGAGAGAAGGAGAGGGAGAAATGGTAGAGAGTGAGGCAGAGAGAGAGAGTGAGAGACAAAAGGAGAGAGTTGGAGACAAAGCAGGAGAGAGAGGTCCTCTCCCATTTATTAAACAGTTGGTTAATGACTCTAATCCCATTAAGCAGGGGGAGCAGCTTGCCCCCTCACATAACATGCATTAATATATGTATGTGTAAGTGTACATTTTCTTTTTCTTCTCCCTCTCACAGACACAAACAAGCACATACACTCAATACACTATACCCGGGAAATGAAATTGATTTGCCCTAATAAACATTCGACAAAGCCCTAACATAACACTGCGAGCTGTTAAGGAGGCTTGGAGAGCAGACTTATGAAAATGACATGTAAATCAAATTAGCGTTGTATATTTTCAGGCACGATTTGCCAACAATTATTGTTTTGACCTGGCTCCTCAGTTGACAAAAGAAACCTGCTCCCTCTGAGGAGCAGGAAATCAGCTTTTCAAGTGCTCTTGTGTTTGAAGAGTGGAGGGCAAGGCAAGGCGTGATTGCAGCACTCTGCAGAGAGAATCAGACATGGAGTGATTTCATATAAGCAGAGAAAAAGCAGCGAAGGCCAAGGCTAGCTGTTTGTGTCTCCTTCACATATAATATACAAATAAGTAGTACTTAACTCAATGTTTATATTGCTAACTTGTGCTGATGTGTCTGAAAAAAATTATAAATAAAAACCCTCTATTTAGTATTTTACACAGTTTCCTTCAACAAAAACCCTGTCTATATGCCTGTCTAACTTATTTATATGATGTCTAGGGGACAAATAAACAAGTGTCGTATGCAGGAATTTTCAACCCATCAGTAAATTAAGCTATTATATGGAGCACATGAATGACGATGCACATAAGTGTTGCTCACCTGAAAATCTGCATCTTAAAGTGTCATTCTGAAAAGAAGTGAATACTGAATAGGTCCACATGTGGAAAACTAGGAATAATATTATTTTAGTAGGTTTGGATTCCATAACTAAGCCGAGGGAAAGAGGGTGGTTAATTTTTCACTCTGCAATCATTCAGTAGACAGGCAGTTACAGGATGTGTCCTGGAACGAGGGCCGGGCAATGTTAGTTCTCAATTAAGCCTACACGGTACAAATAGAAGCAAGCAATAAATAGTACTATACTGTATATATAACATAGTTTACGGCTTGCAGATATTAAGTCATATGCCCCTCAAGACTTCCCCTCTTTAGAAAAACATACATTTAGTCCTGGTCTGCAAGCCACAGCTGGGCTTTGTCTTACTGCTGGAGCTATCAAGCACACATACTGCAGTGGAGAAGGACTCTCATAACACTCAATGATTCCCATAACGTAATTTTAGTATCATATCAAATTCCCATCTCTTCATGTTTCCTAATCAATTATACTTAAATGTATCAGCGTTGTATAATACACCATGTCATGTACTGCTTGACAATATATGATATGGTGTATTGCTTGAGTACTACTACTACTACAATAATAATAATGATAATAAACAATGTGATGTGAACACTGAATGCTGATAATAAGTGATAAATAAAAATTTTGCATAGAAAAAAAACTTCCTAAACCAGTAGAAGTAAAACTTCCTCCTCTCTGCTGTCTTGTGGGGTCTCACAGGGTTCAGTTCTGGGTCCTCTGTTATTCTTGTATTTATCTTTCTATATTTGCTGCCCTTGGGTGAGACTATAAGTTGATTCAATATTGCACATCATTTATTTGGAGACGACTTCCAATTCCATTTCTCATTCAAGCCTAGTGTGGCTTTTAGGTTAACCAAGGTCCTAGACTGTTACAAAACAATCAGGGATTGGACAGTAGAAAACTCCTGACAGCTCAACACTGACAAGGCAGAGGTTTTGATTAGTGATCCAGAAAAGATTGTTCTCATGATCAAGCAAAGTATAGGGCTTCTTTCCTCAGCTTCCCACTCTTACCTATGTCATTTAGGGGTTATAATTTCACCAACCCGTGTTAAGAAGTTGACCAGATCTTGTTTTCCCCACCTAAGAAACATCAGTAAAATGAGATTTATAGTTTCAAATTCAGAATTAGAAATGCTCATACATGCTTTTATTTCTTCAAGTATTGATTACTGTAATGCACTTTTCTCCTCTCTTTGTAAATCTACCCTGGATCGTCTGTAAGCAATGCAGAATGCCGCCCCCAGACTTCTTAATAGGTCAAATAGATGGTCTCATATTACACGCATACTCACTTTCCTTCACTTACTCCCTGTTACATACAGAATTCAGTTCAAAATTCTCATTCTTACATGCAGAGCACTCCACCATCAAGCCCCTGAATATTTTACTCATCAGCTCACTCTTTCGTTCAAGTAAGTTCAATTTACTATCTGTCCCACGCACCCCTTTGAAGATTTGTGATCGAGCTTTTGTGGCCATGTCACCTAAGTTGTGGAATTCTCTACCTGCACCTCTAATGTTTGCTGATTCTGTGGAGTCATTCAGAAAACAGCTAACAACTTATCTGTTTAAACAGGCTTTTGGGTAATCTGTGCGTATCAGGTCTGCTTCTTATGTATTTTACTGGATACTGTATGAGCATATGCAATCCTGATTTGAATTGTTTATGGCTCTGTAAAACACTTTGTGACTCATATCTGTGAAAGGTGCTATATAAATAAACTTTACTAAATTTACATTTTTGATATTGAGCGCTTATACATACTCACTAAATGATCACATACATTATTAATGGTATAAGTGTTTTGAACAATTTATAAATGCACAGACACACAGGCACCAACATGATGATATCATGCTTAGCATATTATATACAGAAGAAGGACATTAAAATGAGTGGTTTGGTGTCTTTTGACTTGAAAATACATATAAAATTTATTGCAACACAAAATCCAAACAAAGTAATCCCACTGCAGTGAAAGCTTGACATACCTTTCTGCCCCAGTAATTCCTCTGTTATAAGGCAGAGAAGATATGTTCAGTTGCAAACAGCAGAACGTTGCTGTTCCTCTATTGTACAAGAAATAAAGAATAATGATTTTGTGGGGAAAACTTGCTCGACTGTGAGCCACACAGGAGCACACTAGGCATCATAATACCACCTGAGCAAGGAGTAGAACTTATGATTGCAGTGAATCATGCCCATGAAGATGGAGAGATGAAGATCCATTTGAGCATCAGAAGAAATGTCTAGCCATATAAATATATAAAATAGTATATCCCTCCAGTGTTTTATAGTCTGCCCTGAGTAATCTGCTTCATCTAAGAGTTACAATGGCAATGAACTGGCAGAATCTAAATAGGATGCAGTTTTACACCCAAGTATTGTACTTAAGGTACTTGTACTGTACTTTAGAAGTTTTTTTTATGCCACTTTATACTTGGATCCCACTAAGTTTCAGGGGGAAACCCTAACCCTAACCCCTTTAGCTTCTAGTTACTTTTCAGATTCAAATTTTAACATTAAGAACTTCAAAGATTTTACATTAAGAAAAATATAATAAGTTCATAAAATACAACATAACATAACAACAACACAAGATAATAGAAAATTCCCAAAAAATTACTTGCATCTGATCATCTCACAACCCCTTTGATGACCTTTTGGAGGCAGCTGACCTGTGGGCGGGAGCCTCTAGACTAAACTAGATAACTATACCTCAATTACTTAAGACGAGCTCGACTCTCTGAGCATCAGTGAAATACTACTCACACACTAATGGGTATGTGTGTACATAAAAGACAAACACCATTCAAACAACTTGATTTTTTATTGTTTACAGTCTCTCAGAGTTGAGGTCTGACTGACTGATTATTTGACCAATCATGTCTCGGCTTCGGATCATCGACTGTCCAATCACAGAAGAGAGCAAAAGGATGGCCTCTCCCCCAAACTGGATGTTGAAAAAGAACGTCATCTGCCTCATACATTTAGCTTTAGCCAAGATTAGCTAGGCGTGCAAAACGAGTGTTTTTCTTTTCAACCGGCAGCATACGTGACTATTATTTATTTGGTGCTCCCTGGGTGTGCAGTGCCAAACATGTATATAAAAGCCTTGTTCCGATGCAGAGACATGCTGAAAGGAGAACTGACCGTGTGAAATGCTGGCTAGCTTAATCAAAGCTAGCTGACGAGCAGGGGCCGAGGAACGAAAGTGGCTAACATTAACGGGAGTTAAGCCTATCACAAAAAGCCTGGACACTTAAACATACCTGATCCTGAAGCCACAAGAAGAAGGGCTGAAAGAGATACTTCCTATCCTACAAAGTAAGTAACGCCTGTTACTGGGATTCAGCAAAGTTTCTAGTAAATATATTAACATAAGCTAGTCACCCGCTAACGTGTAGATAACACTTTGACAACTGTTAACTTCGCTAGCTGCTTAGCTGCCAACATAAGTGGCCTTATTTTCATTCGACTCCGAACTAGTTAACATGAATTATGGATCATAACGATAAAAGTATATTAGTACGTATCTTGGCGTTGATGGTGCTGATAATGATATCAACGGCCCTGCTGATGTTGCGCCAGTTATTAACACACCAGGGTCCCATTTTGTTAAGTGACTGTTAGTTGTTACTCTCGTACTTTGCTTGACAATTTTCTAATATATCATTAGAATTAACTTGTCACTTTATAATTAAAAGAATTAAGTGGCATAATGAGCGAATGGCATGGCAACATTTGGTGAATGATGTTCATAAGTCTATTCATGTGATTTAACAGATTTGCACCCTTCACATTATATCTAAATACGTTCTTGTTTTGATTTTATGATGGTCAGGAATTTATAGGATTATTTGCTAATAATTGCACGTATCAATGCATGCCACAGTGAAACGTGATTGACTGTTGGTAAGTTGTCTCTCTATTTTCTAAATAGAATATTTGCAACAGGTGCGACTCACATGTGGAGCTGTTTTGTTTTTTTTAGTTTATTCTGGTATATGCATTGAATACAAGGGCAGGAGAACAATTTAGTTTTTGCCAGTTCCTGTGGTGTAAATATAAATTATTATTCCATTATTTGCTGTCAATGTACATAGCAATGTCTAATGTAATTAATAACAAAGCTTCTTCGTGGTTTGTATTTGGATCCAGTGAAACACCAGTATGGGAATTAAGTTGTTTTATTGGCTTGTTGTGGGTAGTTTTATTGGGTTGTTGTTGTTGGTTGGGGTGTGTGTGTGTGTGTGTGTGTGTGCGCGGCTGTGTGTGTGCGGCTGTGTGTTTTGCAGTGTATTTGTGTGACGGTGTGTTCCAGAAATGGCAGCATCATCAGTGGCATGTTTGTGTTGGCACCTTGATGTGAAATCCTGCACTAGCCATGCTGTTTTAGCCAATGACTGCTGTGAGCCTATCGGCCTGTCCAAAGACATTTATCTATACACTTTTGGCTTGTGGCTCTTGACTGAATCAAATCACACACAGATGTATGCTCAGATATGGTGTTAACTGGCAAGCTCAAAATAACTGATAAATAAGTTTGTCAAGGGCCAAGAGGGAGAGATGGATTAACTGTGCATATGTCTGAACAAGAAAAGACTGGACTTTCAGATGGACTTTTTTGATAACACTGTTTTCATTTTTAGAATTAGCCAGCATAAACTTTCCCTGTTTATACTGGTGATCTAAATGATACCAGTACATGAAATCAGGAGTATAATTATCCATGATAATGTAATTTACAAAATCTTTTTGTAGCCTTTTATCATGTTTTCTTTGTTGCATTAAAGATATGCTAACAAACTTTCTTACCAAAGGGTTATTATTATCCACTTAGATAAGGACATTTGTGATCAAGATAAACATACATTTTGAGTGTGACTCTATCAGTGATTTCAGCCGGATATAAGAATCTGGACTGCTTTAACTGCTTAAGTGTGGCTGAGGTTAAAGCAGTTTCTTTGAATCATCTGAATACATTTTATCCCTCTGTGTTAATATGAAAACATATGTTAAAACAGTATGACTTATTGGAATAGATTACTTTTAAACCATTGAATACATGGTAAATGAACCATGCAATGACATGCTCTTCATCCCCATGCCTTCCTCCGCACCACTGCATCTCACTGTTTCTCAACTTTTTAGGCCTGGGAGTCAAATTGAAAGCAGGCCAGGTTTCTAGATAGAGAAAGCAGGTATATACAAGTACACATACTCTTCTTGTTGCTGGGAACCCACTCACAGTCCAGTATAACATGACACATTTACCTCCTCTTTGGCTATATTCTGATGGACTCCAGTCTGGACAAGTGACGGCCCTAGCTTCCCTGACGCCACTGCTCTGAAGATGGCTGAAGCTGTCTGTTCAAAGAGCACTTGTTCCGGGAAATTGACTGTTTCTGATGCGGCTTCAATGATGAGTCATCAAAGACGAGGATCTGAGATATCCTCTGCCTGTGTGTTCCACCTCTCTAATTTGTAAAAAAGTCAGAAAGCCTCACTGAGGGGTAAAACTGATTTCATTTTAGCTACAGTCTTTATCATAACTGAGGATAGTGCATTACACCAGCTGTTCCAGATACCTTTTTACTCTTTCAAATACGGATGTGGATAATGGACATTTACTCAATGGAAACATGATCCTCTGCATAAATGGCAATATAAGCACATTAGTAGAAACTGATCATTTAAAAATTTACCCTGTACTCTCAGTATTGGCTTTTTTAACTAAAGATGTAAACTGCAAAGTGGAACTGAATCACTTTGAATGGAGCCACTGATTTTTTTTTTTTTTTTTTTATCATTCAAATATTTGTTTTTAGCACTGAGGGAAATTCTCAGCTGCATGAAGCTCCCTTCATTGTCAACTGACTACTGATAGAATCACTCAGTAGTTTACTAACTAAATTGTTCACTTATTCACTACTGCTAACTATATAGGGAATTCTTTGTAGTGGAGAATATTGTGTGTCAGATAAGAAAAAAACTTCTCCAGTCATTCCATTTATCCAGTTAACTCCTGAGGTGGTGACCATCGATTTGGTACTACTTATTGCCTTGCATTGTGGGGTAATTTGAGTCCACGTCACTGGATTTAATAATTTTGACTAGACATTCATGCAACACTAGACAGCGACATTGCATAGTGGATGATTTAGACAGAGCACTGTTTTCCATAAAGGGCACAAGTTACATTCAGCCATACTCGCCGCTAAACTCCAAAATGAGCCAGCCAGTTTGACTACTGGGCCCTGACTGATTACTACAGATTAGTAATAGATTGCTGAGAATTTTAACTCAGGAGCAGCACCTCTAAACACCATGCTGCATTTCCTAGTAGCCTGTTCACAAGGTATCATGTTGAGTCATTGCATTGTGATCCAATTGTGGTTAATTCATTCAAACACACCTGTCATGTGTTGTTTCCCCACCAAATACAATACAACTGTACTGTCATGATGCTGATGTGAAATGTATATGTATGCTTTTCTATTACATGTTCTTCACTGAATGTCACCAAACAAAAGTCAGGACAGAGAGAGTGGTAGTTTCCTGTTGTGTGTAGTCCATGTTTGACAAGCTAATCTGGCTCTGCGTGTATCCCATCAGCAGCTGACTGTTAAATTAAGTTAGCATGTTAAAGCTGCCCTGCTTGTCTGAAGTCTCAGACCTGTGGGTGTTGTGGGCCTCTCTGTTTGCCAGCTTTCAACTTTGGCTCTCAAAGAGCATCAACCATTCACTCCATCTTGCCATGTGTGCCGTGTAAGATGTGAGAGAAACAGTTGTTTTGTGAATGAGTAAATCAGAGCGGGGTTGGTTTTGCCACCTTTTGTTGAAACCTAATCTAACCCCCATGTGCACTCCATAAAAATGGTCACACAAATGTACGCAAACGCACATCTACACACACAGCTGCATGGCTGTGCAGTCCTTTTGTCGCATGCTGCAACCACCAGTATCTTACTGCTTCTGTTGCCATGGCAACCACTCAGCTGCCACTCCAAGCTGTGTAACCATGGAGACATCAGACTCTGGGTGATATCACTCCCCAAAGTTCTCAGAGCTTACATCACTGCTTAGTTATGTATGTTGTTATTTATTTTTTAATGCAACACCATCAGGGTATGGTGCTTATTTTAGCTCTGTGTTGTTGATGACTTATTACGAGCCTTAAAATAGCGCGCCACGGTGCAGTGTGTGATTGCTGCACAGGTGAAAGAGCAGATCATTTGGTTTGGTGATTGCGTACATGGCTTTGATATTCTCTCAATAATTTGAATGCGTGTGTGAATGTATTTGTTGTCAAGGTAATAATTCAAGTGGTTTGGACTAGTGATGCTTCTCAACCCTTTGATATGTGATCAGTTGCCAAGTGTGCGTCTGTGTGTGTGTTCGTCTGCTGATGTGCAAAATAAAACACATCCTTTTGTATCTCATCAAAATGAATAGGGATGATTATTATTATTATTATTATTGTTGTTATTGTATTATCTTCTTTGAGATTTTGTTGCTACAGTAGAGTGAACAAAATGGATTTTTGCACAGGCAGTTTTCCAAGTGATGATACGATAGTTTTCTAGTGACTGACATTTTTTAAATCTTTGGGGAAAGTATTCATATTTGATATGCTCTGCTGAATCGGTCTGAAGCAACCTCCAGATAAATTTTTGCCATTTTACAAAGAGTTTGTATTAGCATTATTAAGTTAAACTAAAGACCGTCTTGTGATAGGATCACACCAGCTGTGATGCCCATCAACATGTTGATGTTCTGACGAGAAGTCAGTAGTTATGGGTCAGATCACTCAAATTTCCGAACTTTTTTTTGATCTGAACTACACAGCTGTAAAGTTTCATGACTGTATCTTGCACAGTTGTGACACTATCAAGTTGACGAAAATCTTTAAACAGACGCACACACACACACAACCAGTTGCCAAAACCATCTCTGTTGTGGGTAATGCTACAGTAGGTGTCTCTAAGAGTAAATGTACTCAAAATAAATAGCATGTGCGGTCTTTTGATATGACTAGGCTAGATACTGTATTGTGTATCAATTACTGCCCTGCAGTCCTAGACATCTGGTTCTTGTGTACAACTGTTTTGGTTAGTCTCCTGTCACAGGCTTGGTTTGTGTGCATCACACACTAATGGAAACTAATAATGTGTCAACTAAAAACATTACTGGAGGAAAAAGCTTTGTTATGTACATGTAATAACAGGAACTAAAGTTAAAATGTATACTGCCTAGGTAATTTCAATAAAGTTCATGTCCTTTCACTTCAGCTTCTCTCAAGTCTAAGTTAATTTATTTGAAAGCATTATCAAATGTCAGGTCATGTATTTGGGACTTGACTTGTACGCTTTGTCTACACCAGCTGTGTAGCTGAAGCAGCACATCAGCAGCACAACAGGAAGAGCCTCAAACCTCTTACACTGGATCCGTTAACCCACAGCGCTGCTGTTCTCTTTACAAGTGATTTTACAGTGCTCACAGCCCAGTATAGGATAATGTACTTGCACGCAAATGTCTGAAGACCTTTACAGTTCCAATTATACATGTGAAATGTGAGTGAAGTGCAAGCTGTCACGTGGGCAATGTAGGCAGTGGTATTAGTTAAGATTGAAGTTTATCTGTTCTGTCAAACGTGAGACATGTCTAAAAAGGGCATCCTCAACATTTCTTATGTCGGTAGGGGATGACTTTTTTCACCTCAAGTAACTGACTCCCTCTCATCGTTTACTAGGTTGTAATTTTTTGTTTCATTTTTTTACCTTTTTACTTTTGACTTTAAATCATGGAGTAACAGAAATATGAGATGGGAAACCGGGCAGTTGTTATGTTTAAAAAAAGACATAGCATATATATATATAGATATAACATTTAGCTTTAACCACATGTACATTAAGAGACTGGAACCTTGAGTATGCCTACAACTTATTTGTAAGTAGTAGTTATTGATATTTTCAGAAAAAAGGTATAAGTTAACAAGGCAATTTCCAAGGCTAAGAGGCCATTAAGTAGTTACATAATCAATAAAACTGTATAAGATGATGTTCTTACATTACGTAACCAATTAACATAGGCTGGATACAGAATTCCTCTCTGCTGTCAAGCAGCTTGATGCTGCTGTTCATTTAGCTAATGTAGGTGCAGTTATGGACAGATAACACATTCTCTCAACCACTTCGTGGAGTTTGTTAATGCTTCTAGTAGAGAGTTCTGGCTGTCCAAACAAGCTTTTAAGCTTGCTCCTCAGTCTCTTTAAGCATAAACCAAAGCTGCTGTGTTATTTCTGGATATGATGAGCAATGATCTCTGTTTGGTTGAATTATTCCTTTAGGCCTATTAAGTAAACAGTAAAAGAAACACACACATGCCTAACTCCAGCAGTCCAAGTTCAACTCCTTACAAATCTGTGGGATATTTGCAAGGTTCAGATTTTCAGACCCTCAGAGTTTCAGTTGAGATCTGTAATCTAACCCTAACCCTAACCCCACCACAATTTCGAATGGAAGCCTGATTTATGTTACCAGTCTCATTCAACAACCTGAAAATGAAACCTATATATATATATATATATATATGACATACTGACTTGTTTGCATTAATGGGCCTGTTTCCCACAGGTTGAGAATTTACTTGTGGTTTTCGGTTGGTGCTTTGTATGACCAATGTGCATGCAGAGATTCATGCAGAGAGTGCAACTGTGCAGGCCAGGCAGCTGTGCACAGAGAAGCCTCTAGTCTCCACTCAGTTACTGTTGTGCACACAACTCAGACAGGAGTGTATCCAAAAATTAGTTAGTTTGAAAAGTGTGTGAAATAAGGCGTTAGATTGAAACTGAGTGATTTTATCTAACTGGGCAGGCCAAAAAAATAGAGCTTATGTATGGGAAACACTGGCTCTCATCCCTCATTCGGCTTAAAACCAAAACGTTCCCACACCAGAGCTGTGGAGTGCAGTTTTAAAACCAAGTCCATTTGGACTTATTCTTTCAAACCTTTTGGCTTGAATTATGCATATGGAGCTAAAACATTTGTCTGGATTGTTTTTGCTTTAAACATCTTTTTAAAATGGAAAGACGAGGGCGTAGTTTGTATTTTTGTCAAAGTCACGATTCTGTTAATGTGTCAGTATAGTATAAGTCTGCAGTGAATGAACTGTTTGATTTCATTTCATTTTCCTGTCTGTCTTCTTTTTTCTTGCCCACAGGTAGCAGTGGGACTCGAGCAGAGCCATGGGTGCTTTCCTGGACAAACCCAAGACGGAGAAGCACAACTTGCATGGTGAGGGCAATGGCCTGCGCTACGGCCTGAGCTCCATGCAGGGCTGGCGGGTGGAGATGGAAGATGCTCATACAGCTGTGTTGGGACTTCCTGCTCCTGGTATGACTGACTGGTCGTTTTTTGCTGTGTACGATGGTCATGCTGGCTCGCGGGTTGCCACCTATTGCTCTAAGCATCTTCTGGAACACATAATCAGTGCTAGCTTAGGGGCCAGGGGGACACAAGGCTTGCAGGCTGGTTCAGATGGTTCCACCAGTGACCCTCCAGCACCAGTACCTCCAACAGTAGAGTCTGTGAAAGCCGGGATCCGGACAGGCTTCCTGAGGATTGACGAGCACATGCGCAGCTTCTCTGACCTTCGAAATGGCATGGACCGTAGTGGTTCCACAGCAGTGGGAATCCTCCTGTCACCCGATCATTTTTTCTTCATTAACTGTGGTGATTCTCGAGCTGTTCTGTACCGCAATTCACATGTGTGCTTCGCCACACATGACCACAAGCCTTGCAACCCACGCGAGAGAGAGCGCATCCAGAATGCTGGTGGCTCAGTGATGATTCAGAGGGTAAATGGGTCACTGGCCGTATCAAGAGCCTTGGGGGACTATGATTACAAGTGTGTGAATGGGAAGGGCCCCACAGAGCAGCTGGTTAGCCCTGAACCAGAAGTGTTTGAGATGGTTCGGGCCCCGGAACAGGATCAGTTTGTGATCCTGGCGTGTGATGGCATCTGGGATGTCATGTCCAATGAGGAGCTGTGCGAATTTGTGAAATCTAGGCTTGAGGTGTCTGATGACCTGGAAAGAGTCTGCAATGAAGTGGTGGAAACCTGCCTGCACAAGGTGGGTACACATTTTTTATTTTTTTCCGCGTGACTTTTGTTTTTGTTTTTTGCTGTGATAGTTTCTGTTTGGTAATGGTTTATAGAGATTAAAATGTGTGGAATCTGGCAGAATCAAGTCCTCCAAGAAACCGGTTTACCACAAATTACCTTTTAGAATTATTGTGCCACCAAGAAGGCCACTTGAATTCCCTGCTCCAAAGGGAAGTGTATGATGAAGAAATGTTCAATATACATGAAGTTCTCCGTCAGCACTGTATCTAGATTAGCATATTTATGTCCTGATGTTGACATTTAGCTGTCTGTAATCAGCACTGCCTCAGCTTTGCAGTTGCGAGTCGTAGTACATGCTTGTGCTTAGGAAATCATCACTGTTTCTTTAAGCACTACACAGTAACTCCCTCTCTTACCTGATCTTTCTTCGTTCCTCTCTCTTCCCGTCCATCTTAGGGGAGTCGGGATAACATGAGTGTTGTGTTAGTGTGTTTGCCCAGCGCTCCCAAAGTATCAGAGGAAGCTGTGAGGAAAGACGCTGAGCTCAACAAATACCTGGAGTCTCGAGTGGAAGGTGAGAAAGGATGGATTAAAAAAAACAACACAATGTTTACGTATTAGCAAACGAGGTGAAATGAGGTTCTTGAATATCATGAATTTTAGTTGCTTAATTTCACGGTTTCAAACAGTCAGATCCTTTGAGTGGCTCAAAATGACTGTTTTAGTCATGAAAGAAATTAAAATTGACAATGAGCGGAACACATGAGTTAGTGTCATGTGGTGCTTGCTTTTCTAACAGCTATGAGTATACCTTCTTATTTATAATCTCAATAAATTACCCATAAACCCAATTAATATTAAAAAAGGTGCACTTGGGGGAAAAACAGGTCTTTATCTTTCGCCCTGCAAAGGTTTTTCTTGGAGACACAGGATCTTTCTCTAGCAGAAAACAGTGTATCATATCTGTCTGTGTTTTCTCGACTGACTGACCCTGCCACTCTCTATTGTCTAACCTCCAGCCAAGTTAGCTCCGGCTCACAGCAGAAGAATGACACCATCATGACCTCCTTTTCCATTTCAGCAAGCATCTCGCCTCTTTATTCCCTGTTTGCTCCTCTCCTCCCTTTCCCTCCCTAAACACAGCTTTCTCTCGCTTCTCTCGCTCAAACATTCCCTGTCTTGTTTGGATGGATTCCCTGCTCTCCTCCTGTCTTACTGTCCTTTTCTTTCTCGATACATCCCATTTCTTTTCCTCAGGATGCACGAGACCCTCTGATAAACACAGTGCAGCTTTTCTAGTCTTTGTTGGTTATATCAGCTCCCTTCCCTTGCTACTGTTAGTCTGCCTAATACCATGGCTGATTTCAGATTTTGGCCAAATAACAAATGTATTCTTAAACTCTGAAACTAGGTAAAAAGGGTGCCACTATTGTCTTGATCCACAGAATAGAAAAACCCGGGTCTAGTATATGGGGGATAGTTTTTAATATCCACTGTAAGACTGTGTAATGTATATGGTAAAACAAAGAGGTAGATAATGTGTAGAATACAGTAAATTAATGTTTGGTGAATGGATTGATCGGCACTCCAAAGTGGATTAAAATCTTTTGACATTGCAGGATAAAATGCAGTTAAGCAAAAGTTTTGTTTGGGTGAAGCCGAGTAGATGTTTGGCCTCAGGTACTGTCTAATACTGGGAGATAGAAAGAAAGGGGGAACAGAGAGAGAGAAGAAGAGAAAGAGGGAGAGGAATGCTCTGGCTGAACATTGACCTGGCCTCATGCCACTCTCATCTCAGTTGCAGGCCTCTCTCTGTCACCATTTCCCTCCCCCTCTCTGTCTGAGATAGGCTCTCATGTCCACAGATTCACTTGTATGCTTTCCATCTCCACTTCCTTTCTCCTTCATTTGTCAGATTTTTGGTCTCTCTCCTCTGTTCTCCTCACCCTCTCCTATCTTTCTCCAGCTGTTCTTGGCTACCAGCAGTGCTGTTAACACTGACTTGTGTAACAATTTCCCTGGTGTTGTTTTAGAGATGCTGTCTCGGCCGGGGGAGGAGGGGTTTCCGGACCTGGTAACAGTGATGCGGAACCTGTCCACTGACAGCGGCATGCCCCCTCTGCCACCAGGGGGAGGCCTTGCCAGCAAGTAAGGACCACTGCCCTCAAAGATATGCTCTGTGTTATTTCATCTCAGGAGTCCAGTCCATCTGGAATAGAACTATGAAAGTGCAAGGAGAATGTAAAACCTCGGCAAACCATGCATGTCTCTGCTGACCAGAAGCTTCAAAAAGCGATCAACGGTCCAGACCAGAGACAATGTTAAACTGATAATGTAAAAAAATCCATTTATCTGGTGTGTGTATACTCTGCCCAGGTATTGACCTTTATTTGCATTTTTTCACAACTACACCTCACTGTGCCTTGTTTTTCACAATACGCCCTCTGTTGTTATTTTGATCGATAGTTTGACTTCAACAGCTCAAGAGATCTAATCACATTTTTGTATCTGTATTCTTCCTGCAGACGCAGTGTTATTGAAGCAGTATACAACCGCCTGAACCCATACAGGGAGGAAGATGGGGTGAGTGTCACACATACTGTGATGGATGAATGATACAACTCACACACAAACCTTATGCTGAAGTCTTGCGGCCACAGAACTCATTTGAGATATCAGCTGTCTTTTTTTGTTAAGTTTATCCTTCACATATGAATTTCAGCGATGACTGAAAAGTTCTTACTCTTATGTTGATTCATCCCGTCTGGTGGACCAGACTGGTGAATTTGTGTGTACTGTATTTATTTTCACACTCAAAACTATAGCAGATGAAGTATTAAAATTGACTTCAGAAATGGCTGTGAGAAATCACATCCTCCCATTATGTTAAACGCTGCATGATGCACACCTTCTTGCCAGCCCTCATGATGGGTTATACATGCATGGCAACACAGCTCTGTCAAAAGAACTGAGAATTTTTGCTCTTCTACCAAATCCAGTTTCCACAGGTGAAAGCATTCTCTTCAATTTTTTCATGCTGATATATCTCCAAGTGGGGCTCTCCCTGTGCTTCAAAGAATCCTTTTATTAGTTTATGTCTTTGCTTTTCCTTCTCTGTTTTCTCTGTCCTAACACAAAGCTACCTCAAAGGATTCTGAAGCTAACACTGTCTGGAGCAGTCTGCATTTATAAGACACCAAAGTAATATGCAGTACAATCCCAAACAAGTATATGCCACTGGTACTAGAACAGTGTTCCCCTTTGTGAGGTTGACTCCATGGTTTATAAAATTACAAGCATATTTTTCCTGCTGGACATCAGATGTAGCTCTGCATCTTTCAGCTTTGTGTTGTTAGAAATATTGAGAATACAAGGTACAGACTTGGACCACACGCACACGCACACACACAGTCATGCACGCAACCTGTAGATAAAAACTAAACTAAATCTGAACCAGAGAAAATGACAGTAGGTTATGCCAAATACCACACAACACAAGAGCCTATGGATTGCAGAAAGGACTACTCCTAATGAAAAAATTTCAAACACTTACATTGTGTACGCTTGAAAAGTGGCCCTGGAAGGTTTGTAGCTTGCTCCCTCATTGAGGACGGTGGCTGTTGTCAGCTTTTTGCCAATTTCAAAGCAAAGTACTAAAATCAATTTTTAAACCATTGCTGCAACATTATCCTCTTCTTTGCTGTCTGTCCCTACGCTCAGTATGTTCTAGAGACCCAAATACATGGCTTCTTCTCTTTCGCTAGTGAAGTTAGTTGTTTAACTTTGTCGCATGCAACCATGTTTGTTGTCGACAACAAACAATTAAGTATACTTATGAAACGGGAAATAAAAAACAGAGTCATGTTTCTATCTATCTTGTATCAAATAAAATACCCAGTTTTCCCTTTATTTGAGGTGAATATTGAGCCTGTAGCCACTAATTTGAGTCTCTAAGGAGTCTGCACGGAACAAATGTTGGTGTCATACTACAGCAAGTTGTGTCTAAGGCTGTAGTCTTGCCCACAGATTTGGAAATACACGCTTGTGTGCTGGCAACTTTTACAGAAACATGTACTCTCTGACATGATGGCATAAAACAAGGAGCCAATGACATGTGGTCCTGTTTCTGTTGTTGCAGTGGATATACGAGAGTGTGAATGGGATTTTTTTTTTTTTTTTTCCTCTTCTAATGGATCAGATGTGACTAAGACAGAATGGCAGACTGAGATGCCACTGTGACAGTCTTAAGAATTATTAGCGTTGCAGTGTCGTTATAAAGCTGCGTCCAGTTGTTTATTTGCTGTTATGTCTGGTGTGTTCTTGTGTGTCTGTCTGTGTTCAGGTTAGAATTAGTCTTAGGTTAGGGTTAGGCATTTATTTGTAATGGTTAATGTTAGTATGAGGGGCTAGGGAATGCATTCTGTCAATGAGTGTCCTCACAACTATATAACGTCCAGCGTGTGTGTGTGTGTTTGTGGTCTCTTGTTTGGTAGCTTGTGTTGGAGGTGAGGTGACGTTCACCTCAGTTTTGTCATGGCTTGTCTGTAAGGGCGTAGAGTTACTGTGATGATTTGTCTTATGCGCACAGGCACATATTGACACCCAAATGAAAAGGATATTATCTACTCTGCTTAAAGCCACTATGTGACCATAACATCTTTCAGATTCTTGTGATGAAATTTTTGTTTGTAGAAAATAAGGTGCTGTCTGTGATGCTAGTCTAATCCCCGTGGGAAGGGGGCAAGATAACAGGATGTGCATTGCTGTATGCCACAGTGTCACCCTGGGGGTGCTAACATCATACATTTCCAAATTTTGATCATAGTGGCTTTTAAATAGATTTAACTTTCATCATTTTAAGTTAGTTTTAAACCGGTGAGGACCATAAGTTACATAATTATATAGCAGTTAACAGCAAATTGTTTTTCTTAAATTAAAGGTGCTACTAGTAAAATATGGGATGGGCTCCTCCACAACCCCCCCACTAGTTTTCAATGACAAATGTTAAGATTCATGCCTGTTTTATTACTGGTATGGTGCATCAGAGAAAAAAGAAAAAACAAGGCAGCATGTCAAAACAGTGTTAAATAACAATGGATAGATGTACTAAATTTTACACCGGCAAGTATTCATATCTACACTGAGTGCAAACTGACTCAGATGAGGTGTTGCTACACTACTACAACCAGCAGTAAAAACAACTCACATTTAAAGTTTTATCAGCAGTATTTATTTTACTCCTGTGTAAACCGACAGGGCAACATATTCAGCAAAACAACATAGTAAAATATATTATGTGCGGAAACGTTAGAACATAATTACTGATGGCACCTTTAACTTACAAAAACCAAGCTTTGCTCTCTCCTAAAGTGGGGAGGAAAAAATAAATAAACTAAAATAATAATCAAATTATACTTAGCAAATGGTGTGTGGTAAAATACGCACCTGAACACATACACATTGATAAGGGATGTATCGATTTGTCTAACTGTGTGTTCACCCTCTGATTAACGCAGCCCTCCTGTTTCATTTGGTAAGTGATTATATATCACATAAATAACTGTTACACCCCTCCTCCCTTCTTCCAACCCCTCATCTACACACATACAACCACACCTACACACACTGGCACACATTCTTACAGGCATGTAAGTAGCGACCTGTTGCGCATATTCCCCTGTCACTCCTTCATCAGTGTCTACTCCCTGCTCTGATCTACTCTAGCATGTTGAGCTCCATTTAGAGCTTAAGGCGTGTGTGTGTATGGACGTCTGTGTGCAGACATGACTGTCCAGGTTCAATGAGGATGAATGGTCGTTGTTTCTGGTCCTGTCAGCCCCTCTCTCACCTCACATGCACACAAACACGCATGCATTGGCCCTACACGCATGCATCGCTGTCTCAGTCAGTCTTTCCTCAACTGCACGCAAGCATATAACAGACTCTGTTTCTATGTCACTCCCTGCAATAAGGCCAAAGGCCTTGGAATTGTTGTGATGCGTATTTTTGCAGAAAGGACCTATACACTGGGGTTGAAAGTGTGCCCAGGATTACTCTGCTATAACTGTTTTGTTTTTTTAAACTTTATTTTGTTATTTTCTTGTGTTGATTATAGGAAAACCTCGCCTTGAAGTGCTGGTTGGGGAGCGAAATCATTGAATGTTGCTCTAAAGATTTTGTTTCTATATTTGATAACGGTGTGCCTATGTTTTTCTCCCCTTTCTGTCACCCTGCTCTCCCTCTGTTCTCTTGTTTTCCATATATTCTCTTTTTCTTCCATATCTCTCTTTCCTGCCATGTTCTACTTTCCTCTTCATTGTTTCTCTTCTCATTGTCTTTTCCTTTTCTCTTGGTGGCTTTCCTCTTACAGAGCGGAGCTGATTTGGAGTACCACTGGTAGCTGTCCAGCACAACTGCCTGATCCAAAAAAAAAAAAACAGGACCACTTTTCCACACAAGATCACATCCATAGTCACCTTTTAATTTCCTCTGGGATTTTTTAAATTTTTTTTCCTCACACTGAGAGATCAATTAAAACAGAAATCCTGGTTTTAGAAACACACAACACACCCAACGTGGAGGACTGCGAAACAAATTTTGTTGGTTCTTTTTATAGAACAAAATGGGGGGGAGGGGAGAACAAGCATCAATGGTCTGAAATGAGAACTGCATATACAGTATATACAACATAGGAGAGGCAAACAAGCACAGTTTCTCTTGCCCCTCGTTTTCTTGCTTTCTTTGTAGTGGTTGTTTTTGTTGTGGATTGACGGAGACACAGGAGCAGCCCTGCTCTGAACACTTTGGGGCTCCATGGTGCCTTGCTCAGAACTGAGAGAGGAGGAGGACCTCATAACAGCCAGCCATGACCAAACCAGCCACTCACGGATGTTTGTAAGACACTGATTGGACTTTAGTGCTTTGTTGGCTGCATTTTTTTGGCATTATTTCTTTGAAGTGTGAACTTTACTTACACCTGACTGGTAGCCAATCGACCACACAAGCCTGTGATTTCCACACACCTTAAGCTACGCTGTCCAGTTCAGGCAAGCTTGGGTTTCTGAGCATTACTAGTGCTCAAATAGGGCCCAACACTAAACCTGCCCGTGCACCTGGCTCGCTGGAGAAAGCCTCATGGAACTCCCAAGTCCTCGCTTTCCAAAGACCTTTGGATGAAAGCCTCAGATTCACCACCAGAGAGCTCCACTGCCTGAGGCTGCACACCTGAACAGAAGGGGAACACTCATGAGAGAACCGGGTCCGTCTGGCAAAGAATTTGGCTCCTCCGTACTGTGTCCAGACTAAAACAGGACATGGGCTTGTGTGCCTGGCTGCAGATAGGAATTACAAAACAGTTTAAACTCAAGTGTGACGACTCTTCTTGCACGTCCCCGCTCACTTTCTTTCCTCTCGTCTCTTAAAGGATTTTATCAAACGGTTTTCTCACTTTTCGCCTGTCTCTCTCTCTTTTCGCTTTCTCTGTTTCTTCATATGACAGACTCAGCTGTCATTTGCATTGGCAGACATGGCCAGAAACATAAGCTTTTGAGCCTGCTGTTGTTTAGGAGATAGAAAGATAGAAATTATATATATATATATTAAATTCATATATAAATATATATATATACATAGATATATATTTTGATTTGTTTGTTTCATCTTAATTCCCAGCCATGGTATTCGTTGTGGCCTAATGAGTGTGTGTGTGTGCGTGAGTGTGTGCGTGAGTGTGTGTTTGTGTGTCTTTAAACAAACTAAAACATAAAAATTCCAAGTTGCACACACAGTGTTCCCACACAGCAGCGTTCCAAAGACAGGGTTTGGGATAAAGGGATTCCAGCCTCATGTTCTTCTTCCCTCTCTCTCTCTCTCTCAACACATGTAAACACACAAACCTGCTTGTGCTACAACTTGCCTTTTTCTGTTTCTCAAATACCTTGTGTAAGGAAAAAACAAACAAAAAAAAAAAAAATTATGCCCTTTTTGTTTTGATTGAAAAAATTCCATCATTTGTCCTCTTTTTTTTTTCTTTTTTTTTTTTTAAATGTTTTTTGGTATATATGGCTTTTCAGAGTACTGTGGCTGTGGCTCCTATTACAGACGGATAAGGAAATAACAAGGGGAGCAGGAAATACATCTTGTACAGCAGAGTGGGAGAGAGAAGTAGGTTTTTGGTGCTTCACTGTATGAAGCAAAGGAGGGTGACTGCAGGACAGAAGAGAATAGGCCCCCAGAGCTTAGGTTGCTGTCCTTAATTTGTCCACAGTTACCTTCATAGACTTTGCCTCAAAGGCACAGGGCGGTTGCTGGGAAAGCGCTAGTTTGACTCTTGGATTGACCAGGAGTCCGTCTCATTTCTGTCTACCCGAGCACTAAAAAATGATGAAACCTCAGAGGCAAATATTTGTCAGAAAAAACCTCTTCCTGTCTTTTTGAAACAAATGTGTGCATAGACAAAAGTGGATACACATACTTTGACTGTGTACTCTTTTCTGTAGATGCATTTAGAATATATACACAACTGTAATATACACTTTTGTTTTTTTTTCAATCATTCAATGGTAAATTCATTGTGCTTTCTTGAGTGGCAGTATTGAAAGAGAATAGGCCTAAAAGAGTTTGGTGGCTGGTTAATGTTCTTGTGGTACACTTGCTCTTGGTGCCATATGACAATAGGTACTTGAATGTGTAGTTCTTTTGCAGTTGCGTTGTTTTAATGGGATGATTGTTTTTTTTTTTTTCTTTGTTTGTGGTGGAGGGAGTGGGAGGGGTGGGATCTCTATAGTTGTGCATGTTTTGTGATTGAGGGAGGAGTGTATTTTGTGTGTGAGAGGGAGATGTACTGGGCGGGTGGGGATAACGTGGGCATGTTCAGTGTGGTGGAACGCAATGTTAGAGAGGAAAGGTGATGGTAAAAAAAACAACCCAGAGAAAAAATAGATGGCGGGATATTTTTCTTTTAATTAGACTGAAATCCAACTGATCATTAAAGAAAGAAAAAGGGAAAAAAAGTTTTTCACTGATTTGATATTCTTCCTGAAGTGAAATCATTCCCATTGTGGACTCTTATATTTCACAACTCATATTTCCCGACTTTAACATTGTATAAGATTTTACCACACTGAACACAACCCTCAGTTTAAGGTTTATGTTTAAGCTATATCAGACACTGGGCTAGGAGAGGAGTTAAGGGAGGGAAGGAGGGAGAAACATTTATTTTTCTGAATGTAATTTCCACTGCATGGACTGAATACGAGCAGCACTGCAGCATCACATTCTCTCCTCATCAGTCATTTAATGGCAGAACAAGCTCTCTTGGCTTCCTTTTTGGTGAAAAAAAAACAAACTACTACTACTACAACAACAAAAAAAACAAAACAAAACTTGATATTATATTCCACATCCAGAAAAACGATCAAGACTCACATGGAAGGACTTTTTACTTTTTTTTTTTTTTTTTTTTTTTTTTTTTTTTGAAGGAGACTTTGCAGGTTTGGTGATGCCTGAATGATTTGAACCTGGCTTGTTGCTTTGATTTGAGGATATGTTAAGCAAAGAGAGTTTTACAAAGCATATTGTCTCCTGAACCTGTCTGTTAATTTGGGGCCGGCGGGGTCAATGTGACTGAGGACGCCAGAAGGGAGGCGAGGATTTGGAAACGGCTACAAAATGTCAAAACGGCACAAGACAGACATGACATTCCTCTTGTGAGCTTTTTGTAGGATGCGGATGAACCCTAGTACTCTGCCACCTCTTTCTGTCGTCTCTGGTCACTCCTCATATACATACTGTTAGAACTGACAGATGTATGATGGCTATGATGAATTCCAAACTTGTTTTTATTTATTCCAGTGCTTTCTGGCTCCTATAAACATGCTGTATTTTCTAGACAGAATGAGGTAACGATAAGCTGGTGTGCAATTGAGAGTGATGTATGAACCACTCACCTCCACCCTTGAGAAGGCTAAAAGAAGGTGAGGTTTATGAGACATCCAGGGCATTGACCATCCCTTCTTCCTGTACTAACTTCCCAGTATGCTATTGTGATGTTACAGACCATGAATATAAACATCAATAAAAGATGGATTTAAGTTTAAACAGTTTGCTTTTGTCAGTGCCAGCTTGTGTCTTTTTGTTCAGTACAATGCAATTGGAAAGTTGTATGTGCAAAATGTTCAAAAGTACATTGTCCCATAGCCTTTTATACAAGAATAAGTCACAATGTAACTAAGGAAAGAAAGTATAAGCCTGTCAGCAAGGCTTATGCTTTTGAATTTAAAAAAAAAAAGGTTTTGTGAAGTGATGGAAACGATCAGTCTGGGCACAACTCATCTGTCCTCTGAAGTCACAGTTGTGTGATTTTCTGAAGTTATGTACAGTATCTGACCCTGAACTGTGATATAAATGATTGCAACACTTCAGACTAGTATATTTAGATTTGATAATTCTTCGTTTAATGGATCATACTCAGCAGGAAGTCTCCACCACAGCGATGCCACAGTGTGACGTTTACCAGGAGGTGCCTGCATCATTGCTGTAGTTCTTTTAGCTTATTCCAGACACCACAATGATATACTCATAATTCTCTGTTCCCTTGTTTTATTAATTGAAAAATCAATAATTTATATGTAAATAATTTTTACATTCTGGATCCAAACATTGATGCAGTGTGAAGCACATGGAGTAGATACAGAGTCACAGCGCTCACTGTGTCTCATTTAGTCATGTACTGTATTCTCCTCCAGAGTTTTACTTGTCTTTTAGATCTTTAATTCATCAGGGAGACCCCTGCAGTGGACCGTTTGACCACTTATCTTCGTTAAATGGCAAAACTGCAGTAACATTTACAACTGCAGACATGATGGAAGTTTATAATTGCAGTTGACTAAGCTTTGCTAATGGTTCACTATAACACTAAGAAACCTAAAATAATGTCACACGTTGTACATGTATAACTGCAAACCTGGTGATGTATTACAAAGTGTGAAACCTTTTAGTAATGGTTTAATATTTACACCTACATTATTACTGAATACAAACGCACAGCCATGCTATAAAAAAAAAAAGCAGCGCTTACATCAATATTTCTCATTTACTGTATTCTCTCTACATTTGTATTATTTGAAGTTTTACATGCAGATCAACAGCTTGTCAAACTATGTCTAAGTTAATTTAGTAGCCTAAATTATGTATCAACCATTTGAAAAAAAACATTATTTGTTAAATAAACCCTTTATGAATCAGAAAGTGGCGCAGAAGTGTAAGTAAAGTAAAGGGCATGAATACTTCTCCCACCACACTGCAACAAGAAATGCTAATCTCTAACCTTTCCCATCCAACTCTCCACTTTCCCACATTCCTCAGGTGGCACTGCTCTCTCTCTCTCTCTCCCTGTCTGTGTGTGTGTGTGAGAGAGAGAGAGAGAGAGAGAGAGAGAGAGAGAGATAAAGTGTGTGTGTGTGTGTGTACTATGACCCTCTCAAAGCAGTTGGATAACCTGATGCTGCTTGGTGTTTGCTCGGTGTTTGTGAAGAAGAGCTAAACACAGTTTGATTTCAAGTTTCTCTAAAATCTAAATCAGATGAGTTTCACAAAGCGCACCGGTAGTTTGGAGCTGATGGAGTGCACCGGAAACCCGGGGTTTCAGGATGTGGAAGGTGTCTGTTCAGCGGCCGAAAGCATCAATGCCAACCCCGCGGAGAAGCAGGACTCGGCGGCGGTGACGCTGGACTCGGTCGCGGCCGAGGAGTACACGCAGATCAAACCTTACGCCGGGATGCCGAAGGAGGTGTTGCTGCTGTACTCCTCTCAGGCCCGGTACCGAGTGCCCCGAGAGATCCTGTTCTGGCTGACGGTGGCCTGCACCCTGGCGCTGGTGGCGCTCACCATCACGGTGATCGCGCTGTCGCCGCGGTGCCTGAGCTGGTGGCAGATCTCCCCGGTGTATCAGATCTACCCCCGGTCCTTCAGGGACTCGGACGGTGATGGAGTCGGAGACCTCAAAGGTGAGATGCTGCGTGCTCTGATACAGAACACAATGGAGGTCAAACGGCTTTTTCATTAAACCACCATATATATTTGCTATTTGTTTTGTTGATATTATTGCCAGTATCCTGCACATAATAGTATTTCCTGTTATGTGGCTGAGTAGACCTGCTCAGGTTGGAGAACAAGATAAAAAAATAAATAAAAATACTGATACTGATTAATTGCATTTACTGATGTTTTGTACTAAAGTACAATTTTGAGATACTTTTACTCTCCCAGAGAAATTCCATTTTAACTTTACACTTTTACTCCACTTTGGAGGGAAATATTCTACTTTTACTCCACTACATATACCTTAAGGCTTTAGTTACTAGTTACTTTGCAGATTCAGATTATTAACACAAAATATACCAGGTGTCTTATGACAACATGCAGCAGGGCCCCTCTCCAGTTCAGGGTCCTAGTTCAGCCCAGCACCAAAGGGCTCCCCAGATGGGCCCATTATGAAAGATAATTCATTACATATTAAATTCAGAAGTTCTTTGTTTCCCACTTCTATTTATTTGTAGAAATAATACTATGCAAAGTGTGTGTTTAACACTCTGATTTGAGAGTGGTATGATAGTGCTATCTTATAGCATGATGGTACATAACTGCT
This sequence comes from Seriola aureovittata, assembly GCF_021018895.1. Classification (NCBI taxonomy): domain Eukaryota; kingdom Metazoa; phylum Chordata; class Actinopteri; order Carangiformes; family Carangidae; genus Seriola; species Seriola aureovittata. Next base: position 19,081,755 of record NC_079377.1, read on the forward strand.
TTTTCATTATTTAAGGAAAGCTCTCTGATTTTTACTTTCAGATCCATTTTCCTCATTGTTTCTTCTAGTAGGATTTATATCACCATATGACTCAAATACATGTTAACTGTAATGTTGAGTATAAACAGGGTTTCCTCTTGTCTTTGAAGTTATCATTGGGACTGTATTTCAGTATCCAGTATTCATCACTGTGGTGTCTCTGCACTGGCAGGAATTCAGGAGCAGTTGGATCACTTCCAGTACCTGAACATCAAGTCAGTTTGGATCAGTCCTTTCTACCGCTCTCCCATGAAAGACTTTGGCTATGATGTGGAAGATTTCCAGGCCATCGACCCCCTCTTTGGAACCATGCACGACTTTGAAGAGCTCCTGGTTGAGATGCACAACAAAGGTGTGTACTTTCAGCAAATATTTGGTGGTGGGTGATGGGAGAAGGGTTTAGCAGAGTGAATGTCTTTGACTCATACTCATATTTGTTTCCACCAGGTTTGAAGCTGATCATGGATTTCATTCCCAATCATACCAGTGACAGAAATCGCTGGTTTAACTTGAGCCGGATGAGAGATCCTCACTACGAGGATTACTACGTCTGGGCAGACTGCAATGAAACTGCACCAAGACCTAATAATTGGGTTGGTATTTGCTGATGAGCTCTTTTTCTCCACTTTGGTCTTTGGGTGAATTTTCATTCAACCTCTGCTGATGCATTTGCACTGTCTAGGTGTGATAGTATTGGAATTAACAAAAGGATAATTAGTCTGGAGAGACGCTGAAAAACGTTCTACTCAATAATCCAGTCCTCAGATGTTCAGTTTCTTAATAACTTCACTTCCTAATCCTCCGTTTCCCTTCTGCTTTCTCTCAGGTGAGTGTGTTTGGGAACTCTTCATGGACCTATGATGAAGTTAGAGGACAATGCTACCTGCACCAGTTCCTCAAGGAGCAACCAGACCTGAACTTCAGAAACCCACACGTCCGCCAAGAGATGATTGTGAGATTACATGACCACACACTGCTCTTTCTCACATGCTTCACATACATTACCTCTGCTACTGACTCATCTCTGAAAGCATTTGTTTTTCGCTGACTCAGGTGTTGTATGTCATACTGAAATCTATGTGACTGTTGTCCTCATCTGTTTTGTCCTCTCCACTGTGCCACAGCTGTAATGTGTGATGGCTATAACTGATTACACATTAACTTAGGCCTGTTAACCCTTGTGTGTGTTTAACCGATGCTTCACACAGCACAAAGTACAACAGAAGGAATGGCAAACTCTACTTGTGTGTATATTGTGCATGTTGATACTCAATAGTCCTTTGTTGTAGTTGAATGAGAGGCTTGTTGAAATGAGTGGAAATACATCAATTTTACAACAATCAAACAACACTTTAGCACTGAAGAGTCTAGTCCACATTCTCAGAGTCATATTGTAGACACACTGATTTTAATGACTTTAAATTTATTATTTTATTTCAGGATATTATTCATTTCTGGCTGGGGAAAGGAGTGGATGGGTTTCGGATGGATGCAGTGAAGCACATCCTGGAGGCTGCACACTTGAGGGATGAACCACAGGTGGACCCAAACAAACCACCAGTGAGTGTTGCCTCTTCAGTTCTAATGGGCACTGGTTGGGACAGGCACTAATGTCTGCCAGCTTAGTTCTAGCAGCCCTTTGTCCTCGCATCGACTCCACATGACCAGCAAACATGGTGCGGTTCGTCTGATCTGCCAGTTGAGGTGGATCAATCTCCAATGGATCCCAGGTGTAACTTCCCAAGTGTAACACTCTGCTACCGAACACAAAACGGCTCCAATTTCATTTCAGTACATAAGTGTACCATTACCCCTCATTTGCTTTGTTGAGAATGTTTGATTTTCAATAATATAAAGGTAAACAATATTCAGAAGGTCTGTTCAGTCGGTGATGGTATTTCTACATTTCTTTTAGGGTGCAAACTACACAGACAATAACTTCTACTGCTCACATCACCTGGCAGCTCTTCTTTCCCTGGGCCCAGGGTATCAAAGTTCAGTTTAGTTAACAATCTCTGCTCTAACACTCAGTTATATAATTATTATGATTTTACTTTATTGAATTATATAACATGTGACATGTCAGAGTCCAGATTTTAACAATCTGAGGGATAAAAGCAGCATTGTGGGCAGAAGCAGCTCCAGTAAAGCAGTACTTTCTAGTGTAGCTAGTAGAACAAACATAATCAACAGCTGAGTGGGAGAGTCCGTTCTGTACGTGATGTATCATGCATCATTTATCTCTGGTTTAAATGTCAGGTCATCCAGTGCTCTTCTGGTGAAAATACTGTTTTTGGAATTCAAAGAGTTTATGATTCACGCAGAGTTAAGCTCACTAAGAAAGACTTTTTGTTCCATGGAGACTGAAGTTATTTCTCACAGAGGAAAGATTAGTAGAAAAGAGGCATATTTTGGTGGATTAGCAAGTCACTGGGATTTACTTACCACTGCAAAATAACACTATAATACTGAGACCGTCTACTTACTGTTGACTGAGGCACACTCACTGCTGCAGCACCCAAATTGACCGACTACTCATTTTTAAGCAATAAGCCACACAAAGCTGTGCTTTATAGTGATGTTACAACAAAACAAGTCATTGTTAGGCACTACACAGAGGTTTTCATGCATTTACAAGAGTCATAGGTATGTTTTTATTGGGATATTGAGAATTTTACCACAGACTTGAATATCATTCAGCCAATCCTAACTGAGCCACTATCCCTGTTATCATTATTGCTTTTGTGGTTTACTGCCAATTGTAGCTTTAAATCCAGACCAACTTTACTGGCAGTTGGCTGAATTGTTTGTTCATGTGACAGCACATCAGCTCAGTGGTTAACACTGCTGCCTCAGTAATAATGTCCATGAATAGATTCATGGCCTGGTCCTTTCTGAGTGGAGTTAGTGTGCTGTCCCTGTGTTTTGCCCACACAAACAGACACACATATTGGGTATTTTTAGTATCAGTCGGTCACTGTAAGTAGGGCTTTCAAGGTCCTGAGCTGGTTCCCTCAAAATGATCAACCAAGTGCTTGGCACTTGTCTTTGTGGTCATAATATGTCAAATTTCCTCATAGATATAACATTGTAATAATTATTTTCTGCCTCTTTTTACTGTATTCTGTCTTCTTGTCCTTTTTATTAAGACTATTACAACCAACAATGCATCAATAAAATTAGCACAAAACATTTTTTAACATTCCTTTCACATAACAGTACTCCTGGATTACTGAGCCCCAAAAATATTTTATCACGTGGCCTCTACTCTCTGTATCTGGTTTCCACTTATTTTCCAACTACTTGGCCTGTCACCGCGCCCGGTAATTTGGCCTGACAAAGAATACATTTACACCCAAGCGCTCTTAACTCCCAGTCGGCAGTGGGAAAATACTGTTGAGCTCTGCTAATGCACTGGAGCTGATGATCTCAGGGAGGAATCTTTACTATAAATGAACCATTACTCCCCTGTGTTAGCTAAATGTAAAATCTGACTGTAAGTCTTAAGCTAGCTGTCCAGCAGGCCAGAAATAAAAAAATAGCCACATTACCTCATATTTCATCATATTCCTTCCCCTCCAGGAGTCTGTAACTTCAGAGTGGGACCTTCACCATGACTACACCACCAGTCAGCTGGGGTTGCATGACCTACTGAGGGACTGGAGGGCAGAGATGGATATCTACAGCCGTGAGCCTGGCAGATACAGGTATGTCAACTGTTACACAGAGTAATATTAATAATAATTGAGACTGGTAATATTCTAATCTACTAACTTCGCCACTACACATGATGAAGATGTCATGTGTAATTCACAAGGATCAGCTGCCAAACTTTGCTGAGGATCAGTCTGCATGTTATCATACACAACATAAGTTGTTGCTGCACTCCAGGTTCATGGTGACGGAGTCATATGATTACCATGAGGTGGACAAGACCATGATGTACTACGGCACCCCGCAGGTTAAAGAAAGTGACTTCCCCTTTAACTTTTACCTGCTGGACCTTCCTCAAAACACCAGCGGCTCGTGGGTTCAACATCTGGTCCACCTCTGGATGGCCAACATGCCCAAGGGGCAATGGCCCAACTGGGTGGTGAGTCACCACAGTCTCATTTATGTATTTGTTCCTGGGCTCCTTTAAAATCAGGACTGATTCCCGTACCCCCAACCCATCCGTTTCACCCTGCCTTCTTCTTTCCCAACTTGTCTCACTCACCTCTCCACCGTCTCTTGTGTTTCTCTTACCACCATTATCAGGTTGGAAACCATGACAAGCCTCGCATTGCCTCCAGTGCTGGTCAGAGCTATATGCGTGTCATCAACATGCTGCTGCTGACCCTTCCAGGCACGCCCACCACCTACTATGGCGAGGAGATCGGCATGGAGAACGTTAATGTCACAGACGGTCAGACACAGGATCCTGCTGGCAAATACAATGCAGTCAGTACTGTGCACACACTGAAAACAAACATTTAAATAAACATTAAACACTGTAACATCTCTGCCAAGTGCAGTGGGTGCATAAAAAATTAGAAAACAGTAGAAAATGTGTGTAGACAATAAAATAATGACATGAATACCTTCATGAAGGTGGCATTTCTTGTCAGTTTCTTTTATTTTAGGCTGCATCAGTTTTATCTTGGTGTACCCAATAAACTGGCAACTGAATGTACATACATTAAAATGTGTCAATGTATATTCATTGTCAGAAGAAGCTGAATGATTCCTGTCCTTTCACTACAGAGCGCCAGTCGGGACCCTCAGCGATCTCCAATGCAGTGGAATGGTGACATAAATGCAGGCTTCAACAACAAAACCAACATCACCTGGTTGCCTGTACACCCTGATTACAAAAGTGTCAATGTGGAGGTACAAAACTATTTTAGTACTGTTCAACTCAGGAGGAACATCTGGCCAGAGCTTGTTTGTGTTTGTCTTATTTTACATCACGTATCCTCTTGCCACTCTTTCTCTCCAAGGTCCAGAAGAAAGATGAAGGTTCTGTTCTGGCTCAGTACCGTTTCCTGAACACATTGCGTCAGTCAGAGCTCCCCCTTCACCGTGGGTGGTTCTGCTACATCCACTCTGATGCCAGTGTCTTCTCTTACCTCAGAGAGCTTGACGGGCTTAACCGAGCTTTCCTGATGGTGCTCAACTTCGGCAAAGAATCTGCCATCACAGATCTCTCCTCCATTAGTGAGTTACCAGACCAGTTGGAAGTGCTGATGAGCACAAACCAAGCCAACGATGGCAAGGTGATAAAAAAGTCTCATATCCTGACAGAAGCAGGCGAGGGTTTGGTGATTCAGTATTCCACCCACACTCGGTTTAATCCCAACCACCCCAAACAGTGCTACGTCTCTGAGAAGGCCTGCTATTTGGGAGCCATCGACATACTTTATAAATGTTAGTATGAACGAACAATGGTATTCAGTTATTACAGTTTCACAGTAGCAATTATATAAGATTCAATATCAAGATTCTTCTTTGGTGTATCCGCTGTAAGGTGTTTACAGTATGCCATCTAATAAAGAGGCTCATTGCAGATACATTCAATGATGATGTTGTCTTCTCTTTCACTGGGACCATTGTGTCAACGTAGTTGTCATGGCTGTAATGGTAGATGTTGGGTCATTGTTGTTGGACTGCGTCTTGATAGCCTTGCTATCTCTTCCTCTTGCGTTGAGACCGAGGAGGGTCCAGGCCCAGCTCTGAGTATAGAAATGCAAGGTTGAGGGCTTCCTGTGTTGGGGAGGAGGGACAGAGGTCAAATTTCTCAACTAATGTTTGTATTTTCAATGTGAGGAAAGAGTTGGGCTAAATATAAAATGCTAAACTTATAACATGGTACTTCCCACACGCTGAAGCATGGATATGCATTTTCAGTGGATTTAACAGCAGATGATTGTCAACAAGCAAATTTACTTAAGAAAAACTGAAAATAGAGCTAGTTGTGTAATTTGTAGATATGTTTGGAAGCACAAATGTAAAAAAAGCTCAACTTTTACAGAGTTGCATATCCATTCAAAAGTGCATTACCTCCTCCAGCGTCACCTCGAAGTCTTCTGGTCCAAGGTGATTTGCTCCAGGTTGGATATTCAGAACTATGTTTGGTGCTGGTTTATATTGGAAAAGACAGAAGAAGACAAAGACAGAAGTCAAAGGCAGATTGGGGAAGAAGTGAATCTCTAATGTTTAAAATGTTGTCTCAGACGTTGGTCTTCTTGTATGCCCACTTTCTCTGCTCCCCTTCTCTCTCTGTCCAGTTGCCCCAAATCTTATCTCTCTCTCTCTCTTCTGACTGTCTTTATTCTCCTTTCATTCATTCTTGCTCCCATCTGATATTGCCCTCCCTCCTCTCTACCTCCTCCGTATTATCCCCCTCACTGTCTCTGTGGTACTGGCTGTTTCACAAGTGCGGTCTTGACCTTGACAGCTCCCAGTCTGTGGTGTCTAATCTCTTGCTCTGATACACTATCTCTTTACCATGCTAATGGGCCTGCCCACCCGCCTGCCTGTGTCTATGCCATCAGCACTTTATCAAAGACTCCGGAGAACAGAGAGAGACAGATTAGGGAGACATATACACACACACAGACACACACACTTAAGCTGCCTGGTGAATGTGTGTATGAACAACAGAAAAGTGAGAGAGGGTGAAAGAGAGAGATAATGTGTGCATTTGAAACAAGAAGAGTAGAGGCAGTGCGAGAGAGAGGGGTGTAAAGAGGAGTACCACCAATGTGGTGAAGGCAGATTATGAGTGAGAGGGAGAAAGAGCCTGTCTACAGGGAAATGAGAGCAATTAGCTGACACTCACTCAGACACACATGCTGTACTACAAGGTGACCTATGCTATACTTTAGTCATGAACTTAAATTTGTGATAGCACTTTCCCCAGACAGACGACTATACATCTGTTACTGCTGCCTCTCAAGACATGCACACTGACACTACTATTGGGAGTTGACCCTGAACTATTAAAACCTCTGATGATGCAGAAATTACATCTAAAAGAATGTGGAACAAGTGGAAAATCTACGCTGGAATGTACCCACAGCCAAACACACCCTCCACGGAAAGTTGTACTCAAACACATATTTGGACAATAACATGCATGGGTGCACACATGTGAATCTACATGATCAACAAGGGATTAAGCTGTTGTGATAATATGTGAGAGAGTGTATGTGTGCACGTACCTGACTTTGGATTCATGATGAAGTGTGTATGAATGGCTTTCTTCAGCTGTTCTGTGTATTTGAGGACACCTGCCAAAGGGACCCTGGCATCACCTCGGTAAGCTGTCAGCAGCATGGATGGGTAGTGCTTTCTCACACAAGCACAAGTGCACACAAACACACACAAAAGTTAGATAACCTAGTTTTTATTACCCTACTTAGTTAAAGTTATTAGTTATTAATGATCCTCAGTGTCCCCTAAATCAACATTTCAAAGGCTTCAACTATATTTTTCTGTCATACATATGTTCGACAGATTTCAGAGAAAGCCTGAGAACCATTAATTGACCCAGTGCTATTCATATTCTGGCTCTGGACCAAAATGTGGGCCATGGGAATTTTAAATGGGTTTTCAACATAGTCCGAATTAACTGTATGTTATCTACCATTACAGGCCAATTTGCAGGGCAAATTTAATGAGAGTAAAACTACACAGTAACCAAAATCCAACTGAATTTCAGAAAGTGAAATCTTCAGCACAGTAAAGATACCTGAAGAATCACAAGCCCCAATAAATGCTACATTCTATGAAGATGGGGACAATTAATGTGGACAACAAAGTGAGTAAAGGAAATCATGGGTATGAATGGTAACACACAAGGATGACACATTTCTCTCAAACCAATGCATAAAAAACTACAGCTACATCTTCCCCTCCATACCTGAGGAGTAATGTTGTGAAGAGGACAGTAGGAGGTGATGCTGAGTCTGTGTTTTGGGTTCTCTACAGGGTCCCCCCATTCTTCTCTATCCTCCAAAGTTAGAGGCAGGCTGGGATCCTCCATTGTCCCCAACACATCCAGGAAAGGAGCCTGCAAACAGGAAAAGAGACGGCTTGGGGTGTGTGTCATCTCATGTCATGAGGCACAGTGCTGTAATGACCAGTAATGAGACTATCTGTATTTTTCTATTTATTTACAACCTGTATTTAACCCTTTAACCCCAAATATCCTCTCTGTTAAAGCTCCCTTGAGAAAGACACTGTCCCTAATATTCTTGTTCTTGGGACATAAAAATAACACTTCACAGAAGTGATACACTCCAAAAAAAACATGCAAACCAACACACAGATCTGCAGTGATTTAACATCTTACTTGCAGTGTGACAGCCCGCATCATGTGTGGCTGTCTGTTGCACAGCGCTCCCACTGGCACAGCCCCAGCACTGCAGGCTGTGAGGGCGGTGAGGGAAGGGGAGGAGACTCCTGAGGAAAAGATGCGGTGGAGACAGGCTTGAAGGTCCTCCACTCCTTTCTGCTTCCCCTCCTCACGACCCTGTCTTTGCCAGGACAGACCCCGCTCTCCTCCACCTCTGGAAGTGTAAAGGTAAAGAACAGATTCACTGTAACCAACATAACAAAATACAAAGTTTGAATTCCAGACTTGATTAGCAAACATTTTCAAACAATTTCCTACAGCAACATCAATATACAATCAATATTACTTACATAAAGCATGTCTCTAATGAGCAAATAAACTGCTGATTTAATCAAGTAAGTTTTAGGCTGCTGGAGAGGTGATAAGTTACCTGATGTGGCAGTAGGCCAGAGCCCAGCCCTGTTCCAGCAGCAGCCTTTTCTCTGGGGAGAACTCCATGTGGAGATCTCTGCCATACGCTCCGTAGACATGGGCCAGCAGCGGTGCCTGTCTCAAACCCTCCACAGGTACTGCATGAAACAGTGTCACTGGCACCAGGGTGCCATCCTACAGAGGAGAGGCAGAGAGATCTGGGCCACACTGCTAACCTCACCTATGCATGACAGTCGCAGACCCTCTTGGTTTTCATTTTGGCACCCATGTGGCTGCAGCTTCATGACTAAGCTACATTTGAAAAATCATATGATTGATTTCTGGTTACAACTTTTCACTTTCCGATAATGAAATGAAATCAAATATTTTACTATTGGTGACTATTATCAAAGACAAACTAAGTGTAGAAAGATAGAGCTGGCAGTAGCAGCGCCACAGCAGTAACGCTGGTGGTGTGGACACACTTGCGTGCAAACTGCAGCAGTTCAGCGAGGTAGCCGTCACGCAGTGGTGAGGTAAGTAGTGTGGTCCTGCCTAGGTGTTCACTGATGTTCTGCAACATATCCCTTGCTGCTTTCTGTGTTAGGTGTACTGTATGTGTATATGTGTATGAGCTGCATGGCAGAGTCTGAACTATTGAGTAGTTACCAAAAGAGCTGTATCAGTAGACAATTGAGTCTTGATTCAAAATGTTTACCTCTCTGCTGATACTGTGTCAGTGTGTGTTCATGTGTCTTATATGTCAAGTTCTCACTTGGCTGCAGGCTTCGAAGCGCGTGGTGGTGTAATTGCCCTGGTTCTCTGGGGACGAGCGATCTTCAGTGCCTGATAAAAGGAGCCCATCCTCTGGGTATAGACAGAAGGGCAGCGGTGGGTGAACTGGAGATGAGATCAGGAATTCTAACACTTTGCGTTGGTCTGCCAAGCCTGCTTTCTTGGTTTCAATGGCACAAGCCCAGGAGGGGAGCTTGGGAGCAAGTGTAGGAATATAAGAGATGGACATATAAGAGCGCAATATAAACAATATAATATATAAAAACATGCAACATGCATGCAAACAAGCAAGGAAGTCAGCAAACAATACAAGAAGAATTCAAAGAGTTTTCTGACACACTGACCTGCACAGTGTATGCTTTCTTGGGATGGGCCAGTGGGACCACAATCAGGACAAGTTCATTGGCTAGTGTTCTTGCAGCCAGCACGCAGTGGTCTGCAACCACATCCATGTCTTTGAAAACAGTGCCAGGGCCAGGGGCTAACAATGACACCCAGGAGTCCATGGATGGCTCTGAGGGAGGGGCCTGTACCACCTAGTGAGCATACAGAAGGATAAATCTCCTCACTTGAGAAATAACAAAGAAAATACATTTTAAGATTAAAACACAGAACACGTCACATAATATCTCCAGAAGACAAAACATTTACTGTACACAGCTCTCTCTGGTATTAAGGTGCAATTGTAACTGTGAAATCTGTTAGATGTATCCACCCTGTAAAGAGTTTGTGTTTATATATTTGTTGTACACACTCTACCTGATATTCCTGTCCTGGCCCTGTATTAGCCAGTATGATCAGCCTCTTCCTCCAGTGCTCAATGTGGTACAGGAGGTTCAGCTGGCGTGGCTGAACCAGGAATGGCTCTAAATTGGTTGTTGTTGTATCAATTAGCATCACCTCTGAACTGGACCTGCTGTTGCAGTTGATGCTCAGTATCTGTCGGTCTCTGGAGAGGGCGACCTCCACAAACACACTGGGGAAATGTGGCGTTTCAATTAGAGATGGTGTGGGAGGAGAGACAGCTTAGATGTCAAATTACTTGCACTTACTCAGGCTGTGTTTCCTCATACACAGAGGTTATCCTGCTCCCACTGCAGGTCAGGTCCAGACGAAACACTCTGCTGCAACGCAGACCCTCAAGAGTCGTGTAAAACAGCGTCTCATCTGTGGCCCACTCTTTACCCATGCAGACACAAAAAATATCCTTTCATTTTAGCCGGTGATTTACTGCTATTGCTACTGAAATAATTTTTTTTATATATACATTTAAAACGTACCAAAGGTGAAGACTTTGTCCAGTGTGAGTATAATGTGTGGGGGGTCCAAATGAGGGGAAATTCTTCTTTCAAGTCTCACAACCACACACCTGGATTGCCACAGCACAATCATCTATTCTTTAATTCAGTAACTTTGTCAAGAAAAAACATTGCTATCAAATAAAGTGTGTTTTGTATGTTTAATTGTGTTCTGTTTGATTCACCTTGGTGCCTCTCTGTGACTAGTTTTTAGTGTGGCAGCAAGATGCTTTTCCTGTGGGGACAAACGTATTCTCTGGACACTCCACTGAAACCTCTGCTTCTTCTTCTCTCCATTCATAAGTCCTGACTCCTCCTCACCTCCAGAGACTTGTCCTAGATTTAGCACCTGCTCTGGCTCCAGATCTCCTACAAACGGGGAGAGGAGACTGACTCGTTCACAAAAGTGGGAATGTCACTTAAGTTTTAGATGCAGACATGAGATTAGGGTTATATTGGAAAAAAAGATATGAAGTAGTTAACATTAGTTGGCAAGCTACATTCATGCTTCTTGCTTACTCTCTCTCTTGTCCATTCTGTAGATGCCATCACTTTCAATGAAGTACACATGATGATGACCACAGACCTGTGACAAGAGAAATTATAGTGAATTGTAAAATACCTTTAGTTTCTGACTCAATTAGGATGAATGTTGATGCTTAACTCTATGAATTAGTTCTAACCTAAAGCAGGACTTACCACTGAGTAATCAGGTATGTTGGAGAACCTGTGGTATGTTGCCTTCAATCTCCTGTAGAAATACTTCTGCAAGTCCTTGTACCTCTCAAGTCCAGAGCTGGACTGATCAGATGATGAATTTGAAGTGTTCTGAAATACAACTGCTTTATTAATTATGGAAAGACTTTTATAAGACTGTAACTATAAGCTCAAATTGTAAGGGCCATAGCTGTTCCAATCAAGATTCTTGTTTCCTGTGGTAGAGGATGGAGCAAGACACTGTAATAAGAGAACTATAGCTTGCAAACACTCAGTGAACTAGTGTGTAATCTTTTTAAAATCTATCATTGTAAGCCATTGTCAGCTTGTCATTTTCTTTTTTACCTTATTGTTCATCTGTGAAGGACTTTGAATTGCACTAACCTGTATGAAAAGTGCTATACAAATAAAGTTTGACTGATTGATTTTTTTGTAATCTATTGTGACATTGCTCATTTCCCAAATTTGAATGCACTTAGTGGGAGTAAGTTATATATGAAACCATGGCCTTGTTTCCACCTCTAAATCCATCACAATGATTACAAAAATCCTAAATTTTCCTTGGTTATTAAGGGTTGACAGATTTATTATTATGTAAGTTGTATGCAAAAGTCTGGGTTGATTGATTGATAATGTTGATTGTTGGTTGAAGTGAAAAGAAGTAACTCTAGTCAAGAAAATGAAAGTGTAAAGAGGCTGGCTTCTATAACAGGACACTGATCAAAAGCATACAGCAAAATTCACCATGAAATACTTAAAGAAATGAAAAGCCGAAGCTTCTTCAGAACAATCTCATAACATCAAGGTATATGCAAGGAAGTGTGGGTTAAAATTCAAGAATAGAGAGACTCTTGCTGGTGTTTGCAAGCTGTGATATCTGCCAATTATTGACTTAACAGGGTGCTATTTTCCACATGACACAATTACCGTTTCCATCCTATACTTTAAATTCAGACAATTTGCTGATTTCAAATCATTTTAAATTTTTACTCAGAAGACTTAAGTTGAATGTTTGGAAATAATGATTGGAGTCTTGCCTGGCTAATTTACAATATACAACGTAAACAAAAAGTTCGAGCCTTAGTAAAACTGTATAGGCATTTATGTGTCTATTCCCTGTGGTTTATTCCTCTGTTAGCTCAGTAAGCCACATCCCAAGAGGCTCTATTTCAGCCCCATGTCCTTATCTGTGGCTCCGTACAAGACTAGTTTTGTCAGCCTAGTGAAAAGACACCGTTTTTAAATAATGAATGACTTATCGACGAGATATCTTAACAGTCAGTAATCTTACACCAAGCTTAAGGTGAGTAAACACAGCATCTTTAAAACTAGCTGAACACCCTTACCGACGTGTAACAACGATGGATTGACAAGGAGAGCCATGCTATCCGTTTGTAACCAGCAAGCTCCCAAAATCGTAACCGAAACGGTGTAACGAGACGACCTGATGAACACAGCAGAGAGGAGGCAACGGCCATTACGAATGTGTAACTGTCAATCAGCTAAATGAACTGATATCAGCTATCCTGTGTTTATGTGGGTTTAAGAAGCTAACTGTCACCGCCATACACTGGTCGGTCATATCAACGATATTAAACACGTTTCAGAGGATGAATGTAGTTCAACCTGTAATATTTATTATTTCGTTAGTTCAAACAACTAATACAACCGTTACTAAACGTTGACAACAGCAGCGAACAAATTCTACGCACGTGCCTGGTTAAATAAATAAAACCCGCTGTTGATGACGTAGCTGGCAATGCCAGACTAAAATAATCAAATTCAGACATGTACAGCCGCCAATTTGTAACCGAGAAGTGGCATTTGATTCTAAGCAATGAGATTGCTGGGCTCGGATAAGATTACGCTAAAATAAAGGTTTAGGGTTTTACGCATCATTACAAAGTGTTAACGTCTTAGGTGGAAGGGAGCAATGAATTTGTTGTTGACCCCCTTCTGATCCCTGTTATACATGGCATTGTGGTTATTTCCAATAGAATATATATAAAAAAAATCCTCTGACTCAAAAACCAACCAGTACTCTAAGGCCAACATGAATGATCATTATTACGTTTAAATGATTTGAGTAAGACGGCACCATTTGAATCTCATGCCGCCGCTGAACATCGTTGTTTCGACAATCCATTGCTATGTCTTGAATGCCAAAAGTGTACGGAAGTAGCATGCATCCATTGTGGGTGTAACAGGTGATTACAGCCAAGCAATATCTGTGATCATTTTTGCGTTGGTGTAGTTTAAGGAAAAAGCCCTATTTTTGTATTGCCACGTTGCTACCGATAACTGTGACAGCTCTGCAGCCAGAACATTTGTTTAAAATTTTATTTCCGCTCGTAACTTCGAAGATAAAATGGAGAGGGACTCCACCGGTGCTGAAGAAAAGACTGAGCCGGCTTCGCCTTTGAGGAAAGATATTAATGACGACACCTGTGCAGCTGATTCCCACACCTCCCAGACTGAGACCTGTGGTCCTACTGATGTCGCCCGAGCCAGGTGGACTCTACTACGACAGGTATTGTTGTATGAGCAAGCACAAACCTTTCTCATCGTCTTAGACTTACTATGCGGACGTATTTTGAAAATGTATTAAATATTCAGTGTGAACTGTGTCATTGGACATTTTTGAATGTTGTATTACCGTTAGAATACTTGTTCCTCATAACCAGGAGTTAGCAAATAGTTTCGTCGTTTCAATATTGTTCAGTGAAGGACCAACACAGTTTTTAATTAGTAGTATATGTTCACATTTATTTCCTTTTGGATTTTTTGAGTATTTTATTTGTTATAACAATAAAATGCATTTATAAAACTTTTCAATATTGTGTCTAAGGATGTCATCTTTCCCTTTACAGACTAACAGCAGCAGCTTGTTGTTGTTGCCTTAAAGAACAAATTACAGTGTTTCCCATTTGTGTTTCAAATCATTGAATCAGATGTTACAAGGTCATATTGATTGGGGTTTACATGAGTCTTGTATCTACAGGATGTTACCTACAATAGATTTGTGAGAAGTTTGTGAACAGCAAAAGTTTTGATTCAAGCCAAAAAAGGAAAAACCTCTCATCAGGAGGCCTGGGTCCATGGGTCATTATTGGCATAACTGGAAAAATAATAGTGAAGGCAACATATTGTACTCACCGGTCTTTCACCCTCTCATGTTTTCTTCCTCATTTTGTCTAAACTCTGACATAAGATTATACATTACAGTTCAACAAGCATTTATTTCTTGTCCAAGCTGTGTGAAATATTGAGGAGGGCATATTTTACTGTCTTTCTTTCCCTACCTGATTTATGTAGATGTCACTGCAGTTTGATAATCTAAAAATTATGGAATTGATGCAGATTGTCACTGGGATAAAATGGGCAAGACAATAGATACAGAATGTAATAACCTTTCCATATTATTTTCTCAGTCTGCCACGGTAGACAGCAGTCTGTTGTTTTGAATGATGTTGGTTTATTAGTACTCTAATCTGCTTTGATATATAGTATAACTCATAATAAAACTGTGTATCTTATAACTTATGCTATAACTATAGTATAAGTAACTTTACAGAGTAGAGTAGACCAGTAGAAATCTATCTCTCTCCTCTGGCCACAGACTCTCACTAGCTATGAATGTGCAAGAACCTTTCACATGAGCAGTAGCTATAAAAGGAGGGCCTTTACTTTTTTTCCATAGATGGTCATTATACCAACATTACACTTGTCTGACAACATAAGCTCCCTGCAGTGGGTCTTCTTGCATTCTGCAGTTCTTCCTGCTGGGACAGTAATAAACGCCATGTGCATGGACTCCACCACGATAGACAGACAGATAGATAGATAGATAGATAGATAGAACTTATATGATTTAATGAGTTCTGTTTTTTAACAGTTGGGGATAAGAAGATGCAAATTAAATCTGTCCATTTTAACTGTACAGTTTTAATCTGTTTGCAACATCATAGACTGAAAGTACATTCAACTTTCGGTTAACTGGAATACATGACATTGTTATTGAAATTTTTGATATCTGATATTCACTGTTGCATCAAACCAAACCATGTCCAATAAAAATGAGAAATCTAAAATTAGTTTAAAATGTCTTCACCTCCATGGCATATTATTACTTCAGGAAGGATCTCTTGTCAGTTGAACTGACATGTAACACAGGCAAAACAAGACTTATTAATTCTGAAGACTTTACAGCTCATAAGAAGATTAAACAGTTAAGGGATGTGTTTTTTTGTGGAAATTAAAATTCATTGACCCATTATTTCAACTCTCAACTCTCACAGGTGTTGCGTCAGAAGCAGGTGGACAATCCAGAGGTCAAACAGGCGTCTGTTCGAAGGTTCGCCTCGTTCGACCTCTTCAGCAGGAAAAGGCTTGTGACACAAGACCCCAGTGATACCTCAGATGACCAGTGGGTGGAGTACAGAAGTGTCTACTTTCCAGAGTACAGTGCCTTACTCAGGTACGTTCACTTGAATGGAAATAAGGCTCTAGTTTCATGCTGGCACAGATAAACGCAGGGTGACAGTGCACCACACAAGGAGCAACTACATGATACCACAGCACATCAGACGAGTTGGGTAAAAGTCAGTACTGAACAAGTTCCAGGTTATACAGTGTTATGCTGCTTTTATCCCCAAGGGTAAAAGAGCATGATGATGATATTAGCTAAAACTATAGAATCTGTGGTTTGTTGTGAATCTAGAACAAACCACACTGCATAACATGTTGTTAAGGCTTAAAACAGGTTGAAATATAGAGATTGAAATGATGCTGAATTAATGGTTCAATGTAACTTTGATGTTTTTCAGAGACATTTCCCACTAATGTATGCAAGTACTGTAAATTACAGTAGAAAATGTAACAGATTTTGGAGGCTGGAGGGAAAGTATCTAAAAACATGTTTAAACTTCAAACCAAAGATATATATAATAATCTTTTATATATTTCCTAATGTGACAAATATTTTATAGTATAGTAATTAAGATTATTTGTCTTGTTTCTTTGTTTGTAAAAAGAAAATGCACAACATAGTTCTTTCCCAGACTGATCCTATACCTATATTTCTGTGTCTCACAGGGACAGCCTGGGGCCTCTTAGAGTTAATGAAGTGCTCAACAGTTTTGACAACACTGGTAATGTCTGTAAGTACATATTTTATCTTACTAAAGTCATTGTATTTGTAATGTGTCTGTGTGATTTATGTGCATGTGATCATGTTCACAGTGGAGATCATTTTACCCACACTGCTTCCTGGCTTTTATCTGTGACACACATGCACACACACTACAACTTTGGGTTAGCCTCATGTTGTGTGCTGTTAGTGTTTGATTGATGGTTTGATGCAGGTGGTTTGATTCTCTCTGTGAATGGGAGTCCGTCTCTTGTGTGGCTTCTACAGCGGTTTATCATGTACTCATTCCTCCCAACTACCTTCAAATGTCCTTTAGAAGGAGAGTGTATTGCAGTCATCTTATTGCTTCAGTAGACAGTGATGAGCGGTTTGGGACTAGGGAAAGATCATGACTCAAACAGGGATTTGCACACTTGATTCTGACCTTCAATCTGTGCAGCATTTATGAAGCTTGGCTGAGTTAACTTCTGGTTGAGTTGAATCCAGTTTTACTCTGTTAAGTTAGTGCTTATGTTTTTTAGCAATGTAAATTTCAACTAGACATGCATCATGCCAGCCACACACACACTCTGTACTTTTTCAAACTCTGGAAAAATATGTTTCAAAATGAGATTACAAATAGTTATAATCATATAGTATACATGTGGATTTAGCTTCACAGACCTGTTCCACTGTCAGTATACTTAGACGTGATCCATTTCGATTCATTATGAGCCTCTTTCAGTGTGGATCCATCCTCACCAGCATGTGATGGGTTATGGCAAAGGCCATGGGTTAGAGTTAACCAGCCAGATGGCTCCACAGGAGTCAGGGTCAGAGGTGAAGGCCATGGCTAGAGGCTACTTCACTGCACACTGGGATCAGACTATATAAGTCATGACAGAGCTCAGTGGTAGCTCTCATTCCAAACTGCTAGAATGGATAATCCCTTTTCTCTAGAAGTAGACAATAGGATCAATACTTTTTTCTTTGTAGATATCTAAAGATCTCTGTTCTTCCGTGTTTCTCTTCCTCTTCTATAAAAACTTGATTAAGATATTCTCCTCTCATCTCCAGACTGCTTACAATATACCCCCTCATTCCTCACTCTCAATCTACCCCTTCTTACCATTTTCTCCACTTTCCTCCCTCCACCCCTCTATCCCTCTCTCCTCCCAGCTGGAGTCATGCTTGGCCAGATGGGTAACTGAGTTCCTGACTTGGCTGGTGGATTAGCACAGCCGGAGATGAGAGCATAGAGGAGGAGAAAGGGGGAGATGGTGGGTGGGCATGCCAGAGGTGGAGTGTGTGTGTGTGTGTGTTGTGTGGGTGTATGTGGGTGTGTGTGTGTGTGTGTGTGTGTGTGTGTGTATGTGTGTGTGTGCAAGGAGTGGAGGGCCACTAGCAAAGGGGACCTCATTCCACAGACAATGAGCCAGCCATCTCCCTCCTCTTCTCCATCCCATGTTTGGGACTAGTAATGCGTGAGATCAATTAGGACTGGTTGAGAGGAGGCTCTGAAAGGCACAGAGGTGACCCTGTCAGAGCTCAGGGGTATATTTTTGGGGGTGGGAGTCAGAGAGAATCCCCTCTAAATACACAAACACTCACACATTCCTACTCATGTGTGCTCCTCACAAAGCCACACACTTATGCATGCAAAAATCTACACAGTCTTAATAAACACGTTCACTTTGCCCACCATCACAACCCCTTCACCTTTCCTGCTACCTTGATAATCCCCCACCCCTGAGGTGTGGACAAGCCCAAATCCTCGAGGTCCTTGTCTTCATGAATAACAGGCTAAAAAGCCTGGGCGGATTAGCTCACTGCCTCCAAAATGTGTGGACTCAGCTTAAAATTGCTACCCCCTCTCAGCATGACCCTCTCTGCCGGTTATTGTGTTTGTCCCACCACTGTGCACGTATGTGAACAATATGTTGTTTCTTAAGGTGACGATAAGCTGGAGTCAATGGTTTCATTTCAAGACCAGAGGAGAAAGCAAGGAGTTTCAATGAAGACGTTTTAAGAAATGGAGAGTGTATTTTGAGCTGGTATAATGTCACTGAGAGGACTCAGACAACATACTGCTCGGAATATCTGGGATATCAGTGCACTTCTGACCAATTCAATAAGCATTGTATTATTTTTGAAGAAGCCCAAATAGAACCACATACATGGTTGGTTAATGGAGGGTACTGGCATAATTTATAACCCATTACCCTGTGTAAATCATTATATACTGTAACACAGAGCATGCACATATACAAAAATACTTAATTCTGCAGAAAGAAATAAAAGCAAAAAGTAAAAAAAAGTCAAATTCACAAACCCAGATGAAGGCTTTAATGACTTCTCTGAGGAACCAACTTACCACCCAGGACTGGGAAGTCCATATTATATTCACTCTAATCGTGTCTGGTACAGTTTCGTTTTACTGCTGTTTGTCATGGGTCTTTGTGTCAATATGTCTAATACTGAGTGGATCTCAAGGGATCTGAGCATACTCAGTAGCAGCTTTGATCACATGGTGCGTCATAATCACAGGGGGAGAAAGTAATTTAGGAAATCAGGAGCCTATGTAGAAAATTTACGCATTGAATGGGGGAAAAAAACACAGATTTTATTTTAATTGTTGATGCATGAGGTGAAAATATGACTTTAAATAAGTATTTGAAGTAAATAGACAAATTATTTTTGAAAACAGTTTCTATGAGGACATTTTTGTTATATTGCTGCTCTTTTCTTTTACATTTGCACTTGATGAGTTATCAAGTAGAAATCACCCCCTCTGGTGGTCATCCAAAGGTCATTTGTAGTTACCTTTGTAACTCATTATGGTATATTGTCAATGAATGATCGGGCCTATTTCAGACTGGACTTGATCACTTTGAACTATTTGAACTCTGAACTTCCAACCCTCCTGGTTCTTTAGCTGACAGTGGGGGCTTGTAATCGTAAGAGAGCTTTGTGCAGGCGTTGTTTGGGGTTTTAGGGGTGCTTGTTTCCTGCTAGGGATCAGGATTTTAGAACACAATACAGGCCCTTGGGGTTTGGTGACTAAGAATGCATCAGAGGTGGTGTGTGCATGTGTGTGTGTCTGAGAGGGTAGAGCTTGTTGACATTGCAGGGCTTTTGGTAAGAGGGCTCGTTGGGCTGTGGGGTTACGTGTTGGGTTCACATTGCAGGCAAAGGTCACAGTGACAGACCAGTGTGCACATACACACACACATATATACACACACACACACACAGACACGAGTACATTATCTTTGCTGCATGTTTTAGTGTTTGGAATCCTCTACTGGAAGCCATAGAAGCAGTCAAGCTCAGTCTGATTTAGAGCAATGCTTTCCCTCTTCCTGCATTAGTGTGTCTTTGTGTGCATGTTTGTAATCAAGAGCAAAGCATCCTAATGAAGCTTAATAGAGCCTTCTTCACTACAGCTGTCATTGTCTGAATGGCTACTAGCCTTTCAGCCTCTCAGTCATCCTATTATCTCCCACAGACTTCACCTATCACCCCTGCTGGTAAATACTATAAGCCCAGAATGTTTGAGTGTTGAGAGGGAGGGCAGTGTGCGTGTATGTGTGTGTTTGTGTGTGTGTGTTTGTGTGTGTGTGTGTGTGTGTGTGTGTGTGTTTGTGTTTGTGTGTGTGTGTGTGTGTGTGTGTGTGTGTGTGTGGGGGGGTTTAGCTGGTCATTTCTGTGTGTCTATTTGACGTTTGTCATGGTATGGGGAGTGTTTGTGGCAGGAGGATGTATGTGTAAAGAGAGAATAAATGTCAGTATAGGTAGCAGCCAATCATCACTGTACATGCCGTGTTGGACAGGTGTGTGTGTTGTCTGTATCCAGTGGATCTATCACAGTCATGTATGCGTGTTTAATGTGTTGCATGTAGTGTCTAAGTGTTCTTAGTGACTGTGTGTATGTGTGTGGGTGTGTGTGCACGCATATGTGCGTGCGTGTGTGTGTGTTGTAATAGGTGCCCCCCGTAGCCTCCCCTTGTGCCAAGCCTTTAGCGGAGCCCTGTTTGCATAATTATGCTAATTCATTGTGCCATAGTGCTAATTAGACCTTGTTAGACAATAGCGCTAGACTGGGAGCTGGCAGGCATACACACACATACACAGACATACACACACAGACACACGCTCACTCAGACAGTTGTGTCAATGACAAGGTTTGTGGTCCCCCTCTGCGCTGTTTATAACATGCTCTCTATAGAAATGGTTCTCTACTGGTGTGCTTTGGACTGAGCTCAGGTGTCTCTTACGATTTTTATTTAAGCTAATGGAACAAAAATCAATGCGGAACACTACAATACTACACAAGCTTCCTCAGAGTAATAACATTGGTCCTTGTCCATGTTCTCATTCTTTCTTTTTTCTCAGAGCTGTTGTTGATTGCTTCTTTGCCAGCAATTTTTTATATTTTTCAAAACTTCACTTCTCATTTATATGATAACATATTAGTTATCATTGTACATTGTGATGATAACCAATAATACACACCTCACTTACTACTACTGTCAGTTCACCATGTGATTTGGTCATGAGTCAGTCCAGACCTGTGCTCAAAGGAAAAACAGTTTCATTTATATAATTTCTTCACTGATTGTCAGATAGAACGAGCTTCTTTTCCAAAATGGGTGTGTGGCATTTTGAATGATTTTATTAGAAAGAAAAATGAATCATATTGTTAAGAAACTTATTTTTAACTTGTTTTCAAGACATATGATGAAAACACATTATAATGTCATTAGTATCAGAGTTTTTCAAATGTAAAGAAGTTCTATCACTTGAGTTAAATCAAATGAGAATCAGATAACCCCACCGTTTTGCAATCATATATTGGTTTTACATTGAAGATTGGCTGCACAGCGGCTAATATTTTATAGGTGGAGGTTGCTGGTAACTTTCGTTCTAGAAAAAAGAGTTTATTTCCAATATGTAGTTTGTGTGCCTTTAAATTTAATAATTGTTTTTCTTTTCTTCTGCACTAAAAGTGGAGGAAACGTTTAGACATTGAGAACAGTCATAACAGGCACAATTAAAATCCATTTTGTATGATGCTTGCTTCTTTTGTTTGTTCTTTACAGCTGGATAAAAATGACAGACTGAAATGCTCCTTAACTGCATTTTTTGCCATTGCCACAATAATTTATTTCTAAGTCTATAATTTAACTACTAAATACAAAAAGACAGTCACACAGTAAGTGGATGTGGCTTGTAAAAGTGTGTATCTACATGTGCTTGCAGTGTGTGTGTCATTTTGTGGTGTAGAAGTGGGGGTTGGAGGTAGTGTAAGCAAGACTTGAGTGGCTTGAGGGCACATTGAAAGAGTTGCCGGTTGACTTAATTGTAAGTAATTGATTTTCGCTTCTGTAGCCTTGTCTCCTCCATCCATTCACTGGAGGAAACAAGAAACAGGGACTTGCCTGAAGTACTGTTGGGTGTTGGAGGCTTCTTGACATTCGAGAAGTAAACAATCACCACACTACTTGTGAACACAAGTTGATGCTAATGTACAGATGTGGACATAAATGTTTTTGTGCATGCACAAACACAATCACACACACATACACATGCACGTGGAGGCTGAAATTCCCTGCAGTAAACCACCATTATGACTTTGAGCACAATAGGGATTGAAGGTGAGCTGTTGGGTGTAGCTTTGCTCAGGGAGTCCTCTTCCATTATAGCCAGCAGTTGATTATGTGAATTTGTGCATGACTGAAGGAGAGTGAGAGAGAGAGTGAGAGTGTGTGTGGGTGTGTGTGTGTCTGCGCTCGTCTAGATGCGTGTGCACGTGTGCACTATTACCAGTAAGCGGTGGGGATTAAGTTCAGGAAATGAGTAGAGCGTTAAAGGGTGCTTCCCTGCCCAGTGCTCTTGCATTGTCACCATTGCTAATACTCAGCTAATTACAAGGACATACTTTAAGAGCAAGCTCAGTCTGTAACCCTCATGTCTCTCCACTTCGTTCCCTCCCTTTCTTAGGTTACCCCCTTCACCCTAGAATTAGGGGATGAAATGAAAGAGAGAAAGAAAAAAGAAAGAGTAATAACAGGACGCTCCCCTCCCTAAAAGCTCGCCCTCCCTCTGGACGGATACAATTATTGGATTTTTCTCCATTTAAGTCACCCAACCCCTATGTGCCCCTCCTGGCAATGTCCCCCATGGTGCCTAAGCTGAGCATACACTGGCCCCTCCACCCAAGTAACACACACAGACACACACACAGAAAGTGAGTGAGTGAGAGAGTACATTATATCACTGAATTGTGATTAACATTTGGAACATCATGCTGTCTAGTAGACCATGCCACCAACATACAGTGTACTGTACGCCATCCTGTTGTCTTTAAAGCTTTTTATTTGAATTATTTTTATGTTTGGAGTTAGAAAATATACAAGATGTGTTAAAAGCTGAGGAGGCTGGACAAGGAAGTGCTCCAACTTTGCTGTTAATTCCCATAGAGCACAAATAGGTATTCTTTATTAGTTGCTATGCCAAC